>NW_025999723.1:4055000-4720000 GCF_019419815.1 Pyrus x bretschneideri | reverse complement strand
AAGACTTTCATTTAGTCTTATCTGAACACAGAATAAAAGTGGGAAAATTTTGGCAAAAAAAGAAAAGTGCAGTGTACCTTAAGCTTCCGGAGGGATCCTGATATCTCTTCAGTCAAGAGGACTTGAACCGGGGCAGGCTCGAACCTGTAATAGAAGGATTATACATAGGAAGGTAAACAAACAAACTATACTAAATGTGTGTGTATGAGAGGGAGAGCATTGTTTAAGACATACTTATGCTTCCCCAATCGTGGGGGACATGACTTGAGTTTTTCTTGTTTAGCTACAACTCGTCGAAGATGTCTTTTATGCCTCTCCTCGTCCTCTTTCGCTATTTCTTGAATGATATCTGGTAAGCTGCGACCAAAGGGCAAAGCAAAAATTAGAATGTAATCTTCACCAGAGTACTGTAGAGACAAAAGTTGTGTAAGTATATTACCCATCAATTTCTTTGGAAAGTTGCTTCGCCTGTCTTGCTTCTGCTTCCTTTTTAAGCTGTTCTTTACGCCTAGCTCTCTTATTTAATATGACTGTTGTTACCCTCTTTGTTTTTAAAGGCCTGCACCATGTTTTTTCAAGCAATATGAGCTAATGGCATTTAGTTTAGATGACCTTATAATGCATACAATATAAAATTACCCATTATCAAACAAAAACGGGGCTCACATTTTCTCGGATGCAGCATCCCCATTCTCATCCAAATTTTCTGGATTCATATTGTCATCACTGCCTTCATCTGCCTCAAGAAAATACATCTAAAAAAGTAGATTGGTAGTCTAAGATTCTCATTTATGAATATAAAAATTAAAGTAATATGTAAAATAGAAAATCCTTGTTGTTATGACTCCTTGTCCATCGTGTTTTGTACTACAATTGTTAAGATTCCTAGTTATATTCTTTATACCAAAAAATATTTCATTATCCAAGACAACTATAATTTTTTTTTATGACGTGTATGTAAAGCTCTACATTAAGCCCAGTGATGACTAATACATGAAAGGAACGAAAGATACTCACTTCTTCTTCGTCAACAGCCTCTCCAGGAACAGTTAGAGGAACTGGTTGAGGTCCTAGCTCTTTTTTATAGACTTTCCCCATTTCTTCTGCAACAGCATGAGCCAATGTTTCCTGGATTGACAAAAGAGGCAAAGATGAGAAAACTTTATGCCATACAAGCTGAAAGGTCAACAAACAAAAAATGTACTAGATGAGTGATATTAAAAAATTACCTGATGACTTTCAAATGTGGGATTGAATGAGGATCCTGGAGGCTCAACTTCTACGGCAGGAATAATTGATGGCTTCCTCGTCTTAAAAAAAAATCAATAAACATATATCAACTAAGAGCTATGCAATGTTATAAAAAACAGTGTCTATTCAAACAATAACACAGCAGCCTAGTGCTGCTTCGGAGTCTGTATGACTCCCACATAAGATGTGATCCATGACGCATCTTGTTATTTATAATTATGACTTGGTGGTCAGAAGTTGCATTTTAGTGTGCTCTTCACGCATTACCTGAAGTGAATTAGAGTTACAGAAACAGAAAAAAACCAACATGAACAATAACATGATCACATTCTTGAACTTAAACAATGAGCCTTACCTTCTTGGTTTTTTTGTTGTCATCACCTGCACAAGAGTTAAAAACAGTCAACACAACGCACAGAACCATGTATGAAAAGAAAATAACAGAAATAAAATAGTGGAAAGAATGCAATAGATGTTAAGGTTGAGGAAACCTGTGTAGCCCCATAAGTCAGCCATGCCAGAAGATGAGACAGAACGCTGCCAGATTCAAACTAAAATTAATACCAAATCGCTAGAACTAGATAACGTCCGCAGGTTTACATTTTATAATATAACAACTGACCTCAGGACTCCATCCAGATTCATCTATTAGTTCTGGAACCTTTTTATGTGCTTTCTTAGATTTCTTCAGAGTCGAAGAAGGCACTGGTTGTACAAATGGATTTTTCTGTAGCACGCTTTCAACATGGAGTACTTTCTGTCTGTGCTTTTCAATCTTCCTCTTCACCGAAAGATCTGGTCAGGCCAAAGCATACAAGTTCAGTTCCACGTAAAAAAGGACAACGATTAAGAAAACGCAAGAGCATTAAACACAAGAAAGAACTGAACTGAACCAAACTCCATACTTATTAAAGTATATATATCAATAAGTGACTATTTGACTCACTCCAGATTTCTATACAGTTTTCAAAACCCAGATTGAATACAACAAGATTCCTTCCAAGCCATAAAACGACTCTAAACAATCAAATTCAAGCTGAATTCTATCCAAGCAAAATGGCCCTCATTTTCTTCGAAATACAGTTCTTCGTAAATGATCAGAGTTTGTTTTACCATCACTCACATTGAGCTAAAGTAAGCTCATTTAACAGAAATGCAACAAACCAATCAAATTTTCGAAATAAATAATCTGAAATTCAATCAAACTCTTCCATTTATTCGTTCGCGTCGCATCTCGACAAGTTCAACACAAAAATCCAGCTCAAAAAAATTTCTAATTTCCTACTCAGAAAACCAATTAATTCAATGTCAACCAGCTAGCAACCACAGGGAAGCGGGATACATAGGGGAATTTGGCCAAAGCAAAAGGGTATGAAGGTACAAACATTGCTCCGGAGAAAGTAGGTACCTTTGGACTTGTCTTCGAAGAAGAGAGACTCGGCGGGGGCGGAGGCGAGAGAGCCGCCGGAGAGGGCGTCCTTGGTGGACTGCTCGAAGAAATCGTGGATGTCTTCGGTGCTGATGTTGGCCCTCCATGCCTTCTTTCCCTTCCTGGAGGTCTTGGCTTTCTTCCCCATCGCCTTTTTCCTTCTATTTCTGAGTTCTGAGTTCTTAAGTGCGCTGCTCTCTCTGCGGGTTTAGGTGGTTCGTTTATAAACCCTAATTCTGAATGGCAAGTAAACGGCGTCGTTCGCTAACTAGTTTTTTTTTTCTTTTCAAATTCTTAAACTAATGAAAATTTTAAATTTTAATTATATGGACAACATAAAAAATAAAATAAATAGTATTAAAATTAATTTTTTAATAAAAAAATATAAATTTTTGTTAAAATCAACCGTATCGAAATTTTTCGTTAAAGTTACATATGTTTTTTTTTTTTTGGCAGAAGCTTTTTATTTTTTATTTATTCGGTAGAGTACTGTAGAATATTGTGGTGGAGATCGGAAAAGATAACTTCCGATAACGGAGAGACATTTCAAAGCATAAGCATCAGCAGCTTCATCACCTCATTGTGATCACTGGAAGACGACAATCGGCTAACTGCGACGGAGTTCCATGGGTCTCGCCGTTAAATTGGGCTTTCCTCAACCTGCTTATCCTCTGGTTCTTCCCGCTTCGACTTCCAAAAACAAAGTAAGCAACTCCATCTCTCTCTCTCTTCTGCCTCTTTTGTTGCTGTTTTGGTCTCTCTTTCTTCGTTAACTTCATGTTCGTTCATTCACAAAGTAATAATAATAATATCAAACTTAATTGATTGCAGAGTAAAAATTCAACATTAATTCAATCATCTCCAACAACCCAGAAACCCAATGGAAGCAAATTTCCCAGCTTAGTTTCTGTTGATGAAACTCGGAAAAGGTTTCAAATTCAACCCTTAATTGATATCCTTTATGGTTGTGAGGACATGGGTTCTGTAGGAAAAGTTAAATCTGTTCATGGGTTGGTGTTAAAATCCGAGCTTTCGGACAGGGACTTGCTGGTGGTGTTGAACCATGTTGCCAATGCCTATTCGAAATGCTCGGATTTTGACAAAGCTCGTCGAGTGTTTGATGAAATGCCGGTGAGGAACATATTCTCTTGGACAGTCATGATCGTTGGGTCGACAGAGAGTGGGTTGTTTCTTGATGGGTTTAAGTTCTTTTGTGATATGGTGGATAGTGGAATTTTACCAGACAAGTTTGCGTATTCGGCGGTTGTGCAGACATGCATTGGGTTAGATTGTATCGAATTGGGCGAAATGGTGCATGCCCAGGTTGTTGTAAGAGGCTTTGCGTCTGATACTTTTGTAAGTACATCTCTTCTTAACATGTATGCAAAGTTCAGAATGGTTGAGAATTCGTGTAGGATGTTTAATTCCATGACTGAACATAATAAAGTCTCCTGGAATGCAATGATTTCAGGGTTAACATCAAATGACCTTCATCCTGAAGCATTTGATCAATTTGTAAGAATGCAGAAAGAAGGAATTAAACCAAATCTGTATACACTCATCAGTGTCTCGAAAGCAGTCGGGAAGTTAGGTAATGTTGACAAGAGCAAAATTGTTCACAGTTATGCATCTGGATTGGGCATGGAGTCTAGTGTTCTTGTGGGAACTGCTCTTATCGATATGTACTCCAAATGCAAGTCTGTGTCTGATGCAAGATCTGTTTTTGACTTTAATTTCACCAGTTGTAAAACCAATCCACCATGGAATGCAATGATCTCTGGCTATTCACAGTCAGGTCACAGCCAAGAAGCATTGGAGCTCTTTGTGAGAATGTGTGTAAACAATATACAACCAGACAAATACACTTACTGCAGTGTCTTCAATGCAATAGCTGCTTTGAAATGTTTGCGTTTGGGAAAGGAAATTCACGGGATGGTTTTGAAGTCTGGGGTGGAAATGAAGGTTACAAGCATCTCCAATGCAATTGCCAATGCATATGCCAAATGTGGGTTGCTCAAAGACGTACAGAAGGTCTTTGACAGGATAGAAGAGAGAGATTTAGTGTCTTGGACAACACTGGTGACTGCTTGTTCACAATGTTTTGAATGGGAGGATGCACTGATAGTCTTCTCGAAGTTGAGAGAAGAAGGCTTTACACCGAACGAGTTTACCATTTCTAGTGTGCTTGTTGCATGTGCCAGCCTTTGTTTCCTGGAGTATGGTCAGCAAGTCCACGGCCTCCTTTGCAAGGCTGGCTTGGACTCGGAAAAGTGTATAGAAAGTGCTCTAATTGATATGTATGCCAAGTGCGGTAATATAGACGAGGCGCAAGAGGTCTTTGAGAGGATTTCTGAACCAGATACAGTGTCGTGGACTGCTATTATATCAGGCTATGCTCAACATGGGCTTGTGGAGGATGCTCTTGAACTCTTTAAGAGAATGGAGCAGATGGGTGTGAAGGCCAATGATGTGACGCTATTGTGTGTTCTGTTTGCATGCAGCCACCGTGGTATGGTAGATGAAGGCCACTATCATTTTCATCAAATGGAAAAATCATACGGGGTGGTGCCAAAGATGGAACATTACGCTTGTATTGTTGATCTCTTAGGTCGTGTAGGTCGTCTTAATGATGCAATGGAGTTCATAGAAAGAATGCCAATTGAGCCCAACGAAATGGTTTGGCAGACTTTGTTGGGAGCATGTAGGGTACATGAAAATGTTGATTTGGGGGAGATTGCAGCTGAGAAGATTCTTTCGGTTACACCAGAATCCTCAGCTACCTATGTTCTTCTATCCAACACTTACATCAGGACAGGGAGTTATGAAGATGGACTTAGTCTGAGGGATTTGATGAAAGACAGAGGTGTGAAAAAGGAACCGGGTTGTAGTTGGATTTCTGTGAATGGTAGAATCCACAAATTTTATGCAGGGGATCAACAACATCCGGAAAAGCATGATATTTATGCAAAGTTAGAAGAGCTGAGAGTGAAGCTTAAATCCATGGGTTACATTCCAGATTTGCGTTATGTATTGCAAGATATGAATTTGGTAGAAAAAAGGGGGATGCATGGATGAGCTTGCTGAATAGAAAAGATTAATGTCAACAATATAACCATGTCAAGTAGGGGGACAAAATGTTCAGGTCTGGTGTATATGATCAACATAAAGAGAAGTGGCAGCATCAAAAAGAGTAAATGAATCTTTGGATGATAAAACTCCAAGGGCGGAACTGCCATGTACATTCGAGGATTTTTTTTCAGCTGCTCAGTTCTTCTTCATGCTTGGGAGCGGAGCATCGAGGTACATACAGGCTACAGATGAAAAACCCACAAAGTTCATGTTGCCACATTGGTTCAATGAACTTGTGAAAGAATGTTGATCTCATTGACTGGCAACGAAATATCATTGTGCAATGGACTATGGTGGATTTTTGGCTTCTCTGATCAGAGAGTTTTTTCGGGCACATGCGGTGTTCTCAAGAGGCTGTGTATAGGGTCAAGTGGCAGAATTGACTTGAGTTCATTATGAAGGACCCTGGGGCTCACAACTATTCGACAACACCCACCGATACAAAGGTATTGAACTGTATGGCTGCACAGGATTTCACACTCCGTGTTAAGAGGTGCAGGGGAAGAGGGTATGAAACCGTTACATGTAAGTCTTTCTCCCGACTTTGAGGAAAACCAAGTGGAAATCCTATTCTGAAGTCAGGCTATTCAACTCATCGTGTTTTGGGTTTCCACACATTCTGATTGATATAGTGAGGTCACTAATCAGCTTTGTTTTATGTAATGAGCTGATGAGAGGATGTTGGCTACTTTTCCTAAAGTGTGTTAAATGGGGATGGGACATATTTTGTCTACACTATATATTTACTGAAGGAATTCACATCACATATCATTGCGGGTTCAATCATTCATAATCCATGTTCAAAATTCTGTGCCTTGTCCAGTCTCTCTAGAGGATATAAGCTTTTTTAACTGAATAAAAGCAAGGAAAGTGTGTACTTCCTTTCACTCAATAAATCTTATTGTTTTGGAGTTTGATCGGCATATCCACGTACCACACCGTGTGGTGTTACTAATTTCCATGTTATAATCCTATATTTGTGCATATCAATTGTGTCGTCCGCTCATACCATAACTCATAGATCAGTACACCAATTATCATGTGGCAGTTTGGCCGTTGCACAAACCATTTCTCTTGGGAATTTTCTAGTATGGACCAGATCATAGCATACATTGAGATCATTAATTGTTTGATCTTCATCCATTGAATTACTAATCACACGTTTAGTCGTTCATTCACTTGGTTGATGCTATGTGTAGTGTCATTGTAGAATTTTCCTTTTCTCTACAAGGTGGCTAAAAACTTTTTACTCTTTTGCTTCTCCAATCTCCAACCCAAAATCTCAGTTGTGTCTCCTATCTTTGTGGGGCTTTTGCTTAAGCTTGTGGGGCATTAGAAAATTTGCAAGCCAAAAGAGGACATGAAGCAGTAAGAGAGCCAACAATCTGTGCCTTTGAAACAGTATCCAAAAATCAACAAAAAGACAGCAACCTAACAGTTGAAAACACCCTTCCTTTTGAGATGTCTCTCTTGCTTTGCTTGTACAAATATATACATATATACATATTCATTATATGAGGACAAACCTTTACGCAACAGAAAAGTTGCTCCTTTGTGACCAAAAGATCACGGATTTGAATCATGAAAACAACATCTTTGCAGAGCAAGAGTAGAGTTGCGTATGATAGACGTCTCTCCCCTCCCTCCAACCCCCTCAAAGAGGAGAGCCTTGTTGGCTTGGAATCGACTTTATATATATATATATATATATATATATATATGCATTATATACACACACAGATCCATCTGGTTCTGCCATCGCTGGGAGGATCTTTGCAGGTTCCAATTTACCTGTGATGAACAAGACACACATAGCTAGGGACACGTACATTTGATATATGATCCAGGTTTCTCTACTTTGCCATGCTCCATACAACTTTTGCAAATTATTTTATTTTCTCATCATTGTGATTGCAATTATGTCATCTTCGATGGCTACAACCGACCCCGTGACCTCTATTTTATTTTTTTTTTATTTTTTTTTTGGTTTTTATAAATTTTTTATTGTGTTATCTGGGTCAAGATCAATGACTCGGTGGGGTTGATTGCAACTCGAAATAGAACAATTATGTGCCCTCTGTGACTTAAGGCCATGCATAATGATGCTATACATAGACCATTGTTTGTCATGATAGATACGTAGGTCACCTCGGTTCAAATATTTCACATCGATCGTATCTTTGAAAAAAGAAGAGTTTAAATATCTTAACTATAATTTAACTAATATTGAGGTTTTTTTGTGATAAAACCTCACAGATTGTGTAGGTGGTAATTAACAAGTTGAAGATAATATCGATGTTGTTAGAAGTAGGCATTTGGCTTGTTTTTCTGATAATTTGACATGTTATCGGAGTCAGAGAGCGGACCCATACCACCACATGATGGGTGGGTCTCCTTGGCCCACTGAGATGATGGTGGGTCCTTTGGCCCCGCGTGTAGGGTGAGCCCCCTTGGTTGCCAATGTGTAGATCTCCTGTGTGTGACCCACTAATTAGGTGTTTCAGGTAAGGAGGCGTGTTGAAATAGCTCGCATCAACCGTACCTCTGAGAAAAGAAGAGTTTAAATATCCTAACTCTAGACATCCTAACCTCAGTCTAACTATACCGAAGTTTTTTGTGATAAAACTTGGTAATTAACAAGTTGGGGACAATATCGGTAATAATATGACACCTTCAAGATGATGGCTCCAAGATGATGGGTACGTATGTCAAGTCCTTGAAAATCACACGAGGCCACCGCCATAGTTATTTTCATGTCACCTTCAAGATAATTAATCTTTAGAGAAAGTCGGGTTAACTAAACCTATCACTAAGATCTCGTGTCTCTGGACGTAAGATATAAAACCAAACGTGGGCACATAATTAGGTTAACTAATCTTGTCACTCAGACCCACGTCTGATTGACTAATCCTCTCACTTAAACCTCATATGATCCGAGACGCAAGACATCTACAACTTAACTGTATATATATTTTTTATATATGGCACTTGATAGACATACTTTAAGCTCTATATGTTTATCACTATATTCACCTCTATTTCAAAAAATTAGAGGCAAAATATATTGCATGCCGTAAACCACAAGGAATGCAAATTGTAACTGACCTTAAATATATATACAGTGTGTAAATATAAATGATTATTTATATATTGAAAAGAGAGAAATGTAAAAGAGAGAGGGAGAGAGAGAAACCCACGTGGGTTTTTTTCTTTTTTCTTTTTTTAATTTTTAATTAGAGATATGTTTTGATCATATGTAGGTGAAGAAAAAAAATTTCTGTGCGGAATTATTTTAATGTCCATATTTTTTATTTTTTAATATTTTCTTTCAAGTATTCATGTAAGGGTATAATAGTATTTATATTGGAATTTGGATGACAAAGAGTATTAAGCAATATAGATTGATACCCTGAAGAAGAGATTCACTTATTTTTCATGTCAGTGGCAACGACACGAAGGAAATAAGGTGGCTCATGAGTTAGCAAAATTTGGACTTTATAATGATGGATTTCATACATGGATGGAGGAGGAGCCAATTTGGCTTGCTCCTTTCTTGGAAGTAGATTTGGAGAATGATAATTGAATGTAAGTGGGGAGTAATTTGGTGAAGTACTCTTTTTTCCCTCTTCTCTGGAGGTTTTTAATGAGGCTTCCATTGCTTCCCCAAATCTTTTGTACTTTGTTATTTTTACAAAAATAAAAATTCAGTTTTCGATTAAAAAATAATAATAAATAAAAGGAAAGTAAGCAATATAGATTGCATGCCTCATATAGTATCACTCTGGGGCTCTTTCAATGAATGCTATGGATATTTTCAGAAGCGGTATTGCCCGTATTGTGGAGATGAGTTGATTGGTGGTTTCCTTTTCAGATTAGTTAGGTTTTAAATTTTTGTGATATTCCCCACTTCTCACGTTTGTGATGTCTTGGTGTCTCGAGTTGATGTGGCCTCGTTATTGTAGTGATGGTTTGATGTGGCCTCACTAGTTTAGTAAAGGCCTATTTGTACACGCATCTAATGCCGAGTGTCGTGTAATCTTCTTTGTGGCAGATTAGTACCGTATGTTCTTAATTCTTGCGGTAGCTGTATAGGAGTTTAACTTATTTTTTGGTTGCACTAATTTCTCTCCAGATCAAGAAATTGGTCACTAAAAATATGTGAAAGGCATTGGATTGGTTGCTCGCGTTTAGAAGACACAAACAACCATATTTTTCGAGCCTATTAGAGGGGCACGGGCACGCTTTTGTATTTGTTGGTCCCTGTTAATAAAATCACTCTAATATAAAGAATAAAATTCCAATCTAATCTTGCGCACCAAAAGAAGCATTTGAGTATTATATCAAAGTGTACGCCAAATTTAGATTCTTATTCAGAAATTGTAAGGGTGGTGCTATCTACCAATTTTTATTTCCTACACACCTCTCTTAATTTTTTGCTGTCAAATTGAAAGAAATAAAGAAGATCAGTGAACACAAATTAACAAAAGTATGTTGAAGGTAAAAATGTACGTATATAGCACTATCCAATTGAAAATGACTTTCAATACATCTTAATCTGTCGTTAATTTTTTGCTCTGGCTTACCATGCATATAAGTCAATAGATCGATTAACCAGTGACCAACCAACATACTGTTTCTTTATATAAGAACTTAATTTCTTAAGAACATGTATTACACAAACGAAAGTATAAAGGTTATTAATTTAAGAAGAAACCAATGCATGCCGATATCATTTTAAAATATTTGGCAGAATAATATTTTGGCTTGAAAAAGTACAAAGCGATACAGCTGTATGAAGTCTTAGGCCGATTTGTTTGCATGGGTCATGGGTACTCTCTCTGCACATAACAAGGGTCATGGGTGCTCTCTCTGCACATAACAAGATTATTACAGCAAAGCAATTTGTAGGGATTATATAACTGTAAGCTAAAAATTCTAAAATGACGACGGTGGACAACGACCTTTTTTATTCTCGAGTGTGGGGGATACATGGGGGATGAAAATGACATTTTCTTCAATCTATTTAATGAATTAATCATTTATGTAAGTGCATATGTAAAGAGATATTCTAGGTTGCAATTACCTGTAGCGTCGGTGAATTACACAATGATGGTTAGAGGTAGTTGAAATGTCTTTGTGAGTCATTACAGTTCCTTAAATGTGAACATGCACTTGATATATGATTTATATGTTGTCGTTATTATTATTACCGTTAATATATAGGGAACTGTTATTAGCACTTCAAAAATCTCATTCTACACTTTTCACAAGTGTATTTTTCTTTCTAAATACAGAAAGTTTGCAGTGTAGAATGAAAATTTTGTAGTGCCAATAATAACAATTCTCAATATATTGCCTGCAAAGTTAGTTAACTGCAACTTAGAATGAATGTATATGTAAATGTGTATGTATTTGATATATCTAACCAAACTTTTGGATATTGTCACTGATATATATATATATATGTTATCCTTGCATGTAGATTCTTCAATTGCCTACAAGAACTCTCTCTCTCTCTCTATGAACAACATAGGCCCTTATCACTCAACTTTATACATCAAATAAATTTTGTTTCCACTGTTACATTTGCATGTGAATGTACGTTCCCAAAGTGCAACTCACGTGAGTTTTTTGCTAGCAAGAGTCACAAGAATCCTATATACATATTACTACACTAAAGAATATTTCTTGGACACAATGTTTATGTATTTGTATATGACAGTAACAATTTATTGGCTTATTTTTTTAAGTGAATCACAGAATTTTGGAACCTTATGAAGGAGCACAGATTTGTTGTCAAGCATTACAAAACGATGGCTTTATGTGGTGATTGTGGCAAGGCTTGTCATTATATGAGATTTTTATTCCATTTTCAAATAATATGGAATGTCACGAGAAGCATTTCTGAATAAAGTAATACTTTCATTGCATGATTGTGCATGCCCTAATTAATTGGTTCCAATTCTTTGTTGTTATTTTGATTTGCTTGTCGCATGTTTTTGGATACCTAACAGACACCAAAACGCGTACAGGTCATGAGTAGTGCACCATAATTAACTACATATCACTTTCTAATTGAGATTATTATAAACAGTTAAGAATTTCATTATTGCTGTGATCTCACAAATACAACAGAGTTTAACGCGTACATATGTCCTACGTTGATCAGTTAATTAATTAAAAATGAATAAAATAAAAGCCTTTTAAAAATGCATTAATATTAAGGGGAGGGGGCCAAAACTATTACAATAATTTAAGAAATATGAGAGTTTCGAACCTGGATCACATAAGTAGAAACATAACAACATATTCACTAGGATATTGAACCACCTAAGATAAAATATAAGCATATTTGTCTTAGTCGGGTTTATACCCCAAAGCATTCCCTTCATTATGAAACAGGTGAATGAGAACAATCAAATCCTCAAAGATTCTTCTGCAGCAACCTCCAACTTTTTGGCAACTAACAAGCCCTAAGATGAGTACGTATAATAGGTTAATTTATAACCCTCAAAATTGATGATAAAATAGAGCTTAAAATCCTTTGCATTTTGGGTTTGAGGGATGGTAAAATAGAGCTTAAGATCCTTTGCCTTCTGGTTTGCGGGTGAACCTCTGTGTCCTACATATCGTTCTACTCCGATAAACTAACATTGCGTAACCATCTATTTATTTGTAAAATAAATCGGAATGAATCAATTCATTGTCATCAACCAAGTAGAAATTGCATGCATATATCCTCATAACAGGTTTTCCAAATCAAATAAAAATGTAAAATGGTTAGGGATTATTAAGGGAAAAAAAGGGTTACGGAAAACCTGATAAGAATTGGACAGCACTGAACAAATTAATAAAACGAAATCAGTCACTTCAATTTGATGAAGAAATGCTAGCTAATAGGTTTCAAAGGTATCAAGACAAATTATTGCTTATCTGTTTTAATTTGTTTTTTCCTACTTTTTTCTTCAGTATATTATCATATCGATAAGCATCAGGTCACGCTCAGTATTTTGATTCATGCCTTCCAGCGTATTACAAGTAGTGCATTTCATGGAGATAAAACCAATTAACCCAGCACTACCTGATCAGTAAGTTGCATGAGAAATCAAATCAAAATTATGATGGATCTGTTTACATATACAAAATCAAAGCGCATGCGCCATGATCAACCAAAACTAATCTGGGAAAATAATTGAGGGAAACCCTAACTCTTGGAAATAAAAAAAAAAATTAAAAATAAGCTAAGGAAACCCTACTTTATGGAGGGCAAGAGACAAGGGTTGGGAGCAGGGTATGTGTATGTAGAGTATTGTTCGGTTGTAATGATTAATGGGCACACATGTGAATAGAGTTAGTACGTGATTTGTCTCTGTGGCGAATGGAGACAATGCTCGAACGAACAAGGACTAGCTAGGGAAAACTCTTGCTCTTAAGTCTCCTATAAATGTACATTTACAATTATACATATATACACGTAGTGACTATATATGTTTGATTCATAAATATAAAGGTCTCGTCATGCATAAAAAGTACATATATTGACTGCAGATGGAAATTGGTATTTAACTTGCAAGCTTATTGGTATTTGGTGCAAGCTGAGGTTCTTTTTCCTCATCTACCTGTCCATGGAAGGAAATATATTTTTGGAAATATTTGACTAATCTTTTATAAGTTTATATGCAAATGCATTGTCAAAAGTTAAAGAAGCGCTAATTCAATTAACTTAATCTGACCTGCAAGTTGCACTCAAAATGATCATATGGTCCTGGAATGGATATAAAATTATAAATAGATTTGGGTTCATGATTAATTAGTATAAAGAACAAGTAGCTAGTTAGAACATGATGAAATCAACTATCCTCATGCATAAATACTTAATATTATGCATCTATGATTGCATATACATGGTACATATTTATATGAGTTTCAAAAAATTTAATTAAATTAAAAGAGGGTATGATGAGCAGATGCGAGCGTAACCAATTTGGGCAGATTGTATATATGCATATCTCCTTACACTCAAATTTGAATCATCTTATTTAATGTTGATTATCTCATCGTTTGTCAAGAAGAAGGTATAATGAATATGAACTAGAAGGTTATTTGCTAGCTAGAGATGATGAGAAGGTAGACATGGCACGTGTTGAGAGAGGAAGACAGAGAAAGGGAGAGGACAAAAGGGAAAACGGAGATGGGGAGGGGGATTGCGTGTTTGGGAAGAGGCTAAGCTAAAATAAACCCCGTGAGGCGTGTTTGGAGGCATTCCAAAACTCACAAACTAAACATGTAGCGATCATATTTTGTTGCTTCTCTTCTCATGCACTTGTTTCGATGGCTCGATGGTTGGCCTATTCCACAAATCCACAGTTGCCACTCCCACCTCGATCCCTCTATATATCTCCCTCACGCGCTCATGATTCCCCCATTTCTTCCCGCGCTTCACTTTTTTTTTCCCTTCTACCCCTTTCTCTGTATCATTTTCGCATCTTTATTCACTAACAATTCATAATTTTGGTGCATACATACACATACACATACATATATATATGTGAAATGAATATTCAGAATGAATGAAAGACATAAAATTTCTTTTGTTTTCAAGCTTATATTCGATCCTAAATGTTTTCTACCTTACCATCTAGTGGCCTTAGCTTTCTGTATATCAACTTGCAGACTACTCCAAAAACATGCATGTGAAACTGATCACTCTCAATATCACTATTACTGTTTTTATCACCAGATAAATTATATACAGAATATATATGCAAAGATAAGTAATTATAATACATGTATGTATAGATTTTTTTTGTCGAAGACATGTATATATAAAAACTTGGCCATATAATTTGATTAGAAACTAGAAGAATATATACCGTATAATCTTAATCATTAGCAACTTTGCAGATATGATCTATGATTTTATGCTGAACAGCTTGATAATGTTGGAAAGTTCATATAAATTATTAGTTTAGGTAGTACGTGGCGTGGTATGCATGTCTTTAATCAAGGACATTAATGTGATCTTATTTATAAGTAGTTAAGTTTTTTTATCTGAAAATTTTCAGCAATATTGCTGAATTCCACTTTTTCATGTATATACATGATACGATGAATATGTGTTGTTTCATGTTAAATTATTTTGTTTAGTGAATAAGTCACGTTGAATTCGATTTTTTCTGGAACAATTTGGTCATATGCACTGTTATACCCAACAAATTAAGTAAACTTTAGGTTTAAGAAGCACATTAGTACAAGAAATTTTTAATTGTGACGGAACACAAGTGGTACATCATGTGTTTTAATATGAGTGGTGAGAAATTTTATTTTTTAAGTTATTACCTTTTTAGCACACATATCTTATCATTTGTATAATGACACGTGGTGTACCACCCGTGTACCGGTCACATTGAAAAATCTCTCCATTATTACTAAATAAATAAGAAGACAAATGATTAATTATGTGCAATTAATCATCCCAAGGATAAACGAGAAATGTTATTTCCTTAAAGCGGGGGCATGTCAGTAATTGCAGCCAAAATATGTTTTCTATAGTACATTATTAATTTGTTGTGGGAAAAGAAAAAAAAAAAACTGAGGCAGTCATGTGCAGCGAAGCAAACAGGATCATATAGATTTGAGAGCTCATCGCCCTCTTATAAAAACTTTCAGAGCTTTTCAGAGACTTGTATAAGGAAGAGAAAGAAGAGAGGCGAAAGTGAAAGCTGGGAAATCTGAAATATATATCGAATCCGATATCCTACTTTTTTCAGTTTCCATGGTTTCTAGGGAGCACAAGAGGGCAGCACTCTATGAAAAGCTGCAACTTCTTCGTTCTATTACTAACTCTCATGCTGTAATTCCCCCTGCTGCATTCATTTCTCAGGCTTTCCCTTTATTCTATTGGCCTAAATTCTCGAAGTTTTGTATACACTAGACTACAATTGTTTCTTTTCGCTAACACAAAATACATGCAATTGGTTTCGTTTTGTGTTGGCTGCCAGAAAAACCGCTTTTCTTTCCGGTTTCGCACCAACTTGGGCGAAATGGGGTCCCCCTGTTAAATATCTCATTTCAGCACCACTCTCTTGATTTTTAAACCGATGGGGAATTATTATTCTGAATCTCATTCTCTTGGTCACCTGACTACTAAGAATTCATGGTCACTCACTTTTGAATTTGATTTCAAAGGTTGAGATTAAAATTCTTCCTTTGATATCAAATCCAAGAGTGAGCGACTATATATATATATTTCCTTGTTGCCTGATGGCCATGAGAACATTTCTGTTAAGATTATATTCGGAGCCAATTTATTTCTGTGGTTTGTTAAGCTTATCAAGAGAAAACTGAAACAATATTAAAAGTAGTATGCTGTGAGTTGTCGAAGGCTAAAAGTTCTTACGGTTTGTGTGTATGTGTGTGTCTCTCATGACTGCCCCTCCGATATATATATTCGTTTTCTGAAACATCTCAATATTCTATGTATGTTATCTTGATTTTAAACTGAGGATCGAGCATTAGAATTATATTGATAAGAATTCAATTATCTATTTGTGTAATTTACTACGTCTATATATATATCTAAAGAGGGAGATCAATTAATTTGGAATTTCATTATATGTACCAAGCCGTCAGTTATGGCATTGATGTAATTATATGACACATATCCAATCTACGAGAGAGTGTGTTTGTGTGTGTATATATAGGTATACATACATATTGGTTATATATGTATATATGTGTTTGTGTGTACATATATGTTTTGATTATTGATCGATAGTATACATGTCTAACAGTACAGTTTTTGGTTTGCGCATGTGTCTCAGCTAAACAAAACCTCCATCATAGTAGATGCCTCCAAGTACATTGAAGAGCTAAAACAAAAGGTGGAAAGACTGAATCAAGATATTGTAAATGCACAAACTACTTCATCGTCAAGTGACCAAACTTCGTTGCCTGTGGTACTTATACAAACTGAATTGACCCTTTTCCATATCGGGTGCTATGATTAATATTTTATTAATGTCCTTTTTAGCTGTATGCGTAGTAATATATAATGGGATTTTTAATTTGTTATAATTTGTATATGTCCTTATTTTTTCAGCAGGTTACAGTGGAAACCCTAGAAAAAGGATTTCTGATAAATGCGTTTTCTGAGAAGAGTTGCCCAGGTTTGCTTGTGTCCGTTCTGGAAGCTTTCGAAGACTTGGGTCTCAATGTGCTTGAAGCTAGGGTTTCCTGTGCAGACAGTTTCAGGTTACAGGCAGTTGGAGGAGAAGTAAGACAATTCAATTTCTCTCTATATATAAATAAATACTATGGATTATATATAAACTTGTTCATGACAGCAGCTATAAGGTAAATTCGCTTTAATATTGTATAGAATGAAGAGGAAGGTGAAAGCATTGACGCTCATGCAGTAAAGCAAGCAGTGGCAGTGGCTATAAAAAACTGGAGTGAAAATACCGAAAATGAGTAATCAAGATTCGGTTGCTATATATAGCTACCTAGGTATGTTTGATGATGATCATCATCAGTTTTCGCTTTCTTGGATAATGATGTAGCTTATCAAGGAATTAATCAAGCTTCAAACAACTTCAGTATTAGATCGGTTTTGTTGTAGTAGCTAGTTGGCTAGGATGGCATGAATGATATGTTGATTATCAAGGAATTAATCAAGCTTTAAACAACTTAGTTACAAATGCTTGATCAGCTAGATTCATATGAATGGGATGAATTAGATCCTGATTAAATAAAAAGAATAATTAATCAACTTCGGGTCATATCAATATCAATAGTTCTGATTCTTAGGTTGATTAATAATATTAGAGTGCTTGTAAATGGCAGAGCGACCACGATCTGCTGAAATTTAGTCATACATCGCTTCAGTTCCACTTTAAAATTTATTTACTGGGTGTAGTTAAATTAAGATCTGGAAAAAGTTTAAAAGACTTTTTTAAGTAGTAGATTTGCAGTGGTACTGAAAAATCAAAAGAGTACTGAGTCCAAGAATTAGAATTTCAAACATGCCCTTGATGGAATGAAGGCCCTGTATCGTGTAAGGATAGTGGTCAAGGACATTTCGTTTCATAATGGTTGAGGTACTCTTGGTTTATGTAATTGAAGGCCCCAAAATGATTGGAGCTATATCACCAAACAAAAAGAAAAAAAATGATTGGAGAACAAGGCTTATCTTGCAAGCAACTAATAGGCAATAACAATCCCACACCCACCCTGGTGGTTCTGATATAAGAAATCTGTATATAAACGTTATAATTTACTAGATCAATAGTTTCTGATACAAAATAACGTCTAAATTAAAGTCCACATTCTACAATTATATATTGATTAATACACTATCCCTATATATATAATCATTTTATAAATTTTGATTGTTAAACTGATCAAAATCAAATACTATCAAATTTTGACAGTTTGTAAATTGATCAATTCAGCTAATTTTTCAAGAATATGCAATTGATAATGATCTGTTTGATTTAATTAATTAGGGAAATATATTTTTATGCAGTAGGGTATTATATTAACAGATCTAGCATAGAGAGTGCCGGGGCTACCAATATGATTTTATGTGCTCGAATTGAGATTTTATCACCAGGATGGACAAGTATGTCGCTCCAAGCAAGAACATCTGTCCATATGCAGGCCCAAAGGAATTTCATCTTCTCCTTCTGTGCTTAACTTCTTCAATTGATTCTAACACCCACCCGGACACGTCTTGAGTGTCTGGATGCCATTAAAAAAAAGGATAATTAACAAAATTAATCATTCCCTAACCCTAATTGCAGATGCAATATGGCTGAGTTTTAAAAGATTGAACTATTGACACAGTAAAACTCTTTCATTAATTAACCTACATATATAGATTTTCCTTTCAAAGAAGATGCTTATGAAACAGTGAATGTCAAAGACAAAGAGTGCAAATATTCCAATTGTTAAATCAAGTCAAACTAATTAGAACTGCATACTTGCTTACTAGGATACAAAGAAAGCAGCCAATAACATCAAATGGAAAACGTGGTTCAAAGGATTTTTTAAGGGTAGTTATGCATGTGGAGTGGCACGGCACATCACTAAACGGGAATTTCTCATATGTAACCAATATTTAGCTTCTAATTTCATAAATATCAGTTTTTTTTTTATAAAAACTATCAATTATAGTAAAAACACGCTTAAATAGACCAAACTGCCCTAAAAATTATTATCAAATTACACTACACCTAAAATCGTTGGAATTCTTTTTCATTCGAACTCACAACAAGACTGTTTACTTGTTGCCAAAGCCTCCCCCACCGCCGCAACCCTCCCCCTCCCCCCTTCTGCCTCTGCTTATCCTTCTCCTTCATATTGTTTTGAAATGTTCGATTAAAAAAACTAAAATAATAATTAGTTTTTGCTCTTATACTTTCGGTATGCCTTGAAAACCTAACAAATCAATAGGAAATATATTAGGAAAGTTGAACGAGAGTCTGGCTAATTGGGGGTAAGGATGGCACGTTGCCATCTGTTCACTGATCATTAGGAGCTCTACCTTTTGTCAAAAGCCCATCAGAATTGCATGTAGACAAACAAATTTCAATTTTTATTGCAAAATTAAAATCATAAACAAAATATCTGATTGATTGGGAGGTGGGGATGAGACCGTGAGCTATGGATGGAATTGTCAAACAGCAAGTTTTCTTGGAAATGAATTCAGGTTCATTCATCTAGTAGTGTTTTGATTTAGGGTTAGGTTTGTTATTAACTTTGAGGGTATTGAGGTCTATTCCAGTAAAATTTTAGATATATGTGATAGCTTTTATAAAAACTGACATTTATGAAATTAGAGTGTAAATTTTGACTATATAATTCTCTCACTCAACCCTGATCATTCCATGAAGGCTATATTCATCTCGCACGAGATCCGCGACTGCATCTGTTGCTTGCTGCACTTGTATGAGCAATAGTAATAATATGTTCTGACGAATAGAAGGCCACGCAGAAAAATTCTCTAGCAAGTTCACATTCGTCATCGAGTTTATCCATTAAATCATTGTACTTGAGTTCAAAATCATCCATACTCATCTCCATCCCCTTTTGTGGATATACAAAAGCGACTCCGCAAGCAGCTGTGCCTTACATTATTGGTTCAACCATTTTTGTGGGCATACTAACTGCAACAGCCATGAGAGCGCTATAACCCCGATCAAAGATAGTGCTGTTGCAAATTAGCTTTTGTTGGAGCCACTGTCATCATACATTCATTCCAGTTCAATGTGCATGTAAGGCCATAAGACTTAACGACCTCTTCTACATTAGTAACCCTCCTTCTCACAGATCAGATCATCTTTCTGGAAAACAATAGTGGCCCCCTCCAGATGTTCTTCGGGCTGGTCGTCTATGTCTATTCGACACCCTCGTTTTGACTTTTGAGTAGACTAGGGTTAGGGTTTTTATCTTGCCTATTTTTTTGGTAATTAACGGGTTAGGTTTTGTATTAGCTAAGGTTTCCATCTTTCCGTTTTTCTTGTAGGCTAATCTGTGGGCTTCTGTTTATTGTTTGAGTTATATTGGGCTGATGTATGGTTTAGGTTTAAAGTTTCAGAAAATGTTTTTACCTACTTTGTACGTACTACGATCTAATGGTATTATTCAGTTATAAGTGAGAGGACTTAGATTTGATTCCCACCAAATTAAGGCAAATTCAGACTAAATTATTATGACTAGCTTATTGTGAGACTTAGTCCACTACCTCAACCGTATGTAAAAAGTTTCAAAAAAAGGGTTTAAAAAATTGTTTTCTAAAAGGAAAACAAACAAATAGAATTTTAGACTATTTTGGCATAATCACATTGGTTTGCGGATGTGCTTCTCCTAGGCATTTGAGTTTGAATCCTCCTTCACAGATGTGCTTTCCGCAAGTGACAAATAGCATATGAAATAAAACAATTTGAGAATAGGTTTGGTGATTTATCCTAAAATGTCTTTCCAAAAACGAAAAATCTTAAAAGCAATATTGTAGCAATATTTGAAGATGTGAAAAATAGTAAACAGTACACACGTAAATACTTTTCCGAGAAGTCTTGGGTCAATTAGATGTAAATACTTGCACAATTGTAAGGACATGATCAATCAATAACATTCCCTTACAACTGAATTTCTTTTGTCATCCATCAATGATGCTCTAGAAATCTGTACACATCGATGTGGATTCTTTAGTGCAAACGTATCATATTTAGCAGAGAAAATTATGTCATGCATATTTTTAACAATGTATTCCAAGGCATTCTCCCTCAGTGTTAGGCTAGAACAAACGTCTGCGACCTCTAAAACATCAAGAGCATTGGCTGAGCTCAAAGACTTATGCATATGACGCTCACATAGCTTCTGCAAGTACGAGATTCCGTACTTATCAGCTGCAAGGGACAAGGAGTAGATGTGTTTGTTCATCTTCTCTTTGTTAGCGTATAAGCATTGAGCGAATCTGAGTTTAGGATAAATAAGCCATGTATTTAGTTGTGTATCCACTTTGGTTAATTTCACCAAGTGTAGGGCTCATATTGTAATTCTGTCTAAGTGACATGTGGAAGGATCCTTGAACTTAGCTAGATGTGTGGTTGAGATCATTTTTGTCTGAGATTGTAGGAATCCTTATGTATAACTAATTGCTATGCACAGTGTAATGGTGTGTGAAGGAATATAGAGAGAAAAACATTGTGTGAAGGAATATAGAGAGAAAAACATTCTCTCTACAATTTCTACAAAGAGTGAAGCATTCAAATTCTTCTCCATTTTTTCTATGATTAATTCCTTCTTCTTTCTTCAAATTAACACACACTAAATCAAACTTCATCACGGCCTCAGAGCCAAGTTCAATCATTTGAGATCTGGGCGTAAACTGTAAAGCTAACGTCATCAACGTTGAAGTAATCAAGCTACATTCAAGGTCGTTTCGGTTCAGGTGAAGTTGTCGGAATTCTATAGAATCCGATTTCGATTCGTGCTCGTATCATCTAAGCTAAGAGATGGCTGGATCTAGAAGTTTTGAGCTAAGAACTCTGATATTCTCTGGTGAGAACTACGAGTTCTGGAGAATCAAGATGGTGACGATCTTTAAATCTCATGGGTTATGGAAATTAGTTGAAAAAGGGTTACGACCTCAGATTCAAAGAAGAAAAAGAAGGCTGAAGGAAGCTCAGTAGAAGAAAACGATGAGAAAACAATGGCTGCATATATCCAAGATGCAAAAGCTTTGGGTATTATCCAGAGTGCAGTCTCGGATTAAATATTCTGTCGAATTGCCAACGCCGATTTAGCAAAGATGTCATAGGATCTGCTATATGGAGAATACCACGGTGGTGATCAGTTACGGTCGGTTAAACTCCAAAATCTTTAACGTGAATTTGAGTATACTAGAATGCGTGACGATGAAATTATCTAGGTATCTTACACATTTGAATGAACTGATTAACCAAATGAAGACGTTTGGTGAAGTGTTATCTAATGAAAGACTTGTGCAAAAGGTTTTAATCAGTCTTAGCAAACCCTATGATCCCATTTGTCTTGTGATTGAGAATACAAAATGTATATAGACTGTTGAATTACAAAAGGTTCTAGCAATTCTTAAAAGCTAGGAACAACGTTTTGATTTGCACACTGTTGATGCTACTGATAAGCATTTGCCTCATTCTCTGTAAGTTCAAAAGGGCAACAAAATAGGGGTAACTCTTAATCCAATAGTCTTAAGTCTAAGAAGAACTGGAATGTAAAAGGTAGGAAGTGGGATTCAAAGCCTAAGTTTTAGCAAAAGTCATTTATGGGTCCTGCACAGAATGCAAATTCATCATTCTCCATGAATCAATAAGTGACAAAACCTTAGTGCAAAGTATGCTTAAAGTTTCACTTTGGTGAGTGCATATATAAGGGAAAATCCAAATGTCACAATTGTGATAAATTTGGACATTGGGCTAGGGAGTGCACTAGTGGATAAGGTTATTTAAAAGGCTAACAGTGCAAATCAAATGGAGGTATCTAGGTAACCTATTTTATGCTAATTGTGCAACTACTGAAGCACAGGTGAACGGAAATTGGTACATTAACAGTGGATGCAGCAACCACATGACAGGAAATGTCAATCTTTTTGTTGATGTGAGAACCAATGCGGCAGGAAAAGTGCAAATGCCAACTGGTGATCTGGTTAATGTGGCAGGAATGGGATCTCTTGTGATTGATACAACCAAAGGAAGGAAATATATCAGAGAAGTGATGTATTTACCGGGTTGAAAAAGAACTTGCTAAGTGTTGGATAGATGCATGAGCATGGATATTACTTGCTATTTGGAGGAAAAGTATATAGTGTTTTTGATGGATCATCACTTGATAGTTTGGTTATAAAAGTGAGAATGAAAGAGAATAGGTGTTATGCTCTGTTTTTTATGCATAATGATCAGATTGTGTTAAAGACAAGTATCATTCCTTGTACTTGAACTTGGCACAAGAGGCTAGGTTATCTCAATCTCAGAAGTCTTAAGCAACTTAGAGAGAATGAGATAGTGCATGGTCTTCCACATCTCGAAGATGTTGATGGTGTATGTGAAGAATGCTAGTTGGGATTGAGATTGGTTTCTAAAAGAACAAGCTTGGAGAGCAAGTAGTCCACTAGAACTAATACACACTAACTTGTGTGGTCCCATGCGAAATGAATCAATTGATAAGAACAAATATTTTATATTATTGATGATCACACAAGGATGTCATGGGTTTATTTCCTAAGACACAAATATGAGGCCTAACTTGTTTCAGAAAGTTCAAAGCAATGGTGGAATTGCAGTGTGGTTTCAAAGTGAAGTGTCTAAGAAGTGACAGAGGGGGTGAGTTTGTGTCAAATGAGTTCAACAGGTTTTTAGAGACTGAAGGAATTCAAAGACAGTTATATATGGCCTATACTCCACAGCAGAATGGAGTAGTGGAGAGAAATAACAGAACAGTTGTAGAGATGGCTAAGGCAATGCTTCATGATAAAAGCAAGCCATACTTTCTATGGGTAGAAGCTGTACATACAACTGTTTACATTCTAAATAGGTCACCTACAAAAGCTCTTGGCAATCTAACTCCATTTGAGACCTACAGTGGCAGAAAACCAGGTATTGATCATTTAAAAGTGTTTGGATCGCTCTGTTATGTGCATGTACCAACTGAGATAAGACAAAAGCTCGATGTAAAGAGTGTCAAATGTGTGTTTGTTGGATATGCAACAAGTGAAAAGGGATACAGGGTATTTGATCCATGCATTAAAAAGTTAATTTTGTCAAGAGATGTAGTTTTTGATGAAACCATGTCCTGGAATTGGAAGGAAAGTTCAGAGAATTCTGTTGATGTGACCTACATTTAGAATCAATCTGAAAATATGATTGGTGTGAATTCACATAAGTTGAGTGAGATTGAAGGAAGTCTCTCTAGTTCTAGTACTCCTTCCAATACTTAAGAACAAGATAATATCATTCATGAGTCTGGAAAGATCTCACAGCCTTATGATCATACTCCAGTGAAGTGGAGAAATATAAGTGACATTCTAGCACAGTGTAATCTGTGCATTGTGGAACCTGAGAAATATGAAGAAGCTGCATAAGACAAGGCCTGGATAAAAGCAATGGAAGAAGAACTGTCAGTGATTGAGAAAAATGGAACTTGGGAGCAGTGTCGATAGGCCAAGTGATAAGCAAGTCATTGGAGTGAAATGGGTGTTCAAAACTGAGCTGAATTTGGATGGCTCAGTACAAAAGAAAAAGGCAAGGTTGGTTGCCAAGGGGTATGTGCAGAAACCAGAATCGATTACAATGAAACTTTTGCTCCAGTTGCTACATTGGATACAATCAGAACCTTGATTGTTTTTGCTGCAAAAAGAAGCTGGAAGTTGTACCAATTAGATGTTAAATCTGCATTTTTGAATGAAAAACTACAGGAAGAGGTGTATGTTGACCAACCTGAGGAATTTGTAATTGATGGCAAAGAAGACAAGGTCAACAAATTGCACAAGGTCCTTTATGGACTAAAACAGGCACCTAGAGCCTAGTATGGAGAGATTGACAACTACTTCACCCAGTGTGGATTTGAGAAAAGATTGAGTGAATCAACTCTCTACACTAAGACAAGGGGAGATAAAGAAATCTTAATTGTGTCTATATATGTGGATGAGATAGTACATACCAGAAGCAATGAAGAGATGTTAAAAGAATTTAAAGAAGATACGAAGGTGAAATATGAAATGACAGATTTAGGACTCCTTCATCATTTCCTATGAATGAGAGTGATACAAACTAATTCAAGCATTTTCATTCATCAAATGAAGTATGCTTCTTCCTTGTTGGATAAATTTGGCTTGAAAGAGTGCAAATCTGTCTCTATCCGTCTTGTTGCTACTGAGAAATTAAGCAAGGATGATGGAAGTGGTGTAGCAAGTGAAGAGCAATATAGGAAAATTGTGGGAAGTTTGTTATACCTCACTGCTACAAGGCCGGATGTGATGTATGCAACTAGTTTACTAGCTAGATATATGCATTGCCCTACAAATTATATATACTAAAACTCAGTTGATGAACACTGTTCATTAACAGTGATTTGACGTTTTAGCCCCTGTATTGCTGTTTGTTTGCCCTTTTATTTTTCAATCTTAACAGTAAAATGGCAGTTTTATCCCTGTGGTACACGTGTGGGTATAATGGTCCTTGAGTTCCAGCTGTCGTTATCCCTTTTCGAAAGCATAAGGCCACGTGTTGGTCATCGCGGTAAGCTTTTCTATTGCTTCCAGTACAGATATCTCGATCTTTCCAGCTCTCTCTCTCAAGAACCAAAAATCTCTTCGGTTCTATCTCGTTTCCAGCGTCCACCGCCACCACTCAGACATCCCCAAAGGTAGATTTCTTTTCCTTTCCTTAGATTCGGAATCTTGAAAATCCTCGCCGATATCGTTTGATTTCTGCACAGCTATCAGCCAACCAAGCTCGCCCATTTGGGCTTCCACGCTTACCCAACAAAACCCCCATTAATATTCACAACAATCCACAGATGGGTTATGGACACCACCATCATGGGTCGTCTTAGAATCCGAGCAGAAAAACCCAGAAGTTTAAAAAACGAAAAAAAGACAAAAACCCTCGATTGAATCGGATACTGGTATGGTCCCTTACAGGAGGAAAAAACATCATTTTTCTTGCTTGAAATTTTAGTTTTTGTTTTTTTTTTTTCACAGATTGTAGTTTTTCTTTGTTGCATTTGTCAGTTGCCCTCAACAATGAACCACTTGCTAAACGTAATGTTTGTTTATTTGGGCATGTTTAGAGGTTTTGCTGCACTGTTTTTGTCATGAGCGCAAACGAGTCTTTCCATCAAGATGGCGTCCACTAAAAGTCTGCAACTTGAACGCAAACGAGCAGAAAACAAGTAGAGGTTGGTTGCCTGCAATCTAAATTCCCAATAGTTAAGGTTTAAATTTTATAAGTTTTGGATTTTTTAATTAAGCCAACTCCAAGTGGATAAAGCTTGGTTGTTGTTGTTGATGGTTTTTTTAGTTAATTGTTTGGTTTGGTTGGTACTAGATAATGTGTGATTCTAATGAAGGGATTAACAAGTTACCATATGAGGTTGTCGAGAAGGCTGCTCCGATTTCAATACTCACCCTGTTCTCCTCTTGCAAGGTAATAATTGCATTATTTGTTATGGCAATTGGGTTTTCAAATTTGTGTTTTCAATATTATTTCTGTTGGAATATAATTTTTTTTTAACTGAATTTGTTGAGATATCTGAATACATCATAAATCTCATTGCTTAGTCCGCAATTCATAAGACTCACCTGAAGGCTGCTTTAAACGATGTTCATAGTTGCGGTTCCATCAGCACTAGGCGGGTCATAAAGTGCATCCTCTCTGAATTTTGTTGGTAATGACTTCCAGCATATTCTATATCTTCTTGAACCTGAGTTTGATTTTAGTACATTTACGCGCAAACGCACATACACACAATTAGAAGTACTGCTCATACGAATTTGACACAAATATCAAATATGTAACTCATTATAAAGTGAATTACTAACGTCTTTGAATGCATGATCCCTCCTATGCAGTCTCCAGGTAGGATTTGTATATCCATGTACCTTGGGAAGACCTGGCTCTAAAACCAACAGAGCACTCCTTGAGTTCCAACCAACATATCCTCGCACCAGTACGTCAGCCATTATGCCCATAAAGATTACGGTCAGTAATGCCATTAACATGGAACTTTATCTAGGACATGAAAATGTATGGCCTATTTTATAAGCATTTCATATCTTTAGTTTTTATTTTTCATTTTTGCGTTACAGAGGAAGTAGAAATACATGGGAGAAATCTAGAAGAAGAAATGTAATAGAAGGACTGCACAAAATGAAGGGTAAAAACATTTTATTTAAGTTGTTTTCATTTCTTTATTTCTTGCTCCCATCATCCTTCTTCATCCCTTATTTTAGACGACCATGGTAGATATGCCTAAAAGGATTGAATATACCACATGGTTTGAGCCAACAAGGAGATTAGCATTAGAAGTGCTTTTCATCATGGATAAAAGACAATTACAGTAAAAAGTTAACCATGAAAGTAAAGAGACCCTTGAAGGAGGAGAAGGGAAAAGTAAATATAAATTGGGAAAAAGAAAAGGAGATATGTATAGTATGTCCGTTCTTCCAATTATCATTGTTGCTTTTTGCTTCTGCCATATCTCTCTCTCTCTCTCTCTATATATATATATATATATATATTTATATATAATTTCTGTTTTTTCTCACTGTTTTTAGTATAATTTGCATTCATTTTGCTGACGGTGTTTGACTTTTAGTTTTCATACACAGAAAAAGAAGCATGTAAGAAAACCCTCACATGAATATCTCAAAATCTAGGTCATAATTCATGAATTTTGATGAATCGTGGGTCCGGAACCAATTATTATTTTAGTGTGAATTTGAACATGTCTTGATTAATTGAGGAGTTCTGTTAATTATTAGGCTACAATTTATTCATCAGATTTTAATAGGACAGAGGAAGCATACGAGTTTTTCCACCATCTTCTACTTCATTGATAAACCCACAATCCTCAATACAAAACTTTCTAGGTTTAACTAGAATTTTCTTTTGAATATGTTCATGTGCCTATTACAACAAACTATGTATTAATTGAAGTTGTTGTTATTGATTGACTCTTACAAGTTTTAACAGCCTCTTCACAGCATATGCTATTCCTTTGTTTAAGTTTTGTTCTCTCATTTGCACTAAGACTGTTATTCACGTACATTAACAACTTTCTGTTTTTTCCAATTATGTAACAGACAAAACAAAACCTACATGTGAGAAGAAAGGAGAAAGCTCTACCTAATGCAGAACCCTGCCCATGGACACATTTTGTTACTCATGTAAATATTACTCCACCCTCGGTCAATTTTGTTCCTCATTGTAAATAAGATTATAAATAAATTTTCACATTTATATAAAAAGTACTCCATCCCTGGAAACCTATGTTGTTCCTCATTACAAGTATATGTTTCCATTTAGGATTTTGACACGTTTTATACAGCTTTGAAACCTACAACATCACGCGGGCAATCTTGCTAGTAAACACTATAGGACAACCAAGAGAGTGCTCAAATATGTTAAAGGGATGCTGGATTATGGTTTGAAGTATGAGAAAGGCAAGAAGGCAGTCTTAATTGGATATTGTGACAATGACCGGGGAGGTTCCATTGATAATAACAAAAGCACATCTGGCTATGCATTCTTATTTGGAAGTGGAGTCTTCTCATAGGCATCTATTAAGTAGAATTGTGTTGCACTCTCAACTGCGGAGTTAAAGTATATTAGTGTATCAGAAGCTACAACTTAAGCTATCTGGCTCAAATTTGTTATGGAGGAATTTAGGGAGCTACAAACAGAAGCAACTCTTTTGCAATGTGACAATACATCCGTAATTTCAATAACTAAGAATCCAGTGTTCCATCAGCGAACAAAACACATTGATAGAAGGTATCACTTCATCAAAGATGCTTTACAGCTGGGAATTATCGATTTGGTCTACTGTCCTACCAAAGATCAAGTGGCAGACATTTTTACCAAAACTTTACCGAAGGAAAGGTTCAACTACCTTTGAGATAAACTTGGAGTCATATCAGCTCAAAGCTTAAAGGGGAGTGTTAGTGTATAAGCATTGAGCGAATCTGAGTTTAGGATAAATAAGCCTTGTATTTAGTTGTGTATCCACTTTGGTTAATTTCACCAAGTGTAGGGCTCATATTGTAATTCTGTTTAAGTGACATATGGAAGGATCCTTGAACTTAGCTAGATGTGTGGCTGAGATCATTTTTGTTTGAGATTGTAGGAATCCTTATGTATAACTAATTGTTATGCACAGTGTAATGGTGTGTGAAGGAATATAGAGAGAAAAACATTCTCTTTGCAATTTCTGCAAAGAGTGAAGCATTCAAATTCTTCTCCATTTTTTTTGTGATTAATTCCTTCTTCTTTCTTCAAATTAACACACTAAATCAAACTTCATCACTCTTTTGACAAGACCCCATGGTACAGAAATTCCAAGAGAGACTCAAGCTCTTCATGGTTCAGTTCGGGCAGTTTTATGGTGTTGTTTGGTGGAGCCTTGCATCCATCTGAGTCTAGAATGTTAAAAATTTCTAATCTTATTGCCTACGTACATGACATTAACAACCTAAATGTAAAAGTTAGAATTGGTTTCTCAATACATTCATATGTGGTTAACTGCGCCGCGGATGATATATCAATGATCTGTTGATAACTATGTCGATCACATCTTTACAACTATAAGTTTACAGTATCAACAATGTCATCAATATCAACCACGTGTCCTCATTTGAAAAATAAGGTTAACCGCCTCGTAAAAACAACTTTACATGTACATATGTTATTAACTGGTTAATTAATTGGTAAACAAAGAGAGAAGGAGATCAGTCACCAATAAGGCTCTATGGGCAGGGACTGGAGGACCATCATCAGGTTGCAACAATATGTCGGTGTGGATTTTATCTCTAAGTGCAACAGAAAACCCACTTAGGAGTTCAATCTTCATTGAGTTCTTCGGACACTTCGTTCATATTATGTACCCATTTCGATACATTTTCGAGAGTCTATAGGAGAAAAGAAATTAGCAGCACATCACAAAATGACACTATTCAGAATTGCATAATAATTTCTTATCATAATTAAGTTTTGAGCTTAAAGAACTTAGAACACGAGTTTTTTTATTTTCCAAAGTATAAATTGGTTTATTCTTCGACTATTTGTGATTTTTCTAGTTGAGGTTTGTCTAGGATTTAGGGGCCTTTCATCCTAGTTAGTGGGCCGGAATTGAGAAATAAAGTCCCATGTTAGATGAGGATAAATAAAGCCCAATTTTTTTTCTTTCATTTTTTATCCTAATTGCAAACAAAATAATGTTGTACATCTTGTATTCGAAAAAATAACGAAGCATATTTAAGTACCAGAAAATTATTGTTTAGTATTAGAACATGTGGATGTTGTATAAATAAATATAAACTCATATTATAACACATAAACTGATTATATACTTTATGAACCACAACAATTTCTCAAAAATAGAAAACTGAATAATATTCTAATTTAAACACATTTCCAAATGAGCCAATACGTACATGTGTGTATAACTCATAGTAATCATGCCAATGAAGAGAATGAAAAGTTAGAATTCAAAGTGTGGCTAATATAAAGGACATAGAAAGTATTAAGTTGGGAACCAGATAGCTTGCCTTACACAGATTAGGGTTTTGATCAGGTGATCCACGAGCAGTGTGAAGCTTGTTTATGAAGGAGATAACGCTCCTAGCTCCCTCATAGCACGTCAAACAAATTGTATTCCTCGGAGGCCTTAACATATAAATGGCATAGAAGCGCAGATGGAGCAGTCCATATCTTCCTTTGTGTATCACAAAAACCTTGAGAAAACGCAGGGAAACAAGTAGGGGAAGAAGACTAAGGAGAAGCTGCTGCTTCTTATGGTCAATTAGGGAAGATTGTGAAGTTGGTAGTCCACTTCTTTTGAGTGCGTTTTAATTTATTTTTAATTTGTTGTCAATGAGTGCATTAAATTTAAGATGTATAAAGAATAATGCCATGGCAAATGGCAACTGAAGGAATCAGAATGTTAGGAAGAAGAAAAGGACATTCCAGCCCTACAACCTTAAACAGCAAATATGTGCAAGGCAAAACACGTACCATTAGCTACTCTAATTAACACTAATAAACTTGTACAATTAGTCTACATGTCGTTGCTCTAAAAAAATTAAGCTAGCCTGGCTGGTCTGTACACCACCCTCCAAAATGATCGGATCAATCATGATTCATGATCACCTTGACGTTGTTTAATTCTTTGAAGATAAGAGTACAGCAATTTAAGAAATTTTAAAACGGACACTTTTTTACCAAAACTCGTAATCAATGGGTTTAGAGTGTTGAGGTGTTGATCCAAAGCGTGGGGCTGATCTAAGATGAACTTAAAATTTTAACCGAAGTCCTGAACAAGAAACAAAATACCGTCAAAATATATTTTTCGTGTTAGTCAACACCTCAACAACTCATCACCATTCTTCAAATCAAAGCCCTGAAACCATTCATCATACTGTTTTTATCAGCCGCGATCTATGAAATCAATTTTTATCATAAGGAAAAGAGATTCAAACTTACATGAGAAATACGTCAATAAACCAAGATCTCCTTATATATATGATGTACAATACAACAACTAGTAAAAGGGAAAGGAATTAAAACAGAGAAAATAATGAAACTAATAAGATGATGTCGAATTATGCAATGGATCTCTGACTTAGGCAGGTGGTTATTGGAGAAGCATTAGTTTTCTCCATCGTGGTGGGCAGCTGCTTCATGGTCCTCATAGTAATGGTAGATTGCTGCACCAGATAGAACAGCCAGGGTCAAGGCCTGTGCGTGCATCCTAGCATGTATAAGCCTAAGGCTTGGCTTGAGGGGTGTTCTTGCTCGTGAATAGGCTAGAGATGCTCCAACTGCCGATGCCCATATTCCTCCTGTAATAATGATAACACAAACCAAAGAGATTAACATTGTTATTATTCCCTTCTAATCTAATTTAAACTAGAGAAGAGGGTTTCGAAATTGGCTGCAGTCTTGCAAAGAGAAGCACACTGCGTTTAACAAACTTAACTATTAATACATATTAGAGTTTGTTTGAAAGTACTTTTAAATTAAACGCGATTTTAAAATAAACGCGATCACTAAAAACGCTTATGACTATATTGTTTGGTAGAAATATGTTCAAAGTGCTTATGGGTTAAAATATCGTTTGAAATGTTTTTTGCATTAAGTACATGCATGTTCATGAAACATTTTAAGTGTTTTTTCTTTCTTTTCAAAAATGACTTACATTTTTGTTAAAAACATTATTGTAGGTTTTAATACAACCGCTTTTACTAAAATCATTTATGAACAAAGTAAGCATTAATATTAAAAGAGAGGGAGATTGGAGTGCTGTGTGTCCTCACCAATGCTTGTAAGCTTGTGTTCGGAAACCCAAGACTGAATTGCCTCCATTTGAATTTCGATTGCTGTTGCTTCTTCGTCTCAGAAAACTGATAAAGCGAAACCTATGAGTGAGTTTATAAGGTGGAATGGAATGAAGTGGAAGCAAAGGAGGGTTGCTATTTGTACAGATGAAGACGATAAGGAGAGCTTTTGACTTTCAGATTTGGTGTGGCCCCTGGTTTACGTGGTTTTCACTTTGCTTGGAACACTGGAAGATGTAAACCAAATGCCACACTTACCCCGGTTTTTTTAAATCTTCGGTGGTGTGGTGCATGTTTTCCGTTTTTCATCCACCATGTGTACTGTACTACTGTTGCCATTTGGACTTTCTGCCTTAAAAATCTAGGATGCTTAAGAGTCAAAAAGTGTCGGATCACTAAAGCATATAACTTTTTCAGTGTAGCGGCCGGTTACATTTGACAAAATGTTTCGGTACCTTTATTAATTAATAAAATACTCATTGTCAATCAAAATTTTATAAAATTATCAGTTTAATTCTATAATCAAACAGGAAATGAATAAGAAATATGATGTAGAAATCTAATTTCATACAATTAAATTTTGCTGTTTTTTTTTTAAAAGCCTCATCTACATGTAATACTAACATATAAAAAAAAAATAAATAAAAATCTTCTCATTCCTGCATACTCTATCACTCTCTTCCTCTCTCATTCTATTTCAAAAACAAAAATAAAAAATTTTCTCGCACACTTTGTGTGTGCCAATATGCTAGTATTTATTTATAATATGAATGTCCGTCTGAAGGGGTTTTGGCTTTTCAATTAAACAATGTGCTGATATTTCGTGAATTTATGCACATTACATGTGTTATAGTCATTGTTCTAAAAAATTTCATCTAGCGTCTAGACGGCACTAGGTAGTTGGACACCATCCTAATTAGTCCCTAGGTGTTTGCAGATTAAGAAAGTGCGCTTAGACTCGCTTAGGTATCCGTTTAGCCTGCCTTGGTGCCCTGCCTAGCTTGCCTAAACCCGTCTAGGTTGCAACTCTCACTTAGACATAAAATCGGTAACTTTCATTTTGCATTTTATTTTGTCAATACAATGCAAAGAACTTGTTAAATACTTGGATAAACACTCATTATATGCTTGTTCTCCATGTTTTCAATATGTTTTAATACTTTATAATCAATATGTCATTTTATTTTGTAATTTATGTATCCTAATACATTATGTGTTTCTTTAAATATAAATAGACACTTATTTATACAATATACAATGAATTTATTTAAATCTACTTAGGCCCCTGCCTAGCTGCCTAGGCGGCTAGGCCCCAACCTACCACCCGACTAGCGCTTAGCGTCTTTTAGATACTTTGATTATAATAAAAAAATAGGCGGCTAGGCCCCAACCTGCCACCTGACTAGCGCCTAACATCTTTTAGAACCTTGATTATAACAAAAAAATAAATTCATAATCTTAATGTATTTGTCTGAATGGAATTTGAATTTTCAATTAAACGATGTGGTGATATTTTATGAGTCTATGTACATTATACGTATTATATCAGAAATAGATTGATAATCCGAATATAAGATACTCACCTAGAAAACTATCTTAGAATTTGGGAAAATCATAATTTCCGGTTTTGTTTGTTTTAAGTTTTGCTCTCACTGCCCATGTTAGAGACAAAAGTATGGAATCTGCAGATAATAAGCACATGTGTGACTATTTAAACCAAAGAAAATGTGAATTTGCCGACGAAACCATCACGGCCATTGGATTTCATGGAGAAATTAGTGCAAATCTTTGGGACACGTCCGAATTGTTTATTTTTGCGAAATATTTTCAGAGACAAATTAACACCCTTGGAGATATCTCATGTTTTGCTAACCCTCTCAAATTTATAAAATTACCCTAACCCTAAGATTTTAATTAATCAATTATGATTTTTGTTTACTTTTTTGATATGAATCTCAATCATTTAACCAAAGCCGCATGAGCTACACATATGTGTCGCATCATCACATTAACAAGTTATTTGATAGAATTAAGATAAAAAAAACCACATTGATGTGACATATTTATATTTAAACACGACATTGATCAATTTTGAATTCAAAGTACTAAAGTGAGGAGTCAAAACAATTTCAAAGACCGTTGAAATAAAAACCCCTAAAAAACATAAGAGTTTGTTTGGTATTCTATTTGAGTTCAAAGTTTTTAACTCAAAAACTGTTTCTCAATTCACACCTCAAAAATTTATTTGGTAAGCCTATTTTGCAAAACTTGAACTAAAAAATAACTCAAAAACTAGCCTAAATTATGAGAACAACAAAAGTATGTTTTTACTGTTTTTTTTTCTTCTTCGCGACATCTGCAAGACCTTGGCGTCGAGGCCAACGACACCAAACATCAACTAAGAGTAACTGGCGATGATGAGAGATATGTTTCCTGCAACTGAGAGAGATGTTTCGGCGACCGTGACATGAATCTTTCCGGCGACTGAGATATTTTCTTCCCACCATCCCTGACCCGCCGTCCTCTCACTCTAATCACCCGCAAGCCCCAAACTCACCACTCCGCCATTATCAAAGCTTTATTTCAAACTCAATTTGCTCAATTTCAATGGCAACATTTGAAATTAGCAAACCACCATCATATATGTGAACAAAACCCATCTAAAGACAACATGACTTCATAGTATGAAGTGTGAAATTGAGAGTTCCAAATCAAGTCCTCATGATACCTTAATATCCTCCCTCAGCCACTGCCACCTAATGGTTTTGTACAGACAAGTTTTTGGGTTATATAGCCTAAATCCTTGAAGATTAAAAATAGTTTCCAGGTTAAATACCAAACAAGTTTTTAGGTTGTAAAAAAAACTGTTCTTGAGAGAAGTTCATCCAAGTTGTTTTTAAGAATTATAAATTTTTTGAGTAGGACAGCAAATAGGCCCTAAATATTTCCAAACGTTTGGTTTGGTATCGGCTCTACTCGATTTTCGGTTCAGCTGACTCAAAGACACCAACCTCAACTCAGCCCAAAGATTTTTCTACAAAAAAAAAAAAAGGGAACTCACCCCAGTTTTTTAATGGGCCGCAATCCCAACCCAACCTTGATTATGCCCATAACCCGGAACACCGAGTTGCGAGTTAACTCGTAACTCGGTAAAGAAAGGACGACGAAACAGAATTTTCCCGCCACTCCAAAAGTAGCTTCCGCCACACTCTTCCTCCGTGCTCGCAATCCACTCAGTGAATCATTCATATATGAAGAAGAAGAAGAAGGAGCAAATTATGAAGTAGCAGAAAAAAGAAATGGAAGCTGAGCCATCCAGAAGAAGACTGAGAGCCCCAAACCCTCTCTCCGATTGCACCAACACCATTTCCTCCACCACCACCACCGCCACCACCCTAGCCACAGCCGCCTCTTCGCAGTCCTCGTCCGCCTCCACCGTCAAGCTCAAACGCCAGAATCCCAAGCTCGCCTCCGTCACCGGGAACCTCCTCTCCGCTGTAGACCCTAAGCCCTCCGTAGTTCCGCCTCCGATTCCCTCCACTCCTCCTCGCCCTCGTCCCGTCTCGTCCTCCGCTTCTGGTAATTTCTCTCCTCCGCTTTCGATTTCTCCGTTTCTCGCCTTGGGTTCGGGTGTGATTTCTGTTTTGTTCTGGTTTTAATTTCAATTTGGGAGTCTAGGGTTTCTGGATTTTCCTAGAAGAACAAGAGGTCGCTTGGAATTTGTTCGTTTTGATCCTTAATCTTACCTTGAATCTATTGATATTAGTTGAAATGTGTTGCTCTGTGTTTGCATTTGAGTGCGTATTTTGAATGCTTTGTTTGAATACTTGAATTGAACTTGATGCTATGCTTCAATAGGAAGTATTAACTCCTGCGAATATACTTCATCTATGCATTTTCTTTGAAAGATCTGTGTGGCTGAGACCTTACGGGTATATTTGGATTTTCGAGTTTAGGTACCAGCGATCGTGAGGCTCTTGAGCCTTGTTCAGTGTATACTCGAAGACAGACTGCAGTAAAATGGGAGGGTAAAGGGAAGGAAAACACTGGATCTTGGAGTTGTCCTCCTGCACCAAAGACCCGGAATGCTGGGTAAGTGTCTAATTCCTTGTAGTGCTATGGTTGCGGAAATAAAGGGAGGAAACTATTTCATTGCTTGGAGTTGTGAAAAGTTAGCTGCCTTGCTATAAGAAGTTAGTCATCAAAAAATTGTAGGACTCGTTTGGATACGCTTTTGAAATGACTGAAAGCGCTTTTGGTGAAAAAGTTTTTGAAACCAATTCTTAGTAAAAATGCAAGTAAATTCTAGAATAGCGCTTAAAGTGTTTCCTGGAAGAAACATTTGTGCTTCTTTTAGGAAACACTTTCAATGCTTTTGGAACCATAAAAACATTTTCTCTAAAAGCGTTTTCAATAATTTTAAAGCACAGCACATCCAAACGAGCCCGGAGATTGTCAGTACGTGAATATAATATGATATGGGTTTTAAGAGTAATGTGATAACGTATCACTTGAGTGGTCTGCTGAGGCACTCATAAGTTGCAACAACCTACGTTTCTTAAATGAGCAAGCCCTAAATACACGATCTATTGCTTCTTAGTGTGACCATAAATTCTACCATTCTGATTTTCCCCTCGTCATGCTTCAATTTGATATTCCATGTGTATTGGTATCGTTATAGATTGATGCATATGAGAAATTCTATCTCTAACTCATTTGAGACATGTCAGTCCCATGTGTGATGTTTTGCTAATGCTGCTGTATGTCTTCTTCCCATTTGAAACAGGAAAAAAACAAAGGCAAGCGGATGCAACAGTGTATGCAAGGAATCCATGGCTCCTCACAACAAGGTTTGATAACATGGTAACTTTTTCGTAGTCCCGGGTAGAAACTGCTACTTTTTATCTGACTTGGGGTCTGGTTCCTACAATAAATTGATCAGTTCTGTTGTGCTTTCATATCAATCCAAAACAACATTGTGCTATCAGAATTAGAATTTCTATATATCCCCAATCCTATCAAACAACATGTTTTTGTATTGACACCCAAAGAGTATGTCTATGGCAAGATTTATTGGTTCTTTACTGTGTGGTCGAGTTGTTTGGGCTACATTTTGAGAGAGAAATTCTCTTTCAGTGTTTTGATTCCGGCAGCAGACTTTTTTTTTTTATTTTTTATCGTCTATTAGTTTTTATTTCTATGCTAGTAAAAAACAAAAAGGGAGGGGAAATATTCCACTTAATATTATATGGTCTGTTTATCGTTTCACTTGTTTAAACAATCCTCAAACTTATAAGGGACCTTTAGTTTGTTCTAGGAGGTTTTATGTGTCTTAAAACAGTGAGTTCTTGTTATTTTCCTATCTGAACAGCTGTGGTCAAATAAGTTAAGTTCCATTTTACCACAAGCTTTGGGTTTATAGTTATTCACTTTAAATTTGTGTGTACAGAAGCAGCATGCGGTACCAGCTGGGAAAGAACATTCCGAGAAGCAAAGAGCTTTTTTTGATGAGATTGAACAAAAGAGAAAATACTTCGCAGAGATCGATGCATTTGAACTGTTAGAAGAGGAAGTCGATTCAGTTGATTAGAGTAAATGGAAGAGCTATATAGTGCACGTATAGAAAGCAAGGGAGACGAAACCTGTATTGTTCTCCATATAGTCACAAGAGTGTGCAACCGACTAATTCTAATGTAACTACCACCGCTCACCAATTTACATCGCTGTAAGTTCTTGATAGTTTGAATTCTTTATCTCTGTGTGCAGTCCACTCGAGATGAAGAAGAGAGGAAGGTTAAGCACGTAAATGAAAGAAAGTATGAGAAAGTGTAAAGGTTCCACGAAAGCAACAATTGGAACCATCACTCGGGGTCCCTGTCGACCCTTTTTTGTAGCGTCTCCTTAACCTACTAAGTTTTGTAGCGGATTTGATTTGATTTGATTTGATTTGATTATGTAAGTGGAAGCATAACTGTTAAATGTGTAGTTTTACATGCATGGCTTTGCATCTTTGTAGTAACAGATGTACGGTGGAGATTGGTTTATGATTGAATGGTGGAGGTTGGATTAGGACGAGTTTGTTAGAAGGTTATAGTTAGGCTAGTGTAAATTGTTAATTTTATCTCATTTTCTGTAATCTGTTCAACTATTAATACAAGATTTGATTTCCTTTTAAAACTTCGTCTTCTTCTTCTCTGTAATTTGGATAGTTTCATGCCTCTTCCAATGTAGTTAGGACTTTGTTACATGATGATTTTTATATCCTAGTCTTGAAAAGGTCACGGGTTGGAGTTGTGGAAACCATCTCTTTGGAAAGTAAGGGCAAGTTTGTATACGATAGATGTGTCATCTCCAACCATCGTAAGGCAAGGAGCCTTGTTGGTTTGAGTCAGTCTTTGATGTTGGTGACATACTGACATTATATGATGCACAAACTTGAATGGTGGTGTATCTTTCCAACTTCCCATTTTTTTATTTTATCATTGCATGCCCTAACATGTATAACATTTGAGGCACAGTAGATTTGTAGTTCAAGTAGTTTTTGGACTCAGAAGTCAGATGTTGAAAATTTAAATGGGAAGTTCGACTAAGATAGAGATAAATTTAACCGGAAATTAAGGTTACAAATTTTTTCTTTATTAATGCATGCCCCAACATTTATAATAGTTGAGGCATGGTAGATTACTAGATTTGTAGCTCAAGTAGTTTTTGGACCAAGAAGTCAGATGGTGAAATTTTAAATGGGAAATTCGATTTAGACTAAGGTTAGGAATTTTTTCTTTTATATCAGTGCATGCCCCAACATTTATAATATTTGAGGCATAGTAGATGTTGAAAATTTAAATGGAAAGTTCGATTTAGACTAAAATCGAGCATAAATTTAACCGCAAAATAAGGTTACGAATTATTTTATTTTATTTATTTATCAGTGTATGCCTCAAACTCAAGTAGTTATTGGACTCATAAGTCAAATGTTGAAAATTTAAATGGAAAGTTCGATTTAGACTAAAATCGGGAATAAATTTAACTATAGAATTAGTATCATGCACAAATTAACCTTTTCGAACATGTCAATAGTAACACAATTAAATGAGGGTTAAATATTAAATAAACGTAGTGCTATTCATATACTCATTTTTACTTCTCACATTCTTTTTTTTTAATTTTCGATCATCAAATTGATAAATGAAAAAAAATTAATAAGAGTGTATAAAAGTAAAAATGACTGCATAATAATCCCTTCCTAAATAAATAAAAGGGCGAGGTCATCCGGGTCGAATACAGTAATAATTAGAACTTAGAAGGGATTTAAGGCGGGAGAGAGGCACAGAGAGAGCATCTGTGCGAGCACCACAAAAGATCATGGAAGAGAAGCTGAGATCAGTCATCGGAATCCCAAGAGACGTGCACGTGAACAAAGAGCTGGGTCTGACCATGGAAGAACACCGCCGGAAGAGGAAGGACAAGGCCGACATTGCTGATCCCTCGAACCCCCTTGTCATCCGTTCACGGTGGCGGCAGCATTGGCCCTCTATCAAACCCTTCCTCAACGGCGGAGCTATCGGCGTTCTTGCGGGCTCCTGGGCTTCCCTTTACCTACTCCAAGAGCTGTATGTATGCTCAGTGTCGCCAGATTCCGATGCTCCACTGTTATACCAAGGTTCCAACTTTTTCCTTTTGTTCGCTTCCTCAGAAAGGTGGAAGCTTTTTTTGCGTTTTCCTCTGCAATTTATCTTTCTTTGGCAAAAAAAATTAAATTTCCCGAGTTGGGATTTCTAATGTGATGTTGAAATTGAAATGGGTTAGCAGAGATTTATGATTTGTGAACATTTAAATCATTTTTGTTAACATGCATTTTTATGAATGTTGTTAGATTTCGTTGTTGTTTGCAGATTCTTCACGGTGCGATTTACATTCATCTGTTGACGGTGAGCCAGCAATTGGGATTGTATGAGTAAGTTTTCTAGAAGCCTCAAAGTAAATTAATTTTTTCCTCTCAAAGTAAATTCTTTACTGTTGTTGTAGTTTGTTATTTAATTCAAGAATTTACAAGCTTTGTTGTTTTATGGAGATTGAAGTGTAGATATCTGTCGAGTTTCTCTTGAGCTCATGTAATCCCTTTTTTTTTTTAGCCGTTGATTTGAGGACTGACTGCTGCCATCTGGGATTTCTCTTTATAAAGTTTCGTCGAGCTCTTGAGCAATTGATTTTAAGTAGGAAGGGGCATGATGGTAGCATATGCATGGTTTTTTTCTGTGATCTGATGGATTAATGTTGCATCAACTATTTGGTTTTAGATTCAGAAGTGGACAACTTTTCAAACTTTTGATTGTTTGGCCTTTTTTGCCAGGATTTTGAGAAATAAAGCAATTGCTACAAACGAAGGAATGCCACCCACTCTTTGTCAAGAGGCTGCTTGTGGGTTGGCTGTTGGAGCAACTGGAGCATTGATCAATTTTCCATTATACTCTGGGTATCTTGTGTATAATTATCATCTAGCAACCAAACGATTTCCTAGTTACAGATACGTATTTTCATTTGTCCGTAATATGGCAACCCAGAGAGCTTTGTTTCGAGAAATGTGGAATTATGTAGGTCCTTTTCTGAAGAGGAAGATGTGGTTAGACATGGGCATGCTCGCATCATATAATCCAAGCCTTGATTATCTCAGGGAGTCTTGTGGTTTTAGTGAAGCAAAAGCACAATTGGGTAAAAGCTCCCCCCTTGCCAATTTTATCTCAGTTCCATCTTTTCCCTTTCTCTCTTGTATTTACATGTTATGTAATTTTGATTGTGTTCTTTTGTTCAGGTGCAAGTGCTTCGTCAGCATTCTTTGCTGCAGCATGCAGTTTACCCTCAAAACACGTTCGCATAGTCAGACAAGAAACTGGATATGCTAGCTCTCTGGATTGTGCCCTTGCAATTCTAAAATCAAGAGGTCCTCTTGGCTTCTTTACTGGATTCCCCACATGTTTTGGCCGTGTTGCACTTCCTATCATGGTACTCTCTCTCTTTCTCTCTTCTCTCTCTCTCTCTCTCTCTCTCTCTCTCAAACACAAACACGAGCACAAGCACAAGCACACATCTATTTATTAGTAATGATTATGATATCATGCTGCCTGATTTTGCAGACTACATGGTTTGTCTTGGAAAAGATTCGGAAACTCGAGATGTCAATTGGACTGTAGCAAATCTGGAAGTCTGCAGTGAGATCTCAAGTCGCTTAGGCTAGTCTGCATCAATGCTTGTCCACTCTTGGAAGTACATTTAGGAATTCTACCTACTTAAGCCTCACTATTTCCTTTTGATTTCATATTTTGTTTCCCCCTTGTTTTGTGAATATGTTAGGGAAATGTTATGCAATACGGATACCATTAACAACGAAAGGGTTTGTGACTCTTTCCCTTACTTCGCTTGTAGAATCGAACTGGATTTTAATCCCCTTTTGTCTAATTTAACCAACTTTTGGTTTAGTGGTGTTTCCTCCTCTTTGGTTGGTTTTATGTACAACGATTTTGGGGTTTGGTTTTATATAATAGTTGAAACCCTGGCTTGTGTGGTAATCCACCTCCATGTAAAGGTTAAGCCTGCTTGGAGTGCAAGTCATATGATAAATTATTACATTTTGACAATTCTTCAATTAAATTAATTACGGGTTGCACTCTCCAATTAAATTGTATCCTCATGTTTGTTTCCCCTTTGTTTTGTGAAAATGTTGTGGGAAATGCCATGCAATAGAGACACCATTAAGAACTTCTTTCCCTTACTCCGCTTGTCGAATCAAATTGGATTTTATTTCCCTTCTGTCTTATTTTAACCTGTCGACTATTGGTTTAGTGGTATTTCCTCCTCGGTTTGTTTGAAATGACACGCACGTGACCGAAAATCTGTACTAACCAAACAAAACGAATGCCATAATGAACAAAAAGCATTTTTACAAAAGAAAGTTTCAGTGACAACTTGTCTAAGAACAAAAGAGAATTTCAGAGACAACTTAGGTATAAGAAAGCAGTGGCCAGGTTCCTTCTTTTCGCTTTATGCGAGAGTAGAGTTGGCGGCTGTTGTCGAAGAGAAAAAGGGTACAAGAGTAGGAGTGGGTGAAGAAAGACTAATTACACACTTATATGATTCCATGTTGTGAAATTTTAATTCACTTTTCTGCAATTGGTTCTGATTTCGCCTTGACTTCCTGTAAGAGGATGGATGTTTCCCATTTTGACCATGGCCTTGGCAAAGTGCTTGAAGAATACAAAGGTGTTATTTGCGTATTTCTTAACCAGTTTCTCCGTAGAAGAAGTTCCATTGTAGAGCTCATTGTCTGAATGAAGAAGTCCCTTTTCTTTCAACACATTCTTGTAGTACAAGTTATCAAAATGTGTTGGGGTCTGGAGGTCAAGGCTTGCAAGGTTGTTGTCACTTCCGCTTCTCGGGCAACTTCCCTGCAATGACCTGGCGAAGGCAGCATTGATGGTGGATTCGTTGTAGATACGTGAGCGGAATGATGTGCACCTTGCACGGCCAATAGTATGAGCACCCGAAAGAGCGACCAAGTCCCTTAACGAGAGGCCTTGTGCTGAGAAGCTTGAAATGAGAGCACTTATGTTGGAAGTTGGTGGAGGAATGGAGGTGTTAGCAGCACTTCTGCTAGCAGTGGTTGAATCTCTTCTTCCCAAACGAACTTTCCATGGAGGACCTCCTAACTGCAAATCCAAGAATTTCCATGTAAAAATAGATGCCAATGAAGAAGATTGATTAAAATGTTACTTCAAATTTGAGAACTTGGTGGACGAAACTAGGGAAATATGCACAAATGAATTGGTTATAAACTTGAGAGACACTAAAAGGCTTCTTGTCTGTTTAGTGTCCGCTGCATTATATTTTTGACTAAAAGTTTGTAACCAGTTATGTTTGTGCATTTTTTGAAAGAAATTAAGATAGGTTACTTACATAAACTGTAGATTCACGGGCAGCCAGAGCTAGAAGATCAGCACATGAGACCACTCCAGGGCATGCTTTCTCAAGCTTAGCTTTAATTCTATCAACAACTTCAAATCCTCTAATGGAGTTGTTGTTAGGAACTGCTGTTTTCTCACCAACAAAGCTTGAAGTGTCGTCCAACAGCACCGACGCATCGCAACCCTGAGATTTAACACAGAAATTATGCCAACCTCCTTCAGTTAAGAATGGCTCAATGAGCACATTAAGTGATGGTATATACTTACATTTACGAAGCAATCGTGGAAATGCAGACGGAGCAAGGAAGCCCCGACACGGGTTTCATTTTTTATGGCTGCTATAACTTCTTCTTGCACAATGGACAATGCTTTTGGACATTTGCATTTGTAGAAATTTTTAGTGAGCTTGCAATTGGATTCGAGAAATGCACCAGCAATGACCAAGATAAGCAGGACTAAGTTGTAACTGGAAGCCATGTTACAGTGTTCTCTAGCAGTAGCAGCTAGGTTAGTACAAGAGACACACACATATATATAACCGACATTTTTTCATGCCTAGTAACCACACAAAGTCACAACTCAAGCAAATTAACAAGCTTTGATAAAGACGGAATATTTGGGGTAAAGTAACAATCCATTATTCGGTTCAAAGGGACTAAAGGTAAAGCTAGACTGATAGATATTTGCTTTCGCTACTTTTTCTACACACTAGTATATATAAGGTTCGTTTTTCCAAATTATTATTCTACCTTTTGGCTTTGTGACTGTACACACGTTCCACTTTAGTCTAATTTATATGTATTTTAGCTCAAGGAAGGGCCCCTGCAGGTTGAAATGTCCATCTTTTGAGAGACCTTTGGTCTTGCGTAGTCTTGTAGAGCTTTCATCACCAAGCTTCAAAGGTTTTTTTGGAAGCGTTGAGCCAAAGTTCAGCACGACGTGCTGGAAAAACAGTTGTCTTAAATCAATTCTTCACCAACTAATCTTAAAAAAATGTGCAGTTTCATGTCAATTATTTCACCGTCCAAAGTTACACTTCACCTTACAAAACCGCCTTGTAAGTGTCGGGACTTGAGAGTGTGAATCACACATCAAAATAATCATATTGTATCTCTAATCATCAATAATGTTAGGTTGAATATTCATATTTTAACATAATATCAAAACAAAATATCCTAGCCTTGATTCGAGGGAACTAAAACTTGTCAAACAGTTCAAGAGCCCAACCCAACTTAAGAAGTACCTCATTCAGGAGTTCTAGCTTAATGGGTCATGGCATTCCCCTAAACCCGAAGTTCTTTCCTTCCTAAAACAGGCCCATAATTACTGGATTTTAACAGAAGTCCATATGCCAAGTGGAAGAGCAGCAGATGAATCCAATGGCTCTGTTCATTGTCCTATTTGAGGCATGTTCTTCTGTTTTTCTTTGTTTGCCAGAATTGAAAGGCAGAAGGAGCTTTTTTTTCCCCTTTCTTTTCTCGTTGGTTTTTTCTTTTATTATAGTGCTGCACGATAAAATGTTTCTGCTCACATATACATCATGTTCACTTAAGTTTGTGGGAGTCTACGTAGCTAAGCTAGCCAGTATGTCTACTGTTAAAGTCCCACATCAGTGGATCATGTTGGCATTTTCGTCAGTGATTGAATATGTGATAAAGATTCCAAATTCAAGCCAAATTGTCTTTCTCTGATTGCATGCATGCGCGCGTCAATATACATATGTAAACCCTAACCCTAACTCTATCATTTCGTTTCGACAACTCTCGAACTAAATTGAATGCTTATGAGTTCTTGTTTCACATAAACTTCTGCTGTTTTCGGTATGTCCGTACGTTTATGTAACTACATGAATATAATGAACGATGGATACAAAAATGGCTGGACGTGCAGCTGTTGCTGTAGGAAGCCAAAGAAGTTCATTGTTGTTGTTGTTGTTGTTGTAGTGGGGTCGAACAGCAATGTTGGACCAATTTCAATAGGTTGCCCTATTATTGAGACTACTCTTTGCAATTTGCAAATGTTGCATGCAGCGCCCAACTGGCAACAGATACATCACTGTCACCCACAAAACTTTGATATATACTTCAAATAAATTTAGAGAAACTGGAATACTGTACTGTCCTATATAACTTATATAATATCTTAGCCACTGAATTATGAAGCCATCTTTCATACTGTTAGAAGTATAAATGGATGGCTAAGATAATGAAGTCATCTTTCAACCGCTTCTTTGTGATTAACGTATTCTTCTTGTACACATTTTATAATTAGATCGTCCATTTAACAATAATTAGTGTTTCTCTAAAAAAAAAAAAAAAATGAAACTAAAACTACATTAATGAACCCTCTTTGTCAACCAAAAAATGGTGAAAATGTATCTTTATTTTTTATTACAACAAAAATGTTAAAGATAGTAACGTAATTTCACAAAACAAAATTTTATTGTTTTTTTTTTTTTTAACTTTAACAACCAAAGTAAAAAAATTCACACATTTTATGTGTGGGCATATACTAGTATATATTGAACAAATTGACCGTTTTAATTAGTAATAATTAACATCCTCATGAACCGACATCATTTATTTGACACACATATATCTTATTATTTCCAATTTGATTGATTTGTTGCACAAATGATATTTTAACAATGATACTTAAGAAAATAAATAGTTTTGATTATGAAATTTTGTATAATTCAAGTACACTAAAATGCATGTGGTTCAATATTCTAGTGAATAGCATATTAAATGTTAATGCAAGTATGTTTCAAAAAGTGAAAAGGACCCATATGATCCAACATTTGTACTGTATGAGTTGAAGGCTGCGAAACATCAATTCACCGCCTTAAATGGTGGGGTTTTAGCCTTTGAGGATGCCAATAACCTTGTCTCGCATTAAGGTTAGAGTCAATAGACATCCAATTGCAAAGATAGGTTCTGGCCACAAATTAAACAAGAAAAGGCTTCCATTTGCTTAGGTAGGGGCTCTTGAGAACTAATAGAATCTAGGGTGTGGCTAGGTTTGATTGTATCTAGTTGGGTTGTCGCTGTTGCTGTTGCTGTTTACCCTCGATGTCATGCAAGTGCAACAGTCAATTTTCACAAAACCCATTTCACCTTGCAAACTAAAATGCTATTCTTGTCAAAAGTTCCCTGCTCATAAATCATGCTGAATGAGTGGTCCGAATGGCGTTGTTAAGATAAAGTTAACGAAATAGTAATGCGTATATGATGATCATCAGGAGTTGAAAGGAGGAAAAAAGAGATTAAAGCGATGGTCTGTCGCCTTTGAAGGGATATTTAACAAACTTCTATTTTTAGAATGTCAGTTTCACATATTTAGGCAGCAATTTTCTTTTATAAGAAGACGTGCACTTAATCAAGTTAGAGCAGTGTAGTTTTCTTTCTCTACTCAAATTTGAATACGTAGTTAAGATGAATTTCACATAGAATATCGTTCGTATATACTAAAATGTAAGAAATGGGTAATGATAGTTGAAGATCGTTAATATTGTGAGGAATAATTATGGGAAATATTACAAAAGTGAGGTACATTGAATGAATGTAGCTAACATTACGATCACATATATAACCTCAGACATACGTAATACACTATTCAACCAAAGTACTATGAATATGGTGGACCACGACATACATGGTGATGCTCTTAACGATGAAGCATATGCAAATATGCAATAATGTGTAGGACATGCAAAACAAAACAATTTTGGATTTGGGTTAGACTATTCGGTTAAAACCTCACTTGTTCCGGTGCTATTTGGACAGGTAAATTGCCAATACCAATTTGCAATCTGTATTGGCATGTTTGATAATCATTTTAGTTTCCGATTTTAAATTTTTATAGTTATTTTTCTTTTAATTGAAAATTCGTTTGATACTTGTTTTCAAAATGAAAATTGAAATTCAAAATCAAGTTAAATTTTGAAAACTAAAAAAATTAATTTTTTTTCTTTCATTTTTTTAAAATAAAAAATAAACAAAATAACTATTAAACGAATTAATAAAATCATGCATATATAGTACTTAGTCTTGCATTATCATTTTGCATTGACCTCAATGCGATGAGAGAATATTATCTCTCATTTCTTGTCATCACGATTCCGAAAAGACCGGCACCGGCCGACGTCTAAATTCTAACTTAGAAATATGAGTAAGTCGAAATTAGGGCATTTGAGTATAATTAAGTTGACTAGAATAATGTTTTCCAATTCAGCACTTAAGTTCATATATATATTGTGACATCCCACATCATCTAGGGGAGTGATCCTTATATGTATATTCTCATCCTTACCTAGCACGAGGCCTTTTGGGAGCTAACTGGCTTCGAGTTCCGTAGGAACTCTGAAGTTGAGCGAGAAGGGGGCTAGAGCAATCTCATGATGGGTGACCCACTGGAAGTTGCTCGTGAGTTCCCAACAACAAAACCGTGAGGGAATGGTAAGCCCAATGCGGACAATATTGTGCTACGGTGATGGAGCGGGCCCGGAAAGTGATCCGTCCCGGGGCGGGATGTGACAATATGGTATCATAGCCTAACCCTGGTCGCGTGTGTGCCGATGAGGACGTCGGGCCCCTAAGGGGGGTGGATTGTGACATCCCACATCACCCAGGGGAGTGATCCTTATATGTATATTCTCATCCCTACCTAACACGAGGCCTTTTGGGAGCTAACTGGCTTCGGGTTCCGTAGGAACTCCGAAGTTAAGCGAGAATGGGGCTAGAGCAATCTCATGATGTGTGACCCACTAGGAAGTTGCTCGTGAGTTCCCAAAAACAAAACCGTGAGGGAATGGTAAGCCCAAAACGGACAATATCATGCTACGATGGTGGAACGGGCCCGGAAAGTGATCCGCTCCGGACCGGAATGTGATATATGTTTTTTTAGTTTAAATTAATAAGAATGTCGCAAAAATAAATAAAATAAATAAATAAATAAAACATGAGTCCTAACTAAGTCATGGCTAGCTATAGCTAATTTCATAAGCTCATATACTTACCAATAGTTCAACATAAAACCATCGCACAAATACATGACATAATGTGCAAGATAAAATCATCATACATATATATTGTCAAGCATCCACATCATCAAAGGCTTGCACCACCAGAAAAACAAAGAAAAAAGAAAGAAAAAAAGGCTATATATGTTTTCTGCCTGCCTAGGGTTCTAGGAATTGAAGTCATGATCTCAACCATTCGTCAAAAGCAATAATAATTATCCCATGACAAGAATTCAATGCGAATATATGAGTCAAATGATACATTATATTCTTTGACGCACATGGAAACTTGATAGTCGAATCAATTATAATGTACAAGTTATCATGTATACATCCATTTATACGTAACGTCCATGGCTTCTCCCATGGTTTCTGTGGTTAAGCTAAAATTTAACAATATGTTTTTTACGATTGATTATGTGAATTTTACAAAGTAATATTGTTTAAATTTTATATGTGGGGTTGTCACTTAGTACTACGGTCTAGTAGTATTCCTCTTCACTTGTAAGTAAGTGATCTTACGTTTAATTCTCACCAAAGTCGATTTGAACCTAGCCTAATGTGAAGTTTATCCCACTCTCACACAATAATATTGTTTGTTAAAAAAAAAAAAAAAAGAAAAAAAAGAAAAGGTTTATATGTGGGGTTCACATGCAAGATGCAACCATGACCTTATAAAATGGATGGTTGAGCTGATATATATAAAGATATGGACTTATTTTGGTTTTCTTTAAGAAAAGAAAAATAAAAGAGAAGGGGTATCTTTTAAAGAATACTAACGGAAAATGTTTTTTTTTTGGAAACTACGGAAAATGTTTTTGGTTCAACCTAAAAGTGTAAACTAATGTTTGGGATAAAACTCTTCTTTTGGTTTCTCCAAAAAAAAAAAAAAAAAAAAATCTCTTCTTTTGGAGGTCCATCAGGCCTTCCTTTTTTATTGTACCTAAATTGATTGCCTTAGGTGCTTTTCTCTTTAATGAAATCTTTTTCTAAAAAAAAAAATGTAAACTAATCTTTTTTTTTTTTTTTTTTTTGAGCAAACGTTTTTATCTACACAAAGGAAAGGGGTAGACAAAGCCTCATAATGAGCTAGCAATAACGTGGTTCAAATTCACCTTTGACGAGAATCGAACCTAAGATCTCTCACTTATAAGTAAAGAGGGAATACTACTAGATTGTAGTACTAAGTAACAAAAATGTAAACTAATCTAAGAAAAGCACTTGAAGTCTTTTTCACAAGAAGCAACTAACTGGCGATTCTTGTATGAAGTACTTTAAGTGGATTGAAACTGAAAAATATTTTCTCAAACAAGCTCATAGTTTTGTGAACTTTTGTTCTATCCCCTTCTCAAATCTTACCTTGTTTTTCTTTTCATTCTTTCTTTTTTATAATTCCATTAACAAACAATAAAAATTCGTAAACCTAGAAAATTAAAAGAAACGGTATATATAAAAAATTTAAGGAGAGCTGCTATTGACATTTTAAAGAAATTGACATTACTCTTGCTTAGTGCAAAAAATAAAGTTAATATAATTTGGAGCACTTACAATTATTCTCCCCTACAAAGTCCGTACACGAGTGTAACTCGAAATGAAGTGGGGAATACTGTATGGAATCATTACCTTATACCCTCCCTGTAAAATTTGGCAACCAAATGTTAAGACGAAAATGAGGCAATCAGTTCTATCCTTTTCCACCCTCTGTTTTCTTTTTCTTCCTCTCCTTCTCCACTCTGAAGGCCATAAACTAGCAATTGAAAATTTACGTGTAAGTGGACATATAGTGCGATGAGGTGTGCTATCAGACACCTCTTTTTACTTCTCACATATCATTTTAATTTTCGACCGTCAGATCGGATAAATTGAAGAAAATCAAAAAATAAAAATTAACAAAAGGTATGTGAGAAGTAAAAAGAAGTGTGCTATTAGTGCGATGTGTGAAATTCTTCTAATATGTCTTTTACTGAACCGGCCTAGTGGGTCTGAACATACTCCTGAGATAGTTGTGTAGACCTAATTAGCGCCATTAGGCATATTAATTTAAGAAATTAAGGTTTAAAGTTCGATTTTCATAAGTTCGTGATGTTCCACTGGTATCACTTCAAATTTAGGCGCTGCAAAACTCCAATTCCTGGTCTTGAAAGCCATTCATGAAGATTTCAAAGGGTTGAGAGGGCAAAACTCCTTATTAAGATCTTGATTAATTAAAATTTTCATTTTGCATTAGTGAATAATATGCACAATTCCTGAATAAGGATTAAGGAAAATTAGGACCGCATCCCAAAAATATCAAGAGATGGGGGCACAAGTCAATTAGGGTATGCTATCCATACATTTCTTTTTACTTCTCACACACCTCTTATTAATTATATCATTTAATCTTCTTCAATTCATTCGATCCGGCCGCCAAAAATTAAAAAGGTATGAGAAAAGTAAAAATAAGTATGTGTGTAGCACATCCATTCAATTAAAATTTAGACTTCAAGGGATAAGGCACCGATTTATTAATTTTCTTGGTGAGTACAAACGTGTTTCCCATGTTGGGAAAAAGGGCCACATATTTTTTTCATGTAGAAGCTATAGTGGGGACGGGAGAACCAAACTTTTGAGTGCAAAGGTGAATACTTTTAGTCATACTTGAGTTACAAGTCTTTTTCTAAATAAAAATAAATAAATAAATAAATAAATAAATAAAGAAAAAAGACTACAATAGTTTTTAAAAAAAGTTGGAGTTTAACTATAAAATCAATTGACAATATGATGAGTAACTCAATTACTTATAAGCACATGTAAGGTCATTTCTCCCATCAATGTGAGATTCATTCTCAACATGCTCCCTCACGTGTTGCGAATTTTCAAGGCTAACACTTGGACAATACAAATTGGGTGATGTGAAGCACGTGTGGCCGCTAGGTTTCACACATAACTTGCTTTGATACCATGAAGAAAGTTAGGATTCCACTATAAAACCAATTGGTAATATGGGAAGTAGTGCAATTATATAGAAGCACATGCAAAGTCTCTCATTCTATTTATATGGAATTCATTCTCAACAATTTCAATGTTCCTTAACTACATACTTTACTCAATAGGGAATTTATAGACTACTTCAAGCACGAGCTACTAGAATTAATTTGGCTAGTGTATGAACTAGTTGGGTGTTTATGAAATTAGCTGGGTATTTTGTATTAGTAGTTGTACCTAATTAAGCAGCGCCTTGGATCCTTGTGTATCATCCTGTTACCATCAAAGCAATACATATATCAACAATATCATCTCACAGCATAAACGCTCTCACTTCAAGACTCGAACTCCCACTTGGTTTTGATGACGTGGCATTACAGTTACAATACACCTTTTAGGGCTATAAAATAAGATTTACCACTTCCCCTTCTTGTATAGTATATTGTTTCAGCCATATTTTTGGCTAGCTAAGCTAAGCTCTTATAGCCATATAGTTGTTCCTTCAGTTATCACTCTCATCAAACTCTCTGATGGAAGCCAAAGCTGCTGGTTGCACCCGAGACGGCACGGTCGATCTCCAGGGACGCCCTGTTCATGCCTCCAAGACTGGAAAATGGAAAGCTTGTTCTTTCCTTGTTGGTAATTTATCATAACAATTTCATGCTCAATTTATACAAAAATATCATTTATTAATTTGTTACTCCCAAATCTTAAATAAGTTTGTTACGTGCAATCTTTCAGGATACGAAGCATTTGAGAGGATGGCCTTCTATGGAATAGCTTCCAATTTGGTGAATTACTTGACCACCCAACTTCACGAAGACACAGTTTCTTCAGTCAGGAATGTCAATAATTGGTCTGGAGCAATATGGATGACACCGATTCTTGGGGCTTACATAGCTGACTCTTACTTGGGTCGTTTCTGGACTTTCACTTTCTCCTCCCTCATTTACGTCACTGGTAAATTCATATTAATACTTATCTACTTTAAGAAAGTTTATTCTGCACGTGGTCGTTTTAATCCAGTAGTTACGGTACCGAATTTGACCTCCCATCCTTTAAGTAATTTAGATTAGAATTATCACTTGTAACAAAATAAATAAAAATTATTTTGATCTAAGAATTTCAACGTTTTATATTCTGCTTCAATAAATTTGTTTCTTGATTATGGTTAAGGTAACGACTGTTCCACAAACTTTAGAGTTACGTTAAGAAGACTACACCATCTTTCTAGATCATATTTTATTAAGGCTAATAAGATTTCTTCTTTTCCCTTGTGGGACCGATGCATGGCTCATTTGATTACTAATCTCATTCCTCAACATCCTAATGATTTGCATTAACCTCATATATATATATGATAAACTATAAAAATACAGATAATATATGTGGAGATAATATTCTGTTTTATTAATGCTTCCAACGTTGATGGAAACTGTACTACTAACCGACAGAAAAAGGATATGAAATTATTTGTATTCATCAGTAAAAACACCAAACTTGGTACCTCGATGGCTTAAAGACGACAACCAACATGTAAAACAATATTAATTTGTAGAATTATTTGAACACAGGGAATGATGCTTCTGACAATGGCTGTTTCACTCAAAAGCTTCAAACCAGGCTGCACCAATGGCGTTTGCAACAAGGCCTCCACTTCACAGATTGCATTCTTCTACATTTCTCTCTACACCATAGCAATAGGTTCTGGAGGGACAAAACCCAACATATCCACCTTTGGGGCAGACCAATTTGACGATTTTGACCCCTATGAGAAACAGCTCAAGGCCTCATTTTTCAACTGGTGGATGTTCAGCTCTTTCTTGGGTGCCCTGGTTGCAACTCTTGGCCTTGTTTATATTCAGGAAAACTTGGGGTGGGGGTTAGGGTATGGCATCCCCACAGTCGGTCTCGTGTTATCCTTGTTCATCTTTTATTTTGGAACCCCAATGTATAGGCACAAAGTTAGTAAGACCAAAAGCCCTGCAAGAGATTTCATTCAAGTTCCCATTGCTGCCTATAAAAATAGAAATCTTCAGCTCCCTAGCAACCCATCTGAGCTTCATGAGTTTGAACCACAATATTACGTTAATAGTGGAAAACGCCAGATGTACCACACTCCAATTTTTAGGTAAGCTATCTAATCAATACTATTATTATCAGTTCATAATTACTTATGGGACGCGGGATGCAATTTCGTTTTGATTTTTTTTTTACACTTTTTTTTTCTTTCTTTTTTTGAAAAAAAGTGTTAGAAACTGAAAACTTGTTTGATAATCAATTTTAGTTTGTGAAAAAACTAAAGTTGATTTCAAAATCGAGCTAAATTTTGAAAACTCACAAAATTAGCTTTCAGTTTTCCCTTTTTTTTTTTATTTTTTAAATAAATAAAAGTAAAATCTAAAGACTAAAATAGTCATAGAACGGGTCCTAATTTACTGCTTTAATTGTAAATTGTGAAGTAATTGTAGCTTGGGAAAAAAAGTTACCCTTTTTCCATCTGGTATGGAATATTCTAAGGACATATATATCAATTAGATTCAGACCCCATATCGATTCTGTAGCCTTTCCTACAAGTTTAAAGCTCTGCATTGATGGAATGAACAAACGTGAAGGGTGGACCGGCCGCCCACCAATTTTACGTGCATATATAACTTGGTGGTTTTCTGTGACATTTTTCTAGCCGTTCCTTCTAATAAATTTTCCCATGTACACTGTTCATAACACTACTTTTGTAGTATCTTTCTTCGAATGGTCACAATCTCTCCTAGTCAAGTTGTTTCATGTATGGAATGGCATCATGGTATCCACCAATAATTGTCTCAAAGACTTAAACCCAAACAGAACCTCACAACTCCTCTCATTAGCATTTGGGACAAGAAATATCTAGAAAAAAATATTTATGTAAGATAGTTTGATATATTATGTTATTAATTGGACGAATTAATTCTTGTTTGAATAGGTTTTTGGACAAGGCTGCGGTAAAAGATGACGACAACACAGACGTCTCAGTTAGGGCACCATGCACTGTGACTCAGGTTGAAGGAACAAAGCTTGTTGTAGGAATGGCCATGATATGGCTTGTCACACTAATTCCTAGCACCATTTGGGCACAAATCAACACTCTTTTTGTCAAACAAGGTACCACCCTCGACCGAAGCTTAGGCGGACACTTCCGAATCCCTGCAGCCTCCTTGGGGAGCTTTGTGACCCTCTCAATGCTTCTTTCGGTGCCTCTGTACGACCGTTACTTTGTGCCACTTGTACGTGCTAGAACTAAAAACCCTAGGGGAATCACACTTCTCCAAAGGCTTGGCATTGGATTCGTGATACAAGTTATAGCCATCGCAGTTGCTTATGCTGTGGAAGTTCGGAGAATGTGTGTGATTAGAGTGCACCATGTCAACGGGCCTAAAGAAATAGTACCCATGAGCATTTTTTGGTTGCTGCCCCAGTATATGCTCCTAGGGATAGCTGATGTTTTCAATGCAATTGGGTTATTAGAGTTTTTCTATGATCAGTCTCCGGAGGACATGCAGAGTCTTGGGACAACTTTTTTCACAAGTGGGATTGGGGTTGGTAACTTCTTGAATAGCTTTCTGGTAACTATGGTGGATAAAATTACCAGGAGGAATGGGGGTAAAAGTTGGATTGCGAATAACTTGAATGACTGTCACTTGGATTATTACTACGGATTTCTTATGGTCATATCTATTCTCAACTTAGGGGCATTTTTGTGGGCATCTTGCAAATACTTTACAAAAGGGAGTCTGTGGAAGTGGAGGAGGGTTGCGTACTTAAGATGGTGGAGGGTACAGCAATTCCCACTCCTCCACTTGGACTACAAGTCTAAAGAAGGTTAGAATGTTTGGTGCATGTATATTGACTACCGTACGTTGTAATATGGATTATGGTTAGTCCACTTTTATTTGCCAATATGTAAACTTTTTTACTTTCGATCTTTAGTTTATATTACATCATGTGGATTATGCTTCTCTTTTTCTTTTTCACTTTTAGCTATAAGAAGAATCAAACATGATAAATTATATAATAGTCATGTAATCTTATTATTCTCTTTAAATTATTACACGTAAATTTATTTATTTTTAATTAAACATATAATAAATATATCGTTGTTAGAAGTATGTGACATGGTATATATATTCATAATAAAAATTCTGAAATGATCAAATTACAATAAGCTAGTGGGCAAACAACTTTCTCTTTCGTTTGGTCAATAATTCCTCGGGCCTTTTATTATTATTATTATTAAGGGAGGGCAACCGTTCAAAATTATTATAATAATTTAGGGGATGGAGAAAGTTTTCAAACTCAAAACGTATAGATAGAAACTTAACACCCCATCCACGAAGATATTGGACCACATACAATAATTTCTCGAGCAGAAGGAAGATTCAATGATCTCAATGGTAACACAAAGAACTAATAGCACTTCAAGGCATTACTTAAACCACTACTTACCACTCCCAGTCAAATTAATATGATTGCAGTACTAATTTCAACGACCAGAAAGTACAAAGCAGAAAAGTCAAGGATCATAAGAGTAATTAACTAATTAGTTATGAACTTGATGAAGCGCGATTAGGTTAGTGTGTGTGAGATCAAGAAAGAAAATCGTCTATTCTTGCATCAAAAGTCCGATTCACATATAGTATACTAGTAGTAGTAGCCTAGTAGGTGTATATAGAGAAGTGGTTAGTAACCACTATATTGAACGCCACCAACACCAATTCCTCCACGTAGAGCTTAATTAGCTTCTAATATAAAATTATTTTACTTGGTAATTAAAAAAGATGCCATATATGTGTTCATTTCAAACTTTGCAATCCATGGTTGCTGGCATATGTCATGGATTCTAGGTTGATAATTTAACTTTTCATTATTAAATAATCTATAATCGACATTAATATGTAATTAAAAACATATTTTGTGTGGACACTAACATAATCCATCTTGAGTCATAGCTGTATGGCAGTATGAATAGGTATCAAACACTAATGACCGACAATAAATTTTCCACATGCACTATATATTGAAAAAGAGACACATATCAAACACTAATGACCAACTAATTAGATTTAGATGTCAGATTGTTGATGAAAATGAAGTATAATAGACATACCAACAACTTATTAAAAAAAAGTAATGCTGCCTACACACACGGTTGAGTACTCTATTTAAGGAATGATAATTGTGCAATATGGGAAACATTTTTGCTCACCATCCTAATCTTGGTGTATGCTCATCATACACTTAATTATTTGCTATGTGTCATTTCACTTAACCTTGATTATTTTTTTTTTTCAAAATTTAAAAAGTAACATTTAATATGAAAGTTAACTAGAGTTAGTTGAAATGATATGTGATAAATAATTAAGTGTATGATGAGCATACACCATAGTTATACACTGGTGAGCAAAAATGCTCCGTTGCAATATGTGCAATTAGCAGTCACATTAATAAGTTAGTTCAATACTATCTTGATCGCAATCTCTAAGCTAATATATATATATATATATATTACTTTTCAACGAAATCGAAGAAAAATACTTTAAATCTATGTGTTTTCATGAAATTGGTCCATTTATCATGAATATCCAGTTTTTGTTCTTTGGTATGTTTGTTTTGGAAAATATCCCTATGGAGAATGTTTTATATATACATACATATATACACACACACACACACAAACACACGTTCCTGTCGCGTACAAAGTAGAAACACTATCCAATGAAAAGGATAAATATTCTTACTCAAATTTTCAGTAGTAGCTTACCTGCCAAAAGATGCTTTGGGGTCTATATATTTAAGATGATTTTGACTCTTTTCGGAAGCCAGACATTGAATTTCAATTAAAAATACTAGACAAAAGTATTCTATCATAACGAGTTATGGGGGAGAGAGACTAAAAACGAAATGAAAAGGAATTTGACAAATCAGTGCATGCGCGCTTCAACACCAATCGAATTATTGAAGTAAGGCTTCTTCCTTGCCAGCCATATGAAGAAAGTTTAGAAAAATGTGAAGCATGCATTTCTTGTACGAAAATATCGAATAGTTTATTTGAATAAATATTTTTTTCCACAAATAAATATTTTGTTTATTCGAATAGTTTATTTGATTGCACACGTGTTTAAAATATCGATATAGGTAGGAATATCAATATGCACATTTATAAATTATCGATGGATACATCAATATCAATATCAATTGTATTCAGCGGAAATTATGAAAATTCACAATGGGGTGTGTATACCAACTCATTCATATATAGTAGAAATTTGAAAAAAACATTGTAAAAAAAAAAAAAAAAAAAATTCTTAAGTTCAAAATCTACAATGGATTTCGACAAAATTTCTATAATGAATGATAAATATCATTGATTTTCCTGTATCTCACCGATATATGTGAAGTTTGCATTTCACCCCCACTTTCCATATCTATCTTTGATTTTTTGGATATTTGGACGAAAATATTGACAATTTTGTGGATATTAAACATTGATTGCCCACTACTCTAACTTCTAGCCAAATTGCCTAAACTCAATCGGCGAGTAATTTGGCAATATTATATTTGGTAAAAACCGTTTTAGTTTTCACATTTTACATTATGAAAGATGAAAGCTAAAATTAAAAATTAAAGACTGAAATGAGTATCAAATGGATCCTTAACTTTAGAGGCGTGCGTGTAAGTCATCAGACAAACTTTCATAATCTAAAGTAGTGAGGTGTCTAAACTCACTGACTCGCAGATCGCCGCCGCATATGCAAACGAAAGTTGGTAATGCTATTTTTACTATAATTTTATATCGTATTTATTTACCATCTTAGATGATAGATGAGTTGGATAAGTTACATCATTTAATTTTAATCTTTTTATTAATTAAAACACTTAAATAATCTTAGGTGACAGAAGAAGATTTCTTGTATACCACAATTATCATTTAATTAACAATCTTTTTATTAATTATTGATTAACATTTTGAAATTAAATGCTAATTAATTTAGATGATGTGGATGCCCACATCAGATGCCATCTAAGATGATATACAATTGTGGTACAAAAATATGGTAAGAATAACATTATTGACATATGTAGTTAAAGCTCTTAATTTCAACATCCTAATTTGATTAATTGAACCCCAAAAAGGAAAAACGAGTTCTAATTGGCTTTTACTTTGTCAAAAACACTTTTCTGTAATTTACTGTTCTGTTTACTACTTTTGAAAACTTAGAAAAATCAAAAGCCATGCACAAAAATTTCTACGTGTTAGGTCACCTGCCGACCCAAGTCACTAGCTTGAGAAGACCTCTATATAAATAGCACCATGTTTGTGCTTGTTTTTAACACAAGCGAGCTTTACATTCTCCATTTCACTAAGAATATACACCGCATTCAGCGTCAATGGCTTCCTCTTCTTTCATGGCCATTTTGACCTTGGCTTTCCTTATGCTCATTAGAACTACTAACGCTCAACTTTCAACAAAATTTTACTCTAGCTCCTGCCCAAAGCTCTTCTCCACTGTGAAATCCACTGTGCGTTCCGCTATACAAAAAGAGACTCGAATGGGTGCTTCTCTTCTTCGCCTCCACTTCCACGACTGTTTTGTTAATGTATGCGCATTCAAGTCAATGTTATTTTCAAATTTATTACATGAAATAATTATATATAAAATAATAAAAATAAAACTTAGTTATGCAGTAGCTTTCAAAGTTATACATTAAAAAGTGACACAATGATTTGTGAGCCAAAAGGGCAACAAAACTGTATGTCTTAAAGTATTATATATCATGTCTTTGAACTTATATTCAGACACATTGGTTATTAAATGTGTACTTTAAATGACCTTCCTTAACTAGTTCTTTTTCATTGATGCCAATTGACAGGGATGCGACGGATCGTTGCTCCTTGACGACACATCGAGCTTTACTGGAGAGAAAAATGCAGTTCCTAATAAGAATTCTGCGCGGGGATTTAACGTGGTTGACAAAATAAAGTCCGCAGTAGAAAACGTGTGCCCAGGCGTGGTGTCATGTGCTGATATATTGGCCATTGCTGCCAGAGACTCAGTTACCATTGTAAGTCAACTTATTATAATTAGCTAATCATTCTAAATTTACATGTTTCAGCAAGTTAACCAATTTAATTAATTACGTTCTTGTTTGATGCATAATGCAGCTTGGAGGGCCAAGTTGGGACGTTAAGTTGGGAAGAAGAGACACAAGGACTGCAAGCCAAGCCGCTGCTAACAACAGCATCCCCCCTCCAACCCGAAACCTAAACCAGCTCATCTCTACATTCAATGCTCTTGGCCTTTCCACCAGAGACTTGGTTGCTTTATCCGGTATCTATTTCCCGATGAACATTCTCTCCGGTGATTCTAATTTCTGCATGCAGACACTCAAAAACTTTTGTTTTTCTAGACACCCAAAAATTGTCACTAGAACTAAGTGTCCAGATATAATCCTTTGGATTCCACAACAATCACTCAATAATTTTTGTTGTAATCAAGTATGGTAGCAATTGACACTCCTATTTTAGCCATCTGCTCTCAAAACTGAGTATTTTATAATTCTTTACGCACTGTAAGAAGTTACAATGCATGTGAAAACCACTGGCTGTCAAGTATTCCTTTCTTAACTAATTTGGGTTTGTAAAATTTGAGCAGGATCCCATACAATTGGGCAAGCAAGGTGCACAACATTCAGGCCTCGCATATACAACGAGACCAATCTGGACAGTTCCTTGGCTAAAACAAGGCAATCCAACTGTCCAAGAACCTCTGGCTCAGGAGACAACAATTTGGCTCCACTTGATCTTAAAAGCCCTACTTCTTTTGACAACAGCTACTTCAAAAACTTAATCCAGAAAAAAGGTCTCCTCCATTCTGACCAGCAGCTCTTCAATGGTGGTTCCACCGATTCAATAGTGCGAGCCTACAGCAATAGCTACAACACCTTCAGTTCTGACTTTGCGAAGGCCATGATCAAGATGGGGGACATCAAACCTCTTACTGGATCCAAGGGGGAGATTAGGAAGAATTGTAGGAAGCCCAACTAAGCTTGCAGGCCCTATATTTGAATGCGCAACTAATGGCCTTGGAAGAATTGGAGAATTTCATTTGAAATTTGAAATATGTCGTTTTTATCCTTGTTAACATCTACTAAATTCCGCAAATATATATATTGGATAACATCTACTAAATATTGTTAACATCGGACAAGGATTGTCTGTCCTCCTACTTCAGGTGCCCTTCCGTGTCCTCCTGTTTTATGTGGTCACGGTTAAATCACGTCAACATTTTATATTGTTTTTTTTATAGAGATAATAAGACAAAAATAAATAGTGACTTAACCGTGACCACACAAACAAGAGGACACGAAAGGACACCAAAAATAGAGGGGCAAACAATCCTTGTCCGTTAACATCTACTATCTTTGTTAACACCCTATCGATCATAGTCAGTCTATTTCTCTTTGGGCACAACTTCCAAGGAAAGGGATTGAGAAGTAAGATTTTGCTTGGCTTCTAGGTAATACAATCATGATAGGATAAGATCTCCAAAATCTTATTATATACTGCTTTTAAATTTACAAATCACTCTTATAATAATACTATTTACAATAATTTCTTATCACAAAATCCGATGACAAAATCTCACGATGATTAAAGACGACGACAGAGACTCCCTTCTAAATTCGTCCAACTGGACGTAGATTCTAATTTAAGGTTATTGTTCGATTTCCTTTCAAATATACCCGCCACATCAAAAGACTTGCATTTTGACGTAGCTAATTAATTTCTTCATTGGGTAAAGTCTCAATTGCCCTTGCTGCCAATTTCGAGGGATGTGGACGTGGTGGGTCGTTGCTCCCTGACGACACATCAAGCTTTACTGGAGAGAAAAATGCCGAATCCAATGGTGATTTCGTGTGGTTGATGATATAAAGTCCGCATTGGAAAATGTGTGCCTCCGCGTGGTGTCATGATATATTGGCCTTTGGCCCTTTGCTGCCAGAGATTCTGTTGCCATGGTAAGTTTATTAACTTAATTGTATAACCTATTTACTACTTAGTATTACGATTTAATGATATTCTTTTTCATTTATGATTGAGAGTCTTATGTTTGTTTCTTCCCAAAAGTGAAATTGAACCACATTATTGCTAGTCTATTGTAAGGTTAAACTCACCCGTTCTCCCTTAGCTTGGATAATATTGTTTGCTAAAAAACAAAAACAAAATTTGACAATAGTTACTGTTGATCTACAAAATTGGTTGATCTTGGACCAACGTAGCGTAAATCACACTTACACACATGAACACAAATTATATCGTGGTTCATCCCGAGTTAGGGCTACGTCCACATTGTTGTTGCTAGAGAAGCTAGGGTTTATCATCCCTTAAAGTGAGGGTGAATAATCCCTTTTATAGAATAAGGGTTTCTCTCACCTCTTACATATATCATAGGCTAAGTAGTGATGCCCAAATATTGAGGCCTAATATATGATACAACAGTTACTGATATTAATTGTACAAAATTAAACATGATGCGTAAAACGCCTATCAATGGCTAATAACCCCATTAACCACTGATAAGCCTTGTACTCACCTCGGTAGCTACTCATGATAAGCCTTCCACCCCCACCAGATTCTAAACTAATTTCACTCACTATTGTCAGTTTTCCTTGTAGTGTTTAGGGTGTAGGAATGGAAGTTGAACTACTCTTCATATAACTAATTAATTTTATGATAGAACCTCAACTTTTTCACAAATATGAACTTTTGGTGTCCACATAAATCATCCAAATGTTCAGTCCTCACCATTATATGGACGACGCATAAAATTGAACAGGATCCCATACAAAAGGGCAAGCAAGGCGCACCATATTCAGGCCCGGGATATACAATGAGACCAACGTGGACAGATCCTTTGCCAAAACAAGGGAATCCAACTGCCCAAAAACCTATGGCTCAGGAAACAATAATTTGGCTCCACTTGATCTTCAAAGCCCTACAGTTTTCGACAACCACTACTACAAAACCCTAATCAAGAACAAAGGTCTCCTCTGGTCTGATCAGCAGCTCTTCGACGGTGGTTCCACCAATTCCACAGTGCGCGCCTACAGCAAAAGCTACGATACCTTCAGTTCCGATTGCGAGTGCCATGATCAAGATGGGAGATATCAAACCCCTCACTGGATCTCATGGGGATATTAGGAAGAATTATAGGAAACCTAATTAAGCTTAGTACGTGGGTACTTAAGCCTGACTTCAGCCTAAAGGCATATGTCTTAAGAATAAAATTGTTTTGGGAAAGTATAACTCATGACCTTATCATCTTGTTAAGGTCTACTATAAATATTCTTCACTTTTTATAAGCAAATATTCATTTCAAGTGTCTAGCCTTCCAAGATAAGTTGCTTTCAATCATATATTTGTGCTTATTCGTAAGAAATTACAGAAATACAACAAGGCTATGCATAAAAGCCACGCCTTTAGCTACGTAGAATTTAGAGAACTGAATGATGATCCCTCAAGGTACAAATAGATGTCCAAGTCAGTGACTTTGAGTGCAAGCTGGCTAGTTTACTTGGCATGCAAGATAGAAATACAACTAGGAGAAGTAAACCTAATCTAACCCAAATAGTTAAGAGAATTTGAACCGTATTCATCCCCATTAACAAAGTTGACAGACTACAGCGATTAACATGTCTAGCTTCTGGAAAAACATGAAATAATTAAATTTCAGAAGAGAGAAAATTTTATAACTCTTCATAGAGAACATTTTAAACCGGCAAGAGAAAATGTAAGTGTAGTGGATTTGTTGTGTGTGCAAAAGAAAAACTTTCATGATGTACCTACCTCGGAATTCAAGATTGGAATGGGTGGAAAAGAAACTCAAGACAGAACCCAACTCTTTATAAGTTAAAAGAAGAAAGACTAGAAAAATTTCACAAATCACCAACGAAGAGATTTTAAACATAAATTGGTCAAACTTTTCAGTCGGAAGGTTGTTATGTTCAAAAACCACGTGTCCCTTGTTGAAGCCAATGGAGAAGGATTCTCTCCTCTCCTAATCTCTCTCCCCTTCCCTTCCCTCCTATTTGAACAGTTAAGGTTTAGTCACGTCAATATCTTATATTAGTTTTTTTATAGAGACAATAAGACAAAAAACAATGTGTAAAAGGAGGGGAGGGAAGGGGATGAGAATAGGAGAGGAGAGAATCCTCCTCCGAAGCGAATATGTGTGCTGAAGTACTCTATTTTGTACGTAATAAGTGGACTACCAGGTGTATAGTAAGACTGTTTAGTAAACTGCTATTTTGTAGGATGAGTTTGAGTTGATACACTTCTACTGGGTCTATAAGTAGCTAATTAAGCAGTTACGAAAGTAAAATCCATGCATAGCTGCTGAATATATCAATCATATATATACACTTGTCTTCTGGAAGCTGATTTCACTAGAAGCAAAAACTACTCTTATTTTCTTTTAATTTTTTATTTGATTTAATCAACTGCCCCAGTTGAAGATTTTCCTATCCAACATAGTGCACAAACCAAAGAGTGCTTGGGCCAATTCCAAATCCTTCTGTGATTAACCAAATTAAGAACAGACATACATGAGATCAATGGCTTCCTCTTACTCCTTCTGGCCATTGTGATCTTATCTTTCCTAATTGTGCAAGTTGACGTAGTGAAAAGTGATGGACTCTCAACAACTTATTATGCATCATCTTGCCCAAAGCTCTTCCCCACTGTGAAATCCATAGTCGAATCCGCAATAAAAAAAGAGGCTCGAATGGGAGCCTCTCTCCTCCACCTCTTCTTCCACAACTGTTTTGTTAATGTAAATCTTCTCCGTCATCCCTGTGCATAAACTTTGAATGTTATCATGCATTGAGCAATTTAGAAACTGGCCACGCATTATAGCATTATTATAACTAACGTGGTAATTAGTCCTTGTTTTCTTCATTTGGTTTGTCTTAGAAATAAGTATTATTGGTGTGCAGGGATGTGATGGGTCGGTGCTCCTGGATGATGCGCCTATATAACTTTATTGAAGAGAAAAATGTACCTCCTAATAAGAATTCTTCAAGGGGATTTGAAGTCATTGATGAAGTCAAGTCTGCAGTAGAGAAAGTGTGCCCCGGCACCGTCGTGTGCTGACATAGTGGCCACTGTTGCTAGAGACTCTGTTGTCATGGTAAGTTACATACCAAATAGTTCTTGATCTAATATTACTTCTGTTTTCAAAGCGTCATGAACATAATTTCCATTCATGTATCTAGTTGTATGAGCATACTATGCGTACATTGCAGCTTGGCGGGCCAAGTTGGGGCATTCAACTGGGAAGAAAAGACGCTAGCTAGGGCTACAAACCCAGTTGTTACTAACGTCATCATACCCACCGCAAGGGCTAACCTAAAGGAGCTCATCCTTAGATTCAGTGGTATTGCACTCAACAAGAGGGACTTGGTTGCTGTATCTGGTATTTGATTCATTACATCAACACATTCGCATATTTTTCAAAACCATTTAACCGGTTCGTCCTGAATGTGATAAAAAAAAATTGATCTAACAAGAGAACATTACTGATTACTCTAAACAAATAGTCCCACCCAACATATACCCACTATTAATCCTTTATAAATTAGTGCAGTTTATAAAACTAATTACTTTACGTAAATGCAGGAGCTCATACACTTGGGCAAGCACAATGCCACAACTTCAGAAAGCGGATATACAATCAAAACCAACATAGACACAGATCTAGCACAACAAAGGAGATCAAAATGCCCTAAAGCCAAAGGCTCATGGGATCATCATTTGGCTCCGATTAATGCTCAAACCCCGATAGTGTTCGACAACAGCTACTACAAAAACCTTGTCCAGAAAAAAAGGACTCCTCCATTCCGATCAGCAGTTGTTCAGTGCAGGCAAAACTGACTAGATCGTACGTGAGTATAGTGAACACCAGGAATCCTTCTTTAACGACTTTGTGTCAGCAATGATCAAGATGGGAACCATCAACCCCCTCATTGGACCGGCTGGCGAGATTAGATTGAATTGCAGGAGGATTATCCCCATCGTTTGATTAGAATGGTTGCACGCATGGCTTTTTACAATCAATTAATTATGCTTTCGGGAGATCTTCTTACCTTAGAAAAATAGTAGTTAGAATTTCGCTTTTGTTTGACATCAGTAATATTGGTTGATTAGGTTATGAAGTTAGCATACGAAAATTTAGATGCCAAAAATTGAGCACGAAATCAGTAAAACCACGCAATTATACACAGACAATGCGTAAGCTATAACGTGATTCACCCAAATTGAATTATGTCTTGGGATTAAGATGGATTTCCATTCTAATGAATACACAGGACAAGCATGAGACGGTTCGAAATTCAAGAGTGAAAATCATGAAACAAAAGTTGCATCTTTATTCGAAATAAGATGTGTCGCCTAAGTAAAATCGTGGGCAATAAATAAAAAAAATTAACATAACAAACATGCTGACCTAGAAAAAGGGAAAAAAAAAAAAAAAAGGCTTCATGAGAAAATGATGAATTTCAAACCTGTATTTTACACGGCACGTCATGGTTCGATTCTTGCCGCTGGAGAATCGCATGATGATGGTCATGAAAGGTTGAAATGCTTCTGTAGGTCTTCCTAACCCCCGAAAAAAGTGAACTACGATGGAGACACCACTTGCTAGTCCCCTGTTTTAAAAGAAGGGAGAAACCATGTGTAACAACTTCGTGATAGTTAAAAGAGCGTCAAACAAAATGGGCTCTCCACTTGTGGGCTTTAATGTTAGAGCTACGGTCATCTGCTTGGATCCACAATTGGGTTGGGTTTTCTTTTTTGGCCCTTCACATATTGAGATGCTAATACTAGTTACACATGTTTAATCAATTCAGAAGCAATTTAATTAGCAATGACTAATGATGTTAGCCTGTAACCAAAAGATGACTAATGATACTACCAGTCTATCCAAATACAATAGATTTTTTGCTAACAATAAAGTCCATCAATGATAGTTTGTTAATAACTAATAATCATCCTAATTAAGTACTGGTTTCAGAGATAACATTCTTGTTTAGTTGACTTTATCCAACTTTGCTTAGCACGTGACTGCACCAAATTTTACTTAGCAATTTGCAGCCAACATACGAGTCTGCTAAGAGTGCACAAACATGCATATGCATGTCACATTTTTAATTGAATGATCTTATATCATCTGGAAAATTGTCATTAACAACGTTTTACAATTTTCCAAACGAAAGTTTTATGCACCATCACGTTCATTTTATAAGCATTAATGTGGCAGTTTTTATTTTTTGTAGGGTTTAAAGTATCGAACAACTTTGGTTAAACAATTCAAAACTAAAAGAAAAATCTGATTCGCAAACAACTTTGGTTCGGGAATCATTTTCTATCTCTTCTATCTCTTTCTTTCTTTGCTTCCAGTTGTGGTCACTCTAGCTTTGTCTATGAAAGTCTTTGTGGTTGTGGTCGCTTTCTCGATTTGTCGAGGAGAGAGTTTTCATGGTTGTAGTCGTGGTCATGACTTTGACATATGTTGTTTAGATCTGAGATGATGTTTTTGTGATTTCGGCGGTTGGCAAAGAATTATAAGAAAGATGCTCGACATTTGTTGGAGGTGACTTGTAGCAAAGCTTCTTTATTAACAGTTATAAAATCATCGGAGGTTGGGGCAATCTTTTCCTCATGGTCCCTTTAGTTCTTCAATTTGCAAAGTTAATTTAGTCATCGTGACTAGAGTGATGGATTTAAGACTTACAGTCCTTAGTGGCTGAAGAATAAGTTTGTAATTGTGGAATTGTATGGTGCTGTTTAGTAAGCATCACATTAAACAATTTTGCTTAATTTAATCCCATTGTCAACCCACATAAATGCCATGGGAGTCTAAAAAAATATAATCATATTCTTTAACTTCCCAAAGTCATGTGTGCACTTGTTTAAAATTCAGCATAGGAGGTGCTCCAACATGTTAAAAATTAAAATACAAGCTGTCAAAACTGTGTATTCTGATTAGTTTTCCATTTTTACAAGTGGAGTTTCATAATTTTGTTATCTTAATTTCTTTTAGCACAATAATTAAACATTTGTATGGATTATTCCTTAATGCATGGCTACAGCCAGATAGTATTTGCTTTAGGTTTACCCTCGAGATTTGAGCGCAAATATGTGCTACTCTGTGAGAGAGAGGAAACATTGGTCAAATATTTGATTTAGGAACCAATTAAATTTTGATCGAAACTTTGTTACCAATGGCCATAAGCCATAATCATCCTTTACTTCTTCCTACATATATAGTCAAATAACTGTGACTTTAAAGACCCAATTAGTGACTTCATGAGAGAGATTATGTATATAGATTATGAAGCAAATTTATAGATCTTAGATCTTGGGAATCCTCTACTCACATCACAGCATATTGATAGATTCAAGAAACTGATTTAATTATTACGGGAAATTTTAATGTTTTTTTTATTTTATAATAAAGTGTTCGTCAATTTCTTTGAGCTCAATTAGATGTCTCAAATATTTCTGAATTTGTTAATATTTTGCATGGATGATCTTTGAAGTGCAACTTGAAAAATAAACGATTCAGATCCTTAAAGCTCGATGTGATGGGGCCCCACAACTAATCCCAAATTTCTCAAAAATTGGGAATCCCTTTCCTTAAAGGGCTTGTATTTTGTGTGTGTGTGTGTGTGTGTGTGTGTTGTGTGTAGGAGGCCTTTAAGGGAAGGAATCCTCTTTTTTTTTTAATAAAAATGAGATTAGTGGTGGGACTCACTCTACATCGAACTTCAACGATCCATCCACAAGAAGCTCAACAAACTCTTGAAACAGCGGAAGCTGATTTGAGGAAAGCTGAAGGCAAGAGACAAACAATTGAGGCAAATTTAGCTCTCAGACGAGCTAGGACACGAGTAGAGGCTATTAATGTGATGTCGTAACTAGTCTAGTTGGTCCGTCCGAATAAGCAAAATAAGGTGTATAAACAGAAGTTCTGTTTATACACCTTATTTTGCTTATTTTGCTTATTCGTCCCTAATTTTGTTCCTGCCGATTGAATAAGAATCAATTCCAATCAAGTGGAATAAAATTCTAATGAAACAAAAACGATAAAAAATAAATATTAAAGAAGATGAGTAGAAAAGATGTCTATTTTGTAAGTTTCAATTCATAGATAATCTTTGCAGAAATTTAATTCAATCCAAAACCATTTGCCTCTTTAATTATCACAAAGAAATTTTATTTTTCTTATAGAACAAAATGCTCGTTAATTTCTTTAAACTCAATTAGATGTCACAAATATTTTCAATTTGGCTAATATTTTTCTAGGATGGTCTAAGAGGTATAACATAAAAAATAGATAGTTCGGATCGTTGAAATTCGATATGGTGTGAGCCCACAACTAATCCCCATTTTAAGAAAATGGAGATCCCTTCTCTTATGGACCTTGTGTATATATATGTATATCAAGGAAATACAAACAAACCCTAAACACCTTTAGTCAATGGTGAACTTCCAATCAATTAGTACATAAAACAATTGATAAAGCCCGTTGATATCATCCATGCCATATAATTAAAGGAGGGCATGGATGACATTTAGGGAACGAAGGGAAGAAGAGATGATCATGACAGTTATTTCGACAGTTTTCAATGGAGAGAATCAAAGGGAGTTGTATGAAGACAAAGTAAGATGCCATTATTGTAAGCAACCATGACATAAGACCAAATTCCATCACATCTAATTGGTTCTATAATCTTGAAGGAGGGATACCTAGCTAATTCAGTACAAGTGTATATATTTGTTAATTAGTTAGAAATATTTCTTACTATTATTTAATAAAATTTGTTAATGAAGATCTTGCTTATGTGATTCAGGTTCCTCGCCTACTTTCCACTTGGGTTGAAATCCACACGCCAAGGAAACAAAACTGCTTTGAGAAATTAATATAGCTGGCAAGACCATTGACCATCCAACAAATACATACATCTACTTGACAAAATGCTGTAACTTCACTAAATAGCAATATATGTGTACGCGTTGTGTGATTATAGTACTGATCATTTCATTTTACAAAACTGCCCCTTCGATAATAGGGGACTAGTTGATATGATTCCCTTTCTTTACTTCTCATACTTCTAGGATCTTTGATTCCTTCATTTTTTTTCATTTTTGTTAAGTAAATATGTCCTTGGGGTTTAGGGTTTGGCTTTGAATATTCTACGGTTATCTATTGCACTGTTCATGTATTGTCTAATGGTGATTCAATAACGCACCTTATTCCTATTGAAAAAAAATAAAAAGACAATCCCATTTTCAATTCTTTTAATTTTGATCAAAATAACCTTGACTGTTTGAAGTTTAAATGGAGATCAAATCTTTTACACATAAAATGGGTGTGACATCTCTATGATCCCAATTATTGGCTGACACATGTTAAGTTTTTACAACAAAGTTAAGTTTATAAATATACGTCAGACAATGATCGGAGCCAAAGAGAGACCACACTCATTTTGAGTGCAGAATATTTGATCTCCTTATAACAATATAATTTCAGGAATTAATTTAATTTCGATTTTATGATAATTTCACGTAGCAATGAGGTTTCAAATATTTGTAGGATTCATTATTGTAGCAAATCCAACAACCTTCAATTTTATCAGTCGTGCAATAAATCAAAGAATCTTTAGTTTTTGAGCAGGAACCCTATTTATATATATATACACACCACTACTCCATCAACCAGATGACTCTTAAAATCAAAATTAAATTAATTTGTGAGAACTATGAAATTGTTTTACAGCTTTTCCAGTACAAAAGTTCTATTTTAGCTGTGTCCCAAATGCTACCACTCATGCCATGCCATCGGTTGGTGGTGACTCTACCCAAAATTAATGAGTTATCTAATACTTAATTATTCAGTTTCTCATCATGCTGGGTCAGGGTTACCACCTTGGCCCTTAAAATCTTACTAAGGAAATAGAAACCATAATTTATCCAGAATTGTCTGATGAAATATGATCTGTACCCCAATTGCTCTGCCAACTCTTTATTATGTTTTTAACAAATTAGTGATCAACTAGCATAATGCACAAATTATCCAAGAATAAGGAAGAACAATGAAGCTTCCACTACTACTATTCCCAGTATTCCAGTACCCATATAAAAGGGCGATCCTCAAGCCAACAAGGCTTCCTGCTTTACGAGGGAAACATCAATCGTACTAGCTTTACCCTTGCTTTTTGCAAAGAGACCGTTTCCACAACTCGAATCCGTGACCTTTCGGTCACAAATTAAGGAGCAACATTTCCGTTTCGCCAAAACTCACCCTCATACCCATTACAATATAAGGGTAGTAAATATTAAATAACGGCAACATTGGTAGAAATTAGATACATATACCAGATTCGCATTAGAGTTTCTAATGTGACCCAAATGCTGGGGATTTCAATTCACAATCCTTAATTTAATTGTCACCTCCCCCTACTTCAATATTAATTTCTTCAAATTAACAATAATTCATGATCCTTGGTTGGCAGAGAGGTATACAACATGTAATAAAGCATATTTTATATATCATGTAGTAGGATTTCATTAAAATCGCGTTCTTACTAAGATATACAAGGATCAAATAATAAATTCAAAAACATGGTACATGGCAGAGAGGTACTTCTGCATGTTCAACATAATACCATGAATAATGTGCAACAACAGAACAAACTAACACGTTTGACTTTGGTGGCTAGAGTACGAGTTTTAATTTGGATACATGCTATATTTCGTCCAATATCTACGGAGAAGAACAAAAAGGGGTAGAAATTAAAGTTAATAAGTAGCATGCGGAAAGGAACATAACAACCAACAATATCTGGCGACAAAATAAGGACCTAAAATGGATTGACATTAACTAAGAAACTAAAAACCTTCCAAGAAACAGTATATCCACTATAAAACGTCTCTCTTTATCATCATTTTATTCCACTTGAAGAATCATCATAATAAGAAAATTAAATGGGATCGATGTCTTAATTTCAGCCTAAAAATTAAAGTTTAACCAAAGAAGGAAACATTTTCACTTGAAAGGGAGCTATAATCCGCGGCACTGGTTTGTTGATTAGTGTACATAGAAGAAGAAGATGAAGCAGGAGGCATAGGAGGTGGCGGTGGCGGCGGTGGGGTTGGCTGTGGGGTCTGGGGCAAGGAAGCAGCAGAAACAGCCCCGGAAGTAGAGAACAAAGCCATATGATGAGAATTAGATGGAAGGAGATTGGCTTCCCTGTATTTGTATTTAAGTATCTCATCCCTTACTGCGTTGAGCTCAGCTTGTAAAGATTGAACTTGTTGTTGCAAAGCCGAAATTGCACCCATGCATCCATACACCGGATCTCGTAGCCTCACATTTGCTTCATAAACAAGACTATTTGCTGCATCTGCTCTTTGAGTCTCCGGCACCTCCTGATTAAATAATTATATGCACGACGCATAAGGTAATTAAGGAACAAGAAATAAAAATCCAGGATGAGAAATCTAAAAGATATACATTATCGATAAAAACCAAATATTCTTTTTAACGAAAATAATGAGGGAATTGAAGGATTAGGATTTATTTCATAAAAACCAAATATTAACAAAATATGGACAAGATGAAGCTTGGCACCAGTATCAAACACTTTTCTCCGAAATTGAAAGTACATGATGAATGCATAATGATGACTTAATAAGAATTAGGACTTATAGTTTAATTACCATGAGCATCTTCGAGACGTTGCTGGCACCAAAGACCTTATGGACCGAAGCAAACTTCTGGGGTTCGTGGGGAGAGAAGTAAGGAGAGAAGGGGCATTCCTGTGCACACCTTCGTCTGAGGAGTTTACAGGCAGCACAAGGAGTGATGGTGTTTAGGGTTCCTGGAGGGCCCAACATGTGTCTTCTTCCCATTTGATAATGGGAAGAAGCATCAGTTTCTCTCTTAAACTTCTTGCCTATCTCATCAACTCTCTCCCTAGAAGCAGAAAATTAACGCATAAACAAAATTGTGATGACAGATATAATACAAATATAGAAAGGGAATTGATTCCGCAAACTCTTTTCTCCTTTTGCTCATTCCTATTTATTTCCGTTCCTATATATTCTTTTGATTTCTTCATTTCGAAGGCTAGGAAAAAAACAGGTGTGCAAGGAGAGAAAAATTTGCGTGGAAGTCAGTTCCCATAGAAAACGTTGCAATTATATGAAAAAATAATTATTACCTTTCTCTGGACATTCAGGCATGCTCTCTCAGGGTGGTGGAGTTGCTAAAGGAGAAAGAGAGGAAGGGTTGAAGAAGGAAGTATAATATAGGTTGTACAAATTAATATGAGTGAACTTCAAAGGCAAGGTACACTATATAAAAAGTAGTCTACCGTTAATATGGTTTTATAAAACAAATTAAGAGACAAAAGGGGTTGGAGTGTTAAGAGAGTTTAAACTACTGACTCTGATTATAAGAAGGGGAGCAGAAAGCTGAGGAACTTTTGTTTGTTGGTGCTGAGAAATATTTCTTTGGTTGATGTACGAGGATTCCAGAATTATAGTTCTCCAGAATCCAATAGAGCACTCTCAGTCTGAGATAAAAGCATCAATGGAGAGAGAATAGTGAGAGGGAGAGGGAAGAAAAGCATAAATGCCAACTCTGTGACCGCTAGCTCTCTCTCGCTCACGTGTGGTTCCTTAAATGTGTTTTGACTTTTTGAATCAACCATTTGATTTCATGCCTGCATGTGATTCTTGCTTCATTCTCAGGAAAGACCTAATTAACTAGTTTTTTTCCCTTTCTTTTTTCTTTGAGAGTTGAACACAAATTATCTTATAAATAACACACATGTTTTTAATTAATAACCTAAGACAAACTATTATTGAAAATGAAAAACTAGCTAGCTCCCGATGAGTGTTTAGAATTAGAGAGTACAACTGCTATTTGCTGATACCAAATGTCAATCTACAGTACATGTCTATAATATAATGTATAGTTGAACACACTCACTTTGACAAAAAAAAAAAAAAAAAAAAAACACACCCACATAATTCGTTATTCTTCTCCATAAAGTATTTATAAGACACAAGATAGAAAACTAAGTTCAAACAAGAAATAAATCAATCCTAATTGAACAAGCAGGCCTAAATGCATAAGGGTAAGGAAACTTAATTTCCTCCTAAAAGTTATTTTGAGAAATAAATTAGAGAAATAAAATATCTCTTCTCTATTTTATTATTCTTTAATATATGTATAACAACAATGTTAATGTATCAGGAACTATATTAGTATGTCTCGGTACCAAACATTTTTTTTCTCTTTCACGTTTTATAATTGAGGAGATATATCTCATTATTACGTTGTAATAGGCATGTTAGCTCCTTGTCAAAATCAAGAACGCACCTTTGATGAAAAAGCCTGTATCTGGGATCTTGTTCCGAAAACGAAGTTTTATATCGGCATCACCGTGTGAAAACCGCAATTTGTACTTGAAGATGGCTAAGACCAACTTTAGACCCATATGATTTAGTCAGAACTATAATCTGTCAAACATTGATTTTCCCATTCTTTACAACTAGCTAATACATATGGATCAACAGCAAATTAGTTCAAGCACTCCCTTTTTCCTTCTGGCATATCCAGCTAGATGGGTTAATTAATCGAAGTGAGTTATATATATATATTCCTTGTCTAATTTAGTGAGTCATATTTACAAGCAAAAGAATCACACACACAACAATACAATTGGGATAAATCAAAAAATATACATTAGAAGTCATATATAAAAAGAATATAGGACAAATGAGGTTTGCTTGATGGGACGAAGAACTAATTCATGTCGAAAGTTATTTTTTCCTTCCCCTTGTCGGTCATCTCCCAAACTCCTACTTCAAGGAGCTTTCTAACTCTATAAAATTACTCAACACATCAGTGATGTCCACAGAAAAAGACTAGGCACCATTCAAGATAAGTTATATATTGCGACGTATCTATAGGAGTTTACCTACATTTTCATAGAAGGAATGCATTGTGATTAATCTAACCTAGTTGTCTATTTCAGCTATCCAAATGCTGCGTTGTCCATATTTTAACTAGTGCTGTCAACAGCTTCAATGATTGTATGCTTTGTTCAATGATTCGTCTGGCTAAGCCGCCGGCCATCAGAGTTTTTTTTTTCTTTCTTTCATTCGATTAATAGTTAGCTTAAGAAGAAATCCAATGCCTTAATATCGAGTTGCGTGCCGTTATAACATGGGCACACTTATGCTTGGAGAATTGCGTTGAAGAATGTAAAAAAGTCTCACATCATAAACTTGACAAAAAATATATAACTTGTATTCAGTGGTATTATTTTTAATTGTATTGAAGTTTTTTATAATAAAATTTCATACCTACTAGCGTGCAAAGATGTTGAAATAATTTCTCGATTGACTAGCTCGATCTCCTCTCTCTCTCTGTCTCTCTCTCTCTCTCTCTATATATATATATATATATGAAAGCTGCATGCAACTATAACAGTAGTGCAATCTAATTAAAATCGTTGGATTAAACAACAAATGAGAAGATTAGACAAATACTTAAGCCAAGTTTCCAATGACCTAATTACTAAGACAAGGGGAATGAGGAATAGTATTAATATATATGTGGTCTGTAGTAGATGGGGCAAATTCTTAGTTGTGAATTTGAGGAGTGTTATGTCAAGGGTGGGTGGTGAAAGGGAGGGAAAGGAAAAGAAAGAATAAATTCCGAAGGGAAAGGAATTAATAAAAAATTGGAGGGGATTAATATTTTAATTTATTGTGAATTGTGAAATGTGAAATTTATATATCTGCATTGCTTAGATTGTAAGAAAATGGCACCATCTTACAATCTTGTTTGACCCGTATTTTAAGGCTCGCAAGCCGCCCCGATGTTCTCTCATCCCCAACCTACTTTCTCACACTTTCACTCTCTAATCTCTCTGCACCAAAACCTAGAACTTTATTATCCGCCATTTTCTTATGCCAATAGGTTTAAAGTTGCTTCAGATAAAGAGTAACTCCAGTTTTTCAGCATTCGTGATCATTATCACGTGATATTACTATTTCACTTAATAAAATTTAACAAGTTTAATTATAATACCATGTAACAATGTTTCGAGTCCACACCTACATTTCACCATTTGCGATGCGATTTGATTTGATGTGATGAAGCCTGGCTAAAGCTACCTCACGTTTTCATTTTCGCTTTCAACTCTTTATACCGACATTCGTTTCAAATTTTTAAATAATTAGGTCAATATATGTATATGGTAGCTACTATAGCCATATCAAGAAAGCCACTATAAGTAAGCTGTGTGCATGAACTTTGGTTGCAAAATGTTGTTATCTAGTTAAATTGTTAATCTATGATAGCGTGAGATCTCTTCCACTGGTCACAGGTATAAAACCTGAGACTTCTCCTTATCCAGGTCCTCTGCATCCTTAATAGATTTATCTTTCTATCATTCTAAGTAGAGGAAATTAGATATAAGTCCAATTTATATACCCTTATTAGGTTAAATCTGTGGATGGCTGGATCGCTGTTAATCACTAGACTTTGCCCTTATCGTTACAAAATATATGCATGCTAGCTAGCTGGGGAAAATGCTAGGTTTAAGGCATATATATTCATCACTGTGGATTCTTGGATCATTGACATTAAACTCAGTGACGGAGTTAAAATGGGGTCATTATTTGTCCATAATTCCAACAACTTCAAAAACCCTATGTATATTGTGTTTGGCCCTATAAACAACTATGGCAAACTAAATTACAATTTCTTCTTCCTACATCTTTTTTCTAACTTTTTTTATCATCTATGTCTTCCTTTTCTTTCTTCTTGTGTGACTCTATTGTGCGCACCAAATGCTCAACGAAATGCTTTAATAATTAAAAAGTCTTGGCAATATTCAATATTACTCTACAGTTTCCTATAGTCACCCTTGACAAGTCTCTATATATTATAGTAGTTGTTGACATATATTGACATAAGCCTTCAGCATATTTTGGCAAGAATCGACATGTTCCTATCAAGTGTTCGACGAAATGGTCCAATGAAGTTTTTTTTTTTTTTTTGTCAAAATCAGGACCCCCTAAATCCTGACTTTGCCATTGGTAATATATACATCACTATGGATTCTTTGTTTGATCGACGTTAAACTCAAACGGGATAACATGATTTTTGTGATAAAATTTTGGGTAAATTACATTTTACCCCCCTCAAGTTCATGGTCGATTTCAATTTCTTACAACATATTTAAAACATTTTAATTTCATACATTAACTTATCATTTTATTTCAATTTCATACAACCGTTAAAAAATAAAAAAAATAAAAAATAAAAACCCATAACCCCCTTCGTATTCCCCACCTGACACCCCTCCATCCCCTCTAACCCCTCCACGACTCCACCCTCCATCCCCTGAAATTACCAATTTTTAATGGTGGGAAATGTGGGCAGGTGAAAAAGGCCGTTAATTTCGCAAATCGAAATCCGCGTGAAGTTTGTGCATGTGTTTGTTTAAGCTAATTTTAAATCTCTAATCAAACCCTACATTACACAAACCCACAAAATTCAAATGTCAAAACCCTCATCTCGGATCTTGCAAGGCCTGCTAAGATTTCACCGCAGCCAAATCTCAAAATCCTCATCTCCGTCTCTGCCTCCGTTGTCCTTCACTAGGAGGAGCTACCACTCCAGCAATGGGCCTCCTCCCCAATTTCCCTCTCACCCGAAAACAGTCCCCGGAGGCGAGGTTGGCAGATACTTCAAGCCGGGTATGGGCCTAGGCATGAGGTTTTTCTCTTTCAAGCCGTGGAATTTCAACAAAATCGATGCTAAGAAGGTGTAACATCCCACATCGCCTAGGGGAATGGATTCTGTAAGCCTTATATGTATATTCGCGTCTCTACCTAGCATGAGGCCTTGTGGGAGCTCACTGGCTTCGGGTTCCATTGGAACTTTGAAGATAAGCGATTAGCGCACAAGAGCATTCTCATGATGGGTGACCCACTGGGAAGTTCTCGTGTGAATTCCCAGAAACAAAACCGTAAGGGCGTGGTCGGGGCCCAAAGCGGACAATATCGTGCTTCGGTGGAGTCGAGCCTGGGATGTGGTGAGGGCCCGTGCCAGGATGCGGTGAGGGTCCAGGCTGGGATGTGACAGAAGGTGTTTGATAAGCCGCTCTTTGCGACATCATCGGCTTTCTCGCGATACTAAAAGGCCATTAGGTTGCAGATTGAGGCATTCTGGAAAAGGAACAATCTGGTGCTGTTAGGAATTGGGGAAGTATTGTTGGGAATTGAAGAGGGATGAATGGATCAGAGAAAGGGTGGCTCGAGTGGGCAAATGGTGGGTGATAGGGGATAGGAGAATGTGTGGGGGCCCAGGCCAGGATGTGAAAAAAGGTGTTTGATAAGCCGTTCTTTGCAGCGTCATCAGTTTTCTCGCGGTACTAGGAGGCCATTGGATTGCAGATTGAGGCATTCTGGAAGAGGAACAATCTGGTGCTATTGCGAATTGGGGGAGTACTGTTGGGAATTGAAGAGGGAAGAGTGGATCAGAGAAATAGTGGCTCAAGTGGGCAAATGGTGGGTGGTGGGGGATGGGAGAATGGGATGCTCGGGTGGAGAAGACAAAGGGGGTGGAGGGGTGTCGGGTGGGGAAAACGAAGGGGGTTCTGGGTTTTTATATACTTTTCTTTAATTAATTATTTTAATATTTTAAATTTTTTATTAAGTGTTTAGCCACGTGGCATAAATATGGCAACCACATCAACAGAAATGGGGACCTCATATTTGCCACATCATCGCTCAACAATTAACTTGACAGATTTTTTAACTGTTGTATGAAATTGAAATAAAATGATTAATTAAATGTATAAAATTGAAATCTTTTAAAGATATTGTAAGAAATTGAAATCGACCCCAAACTTGAGGGGGTACAATGTAACTTACCCTAAATTTTTTGATACGATAATACCTTATTGAACTTTCATGTTCTTATTGTATTCAATTACATTAGTACAGAAACTGAGGAATATGATGGTGGCATGTTTGGATCGTTTTTGGAAGAGTTGAAAGTGTTTTTTTTTTTGACAGTTAAAAAGGTTTAAACTACATTTGGTATAAGAGTTTAGAATGGTTCATAAAAAATATAGAAAATCTTCTTCATCTTAGTTTCATGTATCTTTCATCTTTCAGCTTCTTTATATTATAAGGGGCACGTTTTATGTTCATGAGTATGTGTAACCTTTTTTTTTTTTTATTTAATAAAAATTTTACCTCTCGTAATGCGAGATTTTAATTTAAAACATAAAAGTGAAGCACTTGGAATTTTAATGACGATTTCAACATCTTAATAATAAGGGTTTTTATCATAAATGGTCTCTGAAATTGACCATTCCCATCAAGATAGTCCTTGAAATTAAAAATATATCAATGTAGTCCCTGAAAATAGGTATCGCAAATCAATGTGATCCTTCCGTCACAATTTTGTTAAAAATTATGTAAAGTGCTGATGTAGCACAGAAATGGGCCCCATAAGCCTTTTTTTTTCGAATGTGGATCTTGAGGATCCTCAAATTTTGTCCGTTCATCGTACATCGTGCAGTCATTTTTTGTCAAGTACTATTCATATTTAATTTTAAATAAAAGTATTTAAAATGATTTCTGGGCGCACGATGTGAGAATCCTCATTCTTTTTTTTTTCTCACAAATGGTCCTTGAAATTGACCCGCGACACCAAAATAGTCCTTGAAATTGACCCGCGACATCAAAATAGTCTCTGAAATTGAAAATTGATCAATGTAGCCCCATAAGTAAGTGTCTTAAATCAATGTAGTCATTCCATCACAATTTTGTCAAAAATTCTATTATGTGCTGATGTGACACATAAATGGGTCACACAAGTCTAATTAAATTAAAGAAAATACAAATAGGCTTAATAATTTAATAGTTAATAAAAAAGTTGTGAAAAGAGAGAACTTCATAGTGCAAAAAGATAAACCAGGTTACAAGTAGGCCCTACTATAAGAAAAATAAATTTCATAGTGCAAAAAAATGTTAAGACAACTTTTTTAATTAATTATTAAACTCACATCAGTACATAACAAAAAAATTTGCAGAATTCTGGCAGAAGGATCATATTAATTTGTGACACATATTTTCAAGGATTATATTGATTGATTTTCAATTTCAGGACCATCTTGATAATATGGGTTAATTTCAAGGACCAAGTCAATTTCAATGACTATTTGTGATAAAAACAAGTAAATCTTGTGGGACCCATTTATGTGTCACATTAACCCTTAACGGAAGTTTTAACAGAATTGTGACGGAATGACTACAATGATTTGCGAAACCTATTTTCAGGGACTACATTTATCGATTTTCAATTTCAGAGACCATTTATGATAAAAACCCTTATAATAAAGATACTTCTAGCAAAAAACACTTGTGATAATAATTACAGAAGCAAGATATTTATCTACACGCCACCAAACGAAGTACTATGGTTTAAGACATTGATATATAAATAAAAACCCAATGGAAAACGAATAATGTTATACTTACCACATTTGAAAGGCAATACACGTGGTATACAAAATGTGGTAAGTGTAGCATTTTCAACCTACTGGATTCAATTAAAAATAAAAGGGCCTGTATGGTAACATTTTGAGAAATAATTTTGAAGAACTGTTTTATAAAACAAAAAGGACAAATATGATTTCTGATTTGAGAATGTGTTCGATAGTTTATTCCAAAAATGAATTTTGAGAATGAAAACATTGAAAATGCATATGGTACCAATATCTAAAATGGTGAATGGGGTGAAGAATGTGATGGTGGTGGCGGCGGCGATAGTGGTCAGAGGTGTTTGTGGTGGTGATGGAGGCGGTGGTGGTGGCTTTAGCAGTGAGACGTTGGAGGTGGTGATGGATGGCTATGGTGGTGGGTTGATGGCGATGAATAATATGGTGGTCATAGTGGTGTTAGCGACGGTGACAGTGGTGATGAAAAAAGTGCAATGGCAGTGGTTATGGTAAGACGGTGGTGGTGGTGTCATTTGATGGTGAAATGGTGGAGGTGGTCGTGGCCATAGTCAAGGGTGATGTCGGTGGAGGATGTGGTGCATGATGGCAGTGATGGTGGTGAGTGTTAAAAATGATCACGGTTGGTGATGATGGTGAGACTATGAAGAATGTTGTGGTGGTGATCAGGGACGGATCTAGCACTGGCTGGGTTGGGCTATAGCAAACCGAAAATTTCCTCTCCCAACTACTACCTTTGCGTTGTAGCCCAACTAGAAAAGATAGTTCACGTGGTTACGATGGGCTCATTTTATCAATCTGTTTGAGAAAATTAGGGATTGAAGTCATTAACAGGTAATTTAAAATTTTGAAACAAATAAGGCCTCGCTGAAATTTTTGAAAATCTCTAGACTAATATAATTTGACTTTAAAATTTAGCGCACCTCGATTTCGAATCCTGAATCCGTTCCTAGCGGTGGTGTTGGCGATGGTGACACTAGTGGTGAGCATACATTATTATATTTTTTATTAAAAAAACCTATTTTATATGTATATTTTATTTTTTATTATTTTGAAAACTTTTTTTAGAGTCCCCGCATACATAATTTTTAACTCGTTTTTATATGGGCAAAACGAAAAATTGTTTAACAAAACGTTAATGGACGTGCCCAAAATTTTTTGACAAATTTAAAGGAATTATAATCTTAGCCCAACCTAAAATTAAAAAGGCCCAAATTGCCCGAATGATTTAAAGTTTAGTTTAGCATGAGCAGTGTTTCTAACGACCTCAGATCTCTCAAAATAAGAGATTATATTAACACACACCTTAAATTACTTCTTTCACACCTTTTTAATTTTTTAATATTTTTTTATCAGGTGTTAATGGTGTGTAGAAAATATTAAAAAATTAAAAGAGTATGGAAGAAGTAAATTGGGATGTGTGAATATAATCTCTCAAAACAAAACTTCTTGAAATATTGGTTGCCTAGACGAAAATACAATTCCAAATACTAAGATGATAATTTTTTTTCATAAATTTGTCGATATGTCGTCAATACCTGAATAATGTGATTGACAATGCCATAAATATTTATTGATAATGTCATAGTTATCTAATTTTGATAATCTTACCAAATTGAGATACTTATTTCAACCAATTTTGCAACTTTTTATGACCATGCCTATATATCAAACGATCATAATTTCCCTTCCAAAAATTTAATTGTATCACTCACAATTAGACGTGGTAACAATTTTTTTTTCTTTCATATGTCGTGTTAACCATAAGTCACATTTTAACAAGACATATGAATCCGAACCCTTAAGCAAACTGACAAAGACTATTTAACTCAATTAAAATTATTTTTTAATGGTTCATTTAATGGATGACCTGTTAACGAAAATCATTATATTGAGATACTGTTTAATTAATGATTTTGACCTATACACTTGAGGAAAAAAAAAAAGTGTTGAGCAAAATAATAAGATTAGTATGTACCCCACATGTTATAATACTAAAAGTCGCGCTTAATAATCTCAGTTATAAAGGTACGGTAACAACACAATACATCTTGAAGAAGAATAAAAAGGTTCAAATTCAAATGAATGGTCTACTGAAGAGCAATATATCTCAAAATTTGATCCAAGAAAATCATTTACGAAACACACTAAGAAAATAAAGTATGATTATAAAAAGCTTTTACTTTAGTTGACTAATAAATTACTAAATTCTCTTTATCATTAATGGTTTAAGGGGTGATCCGCATTTTGACTTGAATTCAAGTGTCAACAAATTCATGTCGTTTTAACAAATCGTTCAACACGATGATGGTCAAAGAATATTAAAATGCATCCGTGTAACTTTCTAATCTCTAGAATAATGAATTTCCGTGTCAAACTACTAGTTAGTCCACCTTAAAAAATTGTGTAACACTCCCAGCACCCCAAGAAAAGTTAAATTTATTAAAGGACATGATGAAATGAATAATGTAATGGTAAAGATAATTTACGTTTTTAAGGGAAATATTCACTGTTTTGATTACTTCATTTTCATGATTCATCAAGTTCGGAGATCTAGATCATTGAAATTTGATCTAACGGTTATAAACAGAGGTCCATTTTAAAAATTAAAATATCGTTGGATCAAATTTCAATAACCCAGATCTCCAAATTTGATGGATTAGAAAGAAAGGATCCGAAACCCTTTCCCCTTTTCATTTGACATATCCACGTGAGTCGAGGAAACAGAAGCAGTTCTAGCAGGACTACTGTATTGTACGCATTCAATTCCGCAGGTTCCATATTTTATACGACAGGAGATGCCACAATCTGAATTTATATTATTCATTTTAATAATAATATAAATTCAGATTGCATGCAGCTCCTTCTTCTTCTTTTTTTATTTTTTGTAAAATTTATTTAATTGCAGCCCCTTTCTTAAATTATTGGTTTAGCTCCCTTTAATCACGTGAATATTAATAACCAGCAACTGTACCTACTCCAGAGCACTAGCAAAAGTGGAAGTAATTGAAAAGTTTTATAAGCCTAATAATACAGAGTTGTATTCACTTTTATGAACATGTAGAGAAGTCCTATCAGAGTAGGAGATTGAAACAACTTACTCGACAGTGATGATTTACAAGATAAATAATTGTTTATTTTTTGTTATTAGATTATCTCATGTTTTTAGATTAATACAAATCAAGATGCATGAGATAATAATACAAGATAAGTAGATAATTATTGAGATAATAACAGAATTAGATAAAAACACAAATTATGGTCCAGACTCGAGAACAGTGGTTCTTAATTATCAGTAATGTGATATCTGTTATCTTTAATCTTTTTTGTAAACAGTATTAATTGCAGTCTAATAATTTAAGCACTCAAAATCAACATTAATGCGAAGCTACGTTGTGTAATATTTCTTTATAAATTATCACATAAAATAATGGAAAATGATCATAGAAAACTGAATTTCACATGCATTATGTTGGAATATTGATCATGAGATATGAGATCAATGGAACCATCCACATGTTCTTGTCCATGGCAGTCCACACACTGCAACTGCATGCCCACTTACGCTTCTAGAATTAATTAAAATCTAATGCAAAACCCAAAAATAAAAAGATTTAATTCACACGACCATACAGAAAATTCTAATTAAGCAGCAGCACCTCGGCGATTCATGGTTTTACAATGGACAAACACGCAAATTTCATTTTCCTCACTGAAAAGCAGGCTAGCAGCCTCGGATCCCATGAAAATTAGTAGAAATATTACCTTTGCGTTTACCTCCAAAGCATAAAGTTGAAGTAGGTGATCCAGAATTTTGATGATGATGATGATGATCATAATAATCTCCCCCATAATTATTCTCTAATGGCATCCTCGAAACCGAAAAACATTGATTTTTTCGACCCTTTTTGTTTCTCAAACCTGATGAAGAATTCGCTGACGATGAAGATGATGAGTAGGATGCTGACAACGGTGATGATGCCAATGACAACGATGATGATGGTGATAGCGATGGCAATGGCGATGACATGTTGGGTGCCTTGAGCATTTTCTTCAATGACCTAAGCCTGGAAAGAATGGTGCCTAAAAACTTTGTTTTGGAGCTAGGGTTTTGCTGGGTATGTTTAAAGCTGCTGGGACGGGTAGTGGAATAGGACGGAGGAGGTGTGAGAGGAGGAAGAGAAGACTCTGAAAACTTGTGCTTGGGTGTACCCGGCTGTGACTCCCACTTGAATGGGATAACACCAGCTTCTCCATAGTAAACCCTGCAAGAAGAGTTGGCCACGGATGCTTCCTTGGAGACAATCTTAGAGGAAACGCACTCGTTTTCAGTCACCATTTTTGAATCTGGTTTTTGGGTTCTGACTGTCTCTGGCTTAGCTACTTGGCTAGCAAGAGAGGCAGATCTGAAATTTCAAGATCCGAAGAAGAAGCAGCGAGGTAGCTGACGATGATATTGAATTGAATAGAATATCTTGTAGGGTACTGGTTGCAGTTGAATGTGGGTCGTCTAGTATTAATTAATATAAGGTTCCACAAGCAATAATACTAAACCATATTCCACATTTGATGCACGCAAAACAATAATACTAAACCATATTCCACAATTGATGCTGATTTCAGGAATTTGTCTCTTATATGGGACATAAACCTCATGAGCTTAAATTAGTAAGATTATATCTCTCAAAAGAATGTGATATTATAGATTTTTTTTTCTATTTTCTGAAATTATTTTAAAAAAATTGTTATTGTCATTCCAAAAAAAATATTATACTTAAAATAAAATTTTCATACTTAAGCTTTTAAGAGTTTATTTGAGAGTATTTTTGTGTCAAGCGTTTTAGCTCATAAATGCTTAACTAGAATCTTTTTTCATTTTTTTTTTTATAAAAAAACATAAATAAATAAATGTATTAAAAGCCCAAATACTTCTTGGAAATGTTTATAAAAGAAGCATCACTAAAAGTGTTTCTATGATCTAAAAAATGCATCTGATCTTTTCAAAACAATCTCAAACAAACCATCAGAGTGCTTGATAGTATTACGGCAGAAGAAGTTGTGAGTCATTTAATGTGTTAAGTGAAGAAATTAGTTGCGAACTCATCATTTACGAAATTCAAATGTAAAATTATCTACAAAAAGAAGTACCACTAAATTACAATATTAAGTAATTATATATGTGGCATCTTTAATAAATTAAAATAATATTATTGACGCATTGCATATTTGCAACTACCAAAATCATAAATAGATTTTTGGAAGAACTTTATTTGATCATGTGATGACATGGATATAGCAGGACCATAAATAAACGATAGCCATAACAAAAACAGTTGAGAAAGTGTGGGATCTGGTTAGGGATGAGCTCTGTATCATAAATGAGAGTTTGTCGCGGTTCATATGCGACTCGGCCTGAGTGGTTGTTTTGATGGTAGCAACAACTGTGAGGAAGCCTGGTTGTGCTGGTTCTTTTGGCATTCACGCCAAGGTAATTTGCTACTCATAAAATAAAGGTGAGGTCTGTCCTGCTATCCCGAAGGCTTGACTTGAGCACGCTTAATTTGATCTCCACATGAGGCGACAATAAATCACTCATTCGACTCATCCAGCGTACAACCAATCACTTCAAATTGACTTCCACATGTGCTGTTTAAAAAACATGTCTATCGTTGCAATTTTTAGGGTTTATCTTTCTTTGAGACCACTTGCCTTGTGCACAATTTGAACAATTTCTCTTGGGAAGTCACACGGATAATGTCATTTATAATTATGCTAATAATTGAGGTCAATAGACAGTTTAATCCATGTTAAACTGCATTTGCTGGCTTTTCATGAGAAATAAGTGGATTAAATGAGTTCCTGCGACTCCTTTTTTCATCATGTGACACACGTGATTAGAAAAATAGAAATAAAATTGCATGAACTTGTGCTATTTAAAATATAAAATATAGCATGTTTACTTAGTGCTATTGGTATGAGAAGCATATGAGTTTCTCATTGAAATTTGTAATCAAACTAATATCCTTAAATATCAAGAATCATATCAACTAAAAAGAACTAATTAATGTAATTCTCTTTCTTTATTTCCCCTATTTCTAAATTCTTTGATTAATTCCTTCTTCTGTGTCTGGTAAGTAAACAGGAACTTTTTGTACATTCTTTATACAGTGTCGATTCTGGGTACCAAATTACATGCATGGCGGAGTCAACATAGGGTCATTGTTTGTCTTTGACTCCAGCAACTTCAAAATCTCATGTATATTTGGTTGTGTATTGTATATGACCCCTATAAACACCTAAGGCAAACTAAATTACAACCTCATTTCCTACTTTTTCTTCTATTTTCTTCTAGCTATCATATTTGTCTTCATTTTCTCTCTTCTTGTGTGCGACTCTATTATATGTGGTCGATGAAATACTTTAGTTGAAAAGCTTTGGCAGTTTTCAACATTACTACAGTACAATATCTTGCATTCATCCTCGACAAGCCTCTACAAATAATAGTAGTTGTCAATTGGTAAAAAATTTCGGCATTTGTTGACAAGTATTGGCCAATGCCTACTAGATGCTCGACAAAAAGGCAAAATCTTTTTTTTTTTTTTTTTTTTTTTTTTTTTTTTTTTTTTGATATTATGACACTATTATATGAAAATTATGGCTACGATTACATTAACAAGTATTTCCCTTATTGGGAACAACATACATCAAATTCGTACAATCAACGCGAACTTTAGCTAGCAGACCTCCTAATGCGCATGTGTAGTTACTGCTGATGTGCTCTAATTAAAATGTTCAACAACCCTACCAGATTTTGTGCCCTAAATTATGAGTTCATGTCCCACGGCTTTAAAACCAGTCTGAACCCTTTTGCCACAAAAAACAAGGGAAGAAGAGATGCTTTGCTTTCTCTTAAGTTTGTTTTCCTGGTGACCTGGTCACTGCATGCATGATGAAATCGTTGGGGGCCTCGGGGCAGTTACACAGTTATTAATATTCTGTTTACTTAGGTACGAAATAGCAAGGTTCTAAAAGACATTAGGCGCTAGTCGGGTGGCGGGCGGACAAATGGATTTAAATAAATTTATTATATTTCGTATGAATAAGTGTCTGCTTATAATTAAAAATATATATACTTTCATCATAAACTACTAAATATAATGACATACATGTTATGAAGTATTGGAACATAATAAAAACATGGAGATCAAAGATATAATGTGTGTTCATTTAAGTAGTAACAAGTCTCTTACAATTTATTGAAAAAAAATAAAATGTAAAATGAAAGTTATTTATTTTCTGTCTAAGTGAGTTGCGACCTAGGCGGGTGCCTAGTAGGTCTGGACGGACTAGGCATGTGCCTCAGCAAGTTTAGGCATTTTCTTAATTTTCAAACGCATAAGTATTAATCGGAGTGTTCCCCTTGGCAGAGCTTAGGCGGTACTAGGCGGGAATTTTTAGAACAGTAATAGAATTACAGTTTTGCTTCTGGTCAGTTGTGGACTCACACACGACAATCGGTCACGCAAATATATGTATTCAAGCTAGAAAGCAACCATATCCATGTTGCAATGCGTAATCAACGGAACTTAGATCATGAACTACATACCATCCTTTTTATTATCAGGTTTTTCAAGTATGTTTCGGAGTGTCTTATGTTTTAAAAATTTTCATTGTTAGATTTTGATCAAAGATAAAATGATCAATCTAAATTCTAACATTCAAACACGTTGGAATCTAGAATACTCCATATCATACATAGGATTTTCGTTTAATTACTTGTACTCCAAGTCGCAAGAAATTATCATTGGGGCGACAAGGACAATTATGCTTTACTATTTTTATGCAAGGGTATGCATATTTTATTGCATTCTTTACTCATTAGCTTGGTATATGTGACTCATGTTCAATTGAATGTGAAAGGGGAGAAGTTTTTTTAATGTGCCAGGAATACGGTCGGTACATTAAGTGTAACAATATAATTGGTTGGAAACTTAAAAATAATAAAAAATAATAAAAAAAAGAATAATTCCAATAAATTGTATTATTACATTTGATGTCCCTGACCGTATTTCTAATACATTAAAAAAAATCTCTATGAAGTGTGACATTAATTCATACCAAACAAATGTATGACTCATTGAGCAGTGGATTACTGTGGATGTGGTCCATGAACTGACATGATTAATAGAGTATCGTGCTAGAAGTACTAGTTGTACATTTTTTATGATATTATGCTTTTTGTTTATTGATACGAATTAATTATAATTAGCAATTCGTGGGGTCTAGGGTGTTATGTTAGACGTATTCAAATCTTTGATGAAATCATGTGGTTATTGACGTGCGTGTTTTAAATTGTTTACCAATTCGTGTAGACTTTCAATGGGAACTCATTTCGAGCTAAACTTTTTTTTTTTTTTTTTTTTTTTTTTTGAACACCAGAAAACCATATCATAAAAGGCCTACAGAGAGGCAAACATACATACAATAAACAGGCAGCGACAATGGGAAAACCACAAAGACCCCTCCACCAAGTAGAGGTGTCACCCCTGGCACCACCAACTCAAGTTAATGAGAACAAGGTAGCCCGTCATTATTCAATACAAAGACCAACGAAGATGGGGGCCTAACGACCCAAACGACATCACTCATCTCCGTAAAACCACTCGATGCAATCTTGTGAGCCACGCCATTTGCAGAACGGGGCACCCAAGACCATCGACAATCAAAGAACTTCCCCCCCAATTGTTTAACCCGAGCCAGCACCGGGAATGCCTCCCAACTACCCCTAGACAGCGAACTAGATAAACAATTAATCGCTTCAAGGGAGTCCGACTCAAGAATTACATACCTTACTCCCAACTCGTCACCAAGTTGGCACCCGTACAGCAACGCATAAGCCTCCGCAGCAGCAGCAGAAGGAGCAGATATAGCATACCGCGCTGCAGCCACGAATTTTCTTTCCATGTCCCGCGCAATCAAACCCACAAATCCCATCTTTGAGACCTTGGACCAGCTAGCATCCACATTAATCTTCACAAAAGGAGAGGCCGGAGCACACCACCGCGCCACCTGGGTACCCCTTCTCCCGTCACCCCTTCCCCTAACCCCAGCCATTGCCTTAGCACCAAGAAACGAGCTCATAGCCGCAGAAACATCAGCCAATACTTTTAAAGGGTTAACAGACATCCCTTTGAAGACAAAATCACAACGAGCTTTCCAAATACACCAACAGGTACAAACAATATACGATTGTCTCCACGTTGTATCTCCAAAGTTGCATAAAGTCGAAGAGAATACCTTCTGAATCCATTCCAGCCAAGACGGGAGAGAAAGACGATCCAGTTTATACCCCAAAGCCCCACCAAACCAAATTGGCTCAACCCAAGAGCAAGCAAGGAAAATGTGCTCAATGGTTTCATCATGGCAGCAGCAAATAGGACACGTAGAGTTCAGAGAGGACCGTCGTCGGTACAAGGCTTCCCGAGTAGGAAGACAATTATGCATCGTAAGCCACATGAAATGTCGCAACTTGGGGGGCACCTCCAGCTTCCAAATCCCCTTCCAAAACGCCTTGGGAACCCCACGAACAGAAGGCCGACGCTTGTCCCGCCTAGCCAGTGATCTACCTTGCAGCCATCTATAACCCGACTTGACCGAATAAGTACCGTTCTTACTCACATCCCAGATAAGCCTATCATTGCGACTTAGATCCCCCAAAGGTGTCTCCTCAATAGCCTTCAAAGCCTCCCCCGATATGAAAGGTTGTAAAAAGCTAAGATTCCACCGCCCCAACTCCGGACAGATAAGCGCACTGACCCTTAAACTGGGAGTAACCGCAACCTGGCCAACCGGCACCGGATGACCAAGGGGCAATGAAGGAAGCCACCTATCCTGCCACACCCTCACCTCCTGACCGCCCAAAATCTGCCAATGGGAACCCTCCTTGATCACGTCCCTGCCACAGATGAGGCTGGTCCATGCCCAAGAAGCCCGACCACCTTTCTTTGCATCCCATATCGAGCAATGGGGAAAATACCGGGCTTTCATCACCCTAGCCCACAGCGAGTCCGGTTCCGTGATTAAACGCCAACATTGTTTAGCAAGCAGAGCATCATTAAATTCCATAAAGTTTCTGAATCCTAAACCACCCAAGTCTTTTGGCAAACCCAAAACCTCTTTAGAGACCCAATGAATCTTTTGGGCTCCTTCCTTGCAACCCCACCAAAATCCAGCCACTAACGCATCCAATTCCTGACAAACGACGGCAGGGAATTTGAAAATGCACATTGGGTACGCCGGAATAGCTTGGATAACAGCCTTAATTAAAACCTCTTTACCGGCACGGGATAGAGTACTTTGTTTCCACCCTTGAAGTTTTTCCATTACTCTTCCTTTCACATAAGCAAGCCCACGCTTTTTCGACCGACCCCAAATAGCAGGGACCCCCAAATAAGTCCCCGGATTGCTAACCACCGTCATACCCAGGGCATTCCCCATCTGATCTGCATTCACTTTCGGAACATTTGCCCCAAAGAAAACACTGGATTTCTCCAAATTAACCTTCTGCCCATACGCCACACAAAATTTGTCCAGCATATGTTTCAAATTCCTGCAGTTTTTCACATCTGCCCGTAGAAACAGAAGGGTATCATCCGCAAAGAAAAGGTGAGAAATTACGGGTCCGGATCCACCAATCTTAACACCCTCCAATCTACCTTGGTCCACCGCACCCTGAATCAGTTTTGAAAGAACTTCCCCCACCAAAATAAATAAATAAGGAGAAAGAGGATCCCCCTGACGGAGACCCCGCGAGGGAGCAAAAGACTCACCAGCCTGCCCATTTAGAAGAACAGCGAAGCTCACCGACGAAATACATCCAATAATTAGCGATCTCCAACTACTACTGAACCCCATTCTTTCCATTACCGCATCCAAAAAGTCCCATTCAACCCTATCATACGCCTTCTGCATATCCAGTTTAATCCCCATTTCAAATCTGTTCCTGACTTTCCTTCCCTTCAGATAATGAAACATCTCATGGGCTATGCCAATGCAATCCTGAATTTGTCTACCCGCCACAAAAGCATTCTGAGATGGAGATATGATTTCAGGCAATAATACCTTCAACCGGTTAGCAAGAATCTTTGACAGTATTTTGTACGAATAGTTACAAAGGCTGATAGGCCTGAACTGCGACACAAATTCCGGATTAGGGACTTTGGGAATCAGAACTATGTTAGTCTGATTTATCAATCTCGAACCCTCGACGTCCTGAAGCAACTCTCTGACCAGAGCCGAAACATCTTCCTTCACAATCTCCCAGTATGTCTGATAGAAGATCCCCTGGAAACCATCGGGGCCGGGAGCCTTAAGACCTCCCATATTCCCAGCAGCCTCCTTTATCTCCTCCTCCGTAACCGGTGCAGTTAGCGCCTCATTCATTTCTGTCGAGACCGAGGGATTAATGCAATCTAGCAGCGACCCCCAATTACGATCCCCTGCCGAGCTAAAAACTGAAGAGAAATGATTATCCACTAAATGGCGTACCTGAGACGGATTTTCCACCCAGTTTCCATTTTCCGCCCTAAGCTTCACAATCTTATTTCTCCTACGCCTCTGAAGGGTTGAAGAGTGAAAAAACTGGGTGTTTGCATCCCCCTCCCTCAACCATTTTACCCTCGATCGCTGGCACCAATAACTCTCCTCTTGGAGTCTTAACTCATCAATCTGCCGAGATATCTCCCTTATCATTTCATAGTTTGGACCCCAGTCTCGCTGGAGTGAATCTAACTGTGAAAGAAGATCATGGATCCTGCTTCCCCTCCCCTTAAATTTGGTACGATTCCACCTGCTCAAACGATATCGACATTCGTTTAAAGATCTCACCCACCTATTCACATGGCTACCATGATGCCGCCGGTCCCAGCACATTTCCACCATTTTCTTGCACTCTTCCTCCGAGACCCAAAACGCCTCAAACCTGAACATCTTTCTTCCTTTCTGCCCATCAGATATAGAACTAAGAACAATTGGGCAGTGATCCGAGGCTAAAACCGTTTCATGCATAACATGGGAGTTCGGCCAGAGTTGCTGCCACTTTTCATTCGCCATGACCCTGTCTAATCGCTCCTCCACCCAATCCCCTTTTCTCAGCCCTCTCCACGTGAATGTTGGTCCATTGAACCCCAAGTCCATCAACTGAGAGGAAGACAAAAACTCTTCTAAGAATCTTGGTCTGTTGTACAAGACCTCAACTCCTCCAGACTTCTCATAATCCCACAGGAATTCATTGAAATCCCCGCCACAAATCCAAGGTATATCTGTGGGAGTAAAATGGTTAACCATCCATTCCCAAAACAGATTTTTCTCCACTCTATACGACGTTCCGTACACACCCGTAATCCGACTCCATTGCGTTTGCCCTTTAATTTTCATCACAGCATCAATAATATGCTTGGACGAAAAGATAATATTAACCTCCAGATTGTCCTCCCACCATAAACTCAATCCTCCAGCCATTCCAATTGGCGAAACATCAAAGCCATGTAAGTAACCCAATCGCCTCCTCACACCTAAAATTCTATGATCTTTCATTTTAGTCTCTGATAAAAAGATCATAGAGGGTCTTTTTTTGCAAATAAGCCCATGGAGAGCCCTGACTGTCGTTGCCGACCCTAGCCCACGACAGTTCCAGAATATATAACTCATGGCTGGCCTGCGGCTGTTGAAGGCCAGCCGCCACCGCCCCGAGCCAACTTGCCCGCCTTCTTTGTCACCAGCCTTCCTTTAACAATATCCGACTCCCCTTCCATTACTTCATGTCCTCTATGCTTCTCACTTTTTTCTTCCTTATCTTCACCCGTCGTATGGACTATTCGTTCCCCCAATAGATCTCCTTCCTTGCAATTTAACCTCCTCCCTGTTTCTACCACCCTTCCTTGGTAATTCTCTTCCGTATCCGGGCCCTTGAATTTCTTCTGTGGAGCTTGAGTTAGCATATTATCCTGTGCATCCCCACTTCTTTTACTACCCCATAATGGTTCATCATCCTGGGCGGACAGAAAGTTATTGCCCCCCTGGACCTCGCCCGACCTTCCTTCACCCACTGTTTTAATGCTCTCCATTTCTGAGCAGGAAGACGTATCCTCTGCCACCCCCCGCATTCTTCTACGCCATTTTTTTTGACCTGTGCCACGACTCTGTGATGCTCCCCCTGACTCCATGGTTTGATTGCACTCCATTCCTTGAGCCTGCAAATTCCGTAAACTACTTTGATTCTGTGCAGCCGTGATGCCTGGTCCGCGCACCGCCCCAGCCTGCCGGCGTTCCCCCCTGCCCACATACTCCACTTTCTTCGCTATCGCCACCTCCCTTACCGGCTGTGCCTTCATCCACTCTCCATACGCCACCTCCCCATCTCCAGACATCTCAACGGAACATTCTGTATTGATATGCCCGATCCGTCCACACCTGTAGCAAAAATCTTGAAGCCGTTCATACCGGAATTCCACCCAGGTTTCCTTATTTGAGTCCCTTCGAATCCAGCATCCCTTAAATAATGGCTTCTCCATATCAACTAAAATTCTGATTCGCACAAATCCACGAGCGTGTCCGGGATCCTCCATAGCTATAAATTTCCCAGCCTCTTTGGTTACACGCTGCACGTTCTCGACAGAGGCTAAGCCCAGCGGAATTCCCCTTATTTGAACCCAAAATGGAACAGCATCCAGCTCCAGCTCCTCCAAAGCGAGCTCCGGAGGCCATTTCACGACAGAGAACACCTTTTTCATTACTGCCCAGGGAACTTGCTCAAGGATTTTTGAGGCTACATTTTCATCTTTGACCGAAATAATAAAGACATTCTCCCTTACCCATTTTATTTCCACCTCACCCAATTCTTTCCACGCCGCTCTGAGAATATTCCTGACTCCCCACTTGTTCAATGGTTTTGGCGTTAGGACTTTCCCAACCAGCTTAACTCCCTGCTCCATGGTTGATAAATCCAGTGTTTGGTTCAATTGAATCACCAGTTCATCCACTCCATTTTTCGCCATCACAAAGGAACAGCACTGCCCCACACGGCCAGCCTGAGACGATGAAGAATGCTTGACTTGCTGGACACAAACTCAGAAACACACAGATAAGCACCCCGAATACTAACTGATTTCTTTCTTCTCCTCCCTGTCACCAAGACTTTCCATCCACTGATCCTGCCCCCTCAAACCCCGACTGACAGAATTAAAACCCCTCAACCCGATTCAATTTACCCACCCCATTACTTCTCGGAGAGAGACACACTAATTAGAGACAAACCACCCCACCCCATTCCCCCTCGAAGAGATATTCACCCTAGTTTGAGAAACCCCACCCCATTCCCTTCACCCGAATCCCTTACCTCACCCATTCTACTACCTTCCAGTTGACGGAGTCCACCACCCCCCCCCCCAAAACGAACCATAATAGTAGAAACCCCCAAGCTCACAGATTCCACAAAACCAAATTGACAGAGATAACACCCCCAATCAGAACAACACCACAGCCACTGCAACCCTCGTGGAGAACAACACACCAATTTGAAAAGCCCCAAATCCTTTTCGTCACCCTAGGCCCTGTCACCCCACGCCATCCTGTTTTCAGAGCCTCAGTTACCCAAACCCCAAGATCTTGACCTGCACAGTACAAAACACACGATCGAGACTCACCTGATCTGCAGAGGTGTTTGGAGAAGAGGATGTTTCCAGGTACGTGCACACCGGAGCTCAAAGGTGCGAGAGCTTCCCTGGATCTCAGCCGTCAGATCAACCTACGACGCCATGCCGATCGGCGTCCGCCAGAATCTCGAAGCCGAGTGGATCCTCTGCTCTTACGATTTATGATGGGTGTCGTGAGAGGAAAACAAGGTTGATGGCGTACAGAGAGGTTCAAGGGGAGTAAAGGCTCTGCAGATCACAGAAACGGGTTCAAAACCGTCAGATCTGAGGACTTAAGGATGGTCTGATCACCGGGAAACCGAATCACACCACGGAATCACTCCGGGGAGAAAGGACTCGCACTCAGGCGGACTCTCACAGAGGAGAGAAAGCTCTCACAGAGGAGAGAACTCTTTCGAGCTAAACTTTAGCCAAATAATTGAAAAGCTATTTAGCTAATCGCTTTTGAAGTTAACTACTACTTCAACTTCTCACTTTCAATTAGCTCAGTCGTTTTCTTAAAAATGATTTTAACTCACTTATATTATTCAAACTGATTCATTATGCAGCTTAGCTTTTCTCAATATCTTAATATAAATATATCGTATTTTTTTATTAAAAAAACCAAGCACGTTCAAACTTTTAAAGTGCGTTCAAATATTTTAATAGCCAATCACTAGTGTCTTTATTTTTCTTACTCATCTTAGTTGCATTGTAGCATAGTAGAATTTTCGAGTTGCTTTTGCTAGCAAGTAGGTTAGCGTATCTTCGACACTAACTATATTTTGGTTATCACAAAATGGCTTAAAAATCGTTTTAACTACAGCCACTTTTAAAACGTTACTCCAGCAACACTAGCTAGTTTAGCTACCCGGTAATTTTTGCCTTTTGTTTTCTTAAAAATGGGGATCAACTGGTAGTTTATTCACAATTGCAGTCCATCCTTTTGGGGATCAGGAAGACTCACAGATGCGTTTTAGGTTAGCCTCTCCTAACCATCATTGTGTAATTTACCAATGCTAAGAATCGAACTTATGACGGACTTGAATTTCGTCTCCAACAACTGAGCTACCCAACCATTTTATCTTCAAGTTTTAGGCTTGGATCAGAAAAGTGTGAAAATTGGAGGATTTACTTTTCGTTAAATTTCTCTTCCCTCTTGACTAAACATATTTTAGATTGATGTATAACTAAGCCTTTGAAGCAAGGTGCTTTGTAATGTTTAGACTTAAATAGCTAAACACATGCTTGTTGGAGATGCTTTTAGTCCCTCGAAGATGAGCAAGTCTAAAATACGGTGGCTGAACCACTTGGCTATGCGATGATACTCACATACACCGATGACCCTCTATTTTTTATTCAATCAAAACCATTTTTAAGGGAGATGTCTAAATTTAAATATGAAGGCTTATGTGGCACTTTAATATTTTTTGAAATTTTTTTATTTACCCGATATGTCAATTTAAACGATTATTTATTGCTTTATTTATTTTCTATAATTGTAATAAGTGTTTTTAGAACAAAAAATAATAACAAAAATGGTAAAGAAAATTTATTAATCACTAAAATTAGACTTGAAGCAACCACTTTTGATGTTATTCGACGTCCTGCCACGTAGAAATTGATATTTCAGTTGGAAAACACTAAAACTATTTTTTTAACTATTATTGCTGATGTAGACTTTTTGATTGTCCTTGCTCTAATGTTTATGCGAATGGTCGGACATAAAATCGTTTTTGAAATCTCTTATTTTAATGTGTGGTAGTACATGTTTCTATTTTCTAAAAGCAGTTCCAGCCCTCACCATTTGGACCGGCACCAAGTGAAAAAAACAGGTCGGCACCCTGTCCATCACCTCCAGCCCGCAAAACAACCTGGTACCCAGCCCAAGCCCGGCAGCAGCCCAGCCCATTTCGGACAGACCCAGAAGCCGGTCCAAAAGGCTGGCGCGTGCACAACACTCGCGACTGGGCGCGAGTAGCCGACAGCCATTGCAGGCGGTGGGGCCCGCTTCTCAGTCCACTTGCATATACCCGGCTGAGGGCTACGTGGCCCTCCTCAGAGTCGTTGGATTTCCAACGGCTAGTTTTTGTAGGCCGTTGGATTTCCAACGGTAAAAAAAATTTAAATTTGACTTTTAAATTGGATCATCCGATCACAGATCAACGGTCCACCTTTTTTCACCAAAAATAAAATAAAATAAAATAAAAAGGCCCAACAGTCAGAAATTTGACCGTTGGCCACGTGGCAGCTGGTTGGCTGTTGGATTTGATTATTTTTCAAATCCAACGGTCCAGATTAATTACAACATTAAAATTTATTAAAAATTAATTAAAAATTGTGAAATTTTTTTAAAAAATACAGAAAAATTTTAAAAAATTAATTTTTTTTCTTCTATAAATACCTAACCCTCATCTTCCACCTTACACCACATTTCAATATTTTGTACACTTTGAGAGAAAAAAATGACTTCGTGGAAGCTCAGTGAAGATATTACGTTGTGTGAATGTTGGGTTCGCACTACTCATGACCCGATTACGGGTAATGAGATGGATAAGCGAGAAATGTGGAGTAAAATTACGAAATCGTTTTGCGATGTACATGGAAAAGATGCCAGATCTAGTCAAGGTCTTCAAGGTCATTAGAAAAAACTCAACGCATCCTTTACTTGTTGGAAAAACGTCATCTCTCATGCTTCTGGTAATCTGCGTAGTGGGACAAGTTTAGCGGATGAGGTAACAATATTTTTATTTATTTATATGCATTCCACCCACATCAATATTTTAATTTATTTAATTTCTTATGTAATTTCTATGTAATATGCATTCCATGTCCATTAATATTTTAATTTATTTATTTGTGTTACACCCACATCAATATTTTAATTTATTTAATTTCTTATGTAATTTCTATGTAATTTCTTATGTAATTTATATGCATTCCACGTCCATCAATATTTTAATTTATTTATTTGTGTTACACCCGTATTTTTTAATATTATCTTATCCCACATTTTTATAGACACTACAAGCACAAGCATTCTACAATGCAAAGAACCATAACAAATCATTCAACAAATGGGAATGTTGGCAAATTGTCAAAGATTGCCCTAGATACAAAATTGTGGCAACCGGTCCAGAAGTTGTCATGCACGGTATGGATCTACACAGTTCGCCAGAAGCAGACACAGCCGAACAAGAAGCCAACACATTTGAAGACACGGAAGGGACGCCTAAACAAGTGCCAGAGACCCAACCGACTCGTCAATCCCTCAGGCCTCAAGGTAAAAAGGCATCAAAGAAAAAAGGTAGTTCTTCCAAAAATGACTACACTAAATATATGGAGGAACTTACTCGTCAAGGTGAACTGAACATGGCATGGTAAAAGGTTAGAGATGAGGAAAAAGCTACTGCTATGGCAGCAATAATAGCAGCTACTGAGGCTCGTGATGCGGCGGCTGAGAGACAAAGAGAAATAGTTAATCGAGAGAACGAGATGATTAGAGAAGCATTTCATCGAGAGAATGAGATGCTTAGAGAAGAAAGGATGGCTCAAACATATCGTGACACTATGAACAAGTCTCTAGTAGGACTGTCTCCGAATTCAAAATATTTTTGGACATCAGAAAAAAGAGATGTCGTGCAAATGAGGCGTGCAAGAGATGCCGAAACAAGTCAAGGGGGTTACAGCTACAGAAATCCTAGCAACCAAGATCCTAGCACCACATATCCTAACTCCACAGACTTTGTATAATTTCGCATTATTTGTACTACTTTATGTAATTTCTTATTTATTTTTAGAACTTTATTTAATTTCTTATGTAATTTCTTATTTACTTTTAGAACTTTATTTAATTTCTTATGTAATTTCTTATTTATTTTTAGAACTTTATTTAATTTCTTAATGTAATTTCTTATTTACTTTTACAACTTTATTTAATTTCTTATTTATTTTTAGAACTTTATTTAATTTCTTATGTAATTTCTTATTTACTTTTACAACTTTATTATATAATTTCTTATTTATTTCTAGAACTTTATTTAAAATTACACCAAATAACATTACATAACCTCACCATTTAAACTTAAAAAAAAAAAAAAAAAAAAAAACACACTAAAAAAAAAAAACACACCAAATAACATTACAATACACTTTATTCTTCAACCACAAGCCTTATTTTAATTATCTTCGCCTTCGTGCAATCTCCACTGATGGTCAATCAAGTCATTCTGGCGGGTTATGTGCCAGTATGGCTCTTGCAATGAAGTGTACCGTTGAACGATCAATTCATTGTAACGTCTATCCCGTTCCAACGGCTCGTGTTGCACGGGATCTTCGGTCCGGTCATGAGCATAGTAGATTTGTGTTCTTTAGTTGTTCATCGGATCCGGCTCGTATTCATCGACGACATCATAATCATACTCGTCTTCAACAATCATGTTGTGGAGAATAATACACGTCATCATGATGGATCGAAGAGCCTCGACATCAAACATTCTAGCTGCAGCCCTGACAATGGCCCAATGAGCTTGCAGGATACCAAAACAACGCTCAACATCCTTCCTACACCCTTCTTGACACTTTGCGAAGTGTTTCTCTTTTTCACTCTGCGGATGTGGCACTGTTTTGACAAATGTTGACCACCTTGGGTAAATACCATCCGCAAGGTAGTATGGTCCATCGTATTTATTACCATTAACCCAATATGTGCATCTCGGCCCATTTCCTTGTAGCAGTTCGTCAAACACTGGAGATTGGGCAAGGACATTTAGGTCATTCTGAGCTCCTGGAACACCAAAAAAAGCATGCCAAATCCATGTATCAAAAGAAGCCACCGCTTCCAAATTGATGTTTTTGGCTCCTTTTCTGTCGCCATAAGCTCCTTGCCACGCACTTGGACAGTTTTTCCATGTCCAGTGCATGCAGTCGATGCTTCCAATCATGCCAGGAAAGCCTCGCATCTCACCCTTCCTCAGAAGTCTTCGTATGTCCCTTGGCATGGGTTGCCGAAGGTACTCATTGGTGTAGAGGGCTTCAATTGCAGAGCAAAACCGCATCAGGGACTCCAGAACTGTTGTTTTTCCCATCCTTGCGATCTCATCCACTTGATCTGCAGATGCTCCATATGCAAGCATTCGCAAGGCAGCCGTAATTTTTTGCTCAGGAAGAAGACCTAGAACATGAAAAGCATCATCTTTTTGCACAAAATATGGATCATGGTTGCAAACATCACTCATGATTTTATCAAACAAACTTCGTTGCATTCTAAAACGACGTCTAAAAACATGATAAGGGAAAACGCTGTTGGGAATAAAATAATCTTCCAAGAAATCTTTACCTCGTCTTTCCCTTCTTCTATCGATGTTTGCCGCACGTCTAGGTTTGGTTATCTGACCCATAGCTTCCATGATACGGCGGGAATGTGAGGCCCTCCGCCTTCTATGGTGATCATCCTCATCCTCCTCCATTGCAAAGGCCTCATCTCCACCTCCACCTTGGTCAAGATTGACCAATTCTTCCTGTTGTGCGAACAACCTTTTCTGCTCTTCTTGCAACTGTTTATACGCTCTCCTTGAAGAAGACATTGTAAGAACTCAAGATTTGAAAACGATAAAGAAGAATTCTGAGCTAAAAAAAAAGGATTGAGTTTAGTGTGAGGATGGATGTAGGGATGTAGGGTTTATATGGACAAAAAAAAAAAGATGAGGTTCTGGACAATGCCACGTGGCACTACGTGATTGGTTGAAAATCTTATTAAAATCTTGGCTAAATTATTGTAAATAGGAAGTGACACGTGGCGTGTCGGGATTGGTTGAAAATCTTATCAGAAATCTATCTACAAAATAGTACGTTCGGATAATGACACGTGGCGTGACAAGATTGGTTAAAAATCTTATCGAAATCTTGCCTAAATTATTGTAAACAGGAAGTGACACGTGGGTTGTCGGGATTGGTTGAAAATCTTAGCGGAAATCTATTCAAAAAATAGTACGTTCGGATAATGACACGTGGCGTGACTAGATTGGTTAAAAATCCTATCCGAAATTAAAACTATTTTTTTTATTTATTATTTTATAAAAAAATTATTTAATATTTTAAATGGACTGGATGCCAGCGCATTTTGTAGGGGTGGAGATCGTTTGTGCCAGCGCATTTTTAGATTGGGTGCCAGCACATTTTTTTTGGAGTGGAGATGCTTTGGCCTATTACTGTTCATTGGGTCTATTATTGTTTACTGAAGTGGATAAATGGGTTGGGTGCTGGCGCAAAGTCTTTAGGGGTAAAGTTGCTCTAATGAGGGTGTTAGAGTCGTCGAGCCTAGGAGGTATTATGGGCTTAAGAATTGTGATCAATTGGATCATTGAAGTGAACTGAAAAGGCCCATTTAATCATAGTTTGGGTACATAAGTACCAATCTGATATGGGCTTTTTAAGTTCAAGTCCAAATGACTTGTTTTGAGGATTAATTTCCATTTCCATATTTAATAAAAATTATTGTCACACCATATGATTGTTTGCCATGTGCAGGATCCTTCTTTAAACCTTGAAAAAGAAAGAAAAAAAAAGGCGAATGCATTAATTGATTTTTTTTTTTTCACTGTAATCGCTTTTACTTTTACGACAAAAGCAAATAAAAAGGGGAAAAAAGTCACTGTAATCTAATTTTAGAAAATAAAAAGGAGAAAAAAGAAACATAAAAAAGTAAAGTTACCAACCAAAACGAAGTTTCCATCAACTTTAAAATGTCAATCATCACCTCTACTGGGTAATGACTTTCCCAAAAACCGCAAATCACGCTCTCGATCCAAAGCACAAAAAAGAGACTAGTCAACAACCACATTTTATGTCCTCACTGATAATGGTGGATCCAAAATTTTAATATCAAGTAATTTCAATATGAACAATAGATTACAATTTTTCATTCATATCTTTGTGCAAATAACATTACAAACTACAAAAATTAAATTTGTTCACAAATGTTAGACTAGGTGCTACACTGCTAGTGGCAGTCTTCGATGGTTGGGTGGGGTGGGGGACGGATCCCTTTCCATCTAATCCACCTAGTTCGAAATCTGGGCCGTTGAAAATTGATCAAATGGCTACAAACAGGAAACCCCTTAATAACTGTAGTTGTTGAATTAAAATTCAACGACCTGGATCCTGAACTAAATAGATTAGGTAGAAGTGGGGAATGAGGAATAGCCAAAAAAAAAAAAAGAATTAGAATTTAGTAAAGTGAAGAAGTAAAAATGGGATTGGGTTGGAATTGGTGTCGGACTTTACTTAAAAGTCGTTTGGGGTTTAACTTTTTTGTTTAAATGCTTTGAACTCTGAATTAAAAATGGTGCTACTACTAAATGCTGTCTCCTGTGGATCCGAAGGGTCTCTCACGTGCTTGTGCTTTTAATTTTTTTGTTTAAATGACTTGATTCAAAACGACTTCGTTTTGACTAAGTCATTTATAAAAAAATGTCTTCTTCTTTCTCCTTCTATTTTGTAGAACCTGCACTATAATTTGCAACCATTGCTACTCTTCTCCTCTACCATAGTCCAGACTTAGGTGGTCCTTGAAGGTCCTTAAAGCCACTTATTCGAGTTTTCGGGTGGTCCTGGAAATACAGCTGCTACACTATCATAGTATAAGTGGTTGAACAATTTTTTTTTCAAGTATCCAACTACTTGTATTATGACATTTGATGTACCATCTCATGTTTCGGTACATTGAAAAATCTCTCCATTTATGACATGAGTGTATCACTATTGTAGCATCGTGTATTCGTGTGCTGATTATATAATATCATTTATTATATTTTTACACATAACATTATACTACTTGTGTCATAAAAATCCTCATCCCTCCCTCACCCGAAATCCTCAATTCTCATTTGAACTTCTCCATTTACTTTCTCATTTGCCTTTACGATCTTGCATTATAATTAATTATAAGTATAGTCTATTTTTTTAAGATTAATTATGCGAAAAAATTTAAATTCAAAATCATTTAACTCTTCAATTAGCATTGGTACAACCTTAATATTTTTTTTAAGGGGACCAACCGGTGGTTTTACCAAGTTGATTCACCTTTTTAAGAGCTAAAAAAAGTCACAGAGAAATTTCAGCATTTTCCTTGCCATCATCATGTGAAACATAATTCAACTATTTTTTAAAACAACTGTTAATTTACAAAACACATTTGGTTTATAACAAAATTAAAATTGAAAGTGAATGTAAGACCTCTTATTTGCACAAGTACATAAACATTAGTATATCTTAAAGCTTTTTAATCTACGATAGCGTTAATAAATTAGACAATTCAACTGATTTTCCCTCCAACCAATCTCTCGTTCGGCACGTCGTTAATAATAACCCCCCATCACTTAAACCCCACTCACACTTTTTTTTTTCCTTTTCTTTTTTTTTTGGGGTCAAAAAAACCCCACCCACACTGAAAACCAAAAAGGTTCTCTCTTTCCCGTTTCCACTGCAAAGCTTTACTCACCGAGTGGACCCAGCTGTACCGACCGAGTCACAACTCGGTCCCCCACCACCACCAGCTAAAAAGAATGTTTGGTTTTTCCATCATGGGCCTGCCCAAAATCTCCTCTTTAAAGCCTTCGTCTTGCTGCGAAGAACTGCGCTTCAACAATTTCGAAGCTTTCCGCAATGGCCGCCGAAGCGGTTCCGGGTACTCCCCGCATAAACGAAATGAGGCCCGAAATCGGGACGGAGTTCCGTTTTAACAACGGTTCGGGTCATGGACATGGAGCTCCCGGGTCCCCATGTCCTCCGGGGATAAGGAGGGTGGGTTTAAGGGCAGTGATTGATACGTCCCCGCCTTTCGGGTCGGTCGAGGAGGCTGTGACCCGTTTTGGCGGGAGGGGGTCTTGGATACCATTCTACAAGCTCGGAGAAAACTGTGTAAGTCTACCTTCTTGGCTTCTTATATTTAAATTCTGGTTACATTGATACACTATGAAATGCAGAGATTCTCGGTGCAGGACGTTGTTCGCATATTTTGTATTGATAATCTCGGTATTAGTATAATAACATAGACAATGTATGTCGAACATTTTTTGTAGTGACATGTAGTTTACCAAAATTGCACCATACTGACCGTTCATCATTTAATATTAGTAAAGAACGCACGTCTTGTCCAGAGAACAACTAACGAGATCTATGTACTCTGTACATTATAGTACATATTTTTTCATATCCTACTTAGTTATGATAATTTCTGCTTCTCTCGATCATGTTTGCTTCTTGAATTATTAAGCATTTCAAAAGTTTTTCGGGTGTTTAGGTGATTTTAATTCATATCTACAATAACATTGTGATAAGCAGAATGGGGTTGAGGAATTTGACCTGAAGAAAGTGGAGGAGCAGGCAGCTGAGTTGGAGAAGGATCTGATTGTGAAAGAACTGGAGACCCTGGATGTCCTTGAAGAACTGGCAACAACAAAAAGGATTGTGGAAGAGCTAAAGCGACAGCTACAGAAAGAGGCATTGAAAAGCTTGACAGTCTCGCCGCAAGATTCCCATTTGGAAGAACACATGTTATCATCCCCTGCCATCAAAGAAATGAACAAGGAAATTTATACGACTGTGGGAAGCAACAATGAACAGGTGATGGGAAATTCGAGTCCCTACCCGAATTCTCCTGATCTGATCTTGATGGAGTTGAAACAAGCAAAATTGAACCTCGGTAAAACAATCAGTGATCTTGGGGTGATTCAATCTTCTGTCGAATGTTTGAATAAGAAGATGCGAAGCGAGAAAAGTGTTACTTGAAAAGACCCGGGAGAGGCTGACTTCGCAGTTTGCAGGGGTTTCGTCACTAGAGGAGGAGATGAAGAACATTAAAGTGAGGGCACAAATAGGCGATGATGCAGAAACAAATACTAAGAGTGGCTTTGGCAATTCAGCATTTGTTTCAAGGGAGCATATGCAGTTTAGTAAAATAGTGGAAGCTGTGAACTTTGAAGCATCTGGGGCAATGTCAAGGAATGAGCATTCCAAGAACATTATGGAGACTGCTGAAATGAGGTGGATTGCAGCTAAAAAGATGGAAGAAGCGGCAAAGGCAGCAGAGGCCGTTGCTCTTGCTGAAATCAAGGCTTTAACAAGTGGTGGGAGCTCGTCAGGGTACGTCCTTCCAGAGCCCTGAGCAAATGAATTTTAGTTCTCAGATGAAATCTCCTCTAAACTCGAAAGCTCAAGAAGCTGAGGGCTGGTTCAAGAAGAAGCTAGTGGATGCCATGCGCCAAATCGATGAAGCTCATACTTCTAAACTGGCTATATTGAGGAAGCTGAAAGAAGCAACGGAAGAAGTCAAACACAGCAAACAATTCTTGGAGGAGGCTCTGAACAAAGTAGAAATTGCGAATCGAAAGCAACTTGCTGCCGAAGAAGCTCTTGAGAGTTGGGGACCCGAGCACCATCAGAAGGGACAAGCAGCAGCCTACAACATTCACAACCTAAACAACTTCCGATCACCAGATTATAACCTGAACTCTCCGATGAATGAGATGAACAAGTCAGTCATAGTAAATGATGGCCCGAAGCCAGTTTTAAGGTCAACATGCTCGATGCGAGATGTACTTAGCAGGAAGCAAGTTCTCCCCGAAGATTTTGTGGCAACAAAGGAAGTGGATCGCAGCCAGACTGACACTCACAGAGTAGCTTTGAGTGAAATGCTTCATGCTCTGAGGGAGGATTTAACATTTCCTTCGAAAGTCGAGAAGGAAGGAAATGATCAGAAGCCGGTTTTAGCACATAGGAAGAAATTCGGGTTCATCCAGATTTCGCTTCCCTTGTCGAGGCCGAGTAAGAAAAAGATGCAAACTTCGAATGCAATGTGACACCATTAGATTGATTAACAGTTTCTATTCAGTTCTTTTGCTCTTTTGAGTTATGGTTTTGCTTATGTCTGTCTTGAAGGTGTTGTTTCATTGTTTGGCAGTCTGTATAGGTGATTTTATTAATATGTATTATGCAGTGAGTCTGGACATTTATTTTACTTTGTTTGATGGATTGGAGTGAAGTTTTTTGCTAAAATGCCTTCACCTTGTACAGGTAATTATATTTCTTAGGTTGTACTTAAATTCACATGGGTTTATATAGATACAGAAGACTTAGTGTTTTAGAATTCATACAACTGACCTTATTTAATGAGATAAAACTTGGTTGTTGTTGTTGTGTATTTATATAGATGATATGTTTACTTACGAGTATTGAGGACGGTAGGGAATCATAAAGCTTGTAGACAAAGAAAGTAACAAATGCGAATCAAATTAACTACTCCCACTACTTGATTCCACTTCTCAAAATTCAGAGTGTTTGATTACTAATTTTAAAGCGAGCCTCACATGTTGATTCTTTAAGTGTTTAGTAAATGCGGAAGAAGTTGGGAATTCGAATCATCTTTTTCGTAGTGTATCTAATTCTAAGTAAACATGCCAAGAAGTAATTTTGTCTATTCGAGTGCTATGCTTATTGTACATGCATTGATAGTCAAAGACGACACATTCACTATAAAAAGATATAATATGATGACTCATTCTTGACAAGTTTCTCATTTACTAGTGAAAAATGAGGTGTTATTATCACTTTGAACTTGATCTAAGTCCAAAATTTTCAGCACGTCAATAACATATATTCAAAAAAGTTTGTAAATTCTTTGATTTATATAAGGCATTGTGTTGTATGTGGTCTAATATCCTAGTAGATAAAGTGTTTGGTTTCCACTTATGCGCAGGGGCGAAGTCAGCATAGAATCATTGGTTGTTCATGACCCCAATAACTCCAAAAACCCTATGTATATTGTATTTGACCCTATAAACGGTTAGGGTAAACTAAATTACAACCTCCTCCTTCTCCTACTTCTTCTTCTATCTTTTTTATCACCCATGTCTTTCTTTTCTCTTTTCATGCATGCGACTCTACTGTGCGTCCCAAATGCTTAATGTGCTTTAGTGGACAAGTCCTGTCAATCTTCAACATTACTTTATCTTTCCATGTAGCCACCCTTGACAAACATCTACATAATAAGTCTTCAACATATATTGGCAAGAATCGACATTCTCCTATCAAATGCTCGACAAAATGGTCCAATGGAGTGTTTTTTGGGTCCAAATCATGATCCCATTATTTGATCTGCCACTGCTCATGCATGCTGAGTTCGAAACACTCATATTTCCTAAGTTATTCTAATAGTTTCGAACTCGCCTTGTCTCTTTAATAATAATAATAATAAAATTTTAAAAGGCATCGTGGCATTGTGCTTGCACACTAGTCACTAGTTGTCGTTAGAAATCATAGTGCTCAATGCCGCCCATTTCCACCTTGCGCGCATTCTAAGGGAAACGTACTTTTAGTAGAGTGAGGATCCTGAGAGTTTTAGGAATTTTTCATTTACATTCGTTCATCGTACATCTTACAGTTAGTTTTTATTATATATTGTTTATATTCAATTTTAAATAAAAAAATTTACAATAATTTCAGACCGTACAATGTATAATTAACTGATGCGATTGAAGAATCCCATCCCCACAAAAAGAATTCGAAGAGAATTCTCCCGGCTTTTTTGTATTTTGCCTCTCTTTTCAGGTAACTTTTCAATTTTACAGCAAGCCCGCCCGCCCAAAACCCGCGCGCAAGTTAGCAATGCACATAGAACTACACTAACGTACACTCTGCTTCCACCCTAGGGACCACACCACGTGGGGCATAGTGGGGAAAAACTGCAAGTGGGTTGGCCCACAAAATGCATACTTATTTACGTGCGCCATTAACCACCAGCGTATCTTATATTGCGCCGTCTTCTGGTCTTCCACTAATTCACGCGAGTTCTATAAAATGCAGAGTTGCAGGGTGGTCCTTCAATGGGGAATCCGAGAAGGATCCGGAAGAGGGTTCGAGCAATCCGTCGAGCTCCCGATGGAAGTGCCTTTTGGAAAATTAAATGGTGCGGCATAAAATGCATTATTTTTCTTTAATTTTATTTGGGTTTAATTACGTTTGATTTTCTTTTGTAATTTAATTTGGATAATATTTTGGGATTTTGATCATTTGTTTGCAGCAATTCCTGTGGGGCTTCGGTCCCCATTGCTTTGGCTGGGATGCACGAGCGCGAATTCAACGAGAACGTGAAGAGGTTCAGAGGCGTTAGCGTGGATGTTAAGAAACAGAGCATTTGGGACCAGCTTGTAATCATGGCCCCTTTCCATTTCTTGTAAGTTTTTTTCTTTTTCATTTTTTTTTTTTCAATTGATTTAGTTATTTTTAATTGCTTATTTAGAAAACACTCACGCTCATAATTGCTTTCGGTAGAAGTGTTTTTGTTAGAAGTATTGAAATTCTTAGTGCTTCTTGAAAGTGTTTCGTGCAAAAATATTTAGCACTTGCTTAATAGAAATCACTTCTATACGAGTCAGAAGCACTTTTAAGTATTTTTGTTGAACGCAATCAAGAGCACTTGTAATCCTTCTGTAAACAATCTCAAACAAAGCCGGACTTGTTTGGAAGTGATTTTAACTATAGTTAAACCAAAAAGACTTCTTACAACTCGTTTAGGAGAAAAGTTTAAAAAGCACACGTGTGGCATATGTACTTATAAGTTTTTTTCAAGAAGTACATGATAGGACTTTCAAGTGTCTTTTTAGGAATCACTTATATTTTTATTAAACGCTTATTTTGTGGGTTTATCAGGAAAGAGTTTACCAAGGCAAGCAAGGCTGGAAATTGGGTTGCCATTAATCGAGAAGGGTTTGAGGCATGGAAGAACGACAAGGCTTACTGGCTTACCAGAAAGCTTTGCTTGAAGAAGCAAATGATAAGTTTAAGGTAAATTCACTGACATGAAATTATCAACTGTTTATGTAGCATTCGCTCTTAGCATGATCACTTGGGGAGAAACTTACCTATAATGGGGTTGCCACTGTAGTTTATCTCATGCCAATAATGTATTTTTCGGCGAGGAAATGAAAATAATGACAGTACGTGATTGGTTTCAACTTTAATCATCATATATCTAGTTTTAATTGTTCATAATATGGTTTAGCCACAGTTTTCCGAAGACTACGAGAATTCTGATGGCTCTGATGTATTTTGGGATCACTCTGCTACAACTGGATCTTGGCACACCTACCATCGGTCTCTCTCTCTCTCTCTCTCTCTCTCTGCTTGTTCTTGTCCTATAGTTCTCTTTAACCCTAATGTTAGTAAAAAAGGGACGAGTGCCGGAGGAGAACATAGGAGTGCGAAAATCACTTTCGATTGCATCGCTCTTGTTTCTTATTCAACATTGTCCTGCTAATTCTCTAAACTTTGTTACCTCCTGAAACAGGCCAATGGTGCATGAGTTCACCTCATGGAACTGGAAAATGGTGCATGGTTTTTGAGGATTCGGAAGCTAAGAAATCGCCTTTTTTAGCTGATCGTTTATGGGGGTAACGGAAGCCCCTCCAATCGATCAAACAAAAAAAGTGATTCAGTCCGACTCAAGCGAGTGAGCGAAAGGCGGGGAAAGAGAGCGAGTTCGACTCGTCATTTCTGAGATTACTTTTTCCCATTACCTGTTTCTTCAAAGGCAAGTCATTTGGCTATTGTACAGTAAGTAACAAAAGGGTGGTTAATTTCCTATGTAGAGTTGAAGGTTTCACTTTTTGATGTGAAATACTTGAGACCCAGACGTTTTGTGTTCATAATATGGTCTCGAGAATGTTTTGCCTTGCACTTATGTAACAAGAAGTTTCAAATTTTACCGCATTTGGCTATAAATTTGTGATCTTATTTACGTTGTTCCTGATACGGATTTTTCATCTAATATGTTGTACTTTCTCTCTTTTTTTTTTCGCGTCTATGAGAAATATAGAAAAATTGATATGTTAGAGGCATGATTGACCAAGATTCAACCTACTCCCATTCCCAACAAGCCTTGTGCTATTTTCTTCAAGGCAATATGGTAATTTTATTTTGTAATGTTTTTATTAATCTTTTGAAAAGGGCAACGTGGTAAATTTAACCTCTCACTTTAAATCATGCATGTAAAATTCCATTTTAATTCAAATGTTTATATGTGACAAAGTTAAATTATTCTAAAATTTGTTTAGAATTGCTTTTAAAACGATTGAAAACGATTTTAGAGAAAAATGTTTTTGGGTCCAAAAGGTGTTATTTAGAAGAATAGTGCTTCTAGCAATTTTTAGCTATTTTTCTATGATTCACTTGGATTTTTACTAATAATTGATTTCAAAAATATTTTCAATAAAAACACTTTTAAATGACCTCTTAATCTATGAAATGAAGATGCGAAAGCAAGGGCGCTAGGGTTTTGGGACATTTCATCAAATTTTTGAACACGCTAGCAGCCTCAGTTACTGATTTTATATGTAAATGAGAGACTTTTCTTATAATTACAATCAAAACATAATTTTAGTAGCGTTACTTGTTTAATAGACACTATGGTGATTGATTGGCGCAGAGATAACATTTTACGTATATAAGGCATAGCAAAACTTCCTCTGTGAGAAGAAAAAAGGTTTGGGGAAATGAGGATGAAATTAAAAGGGAAGAAAACAAAAGAGAGAAAATTAGAGATATTCTCTTTTTTGTGCGAATTAAAATGACAAATATTTCATTGGAAAAATGTTGAAGTCGGCCCTGAGAAAAACAAGATAACTACACAAAATTAAAAATACGAAAAAAATACCGAAATAGTTATTAACATTCGAAAAATCTCATTTTACATTTCAAACTTTCTATAATTAGAAAGATTATAGAATGAGATTTTTAAAGTATTAATAACATTTTCAAAAAAATACCAAATAAACAATAAAAATTGTAAGTACAGCAAAAGCTTGTTCGAAGGGCTTTCTAGGCTCTCTATATTCGTCTCTGATGGACCGTGCCTGCAGCAGTTTCAGAAGCTCGTCTTTGCCCCTTCCATGGCGATCCCCGTCTCCTCACCCGCACTCCTCCTTCCCTTCCAAGTTCAAATTGTTGGTAAGCCTCTCTCTTTCTTTCGCAATTCTCGCTTTAATTTGTTGCTGATTGCTTCGATTTCACAGAGACTGAAGCGTTTGGGCGTGGCGAAGCATCAAGGGTGGTCAGGAGCTGTTGCGGATTCAACGAAAATGGCTCCGTAAATGGGTTTCCGGTCACACCCAACAAGCTTTTCATGCAGGAGGTAGTGATTTCTCATGCCCCTTTACATGTTTTCTTTATTTGTTGGGTTTCTGTGTTTTATATGGTTTATAAAGCTTGAAAATTTTCGATTTTCAATTTGCAGTTTTGCCTTAGTTTGCAACTTTTATGGTATTGGGAAACTAGAGCTTCTGGGTTTTGATTATTTTCCATTTTAACTAATTTTTGGGTGGTAATTTTGATGTATTTTTCCTTCGCTTTTTCGGTGTTTTCAGGCGATTGGAGCTGAATATGGAGAAGGTTTTGAAACTTTTAGACCTGATGGACCTCTCAAGGTTGATGTGGTAAGGAATTTATGGAGCTATGTGTATAGTGGACAAATTGTTATTTATATTCTGTCGAATTTAATCTTCCGGTTATACTTTCTGTTGCTATGACCTTACTACTGTTAATTTATACTCCGAGTAGGATTTTTTGAACGACAAACTGCAAGAAGGTTTCCTTAAACGAATACGATATGCCATGAAACCAGATGAAGCTTATGGTCTTATATTCTCTTTTGACAATGTCGTGGTAAGTTTCTATAACACCCATTAGTTATGTGTTTCAGGTTCTGATGGTTAGAAATAAAAATGTAATGAAGTGTGGAAAATTGTATTTATGACGTCTTACTTATCAAGAAACGATTTAAATGTGCAATTACTAAAAAGAGATCGGATTGCGTGAAATATGTGTTTCAGGCTGATACTCGAACTATGAAATTAAATGCTTGGAAGCAGCTTGCTTCTGAAGAGGGTACATACTACATATCCATTTATTCTCTTTAATAGCCCATTGCATGGCTTTCCGTTCATTCTCAAGATCAGATCATATGTTGAACTGGTATATGCTGATTTGTGTGCGTGTAGAACCTTTCTTTCATTGCCTAAAATTTTGATTCTTGGTCAGGAAAGGAACTTCCCGAAGATGCAGTTTTGCAAAGACGGATGCTTTATGCAGGTGCTGATCATGTGTTGCATAAGGTTTGGGATTAGTGTTCATTTCAGGAATTGTGTTTGATTGTGTTTTCTATTTCTACTCTAATAAAATTTGTGATCATTTTCTATAGTATGAACCATCAATTTTTGATACTTTTATTGAATATAGCTCACAAGTTTCCAAAACTTTCAGCTTTTACTGTGGGATAAAGAAGATGGAGAACTGGATAGATTGGCATTAAAGTTTTCGCAATTATACTATGATAATCTTCTCAGGGTGAGTGCTAAGCCACTTGTGATCTTTTTGAGGGATTTTGATGCAACGATCTTACTGGCCTTTTCTTCTTTTTCAGCTTAGTGAACCTGTGGAGGGGATCAAAGAGTGGCTAGATGCTGTATCCACAGCTCGTATCCCTTGTGCTGTAGTTTCAAGTCTTGATCGGAGAAACATGACAGAAGCCCTAGAACGAATGGGACTGAAGAAGTACTTTCAGGTTCATGTCCTAAATTGCATGAAAGTTTTCCCATGGAAGTTACCACTGAGTTGAATGCTTTCATAATCACGAACCATCACAACTTCCACTTTTGATTTCTTATTGAGACGTAAACTGTAAACCAAGAATCATTCATGTGTTTTTGTTGATTCGACTTATATGAACGATTTCATCTGTGTGCGGATACAGGCAATTGTGACAGAGGAAGATGGAATGGATTCAATAGCTCATAGGTTTCTTTCAGCAGCTGTGAAGGTATTGTGCAACTTGCTATTATTAATTTACAAATATGGATTACGAGTGTCACTCTTGAATTGGAAGGTTGGATCTTCACTTAAGGCAGGTTCCGCATGTCTGGAGTCAGTCTGTCAGTATATATATGTTCACGTGTTATAGCTTACCCAATTATTCGTGGTATCATTCTCTGACGAAAGTCATTCTACTTGCAGCTGGATCGGAAGCCATCCAAGTGTGTTGTGTTCGAGGATGAGCCTAGGGGTATAACTGCTGCTCACAACTGTACAATGATGGCTGTGGCATTGATTGGCGCGCACCCTGCGTATGTATTTTCATCCGCTTCACCCTTGATAGCGCTGTTTGTCTGTCTGATACAGAAGTTTTATTTATTATTAATACTTACAGAATAGACATTGGAAACGCATTTACTCATGTCCAAATATGCATACGTATACTCCTCCTTTATGAATGTTCAAAAGCGCAGCTCTGAACTGTACCGTGCTATCATGTATACTGTGACGATTGATTGAGATCGACGGTGGCACATGCAGGTATGACCTGGTGCAGGCTGATCTTGCAGTTGCTAGCTTTAATGAACTTTCCGTGATCAATCTTAGAAGACTATTTGCAAACAAGGGTTCCACATTCATGGACTTGCAAAAGCAGATTATAGAGAAATCTCCACCGAAGCGGAAGCTTACGATAGATACTATTTTCTGAATTCATTTTTTCCCTTTCTAATTCATCCTCTTTACCTCTCTCCATCCCCAATCTTACAGTCTAGCAGCTGATCATCTTCTCTTCGCTTTTTGTTCCTTGGTTTGTAATTGATCTCATAAATTTGTTTTTGTGTTCTTGATATACGAATGCGTTCTAGGATTCATATAGCTGACCCTGCTTAGTGGTAAAAGATTTTGTTGTTGTTGATATATGAACTTGTTATAGTGAAAAACATTCATTTCTTATGTGGTCAAAGGTCTTGAAAGAAATTATTATCAACGTCCAATTCTTCAAGTGGATGACTATTAGACTAATTGGCCAGAGCAGTGTGCCTGCAAGGGCTGCAACTTTTGATTTGTGACTGACTAATTGTCCCTCTTTTGTCACTGTTAGAAGTGATTTCAAGTTCGATTTTCTTCACGGTATAAAATGTTTTAAGTTTAATTTGCTCCTTACATGAATCATGTAACTGGCACGGTGACATATTCCCGGTCAATAACCCCTGTTCTTTAATTGGGAGCCTAGAAAAACGGCATGTCGCAATACCTTTAAACGACAATGGTCGGAACGTTTTCGATTTCGTTACCGTTGACCGTTGGTGACATGGCAAAAACCAACACCGGTGGGAAATATCCTCTTATCGTTATTGTCATCCACCTCTGACTAAAACAGGCTCACTCCCCCTTCGTCTCCGCCTTCGCTGACAGAGAGAAACACCAGAAAAAGCTTCCAGAGTTTCAGAGAGAGATGCGAAGAGATTCGGATTAGAGAGACTTCCAATCCAATTCCTCTACGCATCCAATCATGTCCTTGCATTCACAGCTACGGCTTCATAGCTTCCATCTCTCTTCCCACCTCCCCTTCCTTCACTCCAAGATCCAGATGCGCCCCCAAGCCTCGCTTCCGCTGCGCCGTCGGAGGTATTTCAGCTAAATGATGTCGTTTGAATGCTTAATTTGGAGCTTTCGACAATTGGGTTCTGTGGGATATGGTCTGAGTGATTGGTGTTGGGTGCTTTTAAATTTGGGGTCTGTATGTAGGATACGGTGCCGTTTCGATGCTTAATTTGAATTTGAAGCTTACCCTAAGTGGCTTCTTTGGGATTTGGTCTGATTGATGTTGGGTTTGCTCCAATTTGGGTTCTTTGTTTAATGCTTAATCGTGTACTGAATGCTTGCTAATCAAGTTTGATAATGCCCACGTCCTTAATTTGGAGCTACTCCAGCTGGGCTTTGTGGGATATGGTGTAAGTGATGTTGGGAGTGTTCCAATTTGGGTTCTTTACTTACCACATAGATTGTATGCTTATTGCTTAATGATTTGTTACGTTTGATAATGCTCAGTTGTCGCACTGTGTGGTTCATTTCAGGGAGTGTGGCAGAAGCCCAAGTTGCGTCCATTGCTGAGCCCCTTTTGCTCAATGCAGTTCGTGGGGACGATGTTGAGAGACCCCCAGTTTGGCTCATGAGGCAAGCAGGGAGGTACATGAAGGCAGGTTTATGCATATATCAGATTACTATCTAATTCTCTATTAATTAGTTCTAACTTTAGTGTAAATGCACCTACTAACTTATTTCAGCATTTTAACATGACAGAGTTATCAAACTCTCTGCGAGAGGTACCCTTCGTTTAGAGAAAGATCCGAAAATGTTGACCTTGTTGTTGAAATTTCGCTACAGCCCTGGAAGGTCTTCAAGCCTGATGGAGTAAGATGCCACTCTGGGATACAGTGTTGGTGGTTTTTCAGTTTAGCCACTTACCTGTTATAATCTTGTTACCCCTTCCGTTGGGTTGCTTGTTTATTTTTTCTCACAAGTCTCCCATGTGTTGTGACAGGTCATTTTGTTCTCGGATATTTTAACTCCTCTTTCTGGGATGAATATACCATTTGACATTGTAAAAGGTAAGGGTCCTGTAATATTTGATCCTCTGCAGACTGCCGATGATGTTGGTCAAGTAAGAGAATTTGTTCCACAAGAATCAGTTCCATATGTTGGGGAAGCGTTGACAATCTTGCGAAAAGAGGTCTAACATTTTCCCTACTTATTTCTGTTTCAACTTTGAATATCTTCCTTTCATCGTAACCTTGGAATAGTTACATGTATAATTCACTAAAAGTAGTACCTTGCCAGTTGCCACAATGGTGTCAATAATATTGCTATAAAAAAGGAAGCAAAAAGAGGAAAATATATCACATGGAATTTGGAAGCAAAGACCTGAATCTTTTACAAAAGTGTCAAGGGATCCATTTGAGTCCTTACAATATTATGTTAGACTGCAGGGACCTTGAATATATAACACTGCATACCATTGTTATGAATCTAAAAATGCTATAATGGTGTAATTTAATTTTGAAGCTTAGTAGAGTTTGATATTGGATGTGATTTGAATGGTTTCTCTGCTTCAGTCAGCATCATAACCTTTGGTATGCTCACTGATATCTTCACTTTTCCAGGTAGATAATAAGGCAGCAGTGCTAGGTTTTGTCGGGGCTCCTTTCACCCTAGCATCATATGTTGTGGAAGGTGGTTCATCAAAGCATTTCTCAAAGATAAAGAGACTAGCCTTCTCTCAACCGAAGGTAACTCTTGTGCTTGCTATATTTGGTGTACACAACTTTATGGGGTGTATAATCATAATGCAACATTAAAAATGTGTTTCAGGTGGTCTACTATGGTGATACAACATTGACTACTTACTGGGGCTAATAGTATCGAGGGTTGTCAATGGTTGCAGCATTTTCTGTTTGGATTGTTTTTTTTTGTGTGACTGGAGGTCTGAAATTAGATGAAAGTTGTTCCCCATTTTATTTTTTAATCTTGTTTTCTAACTTGTTATATCATGGTCCTTTAGCATCCATCTTTCCATTCATTTTTACGATAGTTCTACTTATGGTTTCACCTTGGCAATTGGTTAGTAGCTCCTAGGGTATTCCCACCTTCCTTTGAAACCCCTCTTGCAACGTATCATTAAAAAATTTGATGTTTTTGTGGCCTGTTACATTGTTAACAAAGGAGTGAATATCCTTCTTATCTTTCTTATTCCAACTTTGTTGACGTTTAGTTCTTTCTTCAGGTCCTCCATGCATTACTTCAAAAGTTCACAACTTCGATGACAAAATATATTCGATACCAAGCTGATAGTGGAGCTCAAGCCGTTCAGATCTTTGACTCATGGGCCACAGAACTCAGCCCTGTGGATTTTGAGGAATTCAGTCTGCCATACTTGAAGCAAATTGTGGATGCTGTGAAAGAGACCCATCCAGATCTCCCCTTAATCCTTTACGCAAGCGGATCTGGGGGCTTGCTCGAGAGGCTGGCTTTGACAGGTGTTGATGTAGTTAGCTTGGACTGGACTGTTGATATGGCGGAAGGTAGAAGGCGACTGGGACCAAATATAGCAGTTCAAGGTAATGTGGATCCTGGTGTTCTCTTCGGTTCAAAAGAATTCATCACCAGCAGAATAAACGATACGGTGAGGAAAGCCGGTAGAGGGAAACATATATTGAATCTTGGCCACGGCATTGTAGTAGGTACACCCGAGGAGAACGTTGCTCATTTCTTTGAGGTCGCTAAAGATATCAGATACTGAAAATACGTTTAGCTTGAATGAATTTTCTCTTGGTTGAGCTCTTTCCTTTGTAATTCTTTGTTCCGATTTTAGTTCGTGTTAATTCGTTGCTTAATTTATACTGATCTTTGTAATTTGTTGAGCCCTTGACAGGCAAAGAGAGAAATCCAATCTCGATATTAATCTTTGTATTTGAGTTGAGGCTCTGTTAGCATTGATTTGGTCTTAAATTATGGCTTTAAGTTGCTGATTAGTGCTGATGCTCTGTTAGCACCCACTTAACTTGTGTTTTCTTTATCAAAAACGTTTTCAGTCATTTTAAAAACACTTTCAAATAAGTAAGCTACTGAAACTAGCATATCAAAATTGTCAAAGATTTTTATACCATGGCCCCTAACCAGCATTCTACGACTCCTTATAATCCAAAAAATCGTGTGTAATAATACGTTTTATAATGATGATTAAAGCTATTCAATTGTTGATTAGCTTAATGTGTCAGCCTTGTAAAATATTATTTAGGAAATAAATAAATTGATCAAACAAATAATTCATAACCTAACTGGCTTCGAACAAAAAACTTGTAGCTCGAGTGGTTAAGAGCGTATCACATACACTCACCATTAACCCTAATTCATAATTTCATGTTAACTGAAGAGAAAATCCCAAATCACTAGTACAATTCAAGTGGTTAGAATGATGCAAACTTCGATTAAGGCAATATATTTACTAGTTAACTTATATTAATTTAAGATGGAATTGGTAGGTTTATGTAACATCCCGTCCCGAAAATATCGAAACGTGCGTGTGAAATGACACTTTTACCCCTAGTCCGTTTCTTTTACGTTTAATCGTTGTTGTGAGCCTTGTTGGCATGTTTGGAACCATACACACACTCCCACACACTCCACTTCTCTCTGTTCCTTTCCCTGTCTCTCTCCCGTGCTCCCTTTCCTTTCCCTTTCAAACACATACGTACGGACACACCAAGAACCCATCAAATCTTTGCAGATCGAGGGAACTAAACCCATATTCGAGCTCGTGAGGTTGAGAGGAGCACGATCGTACCATTTTCAGGTAAGAACTCCGACGTTTTCACGTCGATTTCACAAGGTCTGATTTGAGTACTATTCATGCAAAAATAATTTAGCACGTTTTTGGGATTTTGAAGCTCGTAGGTGACTTAGTGAGGTCCCAAGGAGTCTCGGAGTACTTCGTTTGAAGAATTTGGACGTCGGGATCGCCGTGTTCGAAGTTGGTCGGATTTTGGAGTTTGGTGACAGGTATGATCTAGTAGTTTTTAGCCCTTAAAAATTGTATGGACGTGTTCTACTAGTCTAGGGCTTCATTTTGGTGCAAGAATCGTGAAAAATGGTTGAAAAACGAGAGAGAAAACACGGTTTGCAGGTTTCGCGATTTTCCGGCGCCGGCGACGACGCCGGAGGTTAGCCGGGGAAGGAGACGGAATATTTCCGCAAATCTGGCGAAATATTCCTGACGCCGTTAACGGAATCCGTTAGAAATAACGGAATATTCCTTACGGCGTCAGTTGACACCGTCAGCGTGCCAGGCACGTGCCTGCGCGTGGCCGTGCCTTGGCCGGCGCGTGGGGGCGCGTGCGGCGGTGGAAAATTTTTCTAAAAATTTGGGTGTGATCCTGAGGTTGTGTAGAGCACGTTGGTATATTCATTTATCCAAATTGAGCAATGTATGAGAAGTTATTACGAGAAGTTGGTTATGTGCTTTAAAATTGACGTTTTTGTAGTTGTTTCGCATATAGGTGATACGTATCCCGAGGACGAGCGTGGTCACTCGAGGCAGGGGGGCTACGACCCTTCCACTTACCAGTGAGTGGGCTTTTGGTTTTTCGTATATACCTATATACTTATATTTTTCCCAGAAATTGATTTAAATGCTTATTAGCTATGCCATGCATTACATTATCGTTATTTATGCATCGTTGGTTACGTTAGTAGTTGCATATATATATATATATATATATATACATATGCATATTGGGTGTTGTGGACGCACAGGTAAGTGTCAGGTAAGTGTTATTCATGTTTACATTCAGTAGCGATTCGAGATACTTAGAGAGCTCATAACCTGCACCCCCGGTGTTAGTGCTCCCGCCCAGAGTAGGGCACAGTCCTTCACGTGATGTTCACCTCCCGCACCACACGCTCAGCTTGGATCCAAGTTAGGTGCACAGTCCTGTCGTACAGACCACTTTAGGTGGTTCCGACTCGTAGGTGACCCGCGATTATTCGCACAGCCTTCACGTGATCGTAGCACTAGAGCGTATATATGTATTACACCCAGGCCTGTCGTACAGACCACTTTAGGTGGTTCCGACTCGTGGGTAGGTTCAGTATTTGAGTTTGAGATTTGAGCTCTAGATGCAGCCGTACAGGTCACGTTAGGTGACACCGGCTGCCAGATTACATGTTCTTGATATGATTATACTTGAGCACTTGCACATCATTATGAGATTTCGGCATGGCATATTATTGAGCATGATTGGCATATATACTACGTATATTTATTTTCTGGGAAGTATACAGGTTTTACGGCGAGGGGTTAAAATGTATTTGATTAAATGGTTTTCTAAAAAGCTTTGTTTTTGCCCACTCACGCTTTTGTTTTGCGCCCCTCCAGGTTCTAGTGGTCTAGCAGGTTCGGTGGTTTCCCAGAGGGCTTTTCCGGCATTTCTGACAGACACTCACCATTGTAGGGTCACCTTCGGGTGTACTGTTGTCGCATCTTTTTCTTTTGGACTGCTGTAGACTGATTGCTCTGAACTTAGCGTCTTACTTACGCTAGCACTGGTTGTCATCACTTGTATGCTAGTTTTTAATTATTCGTACTTTTTATTTCTATTTTATTTAGCTTCCGCACTGTGCACATGGCTACGTCACTTCCACGTGACGGCCAGCACGCCCTGATCTCGGTCGGGGTGTGTCATTTAGGTATTGGGAGATTTAACGAAAAGCTCACAGTACTGTTCATTTTAACGAAAAACCACATTTTAATACTAAAAAGTCAATCCTGGTATTATTCACTTTACCCTTTATTTTATCCTTGTCATTAAAACTCAAAGTTTTCAAACCATTTTCATTAGTTTTCCTTTAGGTATTTCTTAATCTCACTATAGACTTATAATAAATGTGAGTTTTAAAGTTTGTTTCGAATCAAAATTATTACTTTCTAGTATCAATACCTTGTGCTAACTTTATTTCAAAAGACAGTCTTAAGGAGGGCCTCTTTAAAAATTTGGCATAAGGCCTTCGAACTCTCAGGAACAGCCCTGAATTTATTCTTGTAATTATTTATTGTTACATCTAGGCTCAATTGGTTTTGTAAGCTTGAAGTTAAATGTGATCTGCATATTGTTATGAGTGTGGTTTTCCAATCTTTTGTTCCCTTACATCAATGCCCACGTTTCGTTGGGCTTAGCCTTTATGGGCTCATACCAAAAACCGGATTATCGGATTCATGATGTTATTATAAGCAATGTTTAAAATATCAAGTATAGATGAAAATATTGATATTCAAATTTATGGAAATATAGATGGATATATCGAAAATCAATATCGATATAAGTTGCTTTTGATAGAAATGATGAAAATTTAAAATGAAACTGTAGGGATTTTCAAATATTGGTTTGGATGAAATATAAGAGTTTCTCTGATATTTGTGTCAAAAATATCGACGATATCTATCGATTTTAGTCTAAACTTAAGAGTTTCTTCGATATGAGATGATGTTTAGACTTCACGCCCGCCCCCCCCCCCCCCCCACAAAACAAAATTCCATATTTTTCTCTGATTTTTTGAATATTTTCATGGAAACATCGTCCGCATCGAAAATATTTTACACACTGTTTATAAGTAGCCATTTTAGTAAGGGTAGATCTTTGAACCGGAAAAAAGATGAAACACGGCCGAACCGAACCAGAAAAAAAAAATCTGAAAAATTGATTTCACATGATCTCAGCTCGGTTCTTAGTTTTACCATGTAAAAACCAAACTAGACCTAATTTTTCTTCCAAATCTAATACCAAAACCCTTGCCTCCTTCACCTCAGTCTAACTCCCTCACTTCCCTCATCTGAATCAGTCTCCTCCATGTCTACCACCGTCTCGCCACATCATTTATCATCGTTTTGTTGTTTCTCTTCGAGTTCGTTGATAGATAATAGATTTACGTAGAGGAGTTGAATGTTTAGGATTCATAAGAGATGATGAGGCAAGCCCAACAAATAAATTCGTTCAAACTAAATAGAGCTTGTCAAACCGAATCGAAATCGAACCATACCCGTTATGTTGTTCATTTTAATTTTATATCAAGGTGAAGTATACTTAAACACACCATCCATGATACACACCACTACATTTTACGCATCCTTCTTGTATTAGTGCATGCATGCATTTCAATGAGACAGTTTATTACGCAAACCCTAATAGTAAGCATTAGGTATAGATACGAGTTGGATGACCTTCGCACATGCACCAATTAAGACAGAGTACATCTAATGCGCACGGTTAGGGTCTGATAAGATAAATTTCACTCCAATGCGTCATTTGCAGTGTTTAAAATATCAATATAAGTGAAAATTTGATATGCAAATTTATGAAAATACCGATAGACAGTGGACGATGCTAGGATTTGCCAAGGGGAGGGGTGAAATTCAAAAGAGTGCAAGGTTCAATCGAATGTGTCACTTGCAGTGTTTAAAATATCGATATAGGTGAAAATTCGATATACAAATTTATGGAAATACTGATAGACAGTGGCGACGCTAGGATTTGCCAAGGGGAGGGGCGAAATTCAAAAGAATGCAAGGTTCAATCGAAGCGGTTGCTTTCACATTGGAGAGTGCAACGTTTTGAGTCAATATTCATAATAGAAAATAGTCTCCCCACTAAAGCGGTTGTAAGCAATAATATCCAAGACAATGTAAGCAGAAAGTACAACAAATTTAGTTTCCAAAAAAATAACACACAAAAAAAAAAGGAAAAAAAAATAGTTGTCAAACAATTTTTTGTTTTTAATATAATAACAGCTACGTTTATAATTAATACGAGTTTCTTTGGTTTTAGGATAAAATAAAATTATCATGGTACTAGTTTTATATATAATAGACATGTGGGTGTAGAAGTGAAAAAGGAAAACAAACATCCCAATTTGAAAAAAAAAAAAAAAAAAAACGAACAAACGCAGCGTTTTATTAAAGACAAGCCTTTTAAACAACAACGTGTTAAGCTTTAAAAGAGGAAAAGAAAAAGCAAAACTCTTCTTCTTCTTTGCGAGCTGTAGCCACTCGCCGTTGACTGTTCATCTAAACTCAGCCAGCAGAACCTGCCTAGATAATCGCCGGGGGGGGGGGTGGGGTCCTCATCCCTCCAACCTCTCTCCTCTGTCTTCATCATTCCTTTGCAAATCCAACCAAACTATCGCCCTTCCTGTGCAAATTCGACCAAGACAGTGTACCGGCCAAAACTAATTTTTATAGGTGCCATGAATTCCGACGAGAGCAGAGGGGCTGAACCAGCGCTCCTATGCTGGTTTTCCGGCGAGGGGAGGGGCGGTCATCACTCATCGCCCTCACGTAGCTTCGCCATTGCCGATAGATATATTAATATCGATATTGATTGTCTTCAACGGAAATTATGAAAATTTGTAATATGTAGGTATATCAACTCATTCAGATTTAGTCAAAAGTAGAGAAAACTAGCTAAAAAAAAAAAAAAAAAATTCAAAAGTTCAAAATTTGCAATGGACTCCGGCAATTTTGCTATAGTGAATCGGTAAATATTGTCAATGTTTATTGATTTTCGTATATCTCGCCGATATAGGATAAAATTTGCATTTCACCTCCACTTTCCATGTCAATTCTTAATTTTTTTGGATACTCCGACAATAATTTCATGGATATTTTAAACACCGGTGACTTGTCATCATAAAGGTGCCTAACTTCTATCATCATCATCATCATCATTTGGAGCAGCTGGCAGGCATGACCCCATGTTAGCATATTCCAATATTTGATTGCTGCATGGCACCGAAATGGAGCGAGACGCATAGAAAAAGAAATGCACAAATTAGTATAGGTAGTCTTAACAAAACATTCTTGATAATGTTCACGTTTAGCGTTAAGGATATTTTTATTTTAAAAAGTCACCCTTGATACTATTCACTTACAATACCTTTTTGTCTTTCTGATTAAAACTTAAAGTTTTCAAACTCTTTTCATTAATTTTCTTTTAATTAAATTGTGAGGAAGCAAGGATAAAACATATTTTCTGTTTTTGTTTTGCCACCTCTTAAAATTCCAGGAAGTTAGAGGCCAAACGTTTTTCATTAATCACAATCTGGTCTACCTGAATCGACATGGGATCACATGCTTCGGCCACGTGACCCTTGGTGGAATCGCGGCAGGTATTTTGCTGCAACCCACAGGGATTTGACTCATGATTCAAATTCCGATTCGGAATTGTTTAGTTTAGTATTCAAATTAATCAAAAAGGTTAGGGTTTGTCCTTTTGGAGATTACAGGGAAAAAGATTATCAACAGTTAGCAGTATCATTATTACTATGTTTACCATATTCTTAAGATTTCCGTTTTACTAAATGTAGGTTAAATTAGTTGGTTATGTTAAGTTCGACTCACCTTCCATCTAAATTAAAGTACTTTGTAAATCGCTTTGCTAAAATAAAATTTCCCGTTTCTGGAATGATTATGAACATTTAACAGTATCATTATTATTTCGTTCATGTTCTTAAGTTTTTTCGTTTTAACAAATATAAAATTAAACTAGTTGATCAAGACATGTGTTATTTAAATTCAAATCATCTTCTCTATAGATTTGTTAAGAGAAATTTTCCAGGTTCCATCAATGGGACTAATTACAATTAGATTAGAGGGTAATGATGAGCGAGCCCACATGATTTCCATCATACAAAATGCTTTAGAAAAACCATAGAATAAAAAACAAAACTTGGTTCTCCACTGTCCCATTGGAGATGGACAAAGAAGACAGGAGAAAGAGATGGTATAAATATATCATAATCATCCTAAATTGTCTCCAACCCATAAGCCATGAGGGGTTCTCCACTTGGTAAAGCTATAGCATCATTTAGTCTCTCCTCTCTTGAGTTCTAATCTTTTGATATGACATGCATTAAGACACATATCACATGCATTATACTCTCTTTTTTCTTTTTCTTTTTTGTTTTTAATTTGGTCCATGAACATAATTTACTTTAATTTAAAGATAATTAATATTGAAATAGAGGAGTGATCCAAAAAAATTTGGCTTTTTAGCCAAAATGATCTATGAGATTTGCATAACACATCACTTTGGTCTTTGAAATTGAAAATCAATAGAAATGGTTCCTGAGATTGTTCACCATCCATTATTTTGGTACTTCCGATAAAAACTCCGTTAGGTGTCCTGGAGCTCTTGACCAGAAGTTTGAGCAATTTTCAAAGCTTCGTAACTCAATCGTTTCTTAACTAAATTCGACCCATAATATATTAAAATGAATATAGGAAAGTGTAAAACAAGATTATACATATTTGGAAGCCCAATGGTTGCCGGAGATAACAAGAAAATAGCCTGAAAGGTGATTGGTCTAGAGGAAAACTAGAAAACTTGCCGGAAACTAGGTAAACTTTAAACGTTCATAACTTCTTCAATACTAAACGAATCGAGTGATTCAAAAACAAAAAATCATACTTCTCAATCAGATGAAGAGAATTCTACCTTTCTCAATGGCTAATTCATCGTAGTTTTCTGAAAAATGGCTCAAAAGTGGCTAACTCGAGATCAAGACAACCACTTTCGAGCCGTTTTCGGCCAAATCACGGCTATTTAGCCATCTATAAATGTACCATTCTCTTTGTCTCATTGAGAAGTATGATTTTTGTTTTTGAATCACTCGATTTCGTTGAGTATTGAAGAAGTTATGAGCATTTAAAGTTTACCTAGTTTCCTGCGAGTTTTCCAGTTTTCCCAAGGACCAGTCACCTTTTAGGATATTTTTCGACCATCTTCAGCAGCCATTGGATTCTAAATAGGTATAATCTTGTTCTACACTTTCCTATCTTCATTTTGATATATTATGGGTCGAATTTGGTTAAGAAACGATTGAGTTACGAAGCTTTGAAAATTGCCCAAACTTTCGGCCAAGAGCTTCGGGACACTCAACGGAGTTTTTAACCGAAGGACCAAAATAATGGACAGTGGACAATCTTAGGGGCCATTTCTATTGATTTTCAATCTCAAGGACCAAAGTGATGTGTTATGCAAATCTCATTGACCATTTTAGCTAAAAAGCCAAAAAATTATTAAAAATTGGGCACTTGAAAATGTATAGAATCAATGGATGCATGAAACTTGACCTGCTTGATGTGAATGAGTTCTACCACTTCTCTCTTAAAAGATTGAAAGTTTGAGTAATTGGTTTTGTAGGGTTAATTTGCTTTCTTAATTCTGGAACTCAAAAATCAATGAATTCCATGATGTTTATTCTCTTGATTGTCATGTCACATGTGTAACCATCAGGCTACTATAAGTTATGACCATTTTAGCTATTATATAAACCACGAAAAACGTAGTTGCCAAGCAAACGACCGTCACACATTGAAGGAAGAATCCTACGCCTCTTCATTATTATCAGACATCTTAGTTCTAAGCATCAAGCCCTAACCTTAGGATCAGAGTTAGTGGAGCAGATTAGAGAGAGAACCGGAAAATGAGTTAGGATTAAACTAAGTAACGATCTGTCGGCTAAACTTTGATAAAGTGAAAAATGGTTAGGATTATAATGGATTGTAGATCCGATCCAATATTGTTTAAAAAGAAAAGTTTGGATCTTTAATTTGGATGGTCGTGGCTGGACGCAACAAATGGGATCGAGTCCTTGAGAGATAGAAAGATTGTGATATTTGAAGCAACTTGTACTTCAACATCAAATCACCTTTCACTAAACAAAGGAAGGCCGAAAGAGCTTTGTCATGCTTTCAAAGATATGTGTATATAAGATGTAGAGTGTGGACTGTGGAGTGCCACAAAAAAAAAAAAAAAAAGATAAACAAAACTCTTACTTTTTCTTGGCCATTCAAAGTCCCACACCATGGATGAATCAGAGAAAAGTGCCACAGTATGGAAATTGTGGGTCCAATACCAAGTGTATAAGTGAATTTCTTTTTCTTTTTGTCTAAATTGGTCGGGAAATTCATTGAAACTCCTCTGATTAGGGATAAGAAATGTTTCTTAAATTAAGCACATCTCACTTAATTATGTAGTATGAACGAACTTTGCCTTATACAATGTGATAGTGTACTTACACATATATAGAGTGTGCAAATGCGTAAACTTATCACCAACCGTTGGTGTATGCAAATGTTCAATAATTATACATCAAAGCGTAGTCGATGAAAGTGCAACCAATCGTTCATTTAAGTTTAACAATTATATCATCAAAATAAAGCACAAATTAATGCGCTAAAGTACCTAGATGACATGATTATACAAGTGGGCAAAAAACGGGGGTCCAGCAAACTAATGATAGTATGAGATGTCATTTTTCACAAACTAATTAAACTTCATGTATTTTTTAATTGTGCTCCATCATTGTCCTTTAGACATTTAACAGGAAACTTTGTCTTAAATGATACAATGTATTTCTCTTATTTTCTGGGGCTTTGAAAACCTTGAAAAGTTCCTCAAATGGTGGGGTGCATGGCACCCAACCTTTCATATCAAGCAAGAAATTACTGCTTAATCCGAAATCTAACCCTATGTGCTTGTCATGATCATCTAAAGAAAATTTCATATCACCTAAAGGAAATTTTACATTACCTCCATATAATTTATATAGAACCCCACAGAAAGTAGCAAAATAATGCTATCCAGCTTAAGAAGCATAACTAATCATGCCTTGATTTGCATAAACCATCTTATTATAATTAATTACGATGGAAGCAGGTAAAAATGATTTGCCCGTGGAAAGTCGCGGAACAGGTAGGTCGGTTTGGCATGCATGGAAATTAAAGGGCTCCTTCTTTTCTGAATGGTGTTTTTTCAACATCACCAGCTGGCAGCTTCTTATGGTTTCTTTAACATACGAGAAATTTTTATTACTGGAAATACAAGTCACACGGTGTATTATTTTTTACCTGTTATAATAAAAGTGGATGATATGGTTGATGCCTCATACTTTTATTGTATATTAACAAAAAACAAGTTCACGTGTTATATAAAGTAATAACGCTAGTCACAAGGGGTTGGTTTAGTGCAAAACAAGCAAAGGTTTGAAACTCTAAACTCAAGTTCGACCTCTCATGAGTGCATTCCTTATGGCCACCATAGGCCAAAAGTACTCTACCATCTCATGGTTTATCGGGACCTACACGAAAAAAAGATTGGTTTGCCATTAATGCCACGTGGCCATGCTTCGATACATCAAAAAACTGCTCAGAATACACCTAACTCGAACAACTTTGAGCCCGATCCATTTACTACTCTTTTGGTCGTATACTAATATGTACGTACATGTTTCTGAGCTGCTGGGTAGCTAGGACATAAAACCATATAATGCGATTTGATCCGATGAGAGACAGAGAGTCTTCTTTTCTTGCCATATCCTGTCGAATTTCCCATGGAAGTAGATAGCAGCATTCAATACTGAAAGCCACTTTGCCCTGACCAACAAGGACACTACTGCTCTCGTGAAGTTGTCACCCAATAATTGAAGACCAAGCTTTATCTTTACACTTGGTGATGATGAATATCTGTTTTCACCAGTTCAAATAATAAGGGTTTAAGGGCCATTGGTTAGTATTGGCTCTCATGAATCATGTTACGTAGTCGTAACTTTGCATGAATTACGCATACGGAAGATTTCACTCCCATTTTGTCTTTCCATAAAGCTTTGGAAGAGTGCATGGCTAATCACATTTAGCCCTCTAGTTAGAAATAAATTTGGTTGCAAACTGATTAAATTCAACAAAATTATGGGAACTATTATTAGCACGTTAGAAATCTGATTGTACATTACTTATAAGAGTTTTTTTTTTTTTTTTTTTTGTCTTTTGAAAAATATAGAAAGTATGGAATGTCAATGTTAATTCTCAAGATTATTTGTATAGACAACTGACACTGTGGCATATGCATGTTTCGGACACGATACGACACCTTAATACAACTTGAAACATCACTAATATATATATGACTTATTGCATGGTTAATAATATTAACATTGTTTAATTAATACAATATATAAATAAGTAAACTGGAATACAGCCCATTGTCACAAGAGATTTTTTCTTGCAACTAGTGCCATCACGTGACAATTACATATCTAACGAAATATAATGTACTATTTGAATACATGATAATAATCTATTTCATCACTGGTGCCAATAAGATAATGCAAAGTGTATTCACACACCCATTTTTACATCTCATACACCCTTGTTAATTTTTTGTCATCGATCTTCTTCACTTCATTCAATCCGATAGCCGAAAATTGAGAGAGTTGTGTGAAAAGTCAAAATAGGTGTGTGGAGAACACTACCCTAAAATAATATATTGTCAAGATGAATTCTCTCCATTGCCACCCTTTTCATCATGCTATCATGATCAGTTCATAGAACGCGTTGTAATGGTTAATTAACAGCTTGGATTAAGAGTTAACAACTACGTGGAATCCACTACTAGATCCTTGAAAGGTGGAAATCATTGCACATTGACCCCTAGCTTTCTCTCTTTGCTTAATTGGACCACTTTATTATATATAGCTCCAGACTCCAGGCTCCATCTGTGCACTGTTGCATGCGTTTGTAAGATGCATCATTTTCTTTAAGCAAGCAGCTAAGATTCTTCAGCAGATAATTAAGGTTTGATTCCGATTGGTAACTAGGCTTAAATTAATTGCTAGTGTTCATTTAAAAAATAAACAAAATACTAATAATAATCAAGACTATCAGCTGTCAAGAATTGAATATCCCCCATTCCCAATCCCGTTTGATTTTATAATGTGAAAAGGAAAATAATACTATTAGGGAGAGTGTTATCCAAGTTGTGTATAAAAACAGCGTAAACAACAAACATGCCGTAGTTTTCTTAACGATTTTTGGAAAAAAAAAATGTTAAATTAGTAACACGTTTTGGTTGGCATTGTCCTCTGGAAATGTCTACTTGCTCGACGGAGTCTGAAATTCCTCAATTAAAAATTTTAAACTCCGAATTTGTGCAACGATTTTTGCCTAATAAATGACCATCGCCTTACATGTTACACAACAAATCACTATACTTTAGCGGACGAATATTTTCGTCCACAAGTGGTTTTTTTGTAGTGAGTAATATATACATATATACATGTATATATATATGTATATGTACTGAATATCATAAGGAAATTGTGGTACAAATTTTTTTTAGGGGGTGGTGGGGGAGGTCAACTTCCACCTCAAGGCACTGCTGTGTTTTATTTGTCCCTAACCGCGACCACTTTTTAAAAATTTGGGGACAAAATTCGGAACTGGACAGCGGCAGCCACTTTGCTACGTGCTCCCACATTCTATGAACCAAAACTAGTACGTGGTTTCTTCTTTTGATGGTCAACACGAAAAGTAGTGGTTGAATCCTACTATCATGGGAAAATGAGAACAGGAAACACAAGTCACTATTTTTTTTTTCCTAGTATGGAGTGATATTTAAGTGTTGGGAGTATGTTGAATTTTTGTTTCGTGAAATATTAGGCTTGAGTTTTTCACGGCATGCTTATTTTAACGTAAAAAATTTTCATCTTTTAAAATTTAGGGTGCGTTGGAGCCTAAGATAATTACTAGCTGATTCCATTCTTGAGTCATATGGTATATTACTTTACGTGTTATAATGAAAAAGAACAACAAAATTATTTTGTTACGTTACCGCGGGCCAAGTAAAAATTGAGAAAAATACCTTAAGAAAAAAACTAAAAAGTCGCAAAATCCTTATCAATGTAGGTAGCATGGATTGAAGTCATGCTTTGACTTTCAACATTTTACAACCTTTGCCGTTATATAAACGAGCAGCGATTGGTCATAGGTTCTAGGTGGGTTTGGTCACTAATTTCATAAATCTTTTAAAAGTTGGATTGGGAAATAAGTTATGATGATGTTCCAAATTTTCAAAAAAACTGCTAATATTGTTCACACCACATTCACACATGAAGAAAATTATGTTACGGTTACGTTTTTATTTGAAGTGACTATCTATGCATTACTTGAAAGATAAATGTTAAGAAGATTATTCACAGATTCTCTGTTATCTTATCTATGCATTACTACAAAAAGTCCACTTGCATGCATGATTGAACGTTGCAAGCACAAACCCTAAACGCAAAATCAACGCTATCCAACGGAAATACCATTTGAACTCGGAGATACTTTTCACCGCATGAAAGATCCCCTCGCCCTCCCGAATTCTTTCCCTCAAGCAAATACAATTTTGGCCTTACTAATCCTCCACTTATCTCCCTCTTTATATAAGAAAATGCTTTGACTACTATGTTTTTAAATCATACTTTGTAGATTATGTGATATAACAGTTAATAGTTGAATTTTTTTTCAATGTGTCACATCATTTATTCAGCAAACTGTAATTCAGATTAGATAATCTCTTTAACATCACCAATTTGAGAAAATATTTTAGTGTGCCGAGAACACGGCTCAGTACACAAACTGTCATAATACAGGTGGTTGTAAATTTTTTTTTTTCAAATATTCAACAACTTATATTATGACATTTGATATACCAAATCATATTTCCATAAAATCTCTCCACCCATTTATCTAAAACCCCACACATTTAAAGGTGTCTTTAGCATCACCCATTTATATAAAACCCCACACATACAAATTACAATACAAAACAACCCCACATCGACATCTCCATGTATAAACCTACCTAAACAAACAACATATACTCCCTAGCACTAGCAGAGGCTTCCGAGCTATCAATCTCTCCGAACGGAACAAAACAACAGAAACTTCGATGGACATGGAGGCTCACGAGTCGCCGCCACCGCCTTCATCCCTAACTCGGCTCAACAACTACGTCGCCAAAACCCGAGTCGGCAAGCACTTCAAACTCGCCGAGCGCAACTCCACTTTCACCACCGAGCTCCGCGCCGGCACCGCCACGTTCCTCACCATGGCCTACATCCTCGCAGTCAACGCCTCCATTCTTTCCGACTCCGGTGGTACCTGCTCCGTCTCCGACTGCATCCCTCTCTGCTCAGACCCGACCCAGTCCCTCCAAAACTGCACCGGGTCCGTCATCCAACCGGACTCCACGTGCAAATTCGACCCGGTCAACCCTGGCTACTCCGCCTGCTTGGAAAAAGTCCGAAAAGACCTCATCGTTGCCACCGTTGCGTCCTCCCTCATCGGCTGCTTAATCATGGGCGCCTTCGCGAATCTCCCGCTCGCTTTAGCTCCGGGTATGGGCACCAACGCCTATTTCGCATACACCGTCGTCGGGTTTCATGGGTCGGGTAATGTCTCGTACCAGAGCGCATTGGCCGCCGTGTTTATCGAAGGCTTGATTTTCCTCTTCATCTCCGCAATCGGGTTGCGCGCTAAGCTCGCGAAATTGGTTCCAAAACCGGTTCGGATCAGCTCCTCCGCGGGTATCGGACTCTTTCTGGCGTTTATCGGGTTGCAGAACAATCAGGGAATCGGGTTAGTCGGGTACAGTTCATCGACGTTAGTGACGCTTGGAGGCTGCCCCGCTTCCTCGCGGGCATCTTTGGCTCCGTCATAACGGCAGTTAACGGCACCGTTAGTTTGATCCAGGGTGGTGCCGTTTCGGGGGATATTATGTGCCTCCGGGACCGAATGGAAAGCGCCACGCTTTGGCTCGGCTTGGTCGGCTTCGTAATTATTGCGTATTGTTTGGTTAAAAATGTGAAGGGGGCGATGATTTACGGGATTGTTTTCGTAACGGCCGTTTCGTGGTTCCGTAACACCAAAGTAACGGCGTTTCCCAATACGGATGCGGGAGACTCAACGTATGAATACTTCAAGAAGGTGGTTGATATACATACGATTGAGAGTACGGCCGGGGCACTAAGCTTCAAGAGTATCGGGAAGGGGTATTTTTGGGAAGCACTAATTACATTTTTATACGTAGACATACTAGACACGACCGGTACTCTCTACTCCATGGCCCGGTTCGCCGGATTCTCAGACGAAAATGGCAATTTCGAAGGTCAATATTTTGCTTTCATGTCGGATGCTTCGTCTATTGTGGTGGGTTCCTTGTTGGGCACGTCACCCGTGACAGCATTTATCGAGTCCTCCACGGGGATACGGGAGGGTGGACGTACGGGGCTAACGGCGTTGACGGTGGCGGGGTATTTCTTTTTGGCGTTTTTCTTCACGCCGCTATTGGCTTCGATACCGGCTTGGGCGGTGGGGCCGCCCCTGATCTTGGTTGGGGTGCTGATGATGAAATCAGTGGTGGAGATTGAGTGGGACGACATGAGGCAGGCGATCCCGGCGTTTGTGACGTTGATTTTGATGCCGTTGACTTACTCCATTGCGTATGGGCTGATAGGTGGGATCGGAACATTCGTAGTGTTGCACGTAGGGGATTGGGGCCATGAACTTTTGGTCAAATTAGGGTTTTTAAAGGGGGGAGCAGGAGGTGTTGTGGTCAATGGGGCACATGATCAAAGTAGAGAAAAAGATGCAAAAGTACTAGAAATTGGAGTTTGAGATTTTTAATTTCACCAAATGTAACAAAATTGGGGTGGTTCAAAGAAAAATGTACATATTTTACATATTGTTTCAAATGTCTTGCTAGACTTTTGGATTTATGTTAATTTTATTTTTCGGAATTGATAGCTATTTTGTTTTGTATACAAACGATGTTTAGCTGATGCACGGTAATGTTACTCACTTGAGCTGTTAGTTTTATTTTTCTTTTCATTTTGTATTTGTGTTGTTTGCGTTACTTTTATAGTAATGAGTGTGTTCATAAGCGCTCAGTTAGAAGTTTTCATTATAAATATGTAAAAAATTTATTTTCAAGTGCTTCTTAGAAATGCGCTTGGAATCTCTATAAGTGATTTTACGATCTAAACGCGCTTTAGATTTTATCTGCCAAATATAGCTAAAAGCGATTTGGTTCTCTAAAATACTTTTAACTATTTCATAAAAAAAAAATAAAAATACAATCACTAAGAAGCCCTTAATTATGTTAGATGACTTGGATCTTTTTATCTATTTGGTTTCTATTTAAATCATGCGTGCTTATTTTCCCAAAACCAATAACAAACCGGATTAAGATATTTATCGTTTGATCATCAAAATAAGTTGTAAAATCCTCATGAAAATTGGTTTTGAGTCTCTCCCATGGTTATTAAGGTCTGGCAATTTCATACACAATTTGTTAATCCGATAAGAAAATAACAAATTTCAAGTATACCTGTTAATGATTTGGGTCGTTATCGGGTAATCTATTCAAAACACATTAACGTGTCTAGTTATTATCGGGTCATCTGTTAAGAACCCGATAAGATATTGTTTGCCAGATCTAGACATGAGTAGAAATTGACATAACACGATATGTTAACGAATGGGATCGTTCTTGGGTCACTTGTTACGAATATGTTAAGATAACTGTAACATAAAAACAACCTGATCATGGTAAACACGACCCATTTGTCGGGCATAATTACCATATTTCCAAGGAGAATATAATAATGTATAAAATATATATTTCTATATATGTATTTTCACCTTTTCTTTTATCCAGTACTATTTATGGGTTCTCCTTTTTCTAGTAATTAACTATATCACATAATATTAAAAATAGAAAAAGAAGTTTCGCACAATCCATAAAGTATACTTTTTTAATTGCTACAAGATAAGATTAATGACATAAAGTATTTACTTAAACCAAGCAAATAATGGCACTAGCCACTTCTTTCGGGCCAAGGCCAACCAGGACACGTGAAATCAAGTTCATATTCTGTGTGACAATTGATTCTCATCTCAAGGTTTCTCGACAACACATCCACATCAGAGTTTGACCATCGCTGACGAGCCAACTATATTTAGGTTAAACTATGTATCAATCTTACTTTCGTGTGAATTGGATCTGAGATTTCCTCTAACCATATGAACACAGAACATCCATAACAAAGCACGACATAACAACAAAAGAAAACCGTATTTAGGATGATCGTTTATATCAATCAGACATCCTTATGAATTACACATGAGATTTTTTCTAACCAAGGGAAGACAATCGTTGTTTGAAATTTCTTCAATACAGTCGAATTTTCATGGAAATATAAAAAAAAACACTACTAGAATTATGCTCATTGCCCACCATTTTTTGCACACCCTTTGCAATTAGTGGCCATAGATATAAAGCTGCTACTCTTACTATATTTTGGTGGCTTTACAGTGGGATGTCACTGATATCAGTGGCCTTAAGAAATCAACCACCAATGATTGGTGTCTTTTAACTAACTTTATTTCTTAAAATTACACCAAAGACTTTTTACATGTTTTTTCAAGTTTGGGACCTGTTTTTTTATTTCTTTTTCAGTCTTCTCCTTTTTATCTGTCAAAAATAATTGTTTTTTCATTTAATAATCCTATTCTACAGTAGTTTCACCCCCAAATAAATACGAAGTTAGACAACCTTAATTTTCAACCCAGCCGTTCTCTCTCGTTCTCTCTCCTCCCTGAGCTCAACTCCTCGCCTCCTCGCCTCCTGCCTAACCCTTTCGATGGGATCGATAGCTCGGTGTGGGATTTGGTGAGGGGAAGGCATGCGGCTTATAGAGAGAAGGAGGAGGAGGAGGAGGAGGAAGAGGAGAGAGAGAGAGAGAGAGAGAGAGAGGGATTCAGTGAATGGAAGGCATGCGACTTGCAGAGAGGAGGGAAGGAGGGAGGGAGGGAGGAGAAGACGAAAAACAACTGCAGCAAGTTCATGGACAGGGTCGCAGCAATGAAGACCCCTCGGCAGTCGATTCAAGTCAATCTGGGTAAACATTGATATATAAAACTTATTTATATGTTAATAGTATGGTTTGAACAACAACATTTTCTACTTTCTAGAGTTCATCCTCTTTATTTTAGCCCAGGCCGACTCACTCCACTCTGTTCGAAGATCTTTAGCTTTTTCACACAAATTGCTCAAAAATTCTTGCTCTCAAACATCTTAAATCCCTCACTCAACCTTCTGGCATCAATGCCCCAAAGGTATATTTCTCTCATTGCTTTCAGAATTCAGTCTGTATATGTATATATGCTAACATGTATATGAAGACCTTCACATATGGTAGAACTAAAAGGACGGTAGAATGTTTGAATAATGGAATAGAGTCGAGATTATGGTGAGAAATAACAGTAAATAGCTATCACTATGTGAATGTCTTATTTTCTTTCATTATGTAATAGCTATCACTAATTTTTGTTTTTACTGTCTTATTGTATTTCCCATGTTGAGAGATAGAACTAAAAGGACAGTAAAATGCTCGAATAATGAAACAGAGTCGAGATTATGCCCGAGGTATCTGGTAATCTTTCTACTTTACCAAAGCCAAATTGCAGTTTGTTTTGGAACAAAGAAAGATGCCCTGTTAATCTAGGGATATGGCACCCCTTTGGTTTTTGGATAGGATTTGGTGCATTATCAAATAAGAGCTTTTTTTTCTTTAGAATTATCCAATCAGTGCTTATGTATGCTATCTGCAGATGTTACAGTAACAAATGCAAATACAAGTTGAGAGAAAGATCATATTCCTTTTGTGGTGCAGCTGGAGTTTGTTATCGTATGCGGTGCTTTTAGTTTTATGGCCATATGAAGCTATAGATGCAAATATTTCTTAAGGTAGTCTTCTTCACTATGAATAGATTCATACATGCATACTTATTCACGTTTGCATACAGACTTTGGGGTTGCTAAGATTTTCCTTTGGGTTTCATAGGTACATGATGATCCTTCTAACGCTCCAGTTTGATGGTCCAACTCAATGGGTAAGTAATGCCGTTTATTTTCGTGCGCATGTTTTCTGGAAGTTCATTCCTGTTCTGGGATGTTTGAATATACATGCATTGTTTAAATTACAATATTTTATTAAGCTAAACTGTTTAAATTACTTCTTATTTATAATTTTAGCCCTTGCGCCACTTGGAGGGACTGTTGGTTGATCTCATAACAATTGATGTAAGTTCCTTACTTCCGTAATATGGTGCCTGGAGTGACTGCTGGTAGAGCTCATAGCAATTGCTGTAAGTCCCTTACTTCCGTAATACAAACACTTACATTTATGATCATTTTTGTGTTAAGACGATACAATTATAACTTATAATCGTCTTACATAAATCAACGCATATGAATATCGAATTTACCTGCATTACTCGAATAATTTGCTTTTTGATTCCCAAAGGGAATTAATAAAAACCCAATATCTGTGTAGAAGTTTAGTTTCCAACTTTCTAGTAGTGAAAATGTTGCCCATTGTGCAGACTACATCCTTTCACACACTCACTTTTATATGGTTAAACATATATATTCAAGATTTTGATCTCTGTGTGATTTGGCAATACTTTTCACCTAATATTCCTCTCTTTCTCTCATGAAGGCATTCATTGCATTAAAAAAAGGTTCCCAGTTAATCAAGTATAGCCGAAAAGGGAATCCAAACTTCGTCCATTCAGAATTTCTACTGTGGGTAATTTCCTTAAGAGAAGAACAAGTTTGAATCACTTTTTTTTGGAATTGTGTTTATTATAGTTCTTTGAATGAAAATCCTAATTTGTACAAATTACAAGGTATGTTACCACTCTCCTTAGTCTACATATATGCAGTGTGCAAAGTTACATCTGTTCTCAAGAATGAACCTGTTTTGTTCCATCCTTCTGTTATACTCTTATATAAAAAAATTATCATAATTCATCCTAGAGCTATATAAATTAGGTTACTAATTTGTTTATGCATTTCTTTGTTAATCGTTTCTATTCTCACCAATTTTTCATCCTTGCCAAGTAGGTTTTTGTCAAGAGTTACTATGATCAACTTCCCTTTTACAATTTCTGTCTTCTATCATTTTCTATTATGTAATTAAAATGTCATATCTTACTGAAAAATAATGTCACTGTTGATGACCCGCAACATCGCGCGGGCATCAGTGTTAGTTTATTACTAAGTCTTAATGGTGTAGGGTATATGTAAATGAATTCAATTAGAACTCACTTTTTTGTTATCTATTTTGTAGCTACCTTGATCATTAGTTGGTGATCTCTTGTATTGGAATTCCTGGTTTTTTTAGTTTCTGAAAAAAAAGAAAATGTTAATGCATTTATATGTGTGAGTATGCGCACACTCTTCACTGATATTCCATTCTCATTTCTGTTCTCCCTCATTCATATGTAAATGTTTTGTTGTATCTTGTCATCTGCCCATTGGTCATAAATATAGTATCTATGCTTTCTTTATCTTATTCTTGAATACCCACGCTAATTAGGAGATCATTTGTTGTTTCAAGGTTAAGGGTGGTCTGCATATTCATGAACTTGTCAATTTAATATGTTCTTGGTTGAAGTTGCATAAGGGTTGCAGTGAATTTGTGGAGATTTTTGTATGGTAAATGACTACAAACCCCTTGAAAATCTACTTTTCCCTGGTATTTATATGATCATATCTCAGTGTTGTCCTCAACTATAATCACTTTCAGTTGGACTTTAGTTAACGTTATTCTTACAAAATTTGTGGGTTTAATTTTGGGTGTAGGCTGCAGCTGATGATCAGATTCAGGTTATTGAGATGATTAAGCTCTTGGAAACAAAGGGTTCAAAGACTTTTTAAAGTTTGGTTCCAACATTTGTACAAAATTCTATAATATATCAGTTATGCAAATTTATAGTTGTATTCTTATATTTTAATGATATAACAATTTGTTTTCTCACCAAAAATAGAAAAAGAAATATGATACTCCAATCTGGGTGCCCACACAGGACATCCTTTTTTTTAATATTATTTTGCAACTTTGCCACCGATGTGAATTAGGGTGGCACTGCAGGAAATGCACCAATGCAATATTCGTAGCCATTGTTACAATAGAGTCCTCTACATAGGCCACACTCTCTAGTTTAGTGGGTGCTTAGTGGCCATAGAGGTTTGCCACCAATGTGAGTGGCAACACTTGACAATAGCGACCAATGAAATGGTGGCTTATAGCCAAATTTCTAGTAGTGAAAATCAGATAAAGATATGAAATATTTAGGATAACCGTTTATATCGATCAGACATCCTTATGAATCACACATGAGACTTCTTCTAACCAAGCGAAGACAATCGTTGTATGAAATTTCTTCGATACAGTCGAAATTTTCATGGAAATATCGAAAAAAAAATCAGATAAAGATAAGAAAAGGGGTGAAGCCTAAACTTCACAAGATATCGGAGAAACTCTTAAATTTCAGCCAAAATCAATAGATGTCGTCAATATTTTCGACATGTTAAATATCAAGAAATTACATATACATTCTCTAAAGTTTTATTTTAAATGTCTACATTTTTTTAGCAAATTTTCACTATTTTTATCAAAGGCAACTGATATCAATATCAATATTTCACAAATTTGTGTATCGATATTTTTACCGATACCGATATTCTAAACAATTTCTACCACTAGATCAAAGTCTGATTTGTGTATCGATATTTTTATCTAGCTTAGTCACTGCTCTAAAAATCCCCGCCTAGCGTCGCCTAGGCCGCCCTAGGCGCTAGAAGGCTGGCAACTGTCTCGATTTGTTCCTAACCGTTTGAAAATTAAAAAAGTGTGCCTAGAACTGCTTAGGTGTCTGCCTAGCCTGCCTAGGCACTTGCCTAAGTCCCGACTCTCACTTAGGCAAAAAATCGATAACTTTCATGTTGCATTTTATTTTGTCAATAAATGTAAGAGATTTATTGAATACCTAAATGAACACTGATTATATGTGTGTTCCTTATATTTTCAGTATGGTCTAGTACTTTATGATCTATATGTCATTTTATTTATCAATTTATGTATTTCAATACAATTATGTGCTTTTTAAGTATAAATGGACACTTTTTATATAATATATCATAAAATTACTTAAATCTACCTAGTCCGCTTAGGCCCTACCTAGACGCCTAAGCGCTAAGTTCTAATCCGCCGCCTGATTAGCATCTAGCGTCTTTTAGAACTTTAAGCGTAATAACTTTTGCTTATGCTAAATGGACTCTATAAACCACAACTTAAAATGTTCTTTTAAGGGGACCATCTAAATCAAGCAGTCAGTGTTTGTCGTGGGGGATTTTGATACCACTCTACTGACCAGACACCTGTACTGTGTTGTTCTAGTGGGGATTTAACTGATTGATCGAAAAGTATGCTCCAAACTCACAACCAGAGAATTAATCCTCCCTTATTTTCTTCCATTTTTTACTGTGTACAAATAATTGAGACTCAGATATGTACAAACGTACATTGACAGGAGACTTTGATAGATCATTGGCTAGTTTAGCAGATAATTGACAGATGATAATATTATTCTTTTTGCTACTGCATGATAAAGTTAAACTTCGTTCGCATAACTTATAGTTGTTGGTCTCAAGTTTGGATAAAAGAAGAGAGGAGGACGTCAGGTAGTCAACAGCTTGTACTTCTAAAAATATCGTTCATATACTTTTATTTCAATTTTCGGAATAGTATGAGGACTTAAATGATTAAAATAGAAAATTGCATGTTAAATGCACCTATATCGGTGTTCAATTATTAGAAAAAGAATTTCTCTTACTATTCTCTATCTATTTTTTCTCTAAATTAGACTCCAAAAAAAAGGGGGGGGGTGTTAAAAATCATATAAAATATTAATAAGAACAATAAGGTACACTTCCATTGTCACAATAAATCCTTATGATAATGAATCATAAACGAATTGCAAGTAAATTTCAACTGATTCTATTTAATAGGATAATTCTTTGTTGTTGTTCTACTGCTTGATAAGTTGATAACCCTAATTGTTTTTGTGAAGTGAAAATTATAGAAGGAAAAAAGGTTAGAGAGGATTGCAAAGTAGGGTCTCGAGAACATATTCTTGTGTTGATATGACACGAAACATCAAAACATGTTGGATGTGTTCCCTCTAATTCTAAAAAAGTCATGTTTTGGAGGTTTTTTTCCAAGACAAATCAAGAGACAAATTAGATTGTGATTTGTTGATTTGTAGCCACAGTAGTGCAGAGGTGTGCAGGAAGTTTCATGTGAAATGGCACCAGTTTTGTTAGATATATGTTTTTTTAATGTTACACTAACTTGATGGTCTCCAACGGAACCGGATTCCCTCCGGATCCATATATACCGAGTCTGTTGAGCAAGTGATTTGAACCGTTGAAATTTGCAAACAGCCATAATTATTATAACTTTAGAGGATGCCCCTATTTGTAACCGTTAGATCAAATTTCAACGGTCCAGATGATCTACTCAGCATGCCCAGTTTTATTGGATCCGGAGGGGATCCGGTTCCGTCTCCAACCCACCCCACCCCGGGGGATTAATGGTTAAATTATATTAATTTATGGGTTTGGGTTTAATTTAATGGTAACACAATCAAATTGCAGCACGTCTGTACCTATATGTGCGTAATCACATGTAAAATTAATACTTGTTCTTAGTGTTGACCCAAGACAGTTGAAAAAAAGCGAATGTTACAAATTTCTGATGGTGTTAGGAATGTCTTTGTTGATGTACAAAATCAACTTAACTTTGAAACAACGTAAAGTGTTAAGGTATGATTTTCGCAAGATTGCTTCGATCCCAAAATGAATATAATATATAAAAAGATAGAGATAGAAAAGCTAATTAGAAATTCGTTTGTATCTCGGGGCACATATGTGCGATATCTAACCATGAAGCATGCACCTTGGGATATATAAGAAAGTCCCTCGTGTGCAGGTGAAGCTTAATATTTGCCATGCAAGTCGAGGAAACTTGCATCAAACATCTCATTTACGTATACAATCATGTCATACTCACATAATGTTGTACATACGAGAAAAACATCGCAGGAAAAATCCGTGCTTTATCAACTACTGTATACAACGATTTAGAAAAGTTATAGTATTAGATGTCAACCATTTCATGGCTGTAGACAAAAGGTGAAGACTTGAAAGCCACATGCTCAAATAGCTTGATGAAAGGTTTTGGTTTTTAGCGAACCAATAATATGGTCCACGATCAACCTGATTTTATTATCCCAAACCAATCTGTTCTGTTAGAAAATATCATCTTGGAACTTGGAAGATCCACTGGCCTCACATTAGGAATTTTGATAGAATTGTAAGGGCATTTTGGACAAATTATCTGCATGACTGGTATAAATCTCTGGTTCCCACAGAGGGAGGAGAAGAAGAAAGAAGTGGAGACAAACGGCAAGTGTAGGCAACAGTTACTTTGGCTCAGTCCTCTTAGCTCCACTTGAAAACGATGCGTCTGTAAAGAGCATTAAGAAATATCCATGCAATTATTTAAAAAACTTCAACGAAAATCTACGATACTGTTCACTTTAACAAAAAAATCATATTTTTATACTAAAAAATTAATTCTGGTACTATTCACTTTATCCTTTATTTTGTCCTTATTGTTAAAATTTAAAGTTTTCAAACTATTTTCATTAGTTTTCTATTATTTAATGGGTTCAATAATTCCTAGAAACCCAACAAAATTTATCGTGGATTGCCGGAAAACCCTACGAGCAGCAGACCCTCCAGTTCCAAGAACACGGTGGAGGAGTACAACACTGCCATGAAGAAGATGATGAGGAACCCCTACGAGTACCACCATGATCTGGGTCAGTCTTGTAATTTCCCCGCGTTTACATTTCTGTAGTTTCGGCTTGCTTTTCACTTTTGATGGATTGATGATTCTGTAGTTTGTTATCTTTTGTGGGCTTTTCTCTATTTTCTGATTAGTTGTGTAGTTTGATCTAAAGATTGAAACTTGAAAGTGCTAAATGCAATTTTTTTACAAATCAAATTTAAAGCTATGTTACAACAACAATCAAGTCTTATTCTACAAAGTGGGGTCGTTTGAATGAATTCTAGAACTTCATTGCGCTCAGTTTTGCATCAAGCCTTCCGTTAGCTCTAAGTACTCCATGTCTTTTAGTCTCTTTCAAAGTCTTCTTAGGTCTTCCTCTCGCCCTTTTGCTCTGACCCTCCGTCTCATAGTCGCATCTTCTAACTGGAGCATTTGTAGGTTTTTAGTTCATGTGTACAAACTGTAGATTATATATTATAACTCAGTTGCACACTTTTGATCTCTACTTAAATGTAGGATTAGTGCTTTAAGATAGTAACTATTAACTTTTCATTGCACCTAAATTCCGGCACCAGTTCAACTTTTATTCCCCTAATGGAGGAGCGGGTGTCACAAGAAGAAAGTATGCACTGCATTTCAGAAACTGTTTTTCCTTTTCTTTTCCTTCTTTTTGGTCCAGAAAACTGTTTTTGTGTCTGATAGGCGATGCGAAAAGTTCAGTACTTTGCAGTAACTTCGAATAATTTAGCTACTTACGATCACATCAGATATCAGTCTGTGTAGATTACCACGATTTTGAGCAGCAGCAATGACTTGTTGCTGAAATTATCGAGGATTAGGACGTTTCTTTTTTTAATTGACTAGTGATTCAGGACGTCTTTTTACGAATTTGGAATGACTAGGGACAACGGTGATAAGTGAAGTTTACGTGACCGGAATTTTGGGTTTTGCATTTGGGATAAACGTTGAAGAAAACGAACAAATACGGTACCATGTAAGAGTAGAGAAATTAGTACCTTACTACCATGCAATCGATTCCAGTTGCTTCAACTAACGTGATTGCTCGTGTTCAATTTTCAGGCATGAACTACACACTGATGACTGATGACTTGGAATCCGGCACATGAGGAGACGCATTTTTAACAGATTATGTTATGCTGGTTATACTAAAATGATCGGCATAACATAATCTTTCCTTCTACCAACATCATATTTTGGGTTGAAGAAGCATCGTGCTTTGTTCTGGAAACATTGCGGACCAGCAACAAAATAAGTTTTGGGACCCTTTGTGCATTTGCCTTACTTCGTTTATCGACTACTGCAGGCAAAGGATTTCTATCCAGATTCCTTGTGGAATGGTCTACCTAAAGCAGTTTCATCGCTCGAATGGGCCATCTCCAAGGGAGAAGGAAATGTGTGTGCGCATTGCACTGCTGGTTTGGGAAGGGCTCCGGCTGTTGCAGCTGCTTACATATACTGGTTCCTTGGAATGAATGTGAGTCCTTGTTTCTCTATATATTTCTGCTTCTTTCCATCAGGAAATCGCACAATGCCAGACCCTTTACGAATTGTTCAAAATTGATAGCTACTGTGACTGTGCAGCTGAATGCAGCGTATGATGCTCTTGCTTCCAAGAGACCTTGCGGGCCAAGTAAGAGGGCGATACGCGGAGCTACCTACGATCTGACCAAAAAAGATCCATGGAAAGAGCCCCTTAAGAATCATCCTGAGTACGCATTTGAGGACATAGCAGATTGGGAAAGGAACTTGATTGGAGACCGCGTGTGTTCTCTCCACGGAACTTGATCACTTTGGTAAGCACTTCTCGTCTTAAACTTCAATTTATAACCGTAGACAGTGTGCTCTGGAACATTTGGACATGTCCGAAGACACTCGTGCCGGAAATTGCCCTGAAACATACTTTTTCGCATTGTATGATTTCCGGCGTTCTCTATGCATAAACGAACAATTGCCATTTCACCATTTACGATCTCCTGCTTGTTAATATTGTTAAGGTATGCCGATGCTTGACAGGTTCCCATGCCATTAGAAGCTAAAAACATTGTTGATCAACGCAATGCAGCATAGAGTTGGTACAGGGGATAGGCGGCAGGTTAATTTCTGGGCAATGGTCGACCCGCCGGACGCCTTTCAAGATTTTAACTGCAGTTATGTTCCCAGTACAGTTTCGTTTCAGTTTAGACCTAGTGATCCAACGGTGACTATTCGATTGCTAAATTTACTCACACATGAGCTGAAAGAACTTGCATTTCGTACATCATCGTATATCTATCTCTGAGGCAACATGCTCTATGTTATTTTCGGTTTTTCTTACAGTGGCTAAACAGCAAAAAAATGTGTGCAAGAAACATTAGGAAGTGGAATGTGTCCGGAGTTTTGCGAGTTCAGCTTGACGGCGACCTAAATGAAACGCAATAACCATCCATAGCAAACAGACCTGGAGAAGAACAAGGAGGATCAGCATTAGTTCATCATTGTTCGAGATAAATAACCCGGTACAAAAAAAATGCAAATGCTTCCAAATTCAAACATACAGGCAGGCCGTAGAGAGAGACGGTTGGCGCTCTTCCGTTAAGAGTGCTGAAAAGTAGCTTGTACATTCCTGCTGCTGTAGCATCTCCTAGTCTTTGAACAAACACATCGATGCAAACCTGCAATATCACGGACTCGGTTAAATAATGTTTCAAATTGTTGGGTGATTTGCTTCAAATTTCACGGTACATGATTAATGCAATATAGGGCACCAATAAGAAATCCGCGGTAGATGAACACGCTTGATAAAGAAACCAAATCGAAATTATTTTAAATGTCAAAAAGAATTCAGAAACTCGTGCCTTGGCTTTGTATTTTTCATCCTGCGAGACGACAGTAAACAGGAGTTCTCTACCTGGTCTGGTCAGAACATAAGTAACAAACTGCACAGAAACACAAAAAGAAAGCTGTAAGATCCAACTTCACACTCCTCTCGTATGAGATTTTGACCATCATTTTTATCCAAATGAAAGAAAATTCACCTATGCATATTACATAAAATTAACATGTTTTTAGCAATTTACATGCAGACGTCATGGTTGGATTAAGCTATAAGATAAACTGTGAAAGGGAAATCGCAACTCAGAAGTTAGAAAATACAAACCTTCCGCAAGGTCTCAGAAATTGCAACGGCTACCCAAGTTGGCCAGACAGCTATAGCAACCAAATTTAAGAAGGCAACAAATGGAGCCGCGCATATAGCTGTAGTAACCCCCACTATGGTTAGAAAACGCCCCTGTTAATAAAATACACGAAGTGATTATACCCAAATACCTATATTGATGTATGATACAAAGCATACAAATCTGTGGAAACATTTGTTGGAATTTCATGACAGTAAATAAACGGTTTAACAACGTCATAGATCAGTTGCATTGCACTTTCAAGGCAAAATTCATTCTATAACCACTACCAAAACCAAAAAGTCAGCACTATAACCAGTCCCTAATTTGCCTTAAGAATCTTTAATTTTTCTTGTGACGCCTAGAAATAGGAACATGTTGATCATAAGTCATCCTCCTCCAGGCCTGAGACAAGCTTTCTTTCCTTCAGAAACATAACAGGATAGGACACTAAATTGCCTTCAGCAGGAAAGCAGAAAAGCAGCTGCATACGTGAAACTAACTAAGGACCCGCTTTTAGCAAGCAATGAGCTAAGAAAATATTCTACAAAGGATATCTCACGTTAGTTACCATAGAAACTAGCCAAAATATCAACTATAAAACAAAATCTCCGAAGAACAGCCTACCGTTATGGTAAGTTGTCCGGCAAGGATAAAAACAGCAATAAAGCTGTTTATCTGAGCCAGCAATTTTCTTCTCCCAAGAGAGGTAGTAACAGTCATGGCAATTACACTCACTTTCTGCAGTTACAAAAAATCAGAGATAAAAATCAGCTGAAAGAAAGAATGAGAGAAGGAACACAGAAAACAGAAGAAACGGAAAATAAAAACATATGGGGAGAGCAACATATCCGCAGACAAGACTCCATTTTGAGTCAAGTCAGGTAATATAGTATCAGATAGAGACGCTAATTTAGAATTAAGTTAGACCTTGTGACAATGGATGGTCTTACCTGAAAATAGAAGAATGAAGAGATAACTGCACTCAACCACAGGAACAAGGACACATACAACAAGTAAGATGATGACAATATAAGCCAAAATCCATCTAAAATGGCCCACATCTGAGGCTTCACCACCGGAGTAGGTGACTTGGGAGAATTTCCTTTGTTGTGCATGGTTTGCCCATCAGACTCATTCTTCCGATCAGGGTCAGATTCTCTAACAACAAAAAAAAGAAACCACGTCAAGAAATAAAGTTACACAACAACTTATATATTGTACACGTTACACAAAGAATGCAAGCTTATAGTTTTTCAGGATTGTTTAACTGCAGTTGGGCTGGAAATAGTTTGAACGAAAATTCACTAAACAATTTGAATCCCAATAAATTTCAAACTTAATTGGCACGCAAAAATTCACCGCATGTCTGAACCCATGAAATAACATTCCAAGACAAGATCACTTACGACATTCTAATAGCTCATAATTTACTTAATATGGAGAAACAACAGATATTATTACAAATTGTAACAGAGAGTTCAGTGTCTTGACTCTAATCTGTGCTTTATAAAATGTTTTGTTTTTTCATATAACAATATCGCAGAATCCAGTGCCAAATGAAGTTGATAATATAATTAACCTGATGGGAGATAATTCCTCAGGGAAATGAGATAAATCCAGGGTTATCCCCTTTGATGACTGTGCAGCGAACTCCATTAATAAAGCAGAAAATAGCAGTAGAACTGCAACAAATCAATCCATGGTTTAAGACATATCACATACAGATACTATCAAATTCCAAAAGACTGAACAAGAAAACATACATGGCCCCAACCTAGCCATTCCCGTGGCAAACAATGACCCAAAAAGCTGGCCTAGTGTGGCACCGGCACCAATAAAACCAAATAATCTTGAACCTGACTGAATACACATCTAGTTACAAGTGTAACAAAAATTCGTGTTGCAATCACATTCGTGTGACAAGGATAGGATACATACCTCACTGTCCATGACATCGATTATTCTAGCCCAAGTCGAGGAAATTGTAATTAGATTAAGTAGGGCAATCTTAAAAAAAAAGCATAAATTTTTATCACTACATAAAGTTAGATAAACAAATTACTTTACATATCCAAAATAGAATTTAAAAAAAAAAAAAAAAAAAAGGAATTAGATATATTCATCATACCCAGAGGAACAATGCAATTCTGACCGAGACATAGAACCGGCCAAGGTTCTCCCACGCTACAGAATATGCTGTACCAGCATGATTAACAACTACCTTTTCGTCATTTACTGACGCGGTGTCTATACTGACCAAGCCCTAGCCATACACAAGGGAACCATTCAGTACAATACAAACAAATTTCAAGAGTGTAAAAAGCAAACAAATCAGAGACAAATTGTACACTAATGAGATTTCATCTCACCTTCACCTCAGCTTGTGATCCAGCTGACGAAGCACGCCATAGAAAGAAGAATGCAACAAGTGATACACTAAAAAACCTGAGCATCAAAACCAAAGCCTGGAATTTCAAGAAGCAACTATTACAGAGCGATACGCAAACAAACACATATCGAAAATCTGGCATGAACCAGCTATACCCTTTTACTCTTGAACCAAAAGTTATCAAGTTACAGAAGCACCCCATATCAAAAGAATCAATTTTTATCACAAAAACAACAATTTCGAACTCCGCATATCGAAAAATGGCGGAAACACACGCATAACTAGCTACACCCTTTTGCTTTTCAACTAAAACTATAACGTTACAGAGACACCCCACATGAAAATAATCAAATCTTTACCACAATTTCATACTCCCCATATCGAAAAAAATGGCGGAAATACACACATACCTTGCCTTTGGAAACGTTGGGCAAAGAGAAGATGAGAGTTGCAACTGGTGCGGCAATCGATGTGAGGACCAATGACCCCACAAACAGGCTCGGCAGGTTCGACAGGCCTAAGGAAATTGCACCCTCATCGCGCAGCGGGAGCACTACAAAGTAAGCGCACAAAATCTGCATTGGGAAATCAAAATTTAGCTGAAAGAAAAACAACCCAGTTTTCGAAACTTAGCAAATGGGATTGGAGAATTAAGAGAGCTTACGAAGAAGAAGCAGGATGAGGAGTGGAGGAGAGCTGAGGTCTCGTGAGGGTGCACCACGACGAATGTGGAGAGGATTCTATCCAATCGGGACCTGCTCATGGCGCCTGTGTAAACGGAGGACTGGATTTTTTCGATTAGTGGTGTCTGAGAGAACGAAGAAGAAGAACAATGAGAAGTTAATTAAAATTTCGTCCCTGAAATCTTCGGTTGTTTTACTTTGGCCCTCAATCTATTGTTTTTGTCTCAAATTGATCCATGAATTTTTTTTTAAATGTTAAATAAAAACAACAGTGACGCTAGTTTTAAAAATTGACGAAACTAAAAGCAAGTCCACCGATTTTAGGAAGGCAAGCAATGGAATTGTCCTTATTATTTACTTTAAATAGTAAGACCATCTCGAAAGGTAATATCAAATTTTAAACCTAAAATTTAAATTTGAAAGCTTACGTGCCACTTTGACATCTTTTAAACTTTTACTCTACAATCGATATGTCAAATTTTAAACATAAAATAATAATTCATGTACTTTCTTTGTATTGAGAATGAAAAGAAACAAAAGGATAATGCTTGAAATTAATAAAAAGCATTTAATAATTAATTAAAAAAAATCTGACGGTGCTGTCAAATTTGACAGCAAGAGGGAAGAGATGTCAATCTATGTCATGCCACATCAGATTTGGCTTCTCGGTTGGAAAACATTACTGCTATTTTTTGTCACCGTTATTGCTGATTTGGACAATTTAACATCTCCTTTGGAGATCCTCTAAGACGTTTTTGTGTAAGTTGACAACGGAACACCATTGATTTCCGAGTACATAGGCTTTACATTGAAGGATAAGAATAGCAGTAAAATCTGATCACATTGACTTCTTGTTAGATTAATCTCTTCTTAAATCAAGTTGTAAGCGACTGACTGACAAATTAATCTCTTCTTAACTATCATATTCTTCCAGATATCCGTACAATGAAGCAGCCACAGTACATTTATCTGCAATTAAGGAGTTTGAATGACCTACATTTTCATGGATGAATTTGTGGAAGACCTTACTAGTACGATCAATCCCTTGATCAATTGAATGATCTTGAAAACTCACCAGCATTTTCATTCGATATTCGCTGCAGGTGCACTTTGTTTGGTTCGCGGATGATGTTTACAGTGATTCAGTGAACAAGGTCACTTGCATTTTCATTCGATATCCGAAATGTTCACTCGTTGAAGAAGACCTCAAGTTTCACATCCTGACCAACACAACTACAAAGCAGCGTACAGACGATGGAACATGAACGAAAAGAACGGAAAATTATGCCGGGCCTTGTATGAGGAAGCAGCGGCGAAGTATCCAACATATCGATGACTTTATAACGAAATACCAAACCTAACAGTACGATATTGATGACTAAGCGTCTGAATCTAAATTATCCGGCTTACGAATCTTTGTCCTTGGGTACATTTCTGGGAAGTCTGTTGAAAACACCATCATCCACTATTTTATAATGCTTTGAAAACTGCCGGTGGATATTTCCGAAACACCTATCCACGGTCTCTTCATATTTGCTGTATAAGGCTGGAAGTGTTATCGACAAGATTGAACCTGCCACCACGAAAGAACTTTCTTTAGCATAAAACGTCACAAGACACATAAATGTATACAGACCTGAACGAATAGTAAAGCAAAATCGGGAAGGGAGAACTGTCATACAAACATTGCATATAGTTGCATGATATACCAAATAATAGCAATAAAACCCCATACAAGACATCACGGATCATTCATTTGACAGTCCCAGGAGGATGAAGAACACACCGATATAGGCAAGCGTAAAAAAGGAGAAAAAGCTGCCAATGACGGACAAGAGCCACAAACAAACCACCACCTGCCAAAAGTATAGTAGCTTGGTAAGACAGTAAATGCTACAGATGCAAAGTAATATGTGAACACCTTGTAGTTTCAGAAATAAAAATATATCCTGCACATATAATTCAAACCTGGCGATTCCTGTATTATTATCGTAACATTGATACTGACCTTGAAGAATAGTCTAAAGTCTTTGCCAAGAGTGATGTCATGAGCCATAAGCAACACATTGTTGATTTTAACACGGAACGACGCTGCAACATTATGAACCATTTCCTCTGATACAACTAGCTCCGGTAATGTTTGCAGTTGTCTACACAAAGAATATGATAGTTATCCTAATTGAAAACAGTCCCAATTCTAGGGAATATGATAGTTATCCTAACTGAAAACAGTTCCAATTCTAGGGTAATAAAATACCGGGGAACAGGGTAGAAATTCTTACTTATTTCTGAAATCAGCATAGTTGGCACGAAGGAATAAGAGTACAACCAAAATCAGCAAGACGTCTGCACAAATTGATAAGAATGATAGTCCAGACCGCTCAAACACAAGCCAGGCAACTGTAGCAACAATGATAGTGACAAAGGAAACACGCCCCCGCTTCCATAACAAAATATCAGCAGCTAAAAAGAAAAGAGATACAGTGAGGAAAAGAAAAAATACAATGTTGACAAATCAAGATAGGCATATATGCAAATACGCGCTGCAGTAAGAAATTATGTAAGACAGTGATATTGGCAGCCAATTTCATGTAAACTAACTTGATACTTTCTATTTTAACAAGTGAAAACCATTCTCAGGTCAGTCACTACAATATTCAGATACTTAAAATCCAACTCCTACATTCAAGTTGTTCACGTATGCATGAACGAATAACAAGGGAACAACAAGCCTAGCTATTGACAAAAGACTCTTCAGGAAGAGCAAATGTGACTGGAAAAGAATCAGGCAACTTGTACACACATACTGATAGTGATAGGTAAATGTGATATTTCCGAACAACTCGATAATGGGGCATACTGGGTGAGCACTACTAGAAGCCTAGGATATATATACCAGATTCGAACTTGTCCACATGCATCAGATCATAACACAAATATGCAGTGCTTAAACCTTGCATTATGGAACGATGGCAATTGCTCCTCTATCACAGATTCACGATACTTCGACTCTTGTAAGGAATGTGCTGGTAGAGTCAATACGATGCAAATTAACTCAACGAAACCCAAAAAGTTAGCTTGCTCTTCCGTTTCCCAAAAAATGCAAGTGATTCGGCTCCACGAATGCCATTGATTGCTTAAACCCTCCTTCTTCCCCTCTTTAACTTTCAGGCATCCTTTTTTCACAGGCAGTTACAACTAACCACATATTATTTTCAACTAAAGAGCATAATAATCAACTGCCCTCTTTACCGCAACCTTCTACATTACGCCTTTACTCATCCGTTGACTCCCGCCATCTAACGCCAGTCTAAAGTTTCTAATCAACCGGCAACATAGACACTACAAGATAATCAAGAACCCAAAAAGCACAACATTTTCGTTTTTCGCAGATAATCAAGTGACAAAACCTCAAAAATTTAAAAGATGGAAAGGAAATTATAGAGATACCCCACAAACCCAAATGGTAGAAATGTTGTAGAAGTTTCAATCTTTCAATAATTCAAGTCAAAATAAAACAAAAAGTTTCAATCTTTGCTCACCTCGACCGCCGCCCAAGCAATTGTGCACCGAATCTTGACGGCCAAACAACCGATACGCAGCGCCGCAGGATGCGGCGGTGTAAGAAGTGGAAGGCACCGCCTTCCGTCCATCCCCATCTCCCTCTGTGCTGCATAATTCTTGTGAATTCTCCATCAAGCAAAGCAACAAAGAGTAAGCAGTTATAAAATTCGTCGGTGTTTCTCGAAGAACTGAAACGGAGAGAACAGGTTATGATCTAAATGACGTTTGAAGACTTTGGTCTCGGGGTGGGCACAGATCGGGGCGGGCTCAAATTTGGAGGACCCTGACCCATCTGTTATAAATTGTAACGGGATGGGCCTGGTTGGGTAGAGAGATTTTGAGTTTTGAAACCGGACCTAATCTGGTCCGTTTCAAACAGGCAAGTTCGGAACGGATCCACAGGTCCAATTCTATTTTTCTTTTTTTTCAAAAATACATTTTTATAAAACTGCACTACACAGTAACTCATACGTTTTCAAAAATTACAAGAGTTGCTTCAAGCTTTTGCACTTCAAATCCAAAAAAAACATAAACATTAAAACCGAAATAACATCCACATTAATTTCTTCAATGACATCAAAATATATAAGAAAGCAACTCAAAATATATAAGAAAGTAACACAAGATATATAGCTATTACAACTGAGCAACACAAAACAGAATCCAGAATTCAGGAATAATCGGAACTTAGAGGAATTTACTTGAAGAACTTTGAACAAGTGTGCAAGACAACAGGGCAAGGACCGCAATTGCATAATTGCATAATTCGGTCAAACTAATCAAAGCTATATGCTCGAGATAATATTTATATTTTTTTTTTTAATCTTCAATAGAAACATACATACTTAAAGAAAGCAAATTCAGTCAAAATGCACTTAATGGCCCTATAAGAATCTGCTCTTATTTTTAAGAGAAAGAGGGAATAAAAAATCTTATTCAATGTTTTAATGACCCAGGTTTCTAGAATCTGGATAACATTCTCAATCAAATTTCCACACATATTATAAATATCTGTATATGCAAAAGGGCCGGCTTTACAACCATATGCTTACAAGTTCAGTAGTAGACATAATAATATAAGGGTGCGTTTGTTTGCCCTCACTAATTATTACTGGACTGGACTAAAACTTAGTCCAGTCTCGTGTTTGGTACTGGTAAGGACTAGTCTTAATGAGATTAGGTGGGACTCGCAAGGACTAACAACGTCGCTAGGAGGTCTTAGAGAGACCCCCCAAAATGCTTCGGACTACTAAGACCGTCTCTTGCGTTCACCTTCAACTGGGTTTGACGAAAACAAATCCAAGAAATCCAAGTTCGTCTCGAATTTCTTCACTAAAAATTGCCATCGTTTCTACATGCTCGGATAGGGTCTTACAGCCCCACAAGAAATCCAAGTGTTCCAACCCCAAGCCATCACCGTCTCTCACTCCCCCAACTTGACAAACCCCGACTCCCCACCGGTTACCATGCGGGGCCTCTGAGAATTGCAAAAACCCCAAATCTAGGAATTGCAAAACACCCAAAGAGAATGGCAAGAGGTGGAAAGGGAAAGAGAAAGGTTTGACTAAGCTTGAAATTGGGAGAAGAAAAAGGAAAGGGAGAGAGAGACAGAGATGCAGAGCAGAGTTCAGTTCGACGGATATGATGTAATACGTGAGAAATGAAAGGAAAGATACACAGAGTGTAGAGATAGTGAGTGAGGAAAAAAATGTAGATTAATAATAGTAAAATATTAGTAAATATGAATTAAAATTTTGAAAAAAAATTGGATTTCGAAAAAAAAAAATGTGACTTAGTGCAACACTGCATTAAACACATTATTATTCCGCACCCCCAAACACCCTCCCTCTCTCTCCCTTCTTCTTCCCCAACTGCAGAAGAATCCCAAATAATTGTTCCCCAGCTCTCTCCGCCACACCCCCTAAACTCCCTCCCTTTCTCTCTCATATTCTTCTTCCCCGACTAAATAATCCGGGCGTTTTGGTTGGTTTTATTAAGCGGGTGTATACCGTGTTATCCTATCTGACCGGTTAAATTAATCCGGCGCTTATTTAGTACAGGTGAACGTCAAACACCTGAGTCCGTATAACTAATCTTATCCGATCCTTTATCCGATCTGCCAAACAGGGCCCTATACTACTTAGTCCATGCCAAGCCAATCTACTTTAGTCCTTGAAGTTAATCCAGTTCAAGATAGTACGGTGCAACAAACGCACCCTAAACACTCAAGTAAGCATCAAAATCACCATCGTAATTCCATGCAACCACACCGACCCTCTTTAACCAATTTCCTCATCCATTACAAAACCAATTGAACTTATTTTTCAAAGTCAATGATCTAAGAACAAATTCTAACCTAACTTATGGTGCCAAGATAATTATTATCATTCGATAATTGTTTAGCAAATACAAGTTTCACAAGTTATTATGAGTTTCTAAACACATGTACAATCCAAAAGTTCAGGATTTAATAACCTTAAGGATGTATTTTTGGAAAACAACCGATCATCAAGATAACATTCAAATAGGAAAAATTAAAAAAAAAAAATACTCACAATCCTCAGCTGAGCTATTTTTAAAAAATACTCACAATCCTCAGATGAGCTACTTGCTTGTTGATCTTGTTGAATTATTTCCGAAGGCTCTCGAGCTCGAATTGACCTAAAAATTAATCATTTCACCACGAAAATCAAGACCTTAATCCTAATTAATTCATTCAAAATAAATCTCAAGGCTCATGAAAAACTCAAGGCTTTAAATAAAGAAATGGATTAAAGAAGATGGGGATTACGTTGGCGCCATTCTTTGTCGAGCTGGATGACCTCGTCAATGATCTCGATACCTTTGTAAAGTTGTCGTTGAGATTCTCGGATTATTTTCGGGTTGTGGCCCTTTTCCACTCTGAACAGATTGATGTCCAACATCTTTCTCTTCTTCCGACAGCGAGAGTGCGAGTGCGCGTGTGACTATAGATTGAAGTTTGGAATCGAAAAAAGTTGGAATCCATAAATTATGCAATTGAAGGGAAGAACTAAATTCTAATTCAAATCGAAAACCCACATTGAAATCCATAAATTATGTAATCCAGAAATTATAAAATTATGCAATTGAAATTCAGAAATTATGTAATTGAAGGGAAGAACTACAAACACACAAGAAATTATGTAAAATATGGGAAGGACTAGGTTTATATTTGGCAGGTTTAAGCATCAATTAACATCAGAGGTTAAAGAATTCACCTGAATTGGCAACGGCGATGGAGTGTTAGTGGTCACGACGGCGGTGATGTCATCGACGATGAGAGAAGGAGAATCGAGAAGATGGGTGGTGCGGGTGCCTGGGTTCTCTAAGTCTAGGATGTCGTTGAGGACTCGAGGAGGACAATCGAGGTTGCTGGGCCATCGTGGTGGTTTCCAAGGCAGAGACTCGTGACGGCGATGATGTCGGGGTGTTGGAGGAGATGACTGACGCCGAGAGAGAATCGAGTTCGAAGACAGTCCAGCGACATTGTGAGTTTGTGACAGAGTCGAGCTCGACTGCTAGAGGATGAGACCTAGGTATTAACGATTCAAATTGGATGGTAGCTTACTCTTCAATCTCGTCCGTCCATTGCAATCACAAATGGGTCGGTTCGAGGCCCATTTTTCTATACATTTGGACCCGGCCCGCCCGTTAAATTTCAAAACCCCACCCCGTTTCTCTTTTGATAAAATTAGAATCGGCCCGTATCTGCCCCGAACCTTGATTACTCGCCAAGACCCACAGTTCCTATACCCGTTTGCCCACCCCTACTTTGGTCTGCTCAGGATTCTTTGCTGGGACACCTGTCCAATTGAGTAACGACAAAAATAGGGTACCAAAAGAAATTTGGAAAAATATATCTGTAAATTTTTAATCGAGGTCTCAAAACTTAGGTACTTGGTACGTGGATGAGACAAAAGTAGCCGAGACGGATGCACTCGTCTTACATTTGGTATGCCAATTTATCTGTCACGCACTGTTTCGTGGAACATATTTTAGTTAACTTTTGTACCACCCTCCCTCTAGAACTACTTGTTCCAACCAATGGAACACAAAATTATAACTTTTGGACAACAATACCCCTCATATTTTTCATTAATTTCACTATTTACCCTTTCTCATGTAGCCTCATCTTCCTCCTCTACCACAAACCCTGCAACCCAGGCTAACCCAATCCCAATAAACCCATCCGAACCCAACCCCACTTTCCTCTCGCCGCATTCTTCCTCCCTGCTTATCCCACGACGAGACCGTCGCCCTTCATTGCCAAAACCTCAAGACCACCCACTCGCAGGACGTGGCCGACATTGTCGCTCAAGGAATGGGACAACGAGGATTAGGCGGAAGATGTGAGGGATGACATTGGACTAATTGACGGTGCTCATGTAAGGTTGAACTCGTCAGAGTGGATGGATACAATTGTCATTTAATCCTTCGTTCCATTATGGCATGTGTGTACATCAAACGTAGCATGGAACCTTCTTTCCGTTTCGTTCTATCTCGTTCTGTCCCGTTTGCATACCAAACGGTACCTCACTGAACAGTGTTAACAAATTCAAAAATTCAAATAATTTATTTTAAATTTTATGGTCTTTATTAATCATATTTTTAGTCACCTAGCACAAAGTAAAAGCCGAATTGTTCAATCTGCTGACTCGTGACGCCAAATCCGAAAGAGAATCTGAATTTGTAACTTTTTAGGCACTACGTTTTTCAAATCTACAAAATTCTAAATGCCATAAAGTTTGGATATTTGGCCGTACCGTAGTAGACAATTAGACATAAAATATTTATTTTTCAGTACAAATGAACATGTAACAACTATTAACAAAACAATTTATATTCTAATCCACCCTTCACCATGAAATTCTTTGCAAAGAGAGCGAGAGTCCCAACAGGGAAAATGACATTGGCCGAGTTTTCTATGTTTGTGATATGGTCGCACGTATAATTTAGAGGTCGCTGATTTTAGGGGTGGATTCAAAAAATTGACAATCGAAAAAAATTAAAAACCAAATCGAACCAAAGCCAAAAAGAATTGAACCGAAAAAAAACCAAACCGAAACTGTTAAACCGAACTCAACCAAATATGGTTTGGTTTCTAGGATTCGGAAACCGAACCGAACCGAAGTTTTATAAATAATTATAAATTAATATTTTTATTACTAAAACGGCTGTCAATTAGAAAAAATGGGAGGTTTTGATTTTAAGGGTTTGTAACCATTGGCCGTGCATCTGATGAATCCTCACACGGAGGTGCTTCTCCTTTCGCTGCAGCAGTCTGAAGAAAGTTAAATTTTATGAACAAAGCAAGGAATAATTAGAATATATATTCAATAATACATGAAAGAATCCAAAAATTATACAGTTAAATACGTTATTTCAGAAAAGCATCAATCTTATTTGTTTAACTTAAGGCTTCAACACCATTACAACTAACCTGTGCATGAATGTATAAGCACCTTTGCTAGTGCAATATAAATTTATGAGACAAGAATAAATCCGTGCAATGTAAATTTAAAGTTCGGACTTTGTTATGTTTATTTTAGATGTGTAAGACTTGAAGTGTGATTGTGTTGGAGATGCTAAAATTTTATATTTCAATTTATTTTATTTTTTTGAAAAAAAAAACGGAAACCGAACCGAACAAAACTGAACCGAAACACAACCGAACCGAAAAAAAAAGAACCAAACCGAAATTTTGATTTGGTTTCGGTTTTGGCAAAAAACCAAACTGTTTTAAACCGAACCCAGCCCTAGCTAATTCAATCTCATTTTTTGTTTTTTATTTTTGGTTCAAGATTTCTATATAATATTCAATTTTTTTTTTTTTTAAGTCACCGCTTAACCATCATCTTTGAGTAAGATCATTTTTCCTCTAAATTCATTTCCCTTCCCTTTTCTCTCACTTTTCTTTTTGTCTTTCTCTCAAAAAATGCAAAAAAATGTTGAGATTCTTTAATAATAACTGTTCAAATAAGAAGATAAAAAGGAGAAAAAAATTGGAGATAGGAGAATTAACCACCATCTCTAGTAGGGAGTAAGATTCTTTTTCGCCTAATAAGACAACACGAAATATTATAGTGATTTAGTCATGATCATTCAAATAAGAACTGGAAAAGAAAAAAGAGGTATTTGCCAATTTGCCCTCCGAACTTGCATAGAGCTGCTAATTTCTCCATGAACTTTAATTTTAGCCAATTATTCTCATGAACTTTTATAACTAGCCAATTTCCCTCTGAACTTTAATTTTAGCTAATTACCCATGAACTTTTATAACTAGCCAATTTCCTCCTGAATTTTAATTTTAACCGATTACCCCCTAAAATTTTATAAATAGCCAATTTCCCTCATAGTGTTTAGATTTTAAAATTATTCATCCAATTTTCATCTATCTAATCTTCCATTCTTACGCCCCATACAATTATCATGTGCTGGCCGGATGATCAAAATAGATGAAAATTGGATGAAAATTTTAAAATTTAGCATCAGAAGAAATTAGCTATTTATAAAAATTTAAGATGTAACCAGCTAAAATTAAAATTAAAAAAAAAAAAAAAAGACTGATTATAAAAGTTCAAGAGGAATTAAAATTCTAAGGAAAAATTGACAGCTCTATGTATGTTTGGAGAGCAAATAAGCAAATATGCCAAGATGAAAATTACGAGGAAGAGAATCCGTAGAATCTTTCGTACGTAACTCGCACCTAGGCCAAAGCTTTTTTAACCGTCCGCGTCCTCTCTCGTTCTTCAGCAAGAAAAGAGAGGACAGAGACGCGAAAGCCACCGACCTCACTCACTTCTGTCAGCTGTCAGACCTCTCTCTCCATCTCTCCATCTCTTCATCTCTCTTACTCGTACAAATATCAATTTCGTATTTCTGATGTTCGACGCATATTGTTAGGTGCATCTCTCTCTAATCAGCCGACCCCAACTGTCCAATTCCACAAGCAAATCACAGAGACAGACAGCACAATTAACTGGGCTTTAACGTCGAATTGATCTCAGCCATCCATCAGATCTGAGACTCTGATCCCTTCCAAACAACTCACCTTCTGGTTCTCTGATTGCCCATTTATCGGTTTCTGTCACTCTCAGTGAGTTCACTTGCTATTCTGTATTATCTTTCTTCTGATTTATGGACAAAAATAATGAATTTTTAAGATTCTGGGGGTTTTTGTGACTTAAGATCCATCAATATATGTTTGTTTGATTGCCCATCTATCAGTTTTTGCCACTCTCAGTGAGTTCACTTCATTTTCCGCATTTTGTTTCTCATTTTATGGTAAAAAGATTGAATTTTTGAGATTTTGGGGTTGTTTAATTCTGTGATCCCCTCAAAACCCATTAATCTCTAGTTCTGCGTTTGCCCATTTCTCAAATTTTGCCACTCTTTGCGGGTTCACTTCATATTCTGCATAACATTTTATGTGTCATTTCATAGAAAAAAGATTTAATTGTTATGATTACGGGGTTGTTTGAGACTGCGATCCGCTCTAAACCCATTAATCTCTGTTTCTATGATTGCCCATTTCGCAGTTTTTGCTACTCCCAGTGAGCTCACTGATATTCTGCAGTTTTTTTCTTCTCATTTATTCGAGAAAAAATGATTTTGAGTTTTTGGGGTTGTTTGTGGACAGGATTGAAGTTCGATCGGAGGCAAATAAGATGGGGGAAGGCGAGAGGTTTCAGCTGGGGACAGTGGGAGCGTTAACCCTCTCTGTGATCTCATCGGTCTCCATTGTCATTTGCAACAAGGCCCTCATCAGTTCTTTGGGTTTCACTTTTGGTAAGCTTTTCACTTTTGGATAGTCTCCATTGTTGCCTTATTTTTTGTTGGTATTTCAAATTTTGGACCATGTGTTGTATTTCATTCAATGGTGATTTACTTGGGTTGCCTTCATTTTTTGGGATTTAAGTTTGGTAAGAATGATGAGTTTTGAAGGTTTCATGTGCAAAACAAATGAAATTGATGAAGTTGTTGCTATTGAACAATGAACTTAAGTAGAAACAAAAAATTAGAGCTTTTGAAACAATTGCAAGTGTATGTTCTGTTTTAAAAGGGTATGGTTGGGGTTATTGTCCGTGATTCCACATTTTATAGCTTTCGATTTGTAGTTTGACTTTGATGAGCATCAAAATATAATTCAACCAGTATACTGTACAGTCTCTTGTGAAGAGAAATTACGGAAGTGCACTATTGTTAACATGTGATAGATAGTTGCCACTGTGTTAATGTTTATTTGGTCTATCAGAATTGGAAGTGATTACTGATTAGATTCTTATACATATTTGTGCAGCCACAACTTTGACAAGCTGGCATCTTTTAGTCACCTTTTGTTCCCTTCACGTGGCTTTAAAGATGAAATTCTTTGAACACAAACCCCTCGATCAAACGACTGTTACGGGATTTGGCATTCTGAATGGAATCTCAATTGGACTGTTAAATCTGAGCCTGGGCTTCAATTCGGTTGGCTTTTATCAGGTATATTTATTTCCTTCAATTGGATTTTGACTATGTAGCTTCTCTAAAACGTTGGCGTTTCAGCATTTTTCTAAATATTAGAATTCTGAAATCCTCTATTGTTCTTGCATTCTAGATGACTAAGCTGGCAATCATCCCATGCACTGTACTATTGGAGACCCTTTTCCTCGCGAAGAAATTCAGGTTTAGCCTCCTTTTGTCTAAGATGCTGATTTACTGATCCGTTCAAGCATATCCAAAATTTTAAACTAGTTACAGAGCGAATTGTTTTCCAATGTTACCTATATATAATCATGTTATTTGATATATTATGTGTTTTTATTCTTAGCTCTTTTAGTCTGAAACATTGATTAATCCATAATCTTATATTCTGATTTCCTTACCTATAGACTATACTCGTTCTCATATAATCTTTACTTTAATTCTTATTGCAGTAGGAGCATTCAGATTGCCCTCCTTATTCTCCTCATTGGTGTTGGGATTGCAACAGTCACTGATGTTCAACTTAATGCTCTTGGAAGTATCTTGTCTCTTCTTGCAGTTATTACAACATGCGTTGCTCAAATTGTATCCTCAATAGAGTTTTCATTTTTTGACCTGGTATCTGTGTCTAGTTTGTGCTATAATATAAACCATTGATACATGCGCCACTGCAAAATTAAAGAAAGAAAATACTTGGACCTAAGAATTCTTGAATAATATTGTCTAATGTCATCGATGCATGGTCTCTGAACCACTTCTGAATTTGACTGCATTAGGCAAAAAGTTGCATGTATGTTCCTTATCAGTAAAAGAATTCACAAGTACTTCCCGTATATGTTGTTTCCGTCTAGTAAAACATATTTAACGTACGCGATAGAAGCTTTTCAGGTCTTGCAGTTCATATTGCTGAATACTTTCCATTATAAGGAGCTGACGGGAACACCCTTGTTAAGGTCTTTTTGAGAGGTCTTAGTAGGAGGCTATATTGTAGTTTCACCTGTCTGATTTTGTTTCCTTGACTAGTTTCTTTCAGATGACCAATACCATCCAGAAGAAGTTTAAGGTTTCTTCAACGCAACTCCTGTATCAATCATGTCCATATCAGGCAGGAACTTTATTAATCACTGGCCCGTTTCTGGATTGGTTCTTGACAAATCAAAATGTATTTGCTTTCAAGTATACAAATCAAGTGCTGGTGAGAATTTGAACAGTTTGTCTTTTTCCCGCTTTTCTTTCGAAGAATTACTGATTGTGTTTTCTCTCTCTGATTTTGCAGGTTTTCATAATTATGTCCTGCCTGATCTCTGTCTCGGTAAATTTTAGCACATTTCTTGTAATTGGAAAGACATCTCCTGTCACCTATCAAGTTCTTGGACATCTAAAGACATGCCTTGTGCTCGCATTTGGTTATATTTTGCTTCATGATCCATTTGACTGGAGGAACATCCTCGGAATTTTCGTCGCACTTGCTGGGATGGTTTTATATTCATACTTTTGCACTCGTGAGGGTCAGAAAAAGGTTGCTGAAGAAGCAACGCAGCCAGCACAGGTTTTAACCCAGTTTCCTTAATCTCTGTAATTGCAGGACGTACTTTCTAGATATTGAATCATTCTTTTTAATCATTGAACAACGAAGTTATGTGTGAAATCCTCTCTTTTCGTTTGAAATGGTTTCAGGCAGGGGAAGGTGAGTCGGATCCTCTAGTGGCCGTGGAAACTGGAAGCGGGGTAGGAACTGATTCCGCTCCCCAAATTGGTCCTGTATGGAAGTCGAACAAAGATTTGCATGCGTGATGGCAACCACTCAGTCGTCCATTTGCACACGTGATAGAACTAATAGCAGCATATAGAGCTGTTAGAGAGCAATGACAATATTATTGGTGTAAAAATTCTTCACCCTTCTGTCTCCGGTTCGAACGGGTGTCGGTCCCGCCCTTTCTTCGTTCAGTGTTCGTGTTCGTGTTCGTGTTGATTACGAATTACATTAAGTTGATACATCGAAAATTAGTTCAAGTGAGGGATGCATATAATATAATGGAATATTGTTACTAATCCTAAGGTGCCAAGAGAAAATGGTTCAATTTTGTACGCATTTGTGTTTTTAAGGAATTTTTAGACGATTAGGTCTTCCAACAATACACTCCACGCTGTTCGCAAATCTATTTTCTTGCAATTTACTCTCTCGCATTTTATTTTCTTGCAATAGGAGTATCAGTTCGTTTGCGTTGATGCGATTCACCTTCCCATACATCTCATCGCATTAACCCCTAAATCGATTCCGCTGCACTTTCACAAACAATGCCATTCTAATTTCCTGGCACTCGTGGCATCGGGAACCCTCAACTGAGACACGTTCGTTCCTTGGTCTTCAATCACATTAAAAGAAGTCAAATCAAGCGCAACCAAAATCACCAACTTCTCTTTACTTGCTCGACCTTAGGCCACAAGTTGGTATGCCCGCAACACAAGCTAAAAGAACCAAGAGATCCCAAAATCCTTGACTTAGTAGCCGAGATCGATTTTGAGACCAACAGTCGAACCTAAAACTACTTAGTTGTGTTACTAATGAGATAGGGTTTGAATGCAAAAGAAATTCATCTTTGAATTAAACATAAAGGGCGCCAAAGTAAATAATTTGTAGATTAGCTAGTTACGAACATTGATTCTGATGTACAAATTCAATCATTCCACAACCCCGATATCGCCTCCATTAAAAATAAAAATTAAAAACTTAAGGCAGGAGTTGTTGGATTAAGCCCACAAAATAATGAGAAGCCCAATCCGTTTCATTTGATGATGGATCTCAAATAGGCCCAAGATATTTGGCCCATACCACAGATTTGCACCTACCTACTCCACAAGTCTCACTCTCGCTCGTCACATTTCTCTCACCTTCTCTCTCACTCTCTCTCCTCTCAGTTCATTGCAAGCAGCATTTCCATGGCTCTCCGAGCTCTCGTGGCCAGGAAAGCCCTCCGATCAGGGTTCCAGAGCAAGCCCAGAATCCTTGCCCATTCTCGCGGCCTGCAGACCTTCTCGCTCCCCGACCTTCCCTACGACTATGGCGCTCTGGAGCCTGCGATCAGCGGCGAGATCATGGAGCTCCACCACAAAAAGCACCACCAGGCTTACGTCACCAACTACAACAAAGCTCTCGAGCAGCTCCACGACGCCATCGGCAAGGGCGACGCTACTGCCGTTGTTAAGTTGCAGAGCGCCATCAAGTTCAATGGCGGAGGTCAAACATCTCTCTCTGTATCTCTGTGCTATTTTTTTTTTGTAATTATTTATTTGTTTCATCTTCAGATTAGGAACCTTTTTCTAAATTTGTTAAGAAAAAAACTTAAATTAATTAAAATGTTCAAATATTTTGTTGAATTATAATTGTTTGTTGAAGTAAATTGATATTAGAAGTAGCAATTAAATTAGGTAGCATTGTGTTAGTTTTCCCATAATTAGGCTGCTACTGATACTAATTACCGTGATCGAAAGTGCTGATTTAATTGTTTGGTTTCAAGTTCTTGGATGTCTTGTTCATCTCAGGATTTAGCTTATTTGCATTCATCCTGCAGCCCGGAAGATAATCTAATCTTAACAAAAAGGAATTTCCTTTTTCTCGCAGGTCATGTCAACCACTCGATTTTCTGGAAGAATCTGACTCCGATTAGTGTAAGTTCATAATTTTATATTCCTCTATCTTACAAGCCTGTTTTTAAGCATTCGTCCGTCTAATACTGTAATGCTTTATCTATGGCAGCAAGGTGGAGGTGAGTCCCCTCATAGCAACCTGGGATGGGCCATTGACATGAGTTTTGGTTCTTTTGATGCATTGGTGCAAAAGATCAACACAGAAGGCGCTGCGTTGCAGGGTTCTGGATGGGTGGTAAGTTTTGCATCTTGTTGATTTTACTGTATTTGTTCCATGTCATTAAACTAGATGCTTCAATCGATTTTCAACCTGTTCACATGCATGTTTGATCTTTCTTGGTAGTGGCTTGCTCTAGACAAAGAGTTGAAGAAACTTGTCGTTGAAACCACTGCAAATCAGGTAAACCCCAAAATATTACTTCAATACTTAACATTACTTGTAGCGATAGGATTTACAAAGGTTTCTGTTCTGCATCTCTTTGTCCAAATAACTCGGTAGTAGTTAACTGATATGCAGCATGCAATTATGGTTTTTGTTTCATCTGAATATTCTTTAATTTGAGTAACTTGTTACAGGACCCATTGGTTACTAAAGGAGCATCTTTGGTTCCATTGCTTGGTATTGACGTTTGGGAGCATGCATACTACTTACAGGTAAATTTAAGCAAAGTCGATTTGCATCATCTATATTTTCATAACATGTATATCCTTCAATTATTTTCACTTATCAGTTTGTAAGTGTAGTATATAAGAGTCAATACAGATTGATACACTCTCTTAATTGCCCAATTGGTGATCCTTGGAAGTCTAAGATACTGTTTATCTTCAGGAGTACAAGTGGATTCGGTAGGAGGGTTGTTAAAACTGTCTTTGTGAACGGACAAGTCAGTTTTTGCTCCTTGGAGTTGAATTGTTTATGGGGGATAGACCTTTCCGTGTGGTGAAGTTTATAGTTAGGTTCTCTTTCAGACACAAAGGAAGTGACACCGTTCTTGTTTTCCTATAATGTCTGGTCTCTGTACACAGCCTCCATCCTTTTCTGTCAGCACTTGAATTAGCATCTGAAGTGCCACGGAGACCTCAAACAAGCGTATCATTTATTCAATTTAAAACCGTCATCACTTTTTACCATGTCCAACGATGAATTTTTCCAGAATACATGTCAGATGTATTTGCTCCTGTTAGCTGTCTGTATTATTACATTCTTGCTATCCTCTTCGCGTATCATTTGATATGAAATTATGAATTAAGATGCATCTGTTATTCATGTTGCAGTACAAGAATGTGAGACCAGAGTATCTGAAGAACATATGGAAAGTCATCAACTGGAAGTATGCCAGTGAAGTGTACGAGAAAGAAAGCACTTGAGCCGAACAAGGTGGCCGCATTTGCATCTGGTTGAGTAGATGAAAAATAAAACGACCAACGTGACAAATGAGGACGCTTATTTAATCACGGATGTATGAAAACCAGATTAGCGTATGGACTTGCGTACTTGTTTAATCTCTGTTTTTTGAAGTTTAAGTATTTGGTGGTTTGATACAATAAGCTATGTCGTTGGAGCTTTTGTCTATATTTTCTGGCCGAAATTTGCTTCTTGTTATGATTGAGGGGTTTCCAGTTGGTTTATAATGAACGGAAAGTGATTTCCGTACTTTCTTTTTCTTGCCACGCGCAAGAGGAAGAGTGCATAAGAAGAAAACGGGCGTAAAACCTAAAGTTATATTAAAATTATAGGAAAATAACCAAAAATAAAGAGCTTCAAATTTCAACTCATCTCAACCAAAGATATTGACATCCAAGTACATAAAACTCGGAACTTTTCACTTCCAAGTTTCAAGTGATTAAGAATATTATTATATCGTAATATTCTTGTCCGATCCATTGGATGATAACAGCTCAGATTTTCGTAAGTTCTTTTTTGTCTTCTTCCCAACTTAATATTAAATCCTGTTTCTAATTAGAGGTTATAGGGATCAAAACGTAAATAAACAAAAAATTGGGGGCGCGATTACAAACGTGCAATAAACGAAGGGGCAGTTTGTTGGGCTAGGGCGCCAGGGCGCGCTCCATATAAAACAGAAGCCTTCCCGACGCCACTCACCTTCTGGCGTCTGCAGCAGCGAGTAAAACCCTACATACTCCATTGCCGACGGCCGCTGAGCTTTCAGATCTCCTCACACCATGGTCAGATCTCCGCCCTAAACGCCGCGTTTTATCCATCTCGCCGTCCACCGTTTCCTTTCGCTTAATTTTTTTTTTTTTTCTCTGCAGACTTTCAAGCGCAGAAATGGAGGTCGCAACAAGCACGGCCGTGGACACGTCAAGTTCATCCGCTGCTCCAACTGCGGCAAGTGCTGCCCTAAGGTATGCATACACACACAAATGTGTACATTTATACGTGTCTGTATATCTATACGTATTCGAATCGTATGAATACGTGATTGATTGCGTTTAATTTTGCATTGGCGATGAACTAGGACAAGGCCATCAAGAGATTCTTGGTGAGGAACATCGTCGAGCAGGCCGCGGTGAGAGATGTTCAGGAAGCCTGCGTCTATGAGCGTAAGTCCCAATTTACCCTCGCATTTCTCTGTTTTTTCTTAGTTTGGTGTTGATTTATTGGTTTTTGTTTTGTTCGAGTATCGCGGTGATTGGTTAGACGTGTAAATGTTTGGATTTGATGTTGTTTGTGGTGTGTAGAATACACTCTGCCTAAGCTGTATGCCAAGATGCAGTACTGTGTTTCCTGTGCAATTCACTCTCACGTTGTGAGGGTGCGATCCCGCACCAACAGGAGGAACCGCGAGCCGCCACAGCGATTCATCAGACGCAGGGTGAGTTCTCATTTTCGATTTCTAGATTTTGGATGTTTGTTATTCTATGTGACACTGCTTATTGATTCATTGCTTGTACTGCGTCTTGTTCAGTTATTCCCAAAACCAATTTCACACATAAACATCCCAAATAACCCATGAAACGCGCTTCAAGCCGCTCCTTTTCCTACATGGAAATAGGACCCGACAAAAGTTTGCTAATTGATTGTTTGTTTGCTTCTTCATTCATTGATGAAGATGTAACGAATGATTGGAAATTATTTTAGTTTTGTTAAGGCTAGAACTTTAACCCCTGTTAGATTTGTGGTGTTACTAGAAATAATTTAATCATGTAGAATTTAGGTTTATCGCCTCGAGCTTTTTTGGAACCCTTCTATCTCGGTTGGCTGGTTCGGAACTGTATGTTCATGGCTGTAGTGTTAGCATACTTCAATATGCTTTTCCGCAACCGATTTTTAAGGCTTTCTTAGCAGCATGGGTTTTGTCATATATTTGTTTTATGTGGCTGCCTATTTCATATTGTGTGTTGCCAGGACATTTCAAGTTCCTTGCATGCTTTTGGTTCGCGCTTGGCATGTACATGTTAGCTCAATGTCTATGTAGGCTAATGGCCGATGCTTACAGTATTGATACGTTATTCTAGTTTACCTGATATTCTTATATTTGGATTTTCAGGATGATGCCCCAAGGCCCGGCCAGCCTGGTCAAGCTCCCCGACCTGCTGGAGCTGGTGTTCCTGCTCGTACTTGATTTGAGCAAATCAATCCTTCCATTTTGTGATGGATGTTTCCCGGTAGCTACACAATCTTCTGGACTGAGTTGTGTAGGACTTTTTTGTTATTCTCGCGTTATTGTTCAGACGTTTTGAGGATTAAACTACAACGTTTATGGATGTTTTTTTTTTTATGATAATGAAATCTGGATGACGTAATGTCCAATTTTGAATCCCGTTGCGCGTCTTAAGTAAGGTTATATACCATTTTTGTTTATGGTCAGTTCTACAATCGCAGGTTTATACGGTAATGCAAAATCGTTGCTTACAAGTTTTCGACTACATGGATGTGACTTTGGAGTGGTCGTTCTCCCCAACAAACCGATTCTCACATGTAACAATTTGTTCATTTACGATCAGTGTTTGTTAGACCATTGCTCTATTGGAACCTTGCAATGTTGTCATGAGTTATCGACTACTGAAAAGTGTCGAAACCATTTGTTTCATGCTCAGAGAAACGAAGTTTAAAGCTTTCAGACTCTTAATATATTACACTGGTAGTTGCTCGCGCGTAGTTTAAAACTTTCTTCTCTCGTTGAGCAACACCACCTCGCGCATAGTTGCTCGCACACAACAAAATTAGACCCTAGTGGAAGTGCAATGCGTCTGGAAACTCGTCTTCTCATTCAGCGCTGATGAAGTTGCTTGGCAATTCTAACGCAGTCTTCCATTGGACAATTCGTCTTGATTGCATTGGATTCAATGTGACCGACTCACAGCATATCCCTCCTGCAGGAAACCCAGCGTAAGAGATATTAGTCTCTCGGGTCGAACAAAAAAAAACGTCAGGACTTGAAACTTTGCTCAGGAGCCTTCCCTGCAGTCCAATAACAACTCACACCAACAGCCTGCTAAACTCAATGCCATTGAAACTTTGCTCAATTGGGCCTCGCATAATTCTGGGACAAAATGTTTTTATTCGACTCTAAATATTTACACAACTCTTGATGCACACGATCTCGCCCTTCATGGATGCTGTCAAACATGTAACTAATACCCAACAAGTGTCGAGCGTGCACTTGCACTTATAACTGCCCTATCTAAGTTTTTCTCTTTCCAAGTGCCAAACATGCAAAATCATACCCAACAAGTGTCCAACATGCATTTGTAACTGACTAGGCTAGGCTGTCTTACTCAAGTTTCTCTCCGTCCAATTGGCAAACATGCAAAACCATAACCACCAAGTGTCCACCCACCATGCACTACAAATCAAACTTAATAAGTGTCCAACATGCATTTGTAACTGACCAGACAGTCTTACTCAAGTTTCTCTCCTGCAATTGGCAAACATGCAAAGCCATACCTAACAAGTGTCCATCATGCACTGATACTCAACAGCTCCTAAAACTCCAAGTGGAAAACATGCACTCATATGCCAAGGTGAGTAGTTAAAATTACTCTTGAGGGGCGAACACCACGGCTCTCAGCGACGGAGAATTTACTTTTGCACAGGCTTGCCACCTGGTACAGTAAAAACAGAAAACCCATAATTTTTCACCAGATTAATAACTTCTTGGAACAAAATAAGAGTGGTAAAAAGTTTTTGACTGAGGGAGAACCTCGTCCAACTTAATGTAGCCAAAGGGTAATTTTGGGTCACTCTCTGCCACCATTTGGTTCAAAAGTTTGTCCAAATCAGTTCCTGTTTCACTGCCTGCCCATCCCCACTAATCCGCCAAACTTAACATTTCTGTAATGTAAGCAGTGTCATGCAAGGGCCCTGTCCAGAGAGGGCCAGAAACAACTAGTGCCTTGGAAACCAAGAAAACACTGAAACAAGCCTTCGTTTAAGATTTAGAGTAAATTTGGAACATTGATCCTTAATCTATGACCGAATTATAACTTAGTCGTTAAACAAAAAAAAATAATTGAAATTGGTATCGAAATTTGATAAAATGTGAAGTATTAGTTCTTGACGCCAGTCCATGAATTATTTCCTCCAAACTTAAGCACGTGACAGACATGTATGTAAAGAGGCACACGCCCTATTCCTCAACTTACTCCTTAAAAGGGATTCACATGCTTAATTTTGGCCAGAATCCTTTTTGTTACCGTAGTTCAAAAACTAAAGCTACAATTGAATCATATTTCAGACCAAAACAAGGGTTCAAGATTAATCTTTCTTAGTGAAAAGAAAGAACAAAAACTTGGGAAGTCAAGAAAAATGAAATCATACGACCAAACATCTCCTAATACCTTTGAGTCACTGCAGGGGCAACTGATACGACCAAGTTCAGCCCATGAGTACTCTTTAGAACTTCTACAGCTATTGCAGTAACTGATGAAACCATAATATCTGTCGGACAATGTACAACAATTGATCAGCACCAACACAAGAGGCCTACAAAATCACACAGCTTTCAGGAACATACAAAATCATACAACCCCTTTACTTGTTATCCAGAAGCTTTCCACGATTGACTTGGAGCATTACTCTGAAAATAGGTCCATGATATGAATAGTATGTAAACAATGGAGTCACTCGATATCCCAGCACAGAAGCTTCCCGTACGGCTCCTCCGATAAGCATTCGTAAACCGAGCTCATTCGAGTATGGCATCGGCTCAACATAAGCTGCATATGCAGCTAAAGTTCTGTAAACAAGAGCAAAACATATCAGAATTGTCTGCAACAAACTAATAAATCCTTCAATGCGTAAAGTTTTAAACTTTTCATTCAACTGGAGAACTACATTTGATTACGATATCAAATTCGAACCCATCAATGTGAAATGCAAGTAGTGTTGCAATATCAATTGGTAAGAAATGAACAAATTACTGTATAAAGCATCAAACTTTAAAGGAATCATAGAGAATTGAAACAACCATTTTGCTTGATATCAGATTTGACACTCACTGTTGAGGCCGGTGACCGCCGGACGAGAACCCATCAGTCGAAGTAACATACAGCAAACATTCAATTTCAAAGCATTAAACACCGACCTCAAAAACGACGAATCACTCCAAAACGAATCAATATCAATCAAATCAAAGAAATCCCTATTCAGATAACACTCCGTCATGATCCGATTTGCATCCGTAAGCGACACCGCCCGTCTTGCTTCGTCCCCGGAACCACTCTCCACCTGCGACAAATTCTCCGTGATAACTTTCCTGTTCTCATCATTCGCGTCATTTGCCAAAACAAAATCGGCCTCCGCCTCGACGAGGTACGGGACGGACCGAATGCCGCAGCCGCACAGTGCATTGAGAACTCGCAATTTGCCCTTGGACTTCTTGTACAGCGCGGCAGCGAGCACGCCGAGGTCGCGGCCGGTGGCACTTTCGTGGCGGAAGTCGTCGGGTTGGATTTGGCTCTAATTTTGGCGGGTTTTAATAATGTGGGTTTATTCACTGCACACCTGTTACAATCGACGGCTCAGATTCGATGGTTGATCTTAGGGTTGTGCCACGTCAGCTGGTGAGTCCCGTGTGATTGGGTTAGTGGGCCCCACCGCACCGTTGAAATTATACTGCCATTGGAGGAGCACCTTCACTCTTGCGAGCATTTTCTTCTCTTTGCTGAGTTTTTGCTTTTGGGGTCTGCAAATAAGGGTTTTGACCAGCGAAGAAGATGGTGTGGGTAAGCTTGCTTGAGTTGGGTGGGTCCCACGGAGAAGTGGGCTTTGGACAAAAGAGGAAGATGAAGCGTAGGAGAAGGAATAAACCGCCATGAAAGGTAAAAAGCTCCGAACTTTAATGCTGTTTTCGTTCGCAGTGAATGCTTTCCCCATTCGGTTGTTTGTTGAAATATTCAGTTGGGTTTTGGAGAATTTCACTTGTAGTTTTTTAATATTGTGAAAGATTAGATTGTTTCTTCGAAATATTGCGACTGTTCTGTTTGGAAAAGTGCTTCTAGCTGGTGACTGTTTGCAATAAGCAAGTTAATGATGGTTTAGTTGTGTTGGTTTCCTTTGTTTTTCGGTAGGCGGCTTTCCCAGTTTAGTTGTTACTCGAAACATCGTAATGTTTCTCGTCTTCCCAAATAGGGAAATCACGGACATGTTGCTAATTTGAGAGAATTACACCGAACCCTTAAATTGGATTTTGAATGTGGTTTTTTCTTTCCAAGATAAAAGTTTATGATGGAGAACCGACAAAAGAGAACGAGAAATAGAAATGAGAGGGGACAACAAAAGGAAGTGGCTAAGCTTAAGCTTCAGTTAAATCCTAAGTTCAAAATCTTAAATCTAAATCTCAAAAGTTTGGTTTTTTAATCACTGACCTAATGGGAGACCTAGTGTATTAAGTTTTTCACTCTCAATTTAGCATCATTGCATATTATTCCTAAATAATAGTCAGCTGAAAATGGAAACATGTTGGCGGAATGCCACGTGGGTGTGAGGCACATGAAGTATTAACTCTCACTCTGCATATTAACCTATAATGTAAAGGCCACCTTTTAAGTCTGGAAACCATGAAGTGCAAGAGGGGGAGTGGCCTATAGATTAGAGATTTATTGGCAAACGTTAGACCATAGGACCTGGTTAAGCTTCATGGATACGTTACAGGAGAGATCTATATGATAAGAGGAATTCTCTATTAGCCTTAAGTCACACCTGATTTTGGAAATGATTTATTGTTTCGTAACCTATGAAAAGACAAAAATTATAAGAAAATCTATTCCATCCCAACGACTCTGAAAACCAACTTATCAGTAAATAAGAGAAAATGGGAGTGATCCTGGCATGAGTTGTCTAAAAGCATAATATCCAGGTGATTTTAAGTCCTTTCGGAGCCTTTAATCATTTTCAGTGCAATTTTTTTAGCTTGGGTCAAAGGATGTTTGAAAAGACAACTGAAGTCCAAATTGAGCTGTTTCTGTTCTTTACGGCTAAGACATGATTGTTAAGTACGTTAGAGAGCTCACCAGCCAACAAGGAATTTATTTTGTTGGATATCACTACCCTAGTTGTGCTTTACAGTTTTGTAGTACATTAGGGTGTCTAGAAAGTTTATTTGTTCATCTTCTTTTGGCAGGTACATGTCCAACAATCGTAGTTTTTCATACATAACTGACACACCTGTATTGTTTTCTCACACCATGTGCTCTCTGAAGTTGATCTAAGATGATTTTTAGGCCAACTTGACTTGCCTAGTCATGGGTTAATTTAGATACGTTGCAGCGGGATCAATACAATGTGGAAGGCTCACCAACTTTGTTGTAGGGCCCGTTGGTGGGGTGGGGAGACGTTCACTAATTTTTTCTGGTCATGAGCCCAAATTAAAGGAGAAATGTAGAGATGCCTGCACACACTTCAGCTGGAGCAACTGGGTGTGGTCAATGTAGCATAGGCGATTGTGGGCCTAATGAGTGCCCCTAGGTTAAACTGACATTTTTGGTAGGAAGACAAGTATTTGGTATGACAACAAATTCTAAATCTCTTTGCATCCAGTGCAATTAATATTTTACTCAGGAAGGAGAAAAATAGGATTTGATATTAATGAGGGTCATGCACTTGGGGATTTAAGTAGAAAACTTGGAGAGGTAACAGTGAGACAGCTGAGTACCATATATGCAAGCCACAGAAATTTACATTCTTAACCCAATTACAGTTATCTTTGTTTGTTACCTCATTAATGGCGAAGAATCCAGTCTTCAGAAAAACTGAAAATTTGAGAAAAGTGAGACTAAACTTTTATATGGTAGTAATCCTTGATTAAGACCGTTCCATTGGATTGTATTTGAGTCCCTTGGCGGCAAGAGTTCTTTGCCTTTCATCATTTTGCTTCTCGTCTGCTCTTTTGCTTCTAAGTTGGCCTTGGAGCTTGGAGCTTCCTCATAAAGGAGTGTTTTCCATTCTTTGACTGTTTATATCACTTCTGAGTTCTGTCCTTTTCTTTTAAATCTTTTCATGCTTGTAGAGTTTCTTCAGATAATTTCCCTAAAGGACTTCGGAATCTTTTCTGTTTTTAATCAGTTATTTGAAGATTTCTTTTCTCCTATCCTCATAGCACACATGTCAAAATATCCCCAAAATACATAATCTTCAGCATTTACAAGGACTTTAAATACAGAGTCCAAGGGTGTAACAGATATGGACAAACTCTGCATAAAGTTTCAAGCATCTAATTAGCTGTTTTTTCTCTCCTTCTGCTGAATACACATCCTGGATAAGCTCTACTGATCTGTGCGCTATTTCCATTGCCACTCATCTGCTCAAGGTGCCCTGGTCTATCCTTCTCTCTCTATTCTCTGGATTTTGTTTACGAACCCATCTCATTCCTAACCCTCCCTCCACCAATTTTTCCTTTTTTTTTCTTTTTTTTTTTTTTACTTTAAAATTCTTAGTTTTGCAGGTTTCTAAAATCATGTAGACATTCACTTGTTGAAATCATCACTGGGGAAGTGTTTGTGTGGGTTTCCTGGGTTACATTTTTGAAGAGTTGAAAGTCTCACCTTTTGAAGAGTTGAAATTCTCAACTTTTATATTTAGCCTTATATTTATGGAAGATTGTCAAGTAAGGTTATCATATTCCCCCTATTTTCAATCTTCTTCCTCCTCTCCTAAGACCTTGTCGAGGTCGATGGATGCAGAGGTATGGTCCTTACTGGAAGAAAGGACCCAGGAGATTTTGTGGACTATTCAACCAAATGTTGAATCTGAGTTGAGACGGAAGATGTTTGCTGATTATGTTCAGAGGCTTCTTGTAGGTCGTCTTGCAACTGAGGTGAGAAGTTCCCCAGATCCCTATTTTTCTTCTCTCTATTTTTGCTTCTTGGTGTGAGGAGGGATCAACAATGGTAGATTTTTTATTTTATTTCGTTTATTTTATTTATTTTATTTTTTATAACTGCAATCCATACTTCTTTGAAGTCTGTTCGTATGGAATTAAAATTGTACTTCATCACATTGCTATAAGTCTGTGCTTCATAATTCAGTTTACTTTGATTACCTCTGTATGTTGTCTAAATTGGTAATTCTCAATGTTTTAAGATGGAAGAATGTTTGTAAAATTAAAATCTGTAAAAGGGCGTGGATTTATTTGCGTGTACTCTCCCTAGCATTTCGAAACATTCCCATTGTTACCTTTATCAGTTGGGTTATGTAAGTGTAGTCAGCATACCTAGATAATTTATTTGATTTCCAATTTGCGTGGAAAGTGCTGCGCTACACGTACGGAAGTGTGGTTTGTCGTTACAGCCAAACGAAGCCAACTAAAGATCTAAGCATCAACATGAAGTAACTATTTGACATTGTAGCATGTCTGGATGAAGAAATTGGTATTTCTTATCTGTTACAATAAGAGTACAGAGTCATTCCTTAGATTTTGCTGTTGTCTTCCGATGACACTGCCACATGACCTACCATCATAGAGCTTTTTATGTCCCACTTTCAACGTCATCTTGGATGGTTTTCTGTTTCTGTTTTATTACAAGTTGTCTTCTTGGGTCCTAGTTCTGTGAATATCTGACCTATCTTCAGAGAACTTATTTATGCAGCTTCCGTAACATTAGGCATCCAGTACGTTAATTGTTTGTGCTGGATGTGCTTTTAGGGTTTGGCATGGAAGGGTTTTCCTCTGCTTTCTTTTTTGATCAATATATAATGTACGTGGCCATTCATATTGGAATCTGTTTGTCACTCATTTGAATTCCACGTGTTTCATTTTGTGTACCTAAAATTAATATAATTGAGAGATAAGGCATTCCTATTTGTAACTTCTAACTGCTATTTGCAATAAGAAAACTCTGCTGGGGGGAGTCTATGATTGATTCATTACAATTATTATATGCTGCAATTTTAATATCCCTAAATTTATGTGAGCTTGTCGAGCAGCTTGCGTTACAGGTCTTCTCCTTTGGCTCAGTCCCATTGAAGGCCTATCTTCCTGATGGAGATATTGATTTGACTGCTCTCTGCCTTCCAAACTTGGTAGATATGCTTGCTCTAAAAATCTGTGCGATCCTCGAGGATCACCAACCACAGGACTCCAAGTTCCAAATTAAAGATGTCTGCTACATTCGCGCACAGGTTGAGATTTCTTAGATCCTTTTACCCTTTCCAATAGTTGATCTGAATGGTTACTATATTTTTGTTTACATATTACATGTATCCTTTTTAGTATTTTCCTCCCTCATTCTTGTTTGTCTGTTATTTCAGTCATTCACGTTAAGGACTAGTTACCCTTTTACTTTCTCAAATGAAAATATCCAAAAGCTATTAGTTTGTCAGTTCTTTCTTTTCTTCCCATTATAGTGCTAAGCATGAGGGCATCATTCTATCCCCTAATCTTGAAATTAGACCAACATTAGTACCCTAGACCCCGATTGCTCTCGGTACTCTCAGAGAGACTCTTGGCCTTTGTTATGTAGGACTTTTCTCCACCTTGACAAGTAGTGATTGCCAAAAGTGCTCGATAAAATGAAGAAATATCTACTCAATCAATCCTCACACCCTGGTGCCGCATCAACCAAGGCTACACCTGTAAAAGCACTCATACGTGTGCATGTCTAACACCTGTTTGGCACTTAAAAGACAGCTTATTAGTTTATTTTCAGAGTATACGGACTTGTGCCTTGTTCTCATGATTGGTCTGCTCCCACTGTCTGATAGTCCTTCCTGATGACTCAAAAAATTTATCCATTTTTAACTAAGGTCGTTTTCATAGTTACATGTAAACCCACTTGACTGCGTACGACGGTATTATATGTTAGAGATTGCGTGTCATTTCCAGATCATGATGTAATCTCCATGTTGAAATTCTTATTAGGTTGTGAGAACTTCAACAATAAGTCAATTTCGTGCGGAGGAACCTGAACCATTAATGCTTCAGTTCTGATATGGAAAGGGTGAATAAGTTTGGAAATGTATGGACCTGTGCATGCTAATTGTGATATAATTATTTTCCATTTATAAGAAAATTGTGTGAACCGGTTGATTTAGTACATTCCAGGAAAATAGATCACTCAAATAGAAAGATGGGGGATGATCAGGGGATGTGCACAAGGAAAACCAGAAATCGGCAAAGATGGTATACATTGCAACCTCAAGATTCAGACCTAAGAATTGAGATCAAAAGTCCATTGCTCCACCTCTTGTTCCTCTTCTCCTCCTTGATATCCTCTATCCTACTTTCCGATTTTGCTCAATGTCACCTTCTCTTGGACTTATTTCTTCTGTCCTCAAACTATTGCTAATCCTAAACAGTTTGAATTTATTTTTTATCTGAAATTTTGTTTTCGGTGGCTGCTGTTTTGTGTGAAATTTTTATTGGTTTGGTAGACAAATTATTTTAATGCTTTTTTCGTAATTTAAGGGAAGCATTTTCACTGCCTCAGTTGCTTTTTTTTTTTTTTTTTTTTAATAAATTGATCATGTTGCAAAAGGAAGTATTATCGTTTCTTAACTTTAAAAGGGGGGATCCACTGTACTTTTTTCATATTGTTCTTGTTGGAATTTTGGGTGGTAGGTTAAGGTTGTAAAATGCATTGTGAATGATGTGGCAATCGACATCTCCTTCAACCAGACGGCAGGTCTCAGCACACTGTGCTTTCTGGAGCAGGTTAAAGTCTTAACCCTTACATAATATGGAGCTATAGTTTTTCCTGTTTAACGAAAAGTAGCTAAGAGTAGTAACCAGCACTCATAAAAGCTTTCCTTCAGCTGGCTTGAATTCTTTGTTGAAAGCTTTGTTAATTTCAGTACCAATAATTGCGAATATAAACTTAGCTGCACTTGTAATTTTTGCACTTAATTACAATTGAATTTCTTCTGTATATGTTACATGCTTCACTTCAACTTTCTATTCTGATCTGTTGGCAGGTCTGAAGTTGGTTTATACCATTTTTTGTTGCCATCTTTGCTTAGCTCTTCGTTCACATAAATAGAAAATGTTTTGATGGTTCAGTAAATGTAGTCAGCTCCATCTGATTTTTTATTTTTTTTATTTTTGTTGTTTCGAGCCGTCATTCACATAATAATTATTCTTCCTCATTCAAACATCTTAATCTTTTTGGGACAGTGGTAAACCAACCAACAAACAATTTAACATTAGTCAAAGATCTTGAGTTCGAATCCTTCCAGCTTAAGATTTTGTAGTTGTAAACCAACGAAACCTTTAAATCTACACTCAGCAATACTTAATATCAACAAAACTTATTAACACATAAGCACACACACACACACTCGCTCATTTCAAAATTCTAATGCTTGTAACTTTCCTCTTAAGCAGGTTGACCGACTGATCGGAAAAGACCATCTTTTCAAAAAGAGTATTATCTTAATCAAAGCTTGGTGCTACTATGAGAGTCGAATTCTTGGGGCCCATTATGGCCTGATTGCAACATATGGACTGGAAACGTTGGTGTTGTTTATCATCAATCGCTTTCATTCATCGCTCCGTGGTCCTTTAGAGGTATTTCTTTTGTTTTGTTTCTTCAGTTCAGCAGTCACATTTGCATGTGCAAGTGCTCAAATACGACTTTGAAATTGTGTGAATAGGTCCTGCTTATATTTTTGGAATACTATAGCACATTTGATTGGGAAAATTATGCTATCAGTATAAATGGTCCAGTTGCCTTATCTTTCCTTCCTGAAATCATAGGTAATTTATGCTCACATATGTGAATGTGTAACTGATCTGTTTACTCACTTGACTAGAATCTTTTAACTGTATTATTTGCTACAGTGACACCCCAAAACGAGGAGGAAGAATTTCTCCTGAGTGAGGAGTTTGTAAGAGAGTGCAGGCTGGCGTTTCCAGATCCAGCAGCGGCAGAGGCAGATAGTGTTGATGAATTCCAAATTAAGTTCCTCAACATAGTGGATCCTCTAAAGGACAACAACAATCTAGGCCGTAGTGTTAGCAAAGGTACTCAACCACTTTAACTGCTAGATCAGTTTTTTGTTCACTCTTTTTGAGATGACTATATTTGCCATATACTGTAACATCCCTCCATCATAATTAACATGACAATCTTGTATTTAAGATGTTTTCTTAACAAGATATGTTTTATAAACGCATAAATTTGGTATCTTTTCAATAATCTTTAATTCATATAGATTGCGCTTTATTAAGAATCTCTTATTCAAATTGCATACTTTCCATTCTAGCGTATATCTTGTTCTTACCGGTTCTGTATTCCAATTAGCTGAATGCTGAACTACCTATCTTCTCCAGGAAACTTCTATCGTATAAGATCTGCTTTTTCCCTTGGGGCTCAAACACTTAGAGAGGTATTAATGTTACCGGGTGAACGCATAGGCATGGCACTTGAGAACTTCTTTGTGACCACTCTAGATAGGAATGGGCGTGGAGAAAGGGCAGATGTGACAACTCCTGTCCCTGCATTTGGTACTGGAACATCTGAAGAATCTGACCTTACTGGGGACTACGACAAACATTGTGATAGCCTGTTGTTTGCAAATGCGTATCAGTTTTTTAATACACACAACGGTGCTCCACCTTTTGTAGACGATGATATGAGCAAATGGAATTCCCTGGTTTATACGGCTCAACTATATGGGAATGTCATTTTTCAAATGGCAGAAAATGCATACCAATCTGCTGCTACTTTTGGTGTTGGGGTGATAAAGAAATCACACGGAACAGGCACATATATACCTAACCTGGTATATCGAATTCAACTCTTCTTTATTCAAAATTAAGTTTTCGATACTGCTGATTTGTTCTTCCTCTTTGGTTTCAACTATGGACTCTGAAAGATGACTGACTGACTGGCTTTCTCATCCCAAATGCTTCAGGCACTGCAAAATCAAAATGATCCACAAATGTGCCTCCAAGAGTGAGGAGAAGGATTCCGGAGTCTAGCAATCGCGGTCTGAGGATGAAATCACCTCGAAAGACAAACCAAGTTGAGGTTTCCACAGAAGCAGGCCCGAGCGAAAATGCTCACCGGTTTAATTTTTCACCTGAAGAATTCCCACAGCTTCCCGGCATTCAAATACCCTCATCGTCAGAAGTACATCAATCTGCTCAGCCTGAATTGGCGTCTCCTCTGGCCAAAGAACTGAGGATGAAATCACCTCGAAAGATGAACCAAGTTGAGGTTTCCACAGAAGCAGGCCCAAGTGAAAATGCTCCCGGTTCAATTTTTCACCTGAAGAATTCCCACAGCTTCCCGGCACTCAAATACCCTCATCGTCAGAAGTACATCAATCTGCTCAGCCTGAATTGGCGTCTCCTCCAGCCAAAGAACTGAGGATGAAATCACCTCGAAAGACAAACCAAGTTGAGGTTTCCACAGAAGCAGGCCCGAGTAAAAATGCTCCCTGGTTAATTTTTCACCTGAAGAATTCCCACAGCTTCCCGGCGCTCAACTACCCTCATCGTCAGAAGTACACCAATCTTCTCAGCCCAAATTGGCGTCTCCTCCAGCCAAAGAATCCTCTCACACTTCCGGGAAGTCTAAGTTGGGGAATTCTGAGCATTCACTGTCACTACCGGAAATGCCTTCACCTGTAGCAAGCCCACAGGCAAATACTAGTGCTTCATATGCTCAGAACTTTATACCTGGGGTCCCTGCGATGGGAATGCAGAAGCAACAAGAACTGTCACAGGTCAACGGAGCGACGTAAGGCCATTTTCATCCCTTGAGAGTTTCTTGCCATATTTAAGATAGCAGCTGATATGCCCTTGTAAAATGGTTTAACTCTGCAGGATTTGCTTGAACAAGTTCAAGCTAGACAATGATAACGACTTTCCCCCCTTGGCTTGACGGAGGCACCGAGGCGGCATACGTGGATTAGGTCGGTTGGCCAACGCAATGCATCCGTCCCCTTGCAACCAATGCGCCTGCCCCTTTGCATCCAATCTCAAATCCTATTGGCGTTAATTAGAGTAATTTAGAATATTGCATTTCAATTTAAAAACAAAAGCATTGAGACATCAATTTTGTTTTATGCGTTTCCAGTTGAGTTTCCGATTTCGCTCTTTGAACTTGTGCATGAATGTTAGAGTTTTCCATTTGGGGTCAATATATATTTTCGCAGTTAGGGTTTATAAAATCCCTCTCATTGTTGCAACAGCTGATGGTTCCGAATGAGAACGTAGTCATATACACACTGAAATATGACACTTCTACGTGAGCAATATACATTACAGAATGGCGCTTAGATCGTCGCCAAGTTCTGCAAAACCCGAAGAATACAGCCGTGAACTCTTGCAGACAACGGTTGTGATGCGTTAATAGGTGGATAACAGACTTTTTGGAACAATTTTACGGCTAAGCTACATATCTGCGCGAGGCGGTCCGAGGAGTAAAAATGTACATGCGGCAGTCGTGAGCATCGACCCGAGCACCAAATGACGATACCGCGTCTACCGCTACCTCTTCGTGCTGCAAAATATTTGGATGCCATATAAGCATAAAACAAATAAGTTCATACAAGGAAAAAGAAAATGATACAATTAGAAGTCGTGTAGGTCAGTTTCCTCACCTGCCACAAATCTCTCACTGAGACACTGATGCCGGATTCAAGTCCAAGTACTTCCCAAGTAGCTGTTATAGTCTCTGCTTTCGAGCACCGATTCCAGAGAGCAACGGTCAACCTATCTCCTGATAGAGGACCTGCCCAAACCTGGAAAACATAATCATCACCAAACAGTTGATATACAACAGGCTTATGTTAAAAATCCAAAAGATGTGACGAACTTCTCCCTCGCCTCATAAAAGATATATGCGAAGGGAGATATATTCTGCCAGCGTACCATAGACACTAAATTGATCGCCGACATACTAATTTCATCCATCTTTCGACTAAGCAATCATTACGACTTTGTACAGCACAAGAAAGGGGAAAACCTGATAGCAACCATCTGTTCCAGAAACATAAACTTTCCTTCCCTGAACCCCAAGTGGATCTGCAAGAACAAAATCATTCCTCTCTTAGTTTCGAAACTTCATAGTTGAAAAGGCGGATATGGAAAAATGATACCTTCAACCAATTAGCACCAATTCTCACCTTGGTTTACAGCGATAACCTCCTCATTGCTTAGAATCTCAAATGTTTCTGCAGTCATGTTTCTTACATCACAACCAATCAAAAGAGGGGCCTGGATATCCGAACGCCCAGTTATCAGTATGTGAAGAACTAGAAAGTAAATGAAAACGAGCCAAGGACAATACCGTTCATATGCAACATGTCTTATGATGCCCCTTGTGCAAGCTACAATTAAACTAATTCGTTCACATATAAGATTCGTTTTTTGACACAACTCTACAAGACTATGAATGAAAGTTCAATCTGAATTATGGGATCAATATGCAAACGAGGAAGAAAGGAGCAAAAGTTGAAGCACCTTCATCAAAGCCCAGATGCTAAAATGAGCACGGTACTCCTTGTAAGTCATGCCTCCATTGCCAACTTCCAACATATCCGGATCTGCCCAAAAAAGATGGAGTATGAAAATTAAATCTTTGATGCCTTGAAAAATCTGTTTCAAAAAGCTCATGTTATACCATTCCATCCACCGGGTCCGGCATACGCTGCCCACTTGTCATTCAAATCAGCAATTGTTGTCATGCTTAACAACAGAAGAACAGCCAACTTAATCAGTATGACCACTGACGCTTTTATTAACGATTTAACAGTAAGACTACAGGATTGTGTATACAAGACCTTGCAGCCAAATAATAACAGCCAAAAACAATGATAGACAACAAATGTGAGACATTCTTGTACAATTACTGAGACAAATGCATATATGAGCACCATCAACTTGGAAGTTAAGAAGCACTTTTAAGGGTCCTCTAAGGTGAAAGCATATACCACAAACCAGTTCTGAGGGTTTAGTACAAATTATGGTTTCAGTGTGCGCAAGTAGAACTATGCTATAACCCCCGACACTGTGAAGTTACTATCCTTGTTAATGGGTAAAGAGTTATAACCTCGCCCAAGTATCATTAATGTCATCTGTAGAACGCCAACTATTTCCAACCTTTCCAGCCCACAAAGCAGGGTCGTCAACACCCCTGTCAAATAAAGAATTTATGAATCAGGATTTCCATAAACTTAACTAATCCAAATACTATAACACAGATCAATAAACTGGATTACCATTCACAAAGCGAATAGAAAATTGTGCGTCCAGATGCATTTAGGGCCTCACGCATTGGTGGGTATCTGGAATGTATGAAACCACATCAAATCAATTTATAGCTAAATCCAATTCCCTTGCCATTAAAATTGAGATTAAGAAGAGCCAATACCGTTCTTTTGGTGGGATCCCCAGGTTATAACAGTTGTCGTACTTCAAATAATCCACATCCTGAAAATACAACTTACTAATTCTCAACAAACCCATGCCTCCCAAGTTTAGATTGCATTGTTTATTTAGAAGTGGAGATAAGGGGAATAGGTTATACATTGTGACACTGTCAAATATTTAAGCAACGCCACTTTTTTGCAAACATCGATTAAAGTCTATTAACATTGAGGATAATCAAAGTATAAGGCTTTTAAATTTAGTAGAAATGAGCACAGTATTTGCATGGAGGTCAATCTGTCCTACATGAATTTCAGTCTTTCACTTACACAAGCAATATAAAATGCGGAAACAGTGTCCAAGGTTGTTGACTGGCTGCCAAACCAAAGATATACACATTCCACAAAAATTGAATAGAGGAAACAGAAACTGACCCAAGAAGCAAATAGCTTTGCATCAGCACTTTCATGATAAAGTGATCCTGGTCGAACTTGACATGTAAAAACCCTACAAAATAGAATCGGTGATGAGTAGCCAGGAAATTGTACTGAGTATAGCACTTGATATTCGAATAAAAATACATAAGAGTTTCATTCATCCTACCCAGCATCGGAATAAATTCCAAGCTTGAGTCCTTTTCCATGTATATAATCAGCAAGAGCTTTAATTCCCGATGGAAATGTTTTAGGTTCAGGGACCAATTGACCCTGAAACAAGAACAGTACGGAGTTCAAAATTTTAGCATACATCAAATTCACAGTTTTACAAGTATATGCTTTTCCACGCAAAGAACCTACATAAGAAAAGTTATATTCTTCCTTCCATGATAATCTATTGTGCACATATATTCATACAGGGCAGAAGAACTTATAGATACTGTACTGAGATATGATTTTGACAAGTTGCACTTAAATAACTCAATGCCGAAGTGTCTTCATATACGACGAAGACAGTATTCCCCACAGACAACAAGATCAACAATTACTGATACAAATTATAGAGACAGGGAGAAATACATCTTGGTTTAGGTAATGCAATTCAACTGACCTTGGAATTTCGTGTTGGAGAAGACCAGCAATCATCTGCACTCATTGACATTGCATTACAGCATAAGTACAAGCAAGTGTTTAAGTTTACCAAATACTTAAGATATGCCAAAATGATACCTATATTGACATACGCATAACCTAATTCTGCTAAGCCAGTTGAGATGAGCGCGTCAGCTGTCCATCATCAAAATAAATGTCAGTACCTCTGCAAAACTCGGTTGAGGATGAAGAAATGTTAATACATTGAACCGATCAAATGATCGAATCATGTTGGTCTTTTTTCCCAATTAATATAAGCATATATTTACCATGTGCCGGATACACACCAGCACAAAGACAAACATTGATGCAATAAAGAAATGCAACCAATAATCTATAAAAGGCATCGGAGCAGACTCAATCGCAACGAAAAGAGTACCGGTTTCCTTGATCACGGTTTCATTGATATTGCAAGCAAAGAAATTCCAGCTATTCCACCTGCCCGCATACAATACAATGTGCATCAACAAAAAAAATAATTACAATGTCAAGAAGTGAACTTTCATTTCATAAATGCAAAAACCAGTAAACCATCGGAAGGGTAATTATAAAACTGCAATTCCCAGCTACCCAACTCCAAAAACCCACAAAAAAATCCAATTAACATAAAGATTTTATATTTTCCATCAAATACAAACAATCCAAAAGCTGGGTAGGAGTAAGCAGACCAAGAAAGAACAAACTTCAAACTTCTAATACTACAAGTTAGAGAGAGAGCGAGAGAGGAACCCCATCTGAGGCGTTTGAGCCAAGCCGTTGTTGAGCTGCAAAATGCCATACTTGGAAGTATCAAAAATGCGATTAAATGTTGGTCTTTGAAAACTGGGTTTCTCCTGGGTTTGCAGGAGAGGCGTTACTCTGACTGCAATTGCCAAGGAAACTACCGATAGAGAGAGAATCAGAGTGTAGAGAGAGGGAGTGATCCTCCTCTTCACCATTGTTGAATGAATACTATGTTCTTTCCTTCTTCTGTGTTCTTTTGGCTTTTTCAAACTGTGAGTGTGAATTGGGAGGAACCGAGAATGTTCGACGAAGAAGGAAAATACCGACGTGGAATATCAAATCCCCCTTTATACGCTTAATTTATGCATATGACAGGTCAGCACTCGCCAATTTTTGGTCTTTTAATTACAAATTAAATTATTGGATTATGTTCCAAGAATCAAGCATTAAACAAGGATTATCCAATGCTATGAGTCATCATCTCTTTTTTTGGATTTATGTATCTTTTTATTTGAGAATTGTTATAAACATTTAAAAAAAATTATTTTACATTCCTTAAAAGTATATTTTCCTTTCTAATTATAAAAAGTTTGGAATGCAGAATAAGATTTTTAAATTGCTAATAACAATTAATTTTTATTTATTCATAGCAAAATTATGGCTTTGATCTTTGTAGTTTGGATGAAGTTTTGTTTCGCTTTTTTGTAGCGCTTGTTACATGTTACAATTCAAGGACATTGAGTGGAATTCCACATCACCTCATATAAGAACGGTTTATGGTTGTTTAAATTTTTTTAAAATCAGTTCTTTTAAAATGATTGGGGTCTTAATTGTGTTTGTAAATAAAAAAAGAAAGTTCTTTTTCTTTTCAAAATCATAAATCCAAAACAGCAGAAAGCGAAAGAAGCACATGCTTCTCAAAAAAAAAGTGATTTTTTTTTCAATGAAAACAATGAACAATACCAATTATTATTGACAATCTTACCTCCATTATTTTGCTAAAAATATTTTTTGCATTATAGTTTACCAATACGTACCTGCATTTTTCACAATTATTTTTTCTTACAACACAACAAAAACAATTTTAAAGGAAAGCACATCAACTTCAGATTAGCCCTATTCATTTATGTATATACGTCAATTGCGATTAGCAGTTTTGTAGATAAAAAATAATGAATCATATGAATAAAAGATGAACTTTTCTTAAGTTTAAAATGACTTTACAAACGTGGCATTTGGAGATGTCATCGAGTAATTGACCATATGACACTTGATAAGCATAAGATAGTAAACAGATAAAGCTTGTTCTCCACGCACGTAATTCTCTGCTAATTCTTCAAGGGGTGGCAATGGAAGAGAGATTGCTTGCGAAGCTTTCTAAACCCAAAGAATAATAGACTAAGTGACTGGCAGGTAGGTTTTTACAGTTTTGTTGGTTAGGTAGCCAAGCAGCTGCACTTTCACCATCATCTTTCAAAATCTTGATTAGAAAACTAACCCACTTTATAATCGCATCACTAATCTAATTAGAAAACACTAATAATATAAGATTCATTGTTTCCCTTGAAGTTCCTTCTTTCTGTGAACTGCAGCTACACCTTTCAAAGTCAAATTTGGACAGCAAACATTGATTTCTTAATCTTTAAAGCAAAGAATGACCTCCATCTTCACAAGAAATGTCAACTTCTTTACAGTTTTTCATTTATATATTGTGTGTTTCTATTCACAACCAAAATTTTCAATCAAGTTCTGTAGCTATAGATCATGGTCTGCAGCCAGTGAGGCACCCTTGATTGTTAATTGATTGTTTGAAACTAGAAGTAGACTTTACAAATGAATAAATTGGATTTTTATATTTCAACCATGTACACACTCAATAGGAACATTTTCATGCATGCGTCATGGTGTTACGCGATACGAATTTGATTTATCGATTATTATAAATTGTTATGATTTGAGGAAGCCCTAGACTTCATTCAGAACTTTGTATTTGAAGATTTTTGATCAGTCTAATTGTTTTCAATTGAGCCCATTTTCTTTCAAAAAGATCAAAGAAAAAAAAAATCCAACCCGCTTAATGCTTGACTCATGATATGATAATTAGTGGATAAACCTTGCTTAACGCTTTGACTTTGGGACGAATATTTCAACCCATCAACATAGTACTCATGATAGAAAAATATAATGGTTAGGTTCAGAGGGAAGATTAAACAACCAGAATTTTTAGTCTCACAACCAACTTGCTAATTATGGTTTTTTAGTCAAAATAGTTCTTCAAATTTGCATAACTCTTCACTTTAGTTTCTGAGATTTGAAATCAATAAAAGTGGTTCCTGAGATTGTCTACAATCAATCATTTTGGTCATTGACTGAAAAATTATGTTAAATGAGGATAAAAAATTACCCTCAATTTAGCAAACAATAGCTCAAAATGATTTGACCAAAATTGAGGGTATTTTTGTTATTTTATCCTTATTTTATGGAAATATTTCACGGAATGATCAAAATGATTGATTGTGAACAAACTCACAGACCAATTCTATCGATTTCAAATTTCAAGAACCAAAGTGAGAAATTATGCAAATCTCATGGACCACTTTGGTTAAAAAGCCGCTAATTATTTTACCTGATTATTCTTTGTCCACCATGCCATTGATTTGGAAGTTTCAACATGTAACCCTTTTTATTTATGCATGCCTACAACGCGGTTTTATAATCGATAATAAAATTTAATTAGTTCTTCAATGTTCACGAAAGAATGTAGAAAATTAAACTAGAACCAAAGATAAGAACAATTAAATTCCCCTCAAATGGAAGAAATTTTTAGTTGTGACGGGAATACAAATGGTACATCACATGTTTTAATGAGAGTGGTGGGATTTGTTTTTTAAGTTATTAACTTTTTAACACACATATCTTACCATTTGTATAGCGACACGTGATATATCACTCTGTGTACCGATTACATTGAAAAATCTCTCCTCAAAGTTAGCATAAACATCATAGTCTCTAAATGTAGAGGCTCGGATCCCAACGAAACACCTTGTTGACAAAATTTTAAACTGATAAGGAGTTGATATGATAATTTTTTTTTAAATATTTAGAACGCTTTTAAAGGAAATGTTTTGTGGATTCCAAAATGTTTTTTTTAAGATTAACTTACATTTTTAATAAGGATTGATTTCGAAAATATTTTTTTAAAACCACTTTCAATCATTTAAAATCATTTTTTCAAACGAATTAAAAGAACAAAAGCGACTAATGCATTATGTGATTTATTGTATTCTAGATATAACTCAACTATAAAACCAGGATAAACTGAAGGATACAAAAGAATTAAGAGATCAATCAGATCACCCTAGCTAGCTATCTATAATTCGTGTAACAAGTATTTACATATCTAATTGGAAATTAAGGAAGAGCCAAAAAACTATGAAAAGAAAAGAAAAGAAAATAAGAATCTGCTAACAGATGAAAGGAACAAGAAACGCAGAGAAACCAAATCTTCTTCGATCTGTATCACTTGAAGTGTTTAGTTGTTGAGGTCGTTGGTTCCTTTGCTGGGTCCAGAAGGCGGCTTTGTTCCCTTGGGAAGAAGATTCAAAAGCAGCGGTCCATACTTTGCAGCTGCTGCAGCACCAAACCTTGGAGTTTCAGCAGTAGAAGCTTGAATATTGCTGTCGTATGTGTGGCATGGCAGCACTTGCTGTTTCTGTGACTGTGGAGGGTTTTCTGGCAATAACGTAAGGTGGCCGTTCAAGAGCCTAGTGGATGCAGAAGAAGTTAGCACCGATGCGAGCACCACGAGGAAAAGGAGCAACACCATTTTTGCCATTAAGGTTTCTGTGAAAGGTTTTGGAGGATATGAACTGGTTTGGAGGGAAGTAATGGGACTGGAAAAATGAGAAGCAGCGGGTGGTGTGAGTATGTAAGCCAAATGAAACTGCTGGTTTGCTTTTGGGTGCAGTGTTGAAGAAGATGTGAGGTTTATGGGGATTTTATATGTGAAAGTTTGGCCGAAAGCGCGTGGAGAGGACGGGGAGTGGGAGAGGAGGTTCCCGCGATGACAGACCAGATGAGATGCGATCGGCAAAACGTCAGCTGGAGGGAGGTTTTGACCGCGTCAGAATTTGCCAGCTTTTGGTTCCGTCAAACAGTCCGCGTCCGAAGTAAGCGATTCTTCCCGCCCACGTTAGCCCCACAGTCATGAACTCACATCACACCAGCCTTTTCTTTTCTCTTCACAAATTGTATTTCCTGACATTTGGGCCGGAGGGTAGGTAGGGAAAACTGGTTGCCAGGCCTGCTTTGTAAATTTATTTCCATGACCCAAGAGAAAATCTCAAAAATGTCCGCGAAGAAATGGGCGAATTCTTCTGACTAGCAGACCTAATTTTATGTGTGCATTCGAGTTCAAGACGAATGACATAGAAATTGTAAAAAGAAATTGAATTGCAAGGAAAGGGTTTGACCAATCAACAAGAAGTCTATAAATAATGGGTGTTGCTTAGAAGTGGCATTTGAGTCTTGTCACTACTTGATTGGATTCATATGGAGCATAGGTGCGACCCAATTGGAGATAATATTAGAGCAGAGACTTGCTTGACTCCATGACCCTCACCTTACCTAACCCATTAATTATTTCAATACGTTTTAGTTTGGAGATAGGGATTGAAGGAATTAGACCGCGTTGATGTCACAAACAACATATTGAAATTTGAATCCAACTACTTTTTCAAAAGTGGAGACACTATGAAGGTTCAAGCTCAATTCCAATATATGTGCAAATTAGTCTCCGAGATGCTTTCATTTATTTCCTAATTGAGCATCTCTGATGGGATTTCCTATTTAGGGACTCCTACTATCATTTTTGAGTGCTTATTTAAGGAATTAAAGGAAATCTTTGTGTCTCTAAAGGAATATTGCCTCCAATGGGAGAGTCCTTATAGTAAAATCCCTAAATTTGAGGTTTTTACAATTTTATGCTATAATTTGATCAGGTGCACTTTTTTTTTGTTTATGTTAACATTACGTTCTCGTAAAATATTTTTGTGAACATTTTAACTAAAAAGAATTCAAATTCTGACACTATTTGTTTTTTCTTCACAAAAAAACGTAACTAAAATGAGGGAATTAAGTATGAGTGAACTGAGTATGGGAGATGAAGTTGTGGTAAGTTTTGGTTAGATAGTTCGGTATTTATAGGGATGATTAGAGAACAAAATGAAAGAGTAACCCAAATTGAAAATATTAATATTTCAACGGGGGCATTATGAAAAGAGAAAACAAAAGAATTTGAAAACCAACATGAGAGAGTAACCTAAATTGAAACGGTTATTTAATTGGAATTGTTGATCTTTCAATAGTAAAAATATTTGAAAAACACAAATCAATATGGACCCTCCATTTTAACGGTTGAAAAGAAAAAAAAAAAAAAAGACAAAGTCAAGTGACTGGGATCCATGCCTGCTTTTCCACTTAAATTTTCATATTGGGTCCATCATTTCAGTCCCTATATGTATATACACCCAGTATCCGGCGAGTTCCTATACTGTAGAGACTTACTTTCCGATCCATTGAAGATTCTTGTTGTCCCTATATTTATTTTATAATCATTTAATATGGTGGTTGTCCCTGTATAGGAAATCCACTGAAGATGCTCTAATAATGTGACGAGCTTTCTTGGAGAGTGACGAGCTTCAGATCACTTCATCTTTACATGAGCTTTCTACAAATATACCTCATATTGGACCTATCTAGAAGATGCTAAGTTTTGCTGCATATGGTCGCTGAAGCTTCTTCTTCTCATATCTTCCTCCAAGCAAACTTTGTAGCACATAGGCTTGCATGTTTTGCTCTCCATTTGAGAGGTGATTTTACTTGGTTAGATGAACCTCCTACTCTAATTTGTGATCTTGTTGAGGAGAATATCTCTTTCCTTGTACTAAGTAGACTTTTTCTGGATTTGAATGAAATTTATGCCGTCTTTTATAAATAAATAAAACAATTTGACGATCTCATCACAAAAATATCAAAACTATGAAAACCTCCCAATTAATTGCTCACAAAATGGATACTCAATATATCATCAGTCATATTATTAGTATTATGTCGATATTACATTTATGTGGTTTCATTATAGATGCGCGTAGGCGTATTTTCGCAACATGTTGTCAATAGTGTCTTGATATGTTCTCAATAGATGTTGTCGGTAATGTCTATCGATATGTTACTGAATTCTTTCGGGGAATTGTTATTGACACTCTAAAAATCTCATTTTGCATTCCAAACTTTCTATAATTAGTAAGAAAATTACACTTGTGAGAAGTTATAATAAAATTTTTGGTGTTAATAACAGTTACCTTCTCCAGAAAATCGACTTCTACACAGAGGAAGTGGTGTCAATTTATCTGAACCCATTTGGCAGATAATTAGCATCCATACCCGAATTGAACACATAATTTTGCCTACATGTCATTCCCACGCAGTTGTTGCGTCATATTCACGACAATCTTGGTCTTAATGTCTAGTGTACAAATGATATGTTAGGAAATTAAGGTTAGAAGTTATCACTATATTTTGGACGTTAATATGGAAAGAATGCGTAGCACATTCATTTCAAAGTAAACTATATATTATTTTATGTTAATTAATAATTGGAGATTAGGAAATTAAGTCTTCATCAATAAGTGATCAGTTTTCACGCTTAATGAGATTAATGAAACTTTTGTTGTTGCTGTTGTGTGGATAATTTTCAATATGTTCGAAATACGAGATAGAACATCATGTTATTATATGAGTGGAGATAAAAAAAAATTTCAAGAATTAATCTACTTGTACAATAACATAACATATGTGTTCGTATTCCGGACACATTAAAAATCCGTCATTGTTGCGGTCAATGGCAGAAGGCGATTGGGTTGGACTGGTAACCGAGAGTGTATGATTAGCTATTAATCAAAAGTTGAAAACTATAGTAATTTCTAAAGGAAGAAGGAGAATAACGGAGAGCAATCCAATGACTTGGAAAGTCATCCTGAGGGGACATTAAACTAACCTCAGTCCCCCCCTCCCCCCTTTAAACCCCCTCCTAATCTTATCGATTTGTTGTAAAGGATGAGCGGAATTTAGTCTAATCAATATTATTCTTTTGACAATCTTTAACTTTGTCCGCATCCACATCTTTATGTATACACGCAGACTTTGGGCGACTGTCGTTTGAGATAAAACCTTATTGGTTGCGTGCTCAGATGAAGGTGTGCAAAATTACTTTGGTGGTTTGGATTTCTGTATCTCCTCCTTTTGCAATTCTGATTGTGTTTTGTTTTGCTTTGTTGGTATATAAATTATTTCGTTGCTGGTCATCGGGCGGTGGACATAGTTGGTGGGTTTGGTTGTTTCTTTCGTTGGCTGAGTATTTTTGAAGAAATTTAAATGTATTGTTTGTGGATCTTAGATGTTATGAAATTAAGATTTTTTTTTTTTTTAATTTGGGGTTTGCATGTGGTTCAATTTCCTCGTAAATAAGGTGTTGTTGGGTTTCTACTCATGTGTCTTGGGTTCAAAACTATCCTTTTATATATCTTGGGGCCTATGTTTTTTGTTGGTGCTAACAATGAATCCATTGACCTGAGCAATGGAATGGCAAGGTACACGATGATTGTGGTGGTGACGATTTCTATCAACGGACAAAGTCTGATTGGTCCTTTATGTGTTTTGCTTGGGTTTCTTTGTCTTTCAGCCTAATTACAATTTATTTTTATGTTTATTTCCTGTAACATTTTTTTCTATCAATAAAGTTTTTGTTTGACAAAATAGTAGACTTAAATTGTGAGATTTGTTACATACCTAGAATTAGTGTTAGAATCGGTTCAGATTTTGAACCGACCTGCCCAAACCAAAATTGAATCGGAGGCAGATTGTCTGCACTCTTGTTTGAATGTCCTTCCCATCCCCTCCTATTTGTGCGGTTACGGTTAAGCCACGTCAACATTTTATATTCTTATTGCTTTTTGTCTTAATTTTTTAATATAAAATGTTGACGTGGCTTAACCGTGACTGCACAAAATAGGAGGGGATGAGAATGGCACCCAAACAGGAGGGTAGACAATTTGCCTCCAATTGAATCAACTATTGTCATATTGACTAAATTGAAACAATTATGGCTAAACTAATGACAGGACATTGATGATGCTTTAGTGGTTTGTTGTCAAACGCCCATGAAAAGAGGTCTAGGGTTCAAATACTCATGGCTCTTACTTTTTAGAGCATCTTCAGCAGTTACCTATTGCTCTCGCAATTGTGTTGAACTGCCTTGCTGTCCAAAGAAAATGGCTCCGCCGGTGAACAAAGGAGGGGCAATTGGGTGGAAGGTAGGAGCCCTTGTTGCTGTCTTGCCAACTGAAGTCGAGGCTTACGCCCGTGTGAAGTCCAGCAGAGCTAAACGGCTCAAATTTAATCCATTTACAACCGTTGGATTTTTAATCGTCTGTTGATCAGGACCGTTGAAAAAAAAAATTGGAAAATTTTGATGTTGTGCCACTTGCCGCTTTGTGAAGCCTCTAATTCAAAAAAATTGAAAATTTTAACGGCTAGGATTAATCCAACTTTAAAAAATCCAAAAAATTATGTAAAAAATTTAAAAAAAAAAAAAACTTACAAAGTTCACACTTAAAAAATCTTACAAAATTCAACATACTTGCAAATTAAATAAAAAGCTACGGCGATAATGACATGTGGAGGATAAGCAAATAATACATTAAAAAAAAAAAAAATATATATATATATATATATATTTAGGCAGACCCTTTATACACATGGATCCTCATTTTTTGAAAAAAAATAGAGATTAGGTGTGGGATCCACTCCACGTCGAATTTCAACGATCCGAAGTGTCTATTTTGTTAGTCTCGATTCATAGATCTTCATTGCAAAACTTCAATTCAATCCGAAACCATTTGCCAATTTAATTATCAAGATCAAATTTCATTGTTTCTTATATAACTAAGTATCCGTTCATTTCTTTGAACTCAATTAAATGTCTTAAATATTTCCTATTTGGCTAATATTTTGTAAGGATGATTTATGAGGTACAACTTGAAACATAGACAGTTCGGATCATTAAAATTCGATGTGGTGTGGACCCCACAACTAATCCCCATTTAAAAAAAAAAAAATGGGGATCCCTTCTCTTAAAGACTTCCTATATTTATTGCCCTTACCTTCTACTAACGGCTGGAAATGCTCTTAAGTTTTGACGTATTTTCTATAGTTTCTGTCACTTGGAATGAGTCGATGGCTCAAGGTATTGGATGTTGGTTCAATATGTTCGACCAAATTGGTTCAGTTACAAAATCGAATGAAATTGAGCGCTTACCAAATATACGACAAACTAAGTTGGTCAATATTGTCACTTAGTATTATGATCTAGTGGTATTTATCTTCACTTGTAAGTGAGAGTTTTTATGTTCGATTATCGCTAAAGGCGAATTTGAACCACATTATTGCCGGCCCATTGTGAGGCTAAGCTTACCCCTTCTTCCTTAGTGTAGATAATATTGTTTGTTCAAAAAAAAAAAAAATCGGTCAATATTTTTTATTTTATTTTTTGAAAAACCTAGATGGTATGTGAAAAAATAGGTCAATACGCTCAATTTAGTAAATTTTCAATTCAAAATTCCAGCACTACCTTAAAATACATTTCTTTTTCAACACAAACTAATTATGCAATACTTAAATCAATAGTTGTACATACAACCGATTAATATTTACGTTACCCAAATTAAGATCGACCTGAAGCAACCATGAAAATCAGTTCCCAATTTCATAATTTTCACAAGATCCCACGTTACGTATGCTTATTGGAGTCATGCACTTACTACACTGAAATAAATTTCAATTGAAGTAATAGTTCAAAGAATTAAATAACAATTTACCCATGTACTAAAACCCTAATACATATGATTATGTCAGTGCAAATTGAAATTTAATTAATTTATAAGAGTGCAATTATATCATCATGCTGAGTAATGAGCACTGTTTGGCGCACAGACAAAAATCTTAACAAAGGTTTTCCTTTCTGTATAAGCCAGCAAATTAAATAACATCTATCTTCTCTGCATGAGCTATCTCATGGTCCCTAGAAATAATTAACATACTGTGGTCAAAGGCATAACAAATTTTATCAAATCATACTTTTAAACCATTTTTCTGTTTACCAAAGAATAAAGAATTTAGAAGGAGTCGATTTACAAACGAGCTGATCTGAGCCAAGTTCGAGCATGAAAAAATCATTAATACTGAACTCAAGTATAATATTATGAGCCTTTTTCGAATAATATCACCTAACTTGAGCTTGAGCACTTTGCTACTCGATTCAGCTCGACTCGGCTTAGCTCGGCTCGTTTCGTTTGCACCTTTGCTAGTGCATGTCTCTACATCAACCTTATATGCGTTGGTCCGCAGGCCAACTTTTTTATGAAGCTTTATCTCTGTCCAGATTGGATGACATGACATTGACACCATGATGGTTCATGCACTAAATTAATAAATCAAAATCATGAGCATATGGCCTCACCACCTATTAAAGCGGTGCATGTCTCGCTTGTTCTTCTCCCTTTTCGACTCTCAATTGCCATCGATTCGTTGAAAAATGGGGATGAGGAAGTTGTTCAATCTTCTGTTCATTTTTCTTGTTCTTCTTCTGCCTATGGTTGCAACGATCAGGCACAGTAATAGCAAATATCAACCTCCGGGCGCCACGATTCTAAAAGCGTCGCGAAAGCGTTTGATTATGGAAGATTTTCCCGCAGAAGCTGATGATTACAATGGAAATGGTGGAGATAACGACTATTACAGACGGTACGGCGATGTTCCGAGCCCCGGTGTCGGTCACTGATCGATCGTGATGTGAGTTTGCTCTGATGTGCGTTTTAAATTTCTTTCAAGGGTTTTGTTTTCCTATATATATGTACCACCTTTTTTAGTACAGAGTGACATGTATATTTTCCCACTAGGAGGAGCTCCACATGAAGGATCTTGCTCTTTTATCGTGATAGGATAGTGACCTCGTGTATGAGTTCAATATGAGGACATTACTTATCCCGCTCCATAAACAGTAGAGCGAGATCCCTCTTAAGAAGGGTCTCGTGTATACATATACGAATTGCTTATTCTTTTCTAGTTAGGCTTGATTTTCTTCTTCTTCCCCTCTATATGTTTTGTAATATATCGTCTGCGAGTTCTTGGTGTCAAATTATATATACATGATGTCACAGATGTATATCCCAAATGTGTTGTATATGTAAGAAATACATTATTTTGTAATAAGAGAGTTTCTCGTGGAGCCTTGGAGTTTGTTGAAGCAACAATTTGTCTTACTTTAATTAGCTTATTCGATTACAACCAAACAAATTAAGGCTACATAGCCTTGGAGCTACAATAAAGACCTTGGAATTGTGTCCGTTGGATCTTTGACGCCATATTTTTTTGTTCGAGGTTACAGAATTTTACCTTGAAGAACACCAGAGTTTTAACGACCAAAGAAGAAAAAAAAAAAAATCTGTTATCCCACATCGACCAGTGGAGATGGGAATGTTCTGTTATCCCAACGATGATCAAATCGATTACAGTAGAATATGTAGATTCGATTTAGTGTACAAAAACACACTCACAGTATTAAAGTAAACTAAACCATTGTTAAACGGGTTGGATTGGACAGTTAATTATAATACTTGAGTGAACACTCATTATATGCTTGTTATCTATGTTTTTAATATGTTTTAATACTTTACAATATATGTCGTTCTGTTGTGGGGTAGACAACATCTAAATACTACTTATACTTAAAAAAATACATAATTGCATTGAGATACATAAATTGCAAAACAACAACCAATACTTTAATTTTTTTACTTATACTTTACATAAAGAGATAAGTTTTTCAATGACGAGTTTGACGTAGTTTTTTAGTCTTCTATACATATCATAATACTAAATAACAACACTTTTTAGAACATTGGTTATAATATGAGTGCCAATAAAGCGAATATTTCAAAAATGTAAATTATAAAATTGATATATATATATATACACACACACACACAAATTACAACAAGAATAAATTATTGATGCTACGTGTCGAGCATATTGCATTGAAGAATGAGGATCCTCTGCATGTTTTTTATCATGCAGCAATACCATACAAGGTTTTTTAATTTAACTTATCAAATAATTCGAATAGTCAAATTAAGATTTCAAATATTTTAAAAGAGTTTAGAAGATTGCTCCAATATTTTAAATCCTGTATGTAATTTTCTAGAAACAACTACGTCAAACTGGTCATTGAAAAACTTATCTATTTTCTAAAACCCATAACTTTGTAGATTAAAAAAAGTTTAAGACTCACTAAACCAGACGTTGATTACCATTTTTAATGTCTCATGTAGGATACGGCCAATACTTTAGTTTCCTTAAACAATTCTTAATTTCTTGGAACGGAATCAATCTTACCCACGTTCCACTTTGTTTAATTTTAATCATGTACATATATCATATAATATTGTCGCTTTACTGTTGAGTGAATAATATTGAGAGAAAAACATTCGAAATGGTCAGTTGGTCGACACACTTTTAAAATAGTTAATACGTTTTTTGTGAATCTACTTTTGAAATTAATCTTTAACAAGAATGAAAGTGAATCTTAAAAAAACATATTTTTAAAACTCATAATTTTTTTTTAAAAAAAATTTGTACATACTACGATCTGATAATATTTTTCTTCGTTTAGAAGTTTTTTTTTTTATTTTTTAAATCACTTTCAATCATTTAAAAAACATTTTGAAACGGATCTTTGATATGTAATGCACCCAAATCTGCCACGACTCACGGTCACAAGCTTTTCATTCCACTCAAACACACATCAAATGCATCCCCTATTGAACCGAATAAACATCCAAATCTTTAATCCATCTTTGTACCGCTTCAGTTTACTTGACAAAGCCTGCTAAACACCCAGTTGCCAGTTGCTGTCACCCCACTCAGGAAAAGTGTGAGGCTCGGCTCCAGCGCTTTCAAGTATAAAACTCATGTTTTCGCGAAAGGGTTTGTAGCTTAGTTGGTTAAGAGCGTTCAACCATGCACCGGAGGTCGTGATTTTGATTCCCGTTCTCTCGTTATGCTGTGTGAAAAGGAAGAAAAAAAAAAAAAAAAAAAAGCTCATTTTTTGTTCTGTGTCTGCAGATCTATGCTGATTTGCTGGTTTGAAAATCTTAGGTAATTTTAGTTTGTAATCTGTTTGTGTAAATGCGAGCTATATCTCATTTTCGTTTTGTTTTTTACTCCACTATTTTTCTCTGAGTCCTTGATATTCTAAATTACTGTAATTTACGAGATAGAAATTTGAACTTGAGTTAGATACATTGACTGCTAACTGCATAACTGCTAGATTTAAAGTTATTTAACTTATTTCCTTGAATTTCAAGCTCAAATTTTGATTGTATTGGTGGGTTAATTATAGTTAGAAAGGCAGTCTTCCAGAAAATAGCTGATGCAATCAAAATGTTGTTTAGCTAAAATGGAAAAAGGTCAAAGTGGGTCAGAAAACGGAAAAGTCCACAAAGGCCACTCCCAGTGGCTGATGGAAAATCTGAAATGACACAGCCTTTCAGCCCTTCATGTTGTATGTCTCTTCAAGGGTTGGGAAAAAGTTAGCTCCTTTGAGCTAGCATTAGCATGTTCAGAAGTACTTGATTTCACATGGGTTTGCCAATTGCCTGTAAATTTTGGTAGTCCTTGTTTGCAAAGATCTCTTTTTTCTCTGGCATTTGGGCAAATCTTACAAGTCTCTGGAAATTAATTTTTGGTATGCTCTTGTTTTTGTTTGTTGTTTTCTTCCGTTAGCTGCAAACCCTTTTGTTTATTTATTGAAAGAGTGACAGTTTACCTGTATTTTTGGGGAAAATTTGTAAAGACACAAGCTTTCATGGTTTACAAGCAAAAGAAAATGAAGGGTTTTAGCACTTATAAATGAAATTCTTTAAATAATCGAAGGTTGAGAGAGAGAGAGAGAGAGAGAGAGCGAGAGAGAGAGGGAAGTGATGAGATAGTGGCTATGAATCTGAGATGAATGGTCCTTGAAATCAGCTTTATTTGCGTGGGCACCAGTTGCCTGATCTTTCTTTTCTTTTGGGTACATGCAACGCTTCGTTACTGATTCACGTGACTATGCCTTTGTTTCCATTACTTTTATTTGGTCATCTGCTGATTTTCTCCAATTTCCATATGTTTTTCTTGTGACAAATGCAAAGTTTGTTCTATCAAAAAAACAAAAAAAAAAAACAAAAAAAAAAAAAAGGAAATGCAAAGTTTGATGTCACATGCACCACAGTTAAATTCAAGTTCATCTTTGCCCTATAGAATGTTGACAGCAAGGTCTCACTGTTTTTTTTCCTAACCCTACCAACCATGGAAGGTTGAGAAGGGTAAGACAACAGTGACAGCACCTGCATATAGAATGAATGAGGGTCCCTCACATTAATGTGACCTTTATCTGAAGAATTCTAGTGCAGCTGATCACCAATTCTTTTTTATTTTTTGGCTTTTGGGTTTTCATCCCTTTTGAGATTTCGTTCCTATCCTGGAAATTTGCAAAAGATTTCTCTGTCAGCTTTCAAAAATTTGGTGGGAATGTGATTGCAGGTATGAATGCCATGTGGGTTTATTGGAAAGTGTGTGAATATCTTCTTGAAAGTGTGATTGTTCATCCCATGAAATCTATAAAGCTGTGGATTTTAAATATTTGGATTTTGCAGAATCTGCACTTTGAGTTAACCAATGAAACCTGTACTGTTTCAATGCAGATCTGCAAATAACTGCTTCCAACTGAAGAAATCTAGCACTCAAAGTTGAAATTTTACCAGAGCCATGGATCTTGAGAGAATTAAGTGTTGGGACGCTTCAAAGGTTAGTGCTGTATCTTCATTGTGCTTCTGTTCATCAACCCTTTCGATGTTTCTGGCTGGTTGTGATGGTATAAGTCTATAAGCAAAACAATTTATGTTTTATAAAGTCGGTGAGTGATTTTACTTTAGCAGTTTGGTATGTTGAATGTTCCTAGAATCGACCCGAATTCTTAGAAGTTTGTATGGTGGACTGAATTTTCAGAAGGATTCTTGGAAGAATGTTATGCTCTTGGCCTACCAGAGCCTTGGAGTAGTGTATGGTGACCTGAGCATTTCCCCTCTCTATGTTTACAAGAGCGCATTTGCAGAAGACATTCAACATTCGGATACGAATGAAGAGATTTATGGTGTACTTTCTTTTGTCTTCTGGACTCTTACTTTAGTTCCGCTGGTCAAGTATGTCTTTATAGTCCTTCGAGCTGATGATAATGGAGAGGGTAAGTACTAAACAAGCAGTGTACAATGCGTATATCTTGTATAATTGTATTTAGGTTGTAACATTTGGTGCATGATTTTCTGCAGGTGGTACATTTGCACTGTATTCACTGATATGTAGGCACGCAAAAGTAAGCCTTCTCCCCAACCGCCAGCTTGCTGATGAGGCACTTTCTACTTATAAATTGGAGCACCACCCAGAGAAGGAAAAAAGTTCGAGGGTGAAAGTTGTACTCGAGAAGTGCAAGACCTTGCACACTGCCTTGCTAATTCTTGTTCTTCTTGGAACTTGTATGGTAATTGGCGATGGAGTGCTCACTCCAGCAATTTCAGGTAGAAGGCGTTTCGTTTTGAAGAATCAAAGATGTAGCAATCCCTTCTGGTTTGATGACTAATTCATGTCTATGCTTTATTTTAGTCTTTTCTGCGGTGTCTGGCCTGGAATTATCCATGTCCAAGGAGCATCACCAGTGTAAGCAGTCTCACTCGTACTCGATTTTCCATTTCCAGTCGATAGGAGCGTAGGATTAATCAATTATTGTTTTCTTAAGGTTTGTATATGGTGAAATGTCAACTTTAATTTGATTATACTGATGTACATAAATTTCACTTGCCAATTTTCAGATGCTGTGGTTCCAATTACTTGTTTCATATTGTTGTGTTTATTTGCACTTCAACACTATGGCACCCATCGAATCGGATTCCTTTTTGCACCAGTGGTGTTGGCATGGCTTCTGTGCATCAGTGCTCTTGGCTTGTATAATATAATCCACTGGAACCGGTATGTCTATCATGCTCTGTCTCCGTATTACATGTTCAAGTTCTTGAGGAAGACAAGGATAAGTGGCTGGATGTCTTTGGGTGGAATATTGCTGTGCATAACAGGTAACATCGGAAAATAATTATCATATTCCCCTATATACATCTTGTCATGTTGCTTGTCCTGCATATTGATGAGTTGTGGAAAATGTATTGCATAATGCATAAGTATGCCAGTGCGTGTCAGATCCAATATGGTAGCAGGCATTGAACATGGAATTCCAGAAAACCTGAACTGAAAATTTCACAGAACTGACATTCACATCCTGAAATAATTTGACGGTAAATGAATGCAGACGAAAAGAGAGAAACCAAGTAAATGCTAATGATATGTGTGACTATGTGTGCAGGCTCGGAGGCAATGTTTGCTGATCTTGGCCACTTCTCATATAATGCCATTCAGGTAATTCATACCGTCCTAGTAATGTCTTCTCTATGCATCGCAAATGCTGATTTGCACACTGATAACGGAAGTTGCAAACCCCTTCATTGTGCAGGTTGCTTTTACCTTTTTGGTTTATCCAGCTCTTATATTGGCATATATGGGGCAGGCTGCTTACTTATCGCAGCATCACCACAGCAGTCACCGGATCAGCTTTTATGTCTCGGTTCCAGGTACGTGTCATTATTGTTCTAAAGGCAGGAATATATCCAGCATCTGTAGAAATAGAATCAGATATGCTGCTACTTGAGAATTGGATGATTTAGTTTGCACTGTACTACGAGGAGTTCTAGGATTCATACAGCGGTGGTTTCTAGGATTCATGCCGTAATCTTTTAGGATAGCTATTATACTGTAATTGTCTACTTTATATATTTGTTATGGAAGATGTATCAGCTCTTCATTTTTTGGGACAGAAACTGTGAGATGGCCCGTGCTTGTACTAGCCATTCTTGCTTCTGTTGTGGGAAGCCAAGCAATCATCAGCGGAACATTTTCTATCATAAACCAGAGCCAATCATTAAGTTGTTTTCCGAGAGTCAAGGTCGTCCACACTTCTGACAAGGTACATGGCCAGATATACATTCCCGAGATCAATTGGATGCTCATGATCCTCTGCATTGCAGTGACCATTGGATTTAGAGACACAAAACACCTAGGAAATGCTTCTGGTAAGTTACCCTTACATATTTTGCTAGCTAGGACTATAAATTGGATCTTAAAGCCTGCTAAATTTCAAGACACGAATGCATCCAAGAGGAAGATAATTAATCACTTTTGTTGCTTGAAGTACAAAGCGGTCGTTATTTTTTATTGCAGGGCTAGCAGTGGTGACGGTTATGTTGGTTACCACATGCCTCACCTCCTTGGTGATTGTCATTTGTTGGCACAAGCCACCTATTGTAGCCCTTTGCTTCCTAATCTTCTTTGGCTCCATTGAATTGCTCTACTTCTCAGCTTCGCTCACCAAGTTCCGAGAGGGTGCCTGGCTTCCCATCCTTCTTGCGCTGTTCCTCATGACTATCATGTTTGTATGGCACTATGCAACCATCAAGAAGTATGAATATGACCTCCACAACAAGGTTTCATTAGACTGGCTTCTAGCTTTGGGTCCAAGCCTGGGAATCGCTCGGGTCCCTGGCATTGGCCTAGTGTTCACAGATCTCACCTCCGGCATTCCTGCTAACTTCTCCCGCTTTGTAACCAACCTCCCTGCTTTCCACCGCGTCTTAGTTTTCGTGTGTGTAAAATCAGTCCCTGTCCCTTATGTGCCACCTGCTGAGCGTTACTTGGTGGGTCGCGTTGGTCCTGCAGCTCATCGGTCCTACAGGTGCATTGTTCGTTATGGATACCGTGATGTCCATCAAGATGTTGACTCCTTTGAGACAGAACTAGTTGAAAGGCTGGGTGATTTCATCCGATATGACTGGTGTCGAACACAGAGAACTAGCTCCTGCACTGAGGATAATGCATCAAGGTCTACTGACACAAGCGAGTGTAGACTAGCTGTCATTGGAACAGTAGCATTTTCTGGTGCATCAGCTTATGAGATGGAGGAGACTCTACCAGCAAGTGTATCTGTTGGTTTCCCAACTGTAGAAAGCATAACAGACGTTATTGAGATGGAACTGGTTGAAAGAAGAGTGAGGTTTGCCATCGACGAGGAGTCTCAGCCCGACACCCAGCCTGAGAATACAACGCTGATACGCGAAGAGCTTGGGGATCTCTACGCAGCTCAAGAGGCTGGGACTGCATTTATACTTGGGCACTCACACGTTAAAGCGAAGCAAGGCTCGTCGTTTATGAAGAGATTCGCCATTAACTTCGGTTATAACTGCCTGAGGAGGAATTGCCGGGGGCCAGACGTGGCGCTGAAGGTCCCGCCGGCGTCTCTTCTCGAGGTTGGCATGGTTTATATTGTGTAGACCAGACGGACATGTTACCTACCGAAATAGCTTTGTCTTTGTTTCACTCATGTCATAGTCTCATTGATGAAATTGGCTACCAGAAAGTTGTAAAGGTTACTCTTTTCTTGAGTGGATATGAGGCTTGACCCGTTATGATTTTGTGCCATTTCTAATTTTTATCAACATTAAAGTGTTTTGTCCGAAGCATTTTTATTAGAAACACGTTAAGCTTATTTGCTTGTATGCCCCTTTTTTATGAAATTTTACTTTTATCCCGAACTTGTAACTGTATGACTATGGCTCTTGTGGTTTATATCTTGACCTACGTAACCTCCTCGTCAAGTTGATTGGAAAAAATTGTAAACGAATGTATATCTGACCCAAAACCGATGCCCTTGTTCCACATCATTCTACATAAGTATAGAAATTACAAACTTAATTATATTCTTAGCACAGAGGCCTATATATACAAATACAATCATGTATACTTGGCGGACAAGTAAGGATCTTTACAAATCAGGAATACAATCAAAATTAGATTACAATATTAATTCATAAACCTTAGGATAGAAGGTTTTCTTGGACAAGAATGACTCGATCACTAGCTCAGCAGGTAATACAAGATTGAAGATGGATGCGAAGAATATTTGAAACCTCTCCAGGAGGCAAGAAGTTTGGCCCAAACACACATTTTTCGAATGAAAGAGACTGATAACATGATTGCCAAGTCACTTAATACAAACTCATTTGTGAGATCTAAGAAAGCCTTTTGAGAGTCGACAAGTTTGGATTGTAGAAGAAGATACTGTTGTTTAGATAGACCCTTTGTCAAGAGATCTGCAAGTTGATCCAAGGACGGAATGAAATGAACTTTGTGACCTGTGAGTGCCAAACTTAACACGTTCACGAACAAAATGATAATCGAACTCAATATGCTTTCTATGAACATAAAAACATCGGGTTGACTGCAATGTACGTAGTACTGAATTATCACAGAAAAATTAAGTGGGCAAAACTAATGAGTTTCTTGTTTTACTTTATAAAATAAGATAATGTAGAACACGAGATGGAAGCACCAAAAGTAAAATCACACAGTGACAGTTGTCAGTTCTGGGAGGAAAATGAGACTTTCTTTAAAGCAAGGGGCACATAAACAAAACCTTGGTTTTTTATTGGCCATCAGTTTAAGATTCTATAAGATACTTCATGTTTGGATAGAATGACTGCTATGATAAATAGCCACGTAGTATTATACAAACCACCAGGACTTTTGAGTGGCATTCATGCCATGCGTTCACCACAACTAGCCATTATTTAATCCTCCAAACGGGCAAAATGTTTCAATCATTCACAAAAAACCCTCCAACCAAACGGAGAACAACCAATTAATCCAGACATGGGAGTACTAATAAGAACACTTCCTCTGAGCTCTCCGCATAGAAATTTTGCTTCTAATTTTGGAGCTGCAGAGAGATTGCCAAACAGTGGATTCATCAGCAGGAGCTCCTCCTCTCAGTTTAGAGTGCTGGCCAAAACAGAGAAGGGGGAGAAGGAGGAAGAACCAAAGAAGGAAACCAAACAGTCTTTCTTCAGCAGTGTGACAGAAGCACTTGATTTTTCTCAGACCAGGTCTGCAGAGGATGCTATGCTTATTGAAGAAGCTAGGGATGCCACTAAATCTGGAGAGAGAATGTCCAGACAACAGGTATAAATTAATCACTTTGATTCATGACCTCCCTCGATTTCCATCTCAACTTTCAATTTGGTTTTGAGCTTTTTAATTTTTTGTAACTTGCAATTTGCCCCCACCGTCACGTTTATCACATTTACTATTAGTTTCTAGGGATAATTTGATATAGATCCAATTTTGTGAGCCATTACTATAATTAGTCCATTGCATTGAAATAGGTCCAATAATTGATATTCCACGTAAGCTTATTTATAATTTGTACCATATTTATCCCTTAGACTTATAAATTGTCGTAAATATTCAAAATTTCTTAATTATATCTTTATTTGTGATTTAACTAATCCCTTAATTGTAGGATTAGTTATAGCAATAAAATCTCAACCCCCAGTCTGTTTCATCCCTCTTTTTTTTTCCTTCTTCTAAACAATTTCCTTTGTTAGATCATGGAATCAATCATCCTCTTTCTTCTATCATATTTCATGGGTGATATTTTGTATTCCTCCCTCCAAATTCTTTCATGACAATTTCAGTTTTTACATAGCTTTCACAATTTTTTTACATATTCGTTCGGCAATACAGTATCAATTGCAAGCAATAATACAGTATCATGCATTTATATTTGCTCTATTATATTTTTGTGCGTATCATAAAGGTAAACTGAAACTTAGTATTTGTTCCTTTTTTTTGTTTAGTATTTGTTCGTTTAATAGAGGTATATTATATCATATTTCTATTCTAATGTTCTGCCATGGAGGTTCAGCATTTTTCTTCCTATACAATAGGTAGTTTATTTTTATTTTGTTGGTAGATTATATCTGTTTTGTAGGTATAAAGCATTTTTCTTCCTATACAATAGGTAGTTTATTTTTGTTTTGTAGGTAGATTACATATGTTTTGTTGATATAAAGTATTTTTCTTCCTATACAATAGGTAGTTACTAAATTATATCGGTTTTGTAGGTAAACATCATTAGGTGGTTACTAGATAATATTTTAGTTAGTATTTAAATATTCAAAATTAAAAACTGAATAAATGATACAAAAATTAAAGAATTTAAATATTTTTATCTAAAAGGGCAAAATTAGTATAAAAATATGTAATTGGATAACTGGACTTAGTTAAAAAACTACCTTTGTTTTTGGACCTAGATCGAAAAGCCCCTAGTTTCTATCATTTGAACGGCAAATTGGCGCATTCAACGAAATTAAAAAGCTCATTACCAAATTGAAAAATCAGCGGACAAATTCGAATAACACATTAAGTTTAGGATGGATTTTTATTTTTTTATTTATTAATTAAACCAGAATGCTTATGTGAGATTGCTGATAGATTTTTCTTATTTTCATGCAGTATGGGGCTTTGAGAAGGAAAATTGGAGGGACATACAAGGATTTCTTCAAAGACTATGTTGAGGGTATGTAGCATTAGCAATTTCAAACATTCATATATTTTCTGCAAAGAAATTTAGAAATATACGCACAAATAAAACAGATTACAAGCTTTTGATTAGACGAGAACTAGATGGACAATAAATAGATAATAAAACTACTATAAACCTTAGTCTATATACAACTTATTGTATGTTTAGCGTGTCTAAATTCTACTTTTATTAAAAGGTTGTAGCCAGTTCATATGTGTGTTTCATCATATTTTTTGTTTTCGGTGATGTTTTTTTTGTTTTTCTCTTCATGGGTTTTGGCTTCGTCCTCGCGTTTGTATTCTTTTATTTTTGCTTTTCTTTATTTAATAAATTTTGGAGATAGGGGACTGGGTCGTTATATTAGGGAGTTAGCCAATTTTAATTGCTCTTAGCAGAAAAAAAGAAAAAAAGAAAGTACCCTACTTGTAGAGATTAGAGCGGGAAGAAAGTAGCCTACTTGTAGTTGATAACTAATCCTAGGGCCTTGGTCCTCTCTTTCCACCTTGTGCGGGTTTAGAGAGTAAGACTTCTACTATTGTAGTCCAACGACCGAACCTTAGGTAGTTCGACTTGCCTATCCATTATCATTCTTTCAATAATAAAAAAAATGTGTATTTATAAAAATTATTGAAATGATTTTCCTAATTTGGATAATTGTTCTTGACTTGGTACCAGTGGATGGGCAATATGTGGAGGATGGCTGGGTGGACAAGACTTGCAAGGTTTGCAAGAAAGACACGGGTGGCGAGGCCAGGCAAGTGGACAAGCTTGGAAGATATGTTCATGTAGCCTGTTTGGAGAAATCAAAATCCGGCAATTTTTTCACCAGACTTTTCTCCGGATGATTTGTTAAGGGATAATTAGGCTCAGCACTTTGCTCTGTACATCTCAGAGATATGCCAGAGAACGCCTAAACTGGCGATGTGGTGTCGTTTTCAGATACGAAAATATATTATTTCAGTGCTGGATACATAGACGATTTGAGGACTTCTGTTTCAATTTGTTTAACTGTGATTTATGGCCATTTATAAATGAAATTATGCAGTTATGTAACAGTTTAAGAACCAAATGGATACGTATACGATACGGATAGCACGACCAACCAAACCTATATATGTACGTTCGACAAAGAAAACCCAAATAGGTATATATTACCTACGTTTTACATTCGTTCCTTCTTGGATTTAACCGCGGCTTAGGCCATGCATAGTGGGACTGTCGGAACTCTAGGTTTCTGAGGTGCATGATTTAGGGCCTCAAAAATACATTTGAAGATTTAGGGAAGTTTTAGGCTTTTAGTAGTTTAGGTTTTCCTGGTTTGAGTTGGAAAACCTAAACTACCAAAAACCAAAAAGGAAAACTTTTACCCACTACTACAAAATGGGATATCACTGGCGGTTTAAAACTGACAAGAAACACCAGTTACTGTCAGATATTTGGTAAAAATCCGACATTAAATCGTATAATGTCGGATAGAGTAACCGACACCAATACTACCGTCACCAAAAGGGTAATGAAAAATTCGGTCTCAAGAAAAATGGAAAAGTTTTCGGTTTTTAGTAGTCCTCAATATTTTGTCAACTCGCTCTCAATATTACAGTACGAAACTTTCCCGTTTATGTTAGTAAGGTTTGATATTATATAATGCGTAGTTTAGAGTTGTCTTTGCAAAATGTTGGTAAGGTTTGATGTCATATTTTCATTCGATCTTTGCAATGGCCGGTAACTTTCTACTGCTTTGTCTCGTCTTCTTCGTGGCGCTTTCGACAGCATTCGGTTCTCCGATTGGAGTATGCTACGGAATGCTAGGCAATGACTTGCCACCACCATGGGAAGTAATTTCCGTGTACAAATCCAACAAAATCTAAAGAATGAGACTACGTATGATCCTAACCAGGAAGCGCTCCAGGCCCTTCTTAATTCTGACGTTGAAGTCCTAGTCGGAGTTGGTAATGAGGAACTTCAACAATTTGCAAGTACTGAATCCGCTGCTGAGGACTGGGCAGAAACGTACATTAGGCCTTATTCACCGCAAATCAATTTTCGATACATAGCCGTAGGCAACGAGGTCGTCCCGGAAGAGGTTGCAAAATACGTCCTCCCAGCAATGCCAAACTTGCACAATGCATCGAGCTCCGGGGGTCTTGACTCTATTTAGCAAATAAAGGTCTCGACGGCAGTTGCAACGTCGGTACTGGGTGAGTCTTACCCTCCCTCGGCTACAAAGTTTTCTCAAGACACCGTGGAGTACATGGTTCCGATTGCACAATACTTGAACAGCTTTGGGGCACCATGGCTAGCCAATGTGTAGCCTTACTTTACCTACATTGAGAAACCCTAGCGACGTTTCACTGCCTTATGCATTGTTCGCTTCAGAAAGCGTTATTGTTACAGATGATGGTCTGAGTTATGACAACCTGTTTGATGCCATGGTGGATCGTTTTATGCGTCCTTGCAGGAAGCAGGGGCACCCCAAGTTCGTGCGGTGGTGTCCGAGTGGGGCTGGCCCTCCGACGGGAATGGGAACGTGGCAACGCCAAGCATTGCGCAAAAATACAACTCTAACCTAATGAGGCACGTGCTGTCGTCACATGGCACTCCAAGGCGGGCGGAAAAGTCCATCGAGACTTACTTGTTTGCCATGTTTAACGAGAGCATGAAACCTGCAGGTGAAGCAGTGGAGCGACAATGGGGTCTGTTTTATCCGAACAAGAGACATGCTTAGAGCTCTCTCCCTCTCTCCCACTGTCTCACGTTCTCTCTTACTCTCTTTCCCTTTCCTTCAATTTTAACAACAAAGTCAAAAATTTCACGCGCTTCGTGTGTGAGCATATACTAGTCTTATTAATTTGAAGAACAAAGGATGGAGCTGGTAACGGAAAGTACAGAGCTCAAATTGCAGTTAGATTCTGTTCTGTTTAATTTATTTTTTCATAATTCGAATGTGATTAGTCTCCAAATAATGCAACATTCTTAGATTTTTTTTTTTTTAAATTTTTTTATGCGCACGTTGTTAGATTTATGTGTTTATCAGTTTTATGAACCGATGATGATGGAACTAAGAACAATATTTGCTTACTCAAATATGAGTTGGAACTCCTACTCAAAATTGTTCGTTGTCAATTTATAGAACTTCATGTTTATAATCAGAACCGTTCATATTATAAATCATCCTATAAAGATTATCTCTGCAAAAAATCAATTAAAATTAAAATCATTTAGTCATCAAACTGTTTAAAAACAAATGAACGGTATTTGTAGAAGCATTACGACCCGTCTATGTATTTACTACAATAGATTGACTAAACGACCTTAGTTTTAATTTATTTTTTTGCAGATATGATCTTTACAGTGTGATTCATAGTATGAACGGTTTTGATCATAAGTACAAAGCTATGTGATTAAAAGATTAAAAGTTTTGAGTAGGAGTTCATACTTTTAATTTATTTTTTTGCAGAGATGATATTTACAGTGTGATTCATAGTATCGGTTTTTATCATAAGTAAAAAGCTCTGTGATTACAATATTAAAAATTTTGAGTAGGAGTTCGTACTTATCTTTAAATAACCAAATATTGTTTTGGAACTAATCAAGGCTTTTGAAAATTGCTAAGCACCGCATTAAATTATTAATCATACAATGCTCTTTCTATACATCAATTAAGTTCGAAGATTTCAACAACAAAATGGCAATAAAAACCAGATTTTATCGTCACGGGATAATTAGCCAATGAAATTAAGTTTAACCTTGACGTAACCAAGTTAAGCTAAAATAATATATAGACTTTGATCTACTTCCAAATCCTCTTATCATACTTATATTAAATCTCAAATAAAAAGAAAAAAACCAAAATATGCTTAAGCTCACCCGAACTGAGGAGATAGGATCCTCGCCGGATCCTCTTTGTGAGGATCCCGGGGATCCTTTAATTATGTTTTTTTATTGTACATTGTTCGGTTATAAATTATTTTAAAATATATTATTTAAAATTGAACTCAAACAGTATCTGAAAAAAAAAAAACTGACAGTACGATATACGATAAACGAACAAGATTAAAGAATTCCGAATCCTTATCTCCAAACTAAGACAAGCAAAAGCCAAACACAAATTAGCTTTCCCGCATCCAACGATCCAAAAGTCGTCTACGACATCCGACGTTCTAAAACTCATTACACCATGCTCTTTGTCAGTTGTGAGTAATTTTTCGGTGTACCCTCACTCATAATGGTGAGGGTGCACCAAAAAAATTTGGTGCACCCTCACTTTTTGTACACCAAAAAAATTCTAATGAGTGAGGGTACACCTAAAAATTTTCCGTCAGTTGTATGAAGATGGAGCCACTAAACCTAGGACCAAAATGGCGGGAACAAGCAATTCTTAGCGGGAAAAACCCAACGACCTCACTTAAAAGCGCGGGAAGCCGTTCCCAACCGCCACATCGAGAGAGTGACTGAGAGAGAACTCAGAGAGAGAGAGAGAGAGAGAGAGAGAGAGAGAGAGAATCAGATATGGTGGGAGTAGCGTACGACTGTCTGGCGAATCCTCTCGGAGCGGTCCGGTCTACTTTCGAGAAGGCGATTGCGTCGGGATCCGATCCGGCCTCCTTCGACGGCCGGGACTGGGGAGCCGTCGATCTCTTCCGCAACTTCCTCTACGATGACGGCGGCCTCTCTCATGTCCGAACCCAAACCCTACACCCTCAATTTTTATGCTTTTTGATTTGGGCTCATTTAATTGCCCTTGACAACCCTAATTGTGTATCATTTTCCCCCTTTTAATCCCTTGATTTTAGCTTCTCTGTGAAATGTCAATTAAAATTTGAAAAATTGTTGCTTGTCAAAATTTAGGTACCAATTTTGAATTCTGCAAGCATAAGATGGGTTCAGCCCAACACACTCGTTCGATTTCGGGGAATGGTACAAGACATGTTGGGAAATGAATTCTATGTCGGTGCTTATAAGGTAGCTGTCTTTATCTTATGCCCTCTGAGCATTTTTCTGTTTGTGCAACATAGGATTGTTAATTTATTTAGTTGCCACGAAAATAATGCGTTGTTGGTATTGAAGGATGGCTCTGTTTGGAGGACCAACAAGTTCACGGATGTTCCTCAATTCCCGGTGGATTCCACGCCGGATATGCGGTTATGGGAACGCCGAATGCTCTACTGCACCCCGGTGAGTGAGACTATAATCAAACTCTTAGCACATACTTATATGCTTAGTGTTGGTGGCTGTGTTTGAATTTTCATTTTGTTAGGGTAATGACATTCCTTGAATTTTGCTACAGTTTTCAGTTTGGATGCGTGGAATTAACATTGTGGCTCGTTCGGTGATCTGAGTTTTCTTGTGTTGTTATCTTGTATTTGTGTTTAGGTGCCGGGACAGAATTCATGGGCTGAATCTTCTGACGCGGTGATGTTTTCGAGTATGGAATCAGCAACCCAACAAAGAGAAAAGCGCCCGAGAGTGGATGTTGAAGCTACTGATAACATGGATGTAATTTCCATTCTCATAATCTGTTTAGTGAAAGTTTAATCGTGTTTTAAGTAGAAAAGGCAAACTGCATTACAATGCAAAACCGCCTTATTATTGCCATCTTTGTGCTTAACTTAGTTGTATAAATTTAGGAAGTTTTTGTTAGCAATTGAGTAGGTAGATCTTTGCAAGGGGCAGGTTTCGGATGATTGGACTGTCATAATTTACTTGATAGGTTTTTATCGTGCTTGGTTTATTTTGTGACTTCATGAGTTGACAAGTTTTGGTTCTTTACATCTGTAACATCTCATCTCTCAAGTGAAGTTTCCTTCAGCTTTGTATTGGAAAGATGGCATCTTGTTTGTGTACCTGACATAGTGCATTGAATGACAGGTCTCAGATAATGGGATTGAAGGTTCTCCTTCTACCAAAAAGCTCGTAAGTAGAACCAATTTTATTAATTAAATAAAAACTTTAGTTTCCGATTCTGATGAAACAAAAACTCATCCTTCCTAATTTTCTTCATCTTTTCCAGAAGGAAAACGGACATTCTTCTCAGCAGTCAATTACTGAGGGCACCAGCTCTAGTATGATTACAGCGCCTGATGTCAACAATGATTCGCTTCCTTGTCTTATTAAGGTACATTGGACAATTTATTATACCAATAGAAAAATTATGAACCGAGATTTGTTCTCTCTTTTAGTGAAAGCTGATGAAACTCTTGTATCCTATCAGATGTATGATTGTTTAGAATCTGACTTAAAGCTAAACGAGGTTTTTGAGTTTGTTGGAGTCTTCACTTTCGATTCAGAGTTTAAAGAGGACAAAGATGAATCAGATGATTTCACGAATGGTTTTAGTGAAGATGTGTTGGTTCACTTGCCCCCAAATAAGGTACTAGTTCTGTCTTCCATATGAAATTGTAGGTCTTCATATATAAGAAAAGACTAATTTTTGCATGTGTTGTTCTGTACCGCTTGTTAGTACTCGGTGTAGGACTGTTAAGTACATTCAATTTTATACTTTTTTCACAATTTTCTCTTGCTGTAGGTACCACGTCTCCACTGTTTTATTCACAGGAAACTTGCAGTTCACGACTTCCTTCCGCGTTCCCCTACAATCGAGGTGATTTTGTGCTCATTATTATCTCATATTTCCTCAAAGGACTTGTATAGTCTGTGTGTTTCTGCTATCCTGGGAACTCTAAATTTCCCCCTTTCACGTTCTTCCCTTAATTACTTTTGATATTGTGCTGACAATGCTATTACTGTCTATCTTATAGCCAAAGCCGAACTTGGTGAAAGAGATCAGGGAAGCTCTCTTGAGGCATCTTACAGCTGTTCTTGGCAATGATGGTATAGCTGCTAATTTCATGCTGTTGCATCTCTTATCCATGGTAAACGGTCCTTATCATATCTAAATATTCTGTGTTGGATACACATGATGATACTTTTACATTATTTTTGTGCATCGTGTCTTATCTCAATCTCTTAAAATCTCTCTCCTCATCTCCTTTACATATGAGGTATATGATTTGATCTGCTTTTCACAGGTGTATTCAAGAGTTGGAACTGTTGCTGTGGGGAAGCTTTCACTAAATCTTACTTGTTTAAGCAGAGAAAGTGCGCCTGTGTTTGGCACCCGGCTTGGCCTTGCTCTCAAGAATCTTTTACCTTTCACACAAGGCATATCCCTAACAGTGGATTATCTCAACACTGCTTCTCTTGCGCCAAGAAAGGATTATGAGACAAGCAGGTAACGAGATTTTCGATTCTGTACCTTAGTGTCAATTTTGTAATAGTTTTTAACTTTTCACATTGCTCCAGGCTGATAACCGGAGCCCTGCAGCTGGCTGAGGGTTCACACGTGATATTTGATGAGACCCGGCTGGAAGCTGGCATTCTTAACTCTGTCGGGGTTGAAAATGCAAGATTGCTTAAAACTTTAATAGAGTTGCAAAAGGTGATTTATCTATTCTACTATACATACTTCTGTGTTTCTTTATGTATTAATGTTTAATGCACTAAGATTGGCAACCTGTGAATTTTGGTAGATTTGTGCCTTATGAGATTATTATTACGTCAGAGTTTATAGCACCAAAATGCACACTAAGGCATGATAACTTTTAATCTGTCCTTTTCAGGTGGAATATGATTTCAAGTTCTATAAACTGGACATGCCAGCAGACATCCAAATGCTTGTTCTTTCGGAAGGCAAATCAAACATTTTGCCAGCTGATGTTGTGTTACCTTTCCACCCTTCTTCAGTGGCTTCCGCTGAAGTCACCGCAGAAGCACTAGAGGCTTGGAGATGGTACTTGGCTACTCTTAGATCATTGCCACATTCTATTGACTCAGAATTACAGAAGGTAAGAGTTGCTTTGGACAACTTGTTACCCTGAAATTGCCTACTGCAATAGAGTTGGGAACTTAGGATTACAAATTTAGTTCAGAAGTGTTGTTCTCCATGTCTGATAAATTAATCAATCTGCCTCTGGCTGATGTCGTCGTCTGAAACCGTACAGGTGATAGAAAATGACTTGGTTGCAGCAAGGCAGGAAGATAGGACACTGGGAACCCAAGATTTCAGCAGGTTAGAGACTGAAAGATTTGCGAATTGTTCTTTCTTCTTCGAGATTCGTTAAGTCATTCATTATATTCTTGATTGTGCTTACAGATTGCTGACAATGGGTCGATTGATGTCGATGAGTTTTGGTGAAACCTCCCTATCATTGGAACACTGGCAGATGGTCAAGGAACTCGAGAGGCTACGAAGAGAGAGGCTCAAGTGAATGTATTATTTACTACTAAGATTTGTTTTTGTTAATTTCAAGGGTTGATTAACTTGGGTAAATTGTAGTCCATGGCTGTTACCAGCCACCGGTGCAGATGTTTTTGTAAGAAAATATTGTGCCGTTAATGTTAAAATGCTGCCAATTTACATCAATTTTCAGACTTTTCAAACTCTGGAGTGGGAACACTTTCTGTTTGGTTTACTGAATCGTGAATACCTCTTTAGGTTTTCTGATCGAATGATGGAAACACAAACTTTTATTCAAACCTAATGTGTTTAAAATTGGATCAACGAAAAGGTTGCACCTATTTGATCGGAATGTCACGAGTTTGAGTCATAGAAATAGTTTTTTTGTAAAGCAACAGTAAAACTGCATACAACAGACGTTCTTCCTGACCCTCGCAAATTGAAGAGCATTGATGCCTTGGGGCTGCCCTTACAAAATTGGATGTCAAAACAGCCAAACACAAGTGTTAATGTCGTTCACCCAACACTAATCAAGTTCCGGCCACAAATGAATTATATTAGTCTATTGCAAAACGTCTTGAGAGCCATTCTACCATACAACAATATAGGTAATGTCAAATTATCAAAGAGACGAGTCAAATGCCCATTTCAACATCGATGTTGTCTCCAATTTAGTAATTATCATATGCACTATCCGTCAAGTGTGAGATTTTATCACAAAAAAACCTCGGTATTAATTAAAGTGAATATTTAAACTATTATTTCTCCTTTCTTGTGACCAATGTGGGATTCAACAGGTACATTGCAGTAGAGAGATGTCACGGGCGAGGCATCTTATTTCTCATGTCGGTCACTTAGATTTCAAGCACGTTGAATGCCTCTTCATTTATTCCAAGGCCAAAGCTCTTGTATTTGAATATTGTAAAAGCATTAATTTACCTGGAAAACAGTAGCTGGTCACATGAGAAACTCATCTTCTCAGAGAAAGGTTCCCTACTAATACTTTAGTCGACCAAAAATATATACTTTGAAAAAATATCATTAATACTCGAAAGTAGTCATTTTATAAGAGTCGAGATTTTCCTTAGATTTTTGTATTCAAAGGCGAAGAATCTTGAGATTCGGGTTGTTGAATAGAGGGAGATCTGAAATTTGATTTGTGTGAGATAGGTCAATAAAATAAGCTAATGAGAGCAGTATGATTTAAAATAAGTGGTCTGAATCTTCTGGCCCGTTAGTTCCGAACACAGAAATTTAAAAATTATCTCTATTCATTTTACAAGTCACATGAAGAATCCACCAAACCAAAGTATATATAATGAAGGTGAAAGTACAAATTTGCTCCATCTGGGTTCTGTACCTACTCGGGGTATGAGTAATAAAATCTGCATACCACATCCAACGGTACAAAATGCATCATCATCAAATCAAACGGACACAATCTCCTCACTGTATATATATATATATATATATATATTATATTATATTATATTATAGATAGGCCTAGCGGGTGCCAATTAGCCACCTCAGCAATCAGTTGCCTCCTAAAAAAAAAAAAAAACCTCCACTCTCCTCTTCCCATCCGCATACAAGGTTGTACCCTTCACCGTTCACCAGACTTTGACCGTTTTACTGCCGGAGGAGTCTTAGAATTGACTGCCCTCATATGTCTGGCCAAACTGCCAGTTCCCCGGCGCAACATTGTTGGCGGTGAGAGTTCTGCCGTCGCTGGTAGTGACTTGGAAGGAGAGGCTCTGGCCGTTGAGGTAAGAGTTGCTCTGCCAGTTCTGGCCCCAGTTCCTCGACATGGCTTGCCACCCTGTGTTGGAGCCCTTGATCGACACTGAGTGCACATCTCCTGCTCCTCCCACGTTTGTGATCAAAACCAAGTTGAAGTATGAGTGGCCGTTGATTGTGAATCTTACTCCTCCCTTCTTCACACATGAAACCCTACAAATTACCGAACAAAAGCATGTTAATTTCACTGTCTCACAAATTATACAAACTTTCAACGACAAAAATAAATAAATTTTGGGATGTGACCGTCACGTGAGACTTTTTTTCATGTCACACTTCATATAATCAAGTGAAAAATGACACTGTGTAACGGGTGTATATCGCATTTTTTCTTGTCTCACTCGTTACGTGACTTGGTCAGTGGATGAGTGAGATAGAAAGAATAAGATCTACACCTCTATAAGTCAGTTACACAGTGTGGTGATTGGCTTCATATACTTTCATAGTAACATTTCTGTTGTAAGTAAGTTTCCAAGTCACATGTTAAAATTACTGAGGCAGTTTAAGTAAATGTTTGTTTTTTACCTTCTGAAGGAGACGGGGACAATTCCAGCTCGGTACTGAGCGATTTTCTCGAAAGCAGGCTCAGCCAAATCGAAGTGCTGGAGAGGAGGGTTGCACCAGCCACCATTGTCGTTGGACTGAGCAAAATTAGGAGGGCAGAAGTTGGTGGCGGTGACGATGATGCTGCCGGGGAGGCACCATTTGGGGTCACTATCACATTTCATCTCATAACAAGACCCGCAGCTCAAGCCATCGTTGAAGAGAGCTGTGCTCAGTGCTGCAGTGTTGGTTCCGTACCCTTGACTATACAAGTTTCCATATCCGCAAGCACCTCCTGCAATATCCAAATACACAACCCGATCAATATTCATGGTTAAAAATATTTACTATCTCCATCTTGGGTTTTCGGTTTTTTGTCTACAAGTGATATTCTACTTTGAACTAATCTAAACTGCAATAAGACAAATTTAAAGTTGGATCAATGTGCATCTGCTCTGGCCAGTGTGACTGCATCCACGAGTTTGGGTTTTACACATTCGAACTCAAGTTACCCTAAAGTGAAAAAGAAGTGAGTTAGACTTACCCATTGTGCCAGAGGCATCACCACCACCATAAAATGTGGCATGGCCACCTTCCCATCCACCTCCATAGTCACCAAAAGTACCTTGAAGACATATATTGAGGACAAAGAACAGAAGAGCAATGGTGGAGTGAGAAAGAGTAAAAGCCATTCTTTATGTGTTTAGAGAGAGAGAGAGAGAGAGAGAGAGAGAGAGAGGAGGAGGAGGGGGAGGAGGAGGAGGAGGAGGAAGTACTAAGTGCAAAGTGAGAGGTGAGTGGTTGCATTGTGATAAATTGGGGGTTTGCTTATATAGGAGAGTTAAGGCAGTGTGAACAGAAAGAGACAAGTTTAGGCTTTGGCACCATGTTGATTACCTTTTAGAGAGAGAGAGAGAGAGAGAGAGAGAGAGAGAGAGAGAGGTAACCACATATAAACAGAGATTCATATTTTCAGGTCATATCACAAGAATCCATGTGCACATGGAAATGTTCCGGTTAGACTCACCAACTGCTATTCCCCATGACCCTACCTCCACATGCATTTCTCAACCGTTTTCGTTATTTTAGAAATACTTTTTCTACTAGTCTACGATTACTTGTGGAAACTCGTAATTTGTTGATTTTCTTCTGAATTTGCCTTGAGTTACGGAAATTAAGTCCTTCCATGTGAAAACTGGTAATTTGTTGATTTTTTTCTGAATTTGCCTTGAGTTACGGAAATTAAGTCCTTCAATTTGGGATGTTTAGGTTCGATCACAAGTCCAATTTGGTGGCTATGATTTGGGGAGAATCTTAGTTTTCCTAAGTTAAGTTCTTGTGTTTATCTCCAATCGAGCCTTGTTGCTTAGGCCTGTAACTAAATAGGAGTCTTAAAGTGATTTATTGTGTGAATGTTAAGTCTGAGTGAATAAGAGATTTATTATCACCTCTTGTTGAGGTCAAATTAAACACATCATAATCTCTCATGCTCGTAGAACAAACTCACCGTCAATAAGTGGTTAACAAACAGCTTAAACACATCAAATATACAACCAGTTGTAAAACAGATTTTCTTGTTGGACATATGAATATCAGTATGCAGTCTTTGAAAAGTTCAACGTGTTTTGCCCTTGATCCATTAACTGCTAAAAATGCTCAAGAAATGAAGTCAACTCATTGCTACCTTTTTCCTTTGATTTGCTTAATAACATTCTGAAAAATCCGAAAAGGTAAAATAAAAGAATCATTTGGAGAATGCAATGAACCAATGCAGAGGATCCACTGGAAAATCCGACATAAAAATCATTACCACCTTTGCGAGAAGCTCGAACTACATCAGTTCCCACGTGTGTTGATGATTTGAAGTGATTGGGAATCTTAAATCGTTTGAAAGTATTTTTAAAACGGCTGAAAGTGTTTTTAGTAAAAATGTGTTTGAACACAATTCTTAAAAGTAGATTATGAAAAGCACTTTAAATGTTTTTTTGCAAGAAGCACATATCTGGTGATTCTTCTAAAAATCATTTAAAGTGCTTTTGGAATCCAAATTTAAAGTGATTTTTCTAACATGATATCTTGTTTTTCTTTTGGTTTTTTTTCTCCTCCTTGGTCGCTCCAGACCCATTTGCACCACATGGTATTCCGTTGCCCTCATATAGTTGCATATAAATTATCTAATTGAGGGCTTCTCTCATCTTCACTTGTTTGGCATGCCACTCCTATAAAGATTCTTTCTTTTCTGCAATCAGATTTCTTGGGCATCTCAGCATTCAAGTTTGTTTCTCCTTCTTGATGTGTGATTTCCTTTTTTACCTAATCTTTTTGGATTTCTTTTTCGTTTGCAACTTGTCTTGAAAGTTCTTACTTTTTAGGTTTTATTTTAGAGAGGTTTGGCTTTTGGAACTTAAAATCTCACCAAAAGTGGTTTTAGTTATTTTAAAAGCACTTTCAAATGAGGCCTAAGTATTAATATGCTTGATTTGTTAGACATTAGTCAAGTTAATTAAACAATTAAATCTACTAATCTAGTTTCTTTCATTAAAACTTTAAATCATTATTCATCGAATCATTCGGAAAAACCAAGGAGTATATAGATTTCTTGAACAATTTGTCGGTTGAGATTATGAAATAGAAAAGCATTGTTAAGAAAAGTGAAAATATTATAAAATTAAGAAGAAAAAAATGGCAGCTGTGTATGGGTGGAGTAATTGTCAACCCAAATAACGCACCCCAATTTGATTTAGGGTTCATCACATATAAAATCATCAACCACACACGTTGTTGCCTTCAATGCGACGAAATTAAGAAAATAAAATAAGATTAGCATGTTACTTGTTGACAATATAATCTAATCATCTCAAGATTAGAGTGCCTGGATGATAATCATTTTAAAGTAAATGCCTTTTGGTATGTCATGGTGAAAATGGTGGGAGAAGTTCAGTATGGCCGGCATACATTATTCTATTACCAGACATAATTGAGAGAAACTCATCCAAAACTAGAGCTAAAAACGCCTTATTTCGTTTGTTCTCCTTCTTCACTTCCTTCTTCTTGCATACAAGGGCGACATGTCATATTTAGAACCGCTATGCAGCGTGCTTTGTTTACTATTCTTTGGTACTTTGTTTCAGATTCTAATAATAATCAGGTGCAACAATTTATGAAGAATGTTGTGTTATTTCGTAAGTGTAGGTGATTTCAACGTTACTGCATGTGCATGTAAATGAAAAGGCTCTTAATAAATCTTTTTTTTTCCGAACAAAATGTTTTTCTCACTCATTTTATTATTTTTTGTTGACGGTGGAAGCAAATATTCTTGTTTTTATAATCGAGAATCTAATTATAAAAAAAAATAATGATAATTTTTTTAATTAAAAATTTGAATTATATTTGGATGATGAGCCCTACCATGTTACGAGCACATGCAATTCCCGGGCTTGGCGGTCCATTAAATTCATACATCATTTTCAGATGATTTCGGTGATCCTTTTCGGTTTTCTAAGATAATGATAAATAAATAAAACATAGATGAAACTATTAGAGAATTTAAAAGTAAAAAAATTTGACTACGGCTTTTGGAAGATAAAAGAGAGAATAATTTTGAGCTTTACAAAAAAATAAAATAACGGGACATGCGGATTCAAATTTGAACGTTGGGGATCTCAATGTTAAAGATCCAAGTTTTTTTTAGATAAAAACATAGCATGAACATTTGATAAGCTTGTCTTCAACCAAATCATGTCGCGCATATGTTAATAAATGTCGATATTTGCCGAAACAATTTGATAAGTGTTATCGACAGTATTTGTCGAGTATTGTGAATACAACCTGATGAGTACTACCGAAAATGCTAGCATGCATTACACCTAACACTTAATGGACACTAAAAATATATAGTGCAAAATATTCAAAGCGTTTCCAAAAACCTTCGCATACTTATGTTCCAAACTTCGAATAGTTTTGGGGCCAACTTGGTACCAATAGTGCATCTGCCACATGAGATAACATCTACTAATGCTCGATAAGAATTTTCCCCTCAACAAAATCATCAAACTTGTCTCTTGTGTAAAGGAATATTATGGGGATAGATTTGTCGCATCAAAATCTCTAGGATTTGTTATGTCACGTACATTTTTTTCACATATACATTTCCTATTTTTTGTGCATTAAAGTATTGTGTCTACCTTTTTTTTTTTTTTTTTTTAAAGTATTCTTTTTGGCAAATGAGATTTTATTAGATTAGATATTTGATTAGTGATCGGCAAATGCTTAACTCCTTTCTGCCATTATGTCTGCCTTTTTTAAACTCAACTTAAGTTTCTCTTCTCATAATAAAAGTAGTTTAAAATAAAATATTATTGTACCGCTAAACTTATCATGTTCCGACTCTAAAATATATTTGGAACCTATATGTTGCCGTCGGGACATCATAACATGAAGAAAAGTAAACTTGATCAAGTGGAAACCACTCCCACAAATACATGAGGAATAGAATTACAACACAACAAAATTCGTCACACAAGAGAAATTACGTCTGGTACACACAAGATAAGCACAAAATATAGTATATACATGAATAAACCCTAAAAGCTCGAATACTCAGCCCAATACCGTGACACACGAAAATCTAATAGTTAAAAGATATTTGATCACCACCTAAATCAAACCTCTACACCATGCAAGTCAATAATATATACATTGTATAATTCATGAGCATTGTTTTTTCCTTTTGGAATACTTGAAAAATAAGTGAATAAATGGCAATAGTCCAAAGAGAGTGATGCTACACCGAATTCGGTGCAAAGTCAAAGTTTATGGCCTCAATGTTAAATATATTTACAAGTTTTTGGTTTTTGGTTTTTGGGTTTTGGTGTAGCCATGGACTTTGAGGAAGAGAGTTTCTGTAGCTGTGCACTTTGAAAAGGGAGAATATTTTGCAAGCTTTCATTTATTGTATGTGTTTGCCATGCCACTATAACATTTGAGCAATCTATTAAATAGTATTGAGGTAGGTGTTTCTTTCTTCCTCTTTATTAACAATCAAAATGAAAAGAGATCATTTGTATATTATATTCTGCAACTTCAAAAATGTCATTCTGCACATTAAATATTGTCCACGATGTTCTGCATAACCAACGACTCATAAATATTATCTTACATTTTGTTTTTGTAAAAATATGGAGGAAAGTTCTATTATAAAACCAATTGGTAGTACAAGGACTAACCCAACTTACTTATAAATTCATGCAATGTCTCTCTTCCCATCAATGTAGAATTCATTCGCAATACGCCTCCTCACGTGTAGCGAATTTTCAAGCCTAATACATGGACAACACAAACGTGGAGCACATGTAGTCATTGGGTTTCACACATAGGATAACCTGCTCTGATACCATGAAGAAAGTTGAGGTTCCACTATGAAACCAATTGACAACAAGGAAATAGCCCAACTTATTTATAATTTTATGCAAATTCATATTCAAATAGTCAAATTGCTAAATAATGACTCTTTTGCAGTGTCGATAACCCCGTCTTTTAATAATTCATATACCTTTTATCCTTGTTTTCTCTTTTGGACAAAGGTAGAAGGCGCTTGAATTGAGATCTCACACAAAGGCCTGTGGATATTATCCAAATGTTGAGTGTGGAGGACCCACGAAAAGTGCACTTGGGGATGTCTAATAATTTAGTCCCAACTATCCCAATTGCATAAAACTAAGCATCCCAAAAGAAAACAAAGGACCCATTTGCTTATTGGCAATAAGGATTTGAGTGGTCAATTTTTTAGGGTAGTTACTAACATGGTCTGTCATGGCAGCCACAACTAGTCCCACATGTGTTGCCAACTTCCAATATAGTGCTAAGATTGTTCAAACTAAAAGTCTCCTCCACACTAGGCATGTGCATTTATGTGGATAACTTGTAGTGTAGGCCATTGCAAACCTGGTGACATGTTACCTGTGTCTGGTATTATAAGCTCTGTTTCTTTTTGTTATATAGATTAATGAACTGACAGAATGACAATGACGGGCAACTAGGTCTTGGTCTAGTGATGCTTCTTTTTCCAATACCGAAAAAGGTTCAAAGTTCAAATTTCTCGTCACCGTTTGCATAGCTGCACCATAGGGAAAAGATTGGAAGTCCTTATCCTCTTCGGGTTGCGCTGTTTTTTATAACTAATCGTAGGCTAATAAGGCCTATAAATCATTTGTTAGAGCCGGAGAGTGGGAGGTCAGGGAGAAAATCTTGCGTCCGACAGCAAATACGACGCCACACAAAGGGGTGGGACCATTGATCACATAGACCGGCGTAGGATCTTTACACCCGAAAAAGGGGTCGGAATGGATCCTTCCAATTGACATTGATAATTACTTGGACTACACTTCACAATTTCGACGTGGGAGTTAAAAATCCAAAATTAAAAATTAAAAATTGTTCCGAATCAAGGTAATGTTTCATACCGTTGCGATATATCGGAAGTTAAAAATCAGATTGCATTTATCACCAGGAAAGGAAGAAGAACAAGAAGCATCAATTGTATGTTACATCAAAGCAAGTTAATTTAATTTGAGTGACAAGGGATGGACATAACAACATGGATTCCACAGCACGTCAAATTATCTACGGTTACAAACGAATACACAACACATGGGGAGAAGGGGGTTCCCCGGCACGAAGAGCTGCATCTCTTAAAATCACATGAGCAACCCAAACAAATGACTTTAGAACTCGATAAGCATTCATGAATAACTCACGACCTAAAGCAGCTACCAAAAATTTTGGGAGCAATCAATTCAAAGAATCAAAGTCCGATAAAACAAGTTTAAACCATACCTTTGGCTGAGGTCAGTCTATGAACAATCCATCAAATAAGGTGGACCTGGGGTAGGTTAGGTTTTAAAATCTCCTGTTGCTTTCGCCGGAAGATATTGAGGGCCCTTCAGGCCTCACTAGATGAGAACCTCTGTTATTGATGTCAAGCCCCTGAAATCGGCCAATAGGATCCTGCTGCGACATGTCTGAGCAGGCATGTGACTGGGATGATGCAAGCATATGCTGATGGGGAGCTGACATATTAGGCTGGAATTGATGGAACTGTGGCATGTGAATGTTCTGGGAATCCCGTGACCCAGGCTGTGACTGATTGGGATAGAACAGGGACTGGGAATATGGAAAATGGTGCATACCCAGATTGTATGAATCAGTGTGCGTTAATTGTTCTCCAGTTGCAACCTTAAGCCTCTCAAGTTCTTTCTTCAGTGCATCATTGAGAGCTGTATTATGAGAAAAGTAGCACAAGAGTATCGGTGGTAAGCAATTGCGGTAGTACAATTGGGAAACTTAGTTTAAGAACATGGGTAAGACAACCACACACTTGAAAGTACAGTTACCAGACTCAACCAAAGGGAGATAACCAAGAACTTAAAAAGCAAATCAGTGAATTGATTGGACTCATGTTTCTGAGAAACCACATCATTAAGCGTACAGCAGACGCAAAGGCAGCGGTTACTCTTGAATTTTCAATACCTTAGAGACTCAAAGAGGAGGGTGTTATACTAGATTTTCTAAATGTGGGATAGCAATCGACTTAGTGCGTTTTAACTCGTATTTACCACAGAAATAGTGTTGAACCAGCCTGGGATGATCCATTGTCCACATGCATAAGAAGTAAAATGAGAAAAAAAAAAAAAAGACTGAAACTGAGATCTACAATGAAAATTTGAAAGCAATTGCTAAAAATGGGTTGATGACACATACCATCACGTAATTGAGCTTGTTGTTCCATAGCTTGCACTCGAAGCTTAAGCTCTGTGTTCTCAGAAGATAAGCCTGATGTATCTCTCTAGAAAATAACACAAGAAAACAAATAAAAACCTCTCAGAGAGCAGTCAGTAAGATCAAGCAATACGCAGGTACTGAGTAAAATGTCAAACATCTCTTAACTACAAGTCCTGTAAAACGTCAAAATAATCTCTTTGAGCTGGCATGAAGCTAGAGCGTGCCACTCAACTGTATTTGTATGAACTACATTACTATAATCAGATACGGCAAGCCATATCAGCATTTCAGTAAGAACCTGGAACAGAGTCAGCTGTGCTGATAGAGTAGTAGCTTCCGTTTGTAGCGTCTGAACTTTTCTTTCAAGTTCTGATATGTACCGGGCCTTCCTCTCTTTTGACCGAGCAGCAGACTGCCGATTTGCCAAAATCCTGGAACAATATGTACATGGTGAACTTTCTTTGAAAACACCACCACGAACTTCACTCAAATAATTAAATTTATAATTATCCAATATATTACAGATACGTGCGTCCATCTCGCCGAGTACTTGAACAAGATACATGCTATATGGCATATGCTAAGTTGTATAATGAAGACCCAAGTGTGAAGTATATCAACCCGGATACACACAACATTTTAAGATTTACATGCTCAAAGCCTTGTCAACTATTAGGATAACACTAATCAATTGTTTGAGATTTCTCTTTTTCCAAAAGTATTTGAGATAGACCTTGGCCCTTTGTCTCCTCGTACTTCGAATCTAGGTTTTCTTGAGGAGTCAGAAGACATGAAAACTACAATGTTCCTACTAAACATCCTAAAATGTTTGAAAAGCATCCTGGACATTTGTTGTAAACTTGGGAATAATGAAAGCAATTATCTTTAGGAACCATTTTTTCGATCATTTCGGTATTACTATTAAACAACCAGCTCATAAATGGTTGTCGAACTTCTCGGTTGAGAAAGATGATAAATTCACAATGCTTCCTCGGCATTTTTGATAAAGAATGCTTCTTTAGCATTTACAATTAGGGAAATGATTTCCGCAAATCGCAGATTACGCAGTTTCAGCATCTGTATTAGTTATTCCTTTCTTATTAGCTTAATCATGATGAAGAAAATACAAAACCCTCCAAAGATTTGTTCTTTATTTCGAATCATTATTTCTAAGCTGATCATATCCAACTAAAAACGTGAACAATTTTGAGATACACAAAAATTAGGAACAAACAACGTAAGAGAAACGAAATGTCGATAGAAACAGGTTCAAGAAATACCTTTTAGCTCGCTTGGGATCGACGGTCCAGAGCTCAGCGAGCTTATCGGGAGCCATGGCCTTCTTCGCCTCTATGCTATCCAAAGACGCGTCGACAGAGTTGCTATGGCGGTGCTTCGGCCTCGCGCTCATCTCTCCACCAAACCCGCCGCCTCCCTCCGCCTGCTTGGAACCGCCGGCATTCTCAAGTTTCACGTCCGAGGGTCCGTCATCGAGTTTGGATCCGAGCTTCTCCATGTCCATGTAGGTGCCGAAGATGTCGTCCTCGGAGCCGCCCAGTTCCTCAAAGCTGCCGGACGGGCCGTCGAACGGGTCCTGGAGCAGATCCAGGTCGTCGGGGATCCGGAAATGAACCTCGGATTGGGTTCGACGGTGGTAGGAGCCCCGGAACGGGGCGCTCGGAGTCGTGTCTGGAAACGGCGGCGCCATGCGTGGGTGGTGAGAGTCCTGAGAGCTCGAGCTCGGATCCGGTTTCGGTTTGGCCGGATCTTGCATTTTGTCGAGTCCGCCGATCAGAGCTCTCTTTCTCTCTCTCTCTTCTCTCTCTCTCTCCTCGCGACCGTACTAGATGCGTTGACAGTGAGTGTTCTTCACTCGAGATCAAGTTGGACATTTCGGAGCGAAACTGAGAAACGAATGAAACGGCGTCGTAGTCCTGTGGATAAGACTGAAGATCAAGATAGTACATTTATGATTGTAGCCCAATGGACTCTTAAATATCACCAAACCCAACGGCTCGTGTTATGTCGGACTGGATTAAACAAACTTAAATATGCTTTATTTTTTTTTAGGTGTCCGCATATTTCTCGTAAACTAAGTCTGAAAAGATAACATACGGAATTCATGTCTAAATCGCATTGATTTAAAAAAAAAGAAAAGAAAAAATTGAATGCTTTATTAACGAGCATAAGATAGTAGATAGCGTAAAACTATAAATATCAACATGAATATAGAAAATTAGGGCATCATCTTTAAGAAAAGTCATACGGTCTGATTATCGACAAGGTTCGATTGTTTGAAATTTGGTGTGAGATGCTTGAGAAAAAGCACGAGACAAGCGATAGTGATACTACTACTACTTGTACTACACAGTGAGGCCTTTATGAGTTGCCTCCTCCTACATAACCAATATGTAAATGTTTCTTCCTTTTTTTTTTTTTTGGGAAAAAGAGAAAATTCATTACAAAGAGGAACCAGTATAAAAGTTAAAAAAGGAAGTACAAAAATAAAGGGCCAAAGCAAATGGTAAGCAACAACCAAATACAATTAGGGAGGCTCAGACAAGCTTAAGGCCAGTAAAAGAAACAAAGCAACAAAAGAAAACCATAATTTCCAACACTTAATAGCAGCCCGCCGCACCCGCTTTGCACACCATGCTTGCACCAAATCCCAAACCACACACAAACCATATCTTGAAACACCAAACCAAATCTAACCCTCAAGATCCAAACCGCCGACTACAACACCTGCAAAGAGAACCAAAGAATGATTTGGGTTCTTTTTATTAGTCCATTTCATATGCAAAGTCATTCCTCCTATCAATGTGAGATTCAATCTCAACAACAAACAACATTTGGGTTTTTTTATCAATCACTTTCATATGTTTCTCTATTTCTCTCGTCATACACGACACTAGAATTGAAAATAGATACAGACGAGTGTTGATGTGCGAGGAGAAAAACTTTGAAAAAGCTTATTTAAGACAATTCTTACATTGCATGAAATTAAAATACAAAAAGTCGTATTTACGTGAAAAATATTATCCGAATAACGTGGTCAGGCATTCTTCTTCTCATGCATTAGAAGTTAGCTAGTTTGTTTGGTTAAAGCTCCTCCACATGTTCACCTAATCAATGAAGATGTGAAGAATTGGGTTGGGGGTGGGGGGCTGGGAAAGTCTGTGTGGTCGTTTAACATGCGCATGGAATGATGGAAGGTGATGGAAGTCGTCTGGGTTTAATCAATCCGGGCATATACATACAGGTGTATAGCCCTAGAATTTTGAGGGCCCATTTGGACACATGGACTAGACATGTGTGGACCCATCCCCTTCCTCAGTCCTCCCAAGTCTTTTGTACGACAGTATGAATCATGAGCCACATGATTTTCACGTGCCTCTCACATGCACTTCTCCTGGTCACAAAAATCTTGGCAAAATAACCATGTCATTGTCAAAATATGGAAAGAAGAATGGGAATCCAACCCTTCATTTTTTATGAGAAGATTTCCCTAAATTTGGACTTGACTGAAGAGACTAGAGAATGATTAATGTTTAATTTTTTATGATTTACCAATTGAAAAATATTGAGGAGCGTATCTTAAAAGTAAAATTGTCTATGAATTCTCTGTTATATCATGTTTTTTACACAATATTTTATAATATTGACATGATAATTAACGTTAAATTATGAGGTAACAGAGAGTTCCACTTTGAGAGAGTTTCCTTAGCATTTGTCTAACCAATTACTGTGATGACATTTACTAGATGGCTAAAGAAGCCAATTACTTGGTCAAATTTGATGACAATGAGAAGTGATCATATGTCAATGGTTATAATTTGAGTTCCAAATATTTTTCAATGCAAATAAGAGTTAACGACATTCGGTTTTCACTTACTGAAGAAGAGGATGAGTTTAAATTTTGTATGGACGACAATTGTTAATAGAGAATACGTAATTTAGTCTACAATGAATCATTTGAGAATTGCCAAAAATTTATCTGTTTCTAATCCACGAACAATGTGAGAGATAATATTGTACCAACTTAACATTAATTAATTAGAAGTGGGGGTTAACTTCTTTGAGTATTATTACACAACAAATTGATTATTAATCGTCCGACAATATGCAACTTGCAAGCAAATGTCGACATTAGCACTAACATTATCTCAACAATTGCTTGTTAACATCGGCTAAGAGTAGAAACAATGATTGGACTTTTCAATAAAAGGCAGAGGAGTGAAGGAGTGGGAGAAGGACTTGGTGCTTGGAATAAGAGCTTTTCTTTCTTTTTAAACCCACAATTAAATTAAGATTCGGTGGGATCGAACATTTTGGATTTTCTCCGGACCTTAGTATCTGTATTCTAAGAATCAGAAATTTTGGGCATGTGGTTTGTGTCATAGAAGAATCATAATCCTTGATTTATGTGAGGAGAACCAACAGAATGAGTTAATAAAGATCATCAGATTCAATTTAAATGATTCGAACCGTTTGACCCTTGGACTCTGAAGTAATCAAATATTTTAACTTTATATTTTGAATACTTTTGCTAAATAAAGCACCACCCTTTCCCCCTCCTTATTCAACACTTTAATCCTCTGCACTGCATGTCATTTCTCTAACCACAATAATGCACACACTGGAATTTGAAAGGACAACCATCTGAATCTCATTTGGCATCCTCCTATCTGTAATCCCCTCAGCCACATACAATCCAAATACTACAAAAACGTCTCTATAACTCCTACAAAACTGTAGAAAACACCAAACTCTCTCTCTCCCTCTCATACAATCCAAATACTACAAAAACGTCTCTATAACTCATACAAATATGCAGAAAACACCACACACACACACACACTCTCTCTCTCTCTCTCTCTAGAAATGAAAAGGGAAAGGAGAACAAGCTTCAACCTTTGAGCCTCTGAGTTTTCTTAATCTTCATCCATGTCCTTTTAGAGTTTTGGGGTGGTTCTTCTGAGGAAAAAAGGGTTATCGGGTTGTTAGTAAAAGAGATAATTTACCTTAAAGTTTCAGCCTTTTTAATATTCACCACCTCTTCCCTCATCAGTCTCACAGACACCATCTATATATGCTTTATTGAAAGTCCTTTTATCTAATTGGAATCCTTACAGAAATTACTAGTAACCCAAAAGGCCTCTCTCTCTCTCTCAGCTAGGTAGAGTGGAGCAGAAAATAAGAGAAAGCTTTGCCCTGTACATGGGGAAGATGAATTCCCTCCTCTCAGTCTCCTTTGTCGTTCGATTTGGCGCCAAAAATCCATGGAGACGTCAAACTCCAAGCTTATTTGCCTAGTTTCACCAAAAAGGTACCATCTTTTGTCTTATCTTCAAGTAGAGGAAATTGGGTTCTCTTAGTTTCGGTGAACTGATACAAGCGATATTAGGGGAGGAGAGAAAATTGAACTCATAATTTTGTGTTGCCTGAGTTTAATGCTCTCAATCAATTAAATTGTATGTTTTAATTGACATAAGTGATATTGAAGAGGAGAAAATCGAGCTTGAAACTTCAATAGTACGAAGTAAATTTTATTAACCAACTGAGCTACAAGTCGCTGTGTTAATTTTGGTGAATTGAAGCAACCCTTAAAAGTTCATCAATCAATGGCATCTCTTCATCACCACCGTCCACGCCGCCTACTTCTAGACCCAATATCAACTACATCACCATCACCAGCCAATGGAGGCAGGACACGTGATAATCACCCCAATGAATCCAATGGGAACGGGACACGTGGTACGTACGCCAATGAAGCCAATTTTGACAGCAACATGGTTATCATCCTGGCAGCCTTGCTGTGCGCTCTGATATTTGCATTGGGACTAAACTCAATAGTCCGGTGTGCGCTGAGATGCAGCAGAAGGTTCTCTTCTGAGACACCAGACGAGACGGCGGCGCGGTTGGCGGTCACCGGGCTTAAAAAAAGCATATTGCGTCAGATTCCCATCGTGATATATGGGACTGGACCAAATATAGCTGCCACGGATTGTCCAATTTGCCTTGGAGAATTTATGGACGGGCAGAAAGTCAGGCTGCTGCCGAAATGCAAGCATGGATTTCATGCCAGGTGCATTGACACATGGTTTTTGTCACATTCGTCGTGCCCGACTTGCCGCCATTCGTTGCTTGAGCCGCCGGCTGCGGGCAGTTCGGATTCGGCCGAAAATGTTGGTGACGGTGGTGCTAGACATGCTGGAAATGTATCCTCAGGTGGACAAGGTGATGTGATAATCTCTGTTGATGAGGCTGGCTAGCTTGTAGAATGCTATATTTTTGTATTTTATTCGTGGACTACATTTTAGCTGTATGAGATGCTAGGCAATGTACTTTCATGTAACGTGATATACTTGTTGTAGTATTATAAGTTAATCATATTGTAATATGATTAAGTTAATATGAATAGCAGTGTATGATTGGTTAATCAGATACCGTAATAATTGTATCCTAGTAAGGTTTTCTATTGTACAGGGGAGTGTCATATTATAACTAATAATTGACGTGGCAATCTACAGTCTTATGTCAAATTTTATGTTTCTCCAACCATATTATCAAATATTATTTTTTTTTATTAACAAAGAGTTTTAAATGGTTGTATTTATTAAAAATAATTGTTGAAACAAAATTTTTATTTGATGAAATTTTAGTGAAATAAGGGATTCACCGTTAAACTAACACAAAATAAATTTAGCGTTGATGTCAAATTTAATTCCTAATTACAAAGACTCCAAATCCAATTAGCAAATAACATTTCGGTTGGAAAGATTTTTGAAACATGCATAGTGGCATCTTTACCTAAGATTTGACAACACCTTCACAAATGCTCTAAGGATGTAAATTCTATTCTTGGGCAAGTCCCATGAAAAGGTTTCCATTTCAAATCACAACCCAAATTTTATTTTTAGAACTGGTCTGGTGTTACTTATTCTATATTTCAATGTGATAACTCTAGTGTTAGTCCTTCTCATGATGTTAAAAGACATCTCAAGTGTAAATCTCCCTCCTGAGCTTAGGAGGTTGAGCCTCCTAAGCAAAACACACGGGCCGTTGGATTTTGATCCAACGGTTATAAACAAGAGGCATTTTAAAAGTTATAATAATTGTAGTCGTTAGATCAAAATCTAACAGCCCATATGCTTTGCTCAGGAGGCTGAGCCTCCTGAGCTCAGGAGAAGATCCAAATCCGCTCATAAAAACGAGCTCAGGAAAAGATCCAAATCCGCTAATGAAAACGTATGCATGTTTCCTTAGCTGCATTTCCCTGTTTGATTTGATGGGCAATTGTATATGGAACACAAGGAAAAGGCATCATCATTTTTGTGCTCACAGAATGGAATCACAAACTCTCTTTTTCCCCTCCTTTCTTCACCTTTTATTGGCCCACAAGTCAGCAGTTCGATTCCTGCACTACCTCATTTCAAACCCTTGTTTTCAAGCAATGGGGAGTTGAGGGCATTTTCTTAAGCATCATTTTATCACTGGACCATCATCCCCTCTTCTTTCGAACCCGATTGATATCAAATATACCTATCTCCAAAGATTACTTTACCCTTCCCCTCGCGCGATACGCCTCATGTTGGGCCTATTGTGGAGGACGTCAAAGCGTTAATGACTAGGGTCACTGGAGCTTTTCCTACTCATATGTGTCGTCAACCCTATGAGATTGCTCACTGCTTAGTTTGTACTACCCTCTTCAGCAGTTCACTTTGTTCATGGTTTGAGGAACCACCAGACCTCATTACTGATCTTCTTCTTGAAGAGTGTATTGGTTTGTTTGGCTGATGTTTTCAGCCTTTTGTTGCATTGCTTTCATATATTGACTTGTTCTTTTAAGGAATGAAATTCTCTACCCTTTCAATTGATGAAAAAAAAAAAAAAGATTAATTTACTGCCAAGTCAATATTTGGTATTGAAACTCGAGGAACACTATTATGAAATACTGATTACTTATCGGATGTTTATATAACAAAGTTAAGCAGGTGAATCAAAGTCACTTTAGACCAATTATATTTTCTGGTCCGATCGTATTAGGAATTGGCAGGAGGTGCCTTATCTTTTGCATGTAGTTGCATGACTACGAGGTGTTCCATTAAGTTTCAGGAGGATCCTCGTTGGATCCTATTTGTGAGGATCCTTTAATCACATCCGTTCATTTTACATAATGCGGTTAAAAATTATTGTAATTTTTTTTATTTAAAATTGAATATAAACAGTACTTGACAAAAACTAACCGCACAAGGTACGATGAACCGATATAATTGAAGGATCCGGCGAGGATCCTCACTCCATTAAGTTTAGTTTCTATCTTCCTAGCTTTAGTGCCGCATGAACCAACCAATTAGAGACAACCTAGTTTTGCCGGCTCCTTACTACTATGGGACAATACTTGTGTATTCATTGGGATGTGCTCAATTTACTTACTATCCGATAATGAATTAAATCTTGTCATTAGTATTACGCGATGTAGTGATATTTTTCTATATTCGTAGGCCGATTTTTATTCAAGTCTTGAAGCTCATATGGATATGGTTGATAATGAATTAAATCTTGTCATTAGTACTGTGATATAGTGATATTGTTCTACATTCGTAGGTGGAAGACTGGAAAGTATCAAGTTTTCCTTTGAACGCCGAGTTTAATACCTAATTATCATTGACTCTTGGCTTTCGCCAATCATCCTTCACAATCATTGTATTAAAAAAACAATAAAATTAATTCTTGGGCTCACGCGTCGGACTTGGTCCAAGGTCCAACTCGGCCCGTATAAGGCAGGTGGGACTGAGACTTTGAAATTGAAGTCGGCTCGGCCCAAAATAGTCCAACTCAAGCCCGACCCGAACATGGATTTAGGCCCAGAAGCCCGGCCCATTTCCTAATCAACAATGTTATGTTCATATAAGTTATCATATTAGTCGACCTCTATAAGCAAGATGATCAACAATGTGCTACCAATAAGTTTTCTTGATATTAATCATCAGATTTTAAGAGGTTTGAGGGCAATCAAAGGATGGAGTAGTCATTTTCAATGGTGAAGATCTTGTTCTCCTTTACGAGAGAGACTTACCTATATTAGGTACGTCACTGTGACAGTATTTCAAACTAATAACTCATTTTCATGTATGATTTTTATGAATTGAGATCTCCTCTAGATCTCACACTCCGAAGCCCACGAATCAAGCAATCCGAAGCATTCAAAAGAGAGAGAGATTGTGTGTTAGGTGAGCCAGTTAGATGACTAACGAGAACTGCAAAACTTAAATTGAACGGTCCAGATTGCTTGGTTCGAAGGCTCCAGAGTATGAGATCCGGAGAGGATCTCAATCCGTTTTCCATAAGCAAAAGACATTTGAACAGCCAGAACTCTACATATAATTGATTTTATTACATAAAACAGCACAAGAAACAGCAGGTTTTTCCACTTCACAAACTTCAAAAAGTGCCTTGCAATTGCAAATCCCCAGAACTACAGATTCAGTTAGTCTACTCACTTGGTCAACTCACCCGAGAGAGCGTTGGCCAAGGAGGAGATGGTCGAAGGAGACACCCCTCTCGTCCCTCCCAAATACCATTTCTTGATATTCTCCACCACATTTGCGTTCTCCACTTTGATCTTCGACTCTTCCTTCCCTTCAGTGCTAAACACAATCTGCATCCACACAAAAGTACCAAGTACAAATTAAACAACAGCTAGAAACGATTTTTAACCACCGCAATTTATATCAAAGTTTTAATAAAACACTTCCGGTACTACTCATTTTTAACAAAAAAATGACATTTTTACCTTTCCTGGTATTATTCACTTACACATTTATTAGTCATTTTTCTTTGAAACTATAGTTTTTTAGGACTTTTCGTTAGTTTTCCTATATCGTACATTTGTCAAGATTCCGATGTAAGATGATTATGTACCTCAGCAGTGTTAGAAGTTGCAGGAAAATGGAATGTGACGACGGAGTCCTTCTTGAAGTACTTTGATTGGAAGAACTCGACAACTTTCTCCAAGGCTTCCTCCTCCTCTTCCTCATATTTGTCATCAGCTGCCAATCTGTCCCTCACTGCACTCTCAAGCTGCACTCCATATTGTGACCCTTTGATCTCCTTGATCACCACAACCCTAATGAATTTCTCGACAGGAGCTACATGCAACGCACAGTTTGATCAAGGGACGAATTGGGTTGACTTAAAACTCGACAGATATTTTAAACTACTCTAATTTAGAACGGCACGGCATACTACCCTGACCGACTAGCACAACAAATATTTTAAACTACTCTAATTTAGAGTGGCACGGCACAATACCCTGACCGACTAGCACGACAGATATTTTAAACTACTCTAATTTAGAGCCGCATGGCACACTACCCTGACCAACGACACGCGTTTATCAAATTGGTATTAGCCAAATTAAATATGAAAGCTAAAGATTGAAACTTTACCAGAAACAAGAGCATCAAAGAAGTCATCATCTTCTGCGAGTTCACTTGCCTTCTTGGCCTTCCATTGTTGAAGATGTGACACAATTTCAGCATCCAGGTAAACCCCAATTGCTGTGAACTTAATTTGAAGAAAGTGAATCTCTATGTCGGTAATTCCTGCAAAAATCCCAATTTACCCATCAGTAATTTTTTGATTTACTTAACTTAATAAACCCAGATATGTAATTAATTAGCATGTATAAGATGAAGGCTTTACCTTGACCCAGCAGAGATAAAGGCTTGGTGGTTGTGATCTGAGGAGGAAAAGGGACCTCATCCACCATTACAACTTCAGTGCCCACTGCAAAACGCAAAGATTAAAAATTTAGTCATGAAAGATCCAAAAAAAATATATAAAAAATAAATTAAAAATAAATGGGATAATAAGCATTAGAGGGGGTATGATTAGCAATTTAGCAGAGAGGCAGGGAGCTCTTACTCTTACTGGCTTTGTGATTTGGGGGTATGATTAGCAGGAAGCTGGGGAGATGGAGGTAGGAGGTGGAGATGTTTGTCTGAAAAAACAATGAGATTGCATGTAACTGATGTTTGAAGGCTGTATATATCTTGGGGTGTGAGATTTTCAGCTGACAATTGCCTTCAAGTCTTGGCCAAGTGGTAGGTGGTACTTTTGTGGAGGTTGTTAAAGCTTGTGATCACATCTCACCTTCTCCAACTTAACTTTGCAATTGAGAAAATGATGGTGTCATCCGTGTTTTTATTTTACTTCTCACACACATCTTTTAATTTTCGATTGTCGAATTGAATAAATTGAAGAAAAAAAATAATGGACAAAAATTAACAAATATGTGTAGAAAATGAAAAACAGTGTGTAGATAACACTACCCTTGTAAAAATTTCCATGTCGACCCCGAATTTGATTAGAAATTTAGATAATTTAAGATCTTTTGTATGGTAGTGGAATATGAACATGTGACATAACCAATTCACTCGTATTAAAACACGTAAATTCCTTATTTATGTTATACGTCAAAGCAAATCTAACAGTTATACTTTATGATTCTATTTAGTCTTATATGACAAACTTTCCATGATTCGGATTACTTATGCCAATAAATGAGCATGCAATGAGCTGGTAAGGAGCTTGCAGCTAAAGTAGTTAAAAACATTCATCTTTGTACCCTATGTTCCGAGTTCGTATCCCCCTCTACTTTTATACTTATAAAAGAAGACATAAGATGAGTTCAACCTATTCAAAATGTACTTGATGAGAAATGGATCGTGAGAATTATCCTCCCAAATTCCATAGCATGCTTGGAAACATTAACACAAAGAGTGTGTCACTTGGTTTGCAAGGTACCAAGATAGCCACTTTTCATAGTCCATATTCTTTTCCAAAAGTTGCTAACAAGTCCTCAATATTTACTACCTTTTCAATTAAGAATTTAGTTGGAGGGCCTCCAGCTACCCACGTGTGCAACAGTTCAAGTTTTACGTCCACCGTTCCTTCTACTTACCCGTCCTTATGAATCAATATACCCGTCCACCTTACTGTGAGCAGAAGGGGCAAATAGGATATAAAATATATTTGGTTTCGTCTGGAAGTATTTTAAAATAATTAAAAGTTTTTTTAATGAAAATATTTTTGCAACCGATTTTTAGTAAAAACGCAAGTGAATTCTGAAACAACATTTGAAGTGCTTCCTGAAAAAAGCACATAACTTCTCTAAAAATGTTTTCTGTCATTTTAAAAGTACTTTCAAACGTACCCTTTATTTTGTTTTTTGGACACGGATTAGAATTTGATTTTTTTTTTCCATGCACCTACGACCTACCAACTGCAACAATATTGTTGGGTGCGATTTTATGGTAGCCCACGCTTCAAGATAAATGTTTCCGCATTGGGCCCATCCTTAGGGCTAGTTTGGTATCCCAAACTAACCCTTCGATAGGCCTCCACATTGTTACAGAAGCCCAATAGCATTGCCAAATGGCGGGCTGATTCGGCTGATCCCTAACAATACCAACGAAGCAACTTATTTGGAGTGAAAAATTCAGATACATATGTTATAAGAATTGAAATTACCCGATTATAAAATGACTATCTGAGTAAGGACTAGTTTGAGGTTACTTAAATTTTATTAAAAGTAACTTCTTAAAAAAGTTGGGCTCTTAATTGTATTTGGTAAATTAAAAAAAAATGTTCTTTTTTTTCTTTTTTCAAATTCATGAGTCCAAAACAACAGAAAGCATAAGCAGTTCTACACATGCTTCTAATAAAAACGATTTTTTTTAAGAGGCAGGTGAGCAACACTAGTTAATACAACTTTCACATTGATAATCCTACCCTCATCTTTTTTTGCTAAAAGCACTTTTACCAAACACTTACCTTTTTTTTTTACAGTTGTTTATTCTCACAGCAAAACATGAACAATTTTGAAAAAAAAACACAGAAACCCCAATCTAGTCCTAACTCTATTAAAACAATAATAATATTGTTTAACATGATTTCAGATGTACATGATCAAACGTTGTTTTCACCAATGATCATCGGTGATGTGAACAAAGTAGTGCCATATGATCATGACATATGGTAATTAAGGTGTCATTTTTTTTTTTTTCTGAAAATCATCATCGATGGCAGACAAGAGAAATGGACAATATTATTGGATCATTTGCATTGGTATCTCTGGCCAGAGCATGAGATTTCCAACTTTATTCCTTGCCAAATTTACGTACAATACAAGAAGAAGACTCTTTAGTTTCTATCTTTTATGCTTGGACGACCTTCTCATAAATTAACATGCACATTTTGTGCTTGTTAAAAATTCAACCTTAACGCGACTTACTTGGAGCGTAGCGTTAAGCACTCTTAACTGCTTGAACTGCAAAGGTTTACGGAACTAATTAGCCCTATATATTCCATCATGTCCCTAACCATCTTCTTCAATTCAGTAAACATTAATAATGGAACTCTCTTTACTACAGTTTATCACAGTTTCAGCATTAACCCTAATAGCCATTTTTGCTGGATATTTCAAGTTTAAAACTTCATCTTCTTCCCTGGGCAAGAAGCTTCCACCAGGGTCATTTGGTCTTCCTCTCATTGGTGAGTCCATAAGCTTCATTAGGGCACAAAACCAGGACAAAACTGGTGAGTGGATCCAAACCCGAATCCGCAAGTATGGACCCGTGTTCAAAACCTCACTCATGGGCTCCAAAACGGTGGTTTTTACTGGCCAAGCCGGAAACCGGTTTGTGTTCAGCGGAGGTGACAATGGTATTGCAGGCAACCAAGTCGCAACTGCAGCCAAGGTTTTGGGAAAGCACAGCATCTTTGAGCTTTCCGGGTCTAGGCACAAACTTGTCAGGAATGCACTGATGAGCTTCTTAAAACCAGAAAGCCTTCAGAGATTTGTGGGTGAAATCGATTCTCTAGTCCAAAAACAGTTGTTTCAGGTAACATATGTGTTAGCTAGCTTGATACACTATTTTGTTTAAAATTAACATGAAGGAATATTCAAACTCGAAACCTCTTTCAAAATAGATGCAACCAAATGCTAGTTAACGTGATATGCATTGTTGCTTCTAATTGCAACGTCATGGACTAACGCAGTTTGCTTAGTTTTCTTTTAAAAGAATTATTATTGTTAAGGGGAGGGAATAGAGTTCAAAATTATTATACAATATTAGGAAATGAAGAGTTTCGAACCCAAGATGCATGATGGAAATCCAACACCCTATTTATTAGATATTGGACAACATATATATGCAACGCAATTTACTTAATAACTTTTGACTTATTATACAGGAGCTCGATGGCAAGGATTTGGTACAAATGGTGGGTTTGATGAAGAAAATAACATTCAAGGTGACCTGCAGTTTGTTTTTTGGACTACCAGAAGGGCCAGAGAAAGATGCATTGCTTGAAGATTTTACCATTGCCACCAAGGGTTTATGGGCAGTTCCATTGAACGTGCCGGGGACCATAATTTACAGAGCCATGCAAGCACGTGCCAGGATATCACAGGTCCTCACAAAACTCATGCAAAATCGACAAAAGGAAGAGAAAAACAAGCCCTCCCAAAAGAACGACATCATCTCAGTGTTCCTCCGTTTGAGAGATGAAGATGGTGAGCCTCTCCAAGAGGAGGAGATTCTTGACAATTTCATCACTCTGATAATTGGTAGTCATGACACCACCACAATTCTCCTCAGCCTTTTTATAAGACACCTTTCCACAGACCCCAAGACTCGTCGTGAGGTGCTTCAAGGTAATGAAACTTTGATATCTAATTAATTATTTCAAACATCGTGAAATCTTAACTACTTGAATTATTAAACTACAAATTAGTTGCAGTACAAAATTACATGTTAAACTGAGGATTATGATTGCGTCCTCTCACTTACGATTAACGAACATTTACCATATGAATACAATAATTGGTACAATTCATTCTTTTTATTATTATTTTCTAGATGTCATATCTGCCAAAAATCATTTAATTTGGAGATCGTTTGATCATCCATATGTGTTAAACCAATCAACGGTTTTGGTAACAAGTAGCATCTTTATGATGAACCATTCATTTGTTTTATGTATATGAATGACTAAAAGATCTCAAAATTAAATAATTTTTTGCATATATGATCTTTAAATGATGTTTCGATTATAACGTTCGGACGGTAAAATTTTGTAATGGTAAGTCAGGGGACAAGTCAGTTCCCCCGCTGGGAGGGACACTAACATAAGCATTATCATTAAACGGAAAGCTTTTTAAAAATTAAAAAAAAAAAAAAAAAAAAAGAACTAAATATTCTTAACTACTTGATCTATGGAGCCACGAATAAGTTGCTACATAACATTAAAAAAATGCAGAATGCTCTTAATTTATTAAACTATTAACATTATAAATCAGTTGCTATAAATCAATTGAGGTCTAATATTACATATGAGGTTGAATATCCTTAGAGTGCGTTTGTTGTATCGGACTATCTCGGTTTGGACTAGCTTCAGGGACTAAGCTAGATTGGCTTAGAATAGACTAAACTGGACTGATTTAGTAAAACGTTTGGTGCTGTGTAGGACTAAAAAACATGACTCATATATTATATTATTAAATTTACATTTACAATATTTTATCATTAATTTAATCTATATATACTAATATTTTATTATTAAATTATCCTTTTCCTTTCTAGAACCATCTTCCGTCTTTTTATTTTGGTCAAGCTCTTAATCATCTTCTCTCTCATTTTTTTTGTCTGCCCGCTGCATCCCTCCCCTCTCCCCTTTCTCTGCCACTGTCTCTTTCCCTATTCCCTTTTTTGTCACATTTCACCTCCAATCACTTGCTATTTCCCCCCCTCTGTTTCCCCAAGTTGCGTTGCTCTTCAAGTTCCTGATTCCCCCAAAAAACCCCAACTCCTCCCTCTAAAGCTTAGGATCGCCAATTCGAATGGCGGCCATGGCGAGTTTCCCGTTCAGCTCCCTCTCTCTTTCCCCTTTGATTTTCCGTCCAAATCCCTCTCTCTCTTCCCTCTGCCTCTTTTCCTGTCCAACTCCATGGGTGATAATCTAATTTTGGATAGTCTCGGATTCGAAAATTTTAGGTCGTTGGTGATGCGGTCACTGAAGATGGCTGCTTGAGAAGGATTTGGGAAAGACAAGAGGGGCAATGACGACAAGTAGTCCTAGCTAATACCGTGCTTTCAGACGGGATTAGCTAACGACAGTTAACGAGGTTTGGAGTCGAAACGAGTCCGGGCTAGCGTCATTTAAGTTATGAAAATATGATTTTAGTCTCTGAAATTTAATTTTCTCCACATAAAACCCACCATAAGTTTTTTACTCAAATAAAACTCATTGACTAGATTCCACATCAAAAAATTCATTAATTATATTTGACTTTACACATTTAAAAATTTTTGATGCCCAAAACACCCTTATTTGAATATTTGATGCACACAATTAGTTCTATACAGATTGTAAGGGAGAATTAATGATTTTACGAAAATAGAAAATAATACATTGATTGCCTAATATATAATAACAAAAAAAACATGCCTAATATATGTAATAATACATTATTAGTTAAGTCAACAAATTATATTTTACATATAAGTGTAGGACACATATATATATATAACAAAATAAAAAATTAAAAAAAAACATGCCTGGTATATGTAAAAATTCATGCAAAATAATTTACCTACAAAAAATGTTATTTGATTTAGTGCACCTATTATTCGAATTTTAAAATGTTAGATTGCTTAAAAAAAAAAGCAAAATAATTTCCCCACTATATGTAAAATACATGCAAAATAATTTACCTACATAACATAGCAAACCCAATGCATGCAAAATACATGCAAAATAATGTACCTCCATAAATACATGCAAAATAATTTACCTGCATAACATAGCAAACCCAATGTATGTAAAATAATTTACCTATATATATATATATTTGAAAGTATAGTAGTACTATATATATATAGGTAAACTATATATATATATATATATATTGAGCTTATGGTAGTACTATATACATTTGAACGTATATATGTGTGTGTTAGGGGTAATAAAATGCAATAAATTATTTGTTCATTGTAATTAAGGTGAGTAATAATATTTGTTGATTTATTTTGAATATTGTGGTACAAGTTGTAAATATTTTGTATTAATAGGTCAATTACTTTCCTACATGACAATCACTTTTAAATTTGGGTTTTATTTGAATGTTTATAATTAGGTGGGTTTTTATATAGGAAATAAGAGTTGTAAGGGTCTATATCTAAAGAACTGCGCCAAACGTTGGACTACACTAAATACTAGTCCAATCCAGTCTAGTGAGAGCTAGGGATGTCAAACAAACACACCCTTAACTACTTGAAAAAACTGGGTTACGGTATAAATATTTGGCATGATGAGATATGTTTAGTAATTTGATGTGCACGTTACATACCATGACAGAGCAAGAGGAAGTGGTGAAGGCTGTGGAAGCAAGGGATGATGGAAAGCTTAGATGGAGTGAAATCCAAATGATGAAGCACACATGGAGAGTGGCCCAAGAGCTCATGAGATTGACCCCTCCAGCTTTTGGCAACTTCAAATGTGCTTCAAGAGACACAACCTTTGATGGCTTTGATATCCCCAAGGGATATAAGGTACTATAGAGCTAAGAACTTCGTTGATATCATGTGTGATACATTGTCTCGTATTCGTTTTGAACTCAGAACTTCGCCGAACAAAAGTTTATCGCACGTTATGATCACAGGTTTTTTGGGTGGCATCTGCAACACACATGGACGATAAGATATTTGAAGATCCAAACAAGTTTGATCCATCACGATTCGAGAGTTCATCAAAATCATCATATCCGCCGTACACGTACATTCCATTTGGAGCAGGTCCACGGATATGCCCCGGGATAGAATTTGCAAGAATTGAAGTGTTGCTCATCATTCATCATCTAACTACGAATTATTCTTGGACACCAATGATCAAGGACGAACCCATAAGACGTGAACCACTGCCCTACCCAGCCATGGGACTTCCAATTAAGCTTCATAAAAAATAACCATACGGAGTTCCGAGCCAAGAGACGTAACCTTAAGAGTCAAGTGATTAAGAGAATTCACTCTTAACTTATCACACACTCCTATCTATTTATGAACATCAGGTTGAATAAGTCAGAAGTAAACTCTAAACATAATTAAATAAAAGTGTGTTGAAGGATAAAAAGAATGTATTTATCATTTCCCTTTTTTATATATAAAAGGCACCATGCATGTGTTAATGCCATAATTTAGAGCTTTGATTTGTTCAAAGTCTTTGTCAATAGTCCATCATATGGGTCTTATTTGAGGGGATTGACCAAGTTCCTTGAAGCACCCACCTACATGCTGACATGCGGCCTTCCTTCAAGTCAACTTTCAACTACTATATCAATATCAGAGTACTGTTTTTAATTTTTTCATGCTTTTCTTGTGTTGTAATTATTTAACGTATGGGGACTTTATATGTCATGTCCAAAATCAAGATATTAAAGAGGTAGACACACAACGTGATGCAATCACTAACATATACGTTGTTACTTTCGTAATTTAAGAACTTCCAACCTAGGTTATATATCGTCACGATTAAATTATAATTCAGCGAGATACCCAACTAAGAGATTGAATTTTCTTTATCAAACATGTTGAACCATAAGCTACTTTTCAAATGAATTTTTTAGTATCCTTGTTAAATTGTCACGGTGTTACATTTTTCAATGATAGAAAACGTATACGAAAAAAGAGTTGGGTTCCACTTTAAAATCAACATGCGACAAATACAGCGTAACACTACGAAGCCTAACATATGCTATGACGGAGACACCCAATGATCCCAATTTAATGGGACACGACCTTAAATCAGCCATAGAAATATGTTGGGGTCGTACGGTCTGAGGCCAATGGAAAAAGCACAGGCCCCGTAATTCCAGGTGGATTTATTCTGTCTACGTGGATATATAAATCCCAAGAGCTATGCCAACGTGTCAATTCTCTCTGGATTCATTGGCCGAGTTTTCCACGGAGAGGATGTCCGGACTGTGCCAGCGTCCGAACTCCATGCACTTTCAAGTTTTCAACGCGCCACGTCCTCCCAGTCGCCAGGTGGGACCCTTCCACCCCCCCTTTTATTACAAAAAGGTCCAGCACCCTTGATCTGACAAGAAGTCATCACAGCCAACGGCCCAGATCAAAAGAATGCGGTCCACGCCAAGAATTCAAACCCCGCGTCCACGTGCACCGCGCGGGGACGGAGCATCCGAGCACGCGCCCGCTCGTGCCGAACGAAATACCATTCGGAAATTCCGAATCGTCCCCCTTTTAACCGACTCTCCCGACTCTTTTGAGTCCAATCCGGACTCGGAAACGTGAAAATTATTTTCCAAGCGTCAGTTTTGGATTTGGATTCCAACTTCGCCGCTCTTGGCCGCGTATATAAGAGAAACAGCTCGAGCTTCCACCATAGCAACAACCTGACTCGGATTCAAAGACGTCGGCGGCAAGAAAACGTTTTGGAAAACGTTTTCAGAAACACTGGTTTTTGATCGGACGACGCAGTTTCTTCTGTGATTGCGAATGGCATCGGTTGGAATCCAATTCGGAGGAAATAACAGCGCCGTTCTTGATCACCGCCGTCAGAACGGTCTTTGCGTTTGCAGCCCTTCTTCCAATCGGAGCGTGTCGATGATCCGCGGATCCCGGGGGAAAAGAGGAAATTCGGTAGTGGCCATGGCGCGGGTGGGATTGGAGACGGTGGGGCGGGAGCGGAGGGGCGGCGGTGGAAAAGGGAGCGAGGCTGCGGCGACGGCGTATGAGAAGTTGGACGCGTGGATGAGGGAGTCGGTGGTGGAGATAGTCCAGAATCTCCGGGAGGCGCCGCTGTTGGTCAATGTGTACGGGAGGAGTAGTACGGACGGTAGGCCGAGGCTGGAGACGGAGAAGCGGGTGGAGGAGGAGAATTGGGACGGGCTCAGACGTAAATGGGAGGCGGGAGTGGCGCCGTTTCCCGACGGCGTTATCTTCGTCGAAGAACTGGACGACAATGATAACGGTGGCGGTGAGGGTAACGGTAAAGATGACGGAGGGGATGCGATCACGAAGGCGTGGGGGTTAGTGGTGCAGGGGAAGGGGAAGGAGAGTGGGCCCGCCTGTTACTTGTTGAAGACGAGTAAAGTGAATAACGGGTCGGGCTTCGGGCTCGGTATGGGCTTGGGCTGCACCCATTTCTGTTTGGTTCCGGTGAGCAGTTTCAGGGAGAAGGCCCAATCGCAGCTGAAGAATTGTTGGTTGTTGCAGGCCTAGGCCCAATAATGCTAATTCACATCCTCTCCAACTCATTTGTAAATTTATACCAAATTGATTGATCTCCTCCCAGAAGAAAGCAAGAAAAAAGGGATAATAATTCATTTAAGTTGAATCATTTAGTTCATGATTTATAATTGTACAACTTATCAAGAAGAGGGAAACAATTTACTAGAATCTCGTTTTATTTTTTTGTTTGTTTATAAGTTTAATTATATTTGAACTTACGGGTTTATTCAATTAAGATTTAGGTTTTTCGTATTACTTTTTCTGAAGTGGCACTTTGATCTTTTTTTAAGTTTTGTTCTTCACCGAAGATGCTAAATTAAACTATTCAAAGTTGACAACAACTATAATTGTTGCCAATTCACGTTATGTTATGTAAAAATTGACACATCGGATATTTTGACATTTGCATTGGAGATACTCTAAGCATTATTTGTGCTACAAGCATGGAATTATCTTACATTTTTGCAAGTAGTTTAAGGTCGACTAGACATGACCAATAGGATCCTCTCCGGATCCTTTTGGTGAGAATGTCAAGTATTGTTTGTCTTTAATTTTGTCAAGTACAATTTGTCTTTTAATTTTAGGGCAGTGGCATTCTAAAAATTTCATTTGTACAAAGTATGGAGTATAGAATGAAATTTTTGGAATGCCAATAACAAATTCCTAATTTTAAATAAAAATATTTAAAATAATTTCATGATCCTCACAAAGAGAATCGGGATTCTGAACATGACTTGTGTTGTTTGTGACTTTACTTGCTGCAATTGGTGATGGGTTGTACAAATATTTGATAACTATGGAATGCTTTTGAGATATTGTGGATCATATCGCTAGCCCTTTCCCTTATCCGAACATTAATGTATTATTTTTTTTACGAAAAAAAAAATATTATATTGTCTTTTCTTTGTGTGTTTATACAGATCTCTTGATTTTCCCGTAATCAACAATGTATTTGTGCCATTATTTGTTGAACAACACATGTTTCTGTATAATTTTAGGTTTTAATTCTTGAGCTTGGGTGGTCAATTTGAATTTTTCGCAATCAATCAACTTTAGTATTTTGTACTTTATAAATTTGGATTTTTGTATTTATTGGTAATCCGGATAGAGAAGTTTCATCATGAAATGATGAATTATTGATCATTTTGTCTTGTATAAGGAATGATGAATTATTCTAAATTACTTTAATTTATTGGGAGAAAATTCGAATTTGAGTTCAATTTGACAGATATATTGACTTTACCAACTGATCTAACTTACAAATATATTTGTTTTGAGAATTATTTAATACACTCTAATTAAGGTTGCTAAATACACAATTTGAGGTCAAATTATAAAGTTGTGATGCAAATAGTCCTAATTATTACAATCCACATAACCCCAACACTAAGTGAGAGGCCCTTGAGATTGAGATCGATTATTGAAGATATTCGATGGATGGCTTCCTCATTCCACTGTGTTAAGTAGAAGCATATCTACCAGGAGGCTAATTTCGTTGCGGATTCCATTGTTAATGTCAACCTATCCATTTCTAACATGCATGATGCACCTTTGGTCGTAGTAGATGTTTGTCTCCTTGAATGAAGTTTTATTCATTAAAGAAAAACCAAACATTACCCCAACACAAGATTACATGATTAATTATTATGACCAGCTATCCATGCAACCAAACAATCTCCAATTCGAAAGGCGTGGGAAAAACATGATGATTCCCCCTTTTGGGCCCAAACCAAACAGAGATCCCTCCGCTTCCAAAACCTTTGTTTGAATTTGAAGACGCCCCACGTTGTTTGTGGAAATTGATAATTTATGGATCTCTTTCTCTAAATCCACTAAATTAGAAAATATGTGCCGTTAAAATTTGATCCAATAGCTACAAATAGGGGTTCACTTTAAGTTATAGTAACTTTAGCCGTTGAAATCCCTATTTGTAGCTGTTAGATCAAATTTTAATGTACGGATTCCCTGATTTGGTAGATTGTTGTTTTTCGTTGTTTAATCTTAAAAGCTTCGTCCCTAAACACAATTTAAAACAAACAACATTTGTATAGCCGCAGTCAGCAGCGAGAGAGGGCGCGCTCTTCTTTGCAAAAATTCAAATTTGATAATTATCGAAATCGAATTAATAATAAAAATACCCACCAGAGATCTGTCCTCCTACGCGCCCCCAATCAAAAACCCTAACCCCACCAACCCCTCTTCCCTCCCAATCCGAATTTCTTGATTTCTCATCAGAAGAACGAAGACTGGTCGTTTTGGGATAAACCCTTTTTGTTTAGGGTTGGAAAGTTTTCAAATTTCGCGCCCATGTGATAAATTTTCCAGTTCTTGCAAAGGGGTCGGTCTGAAAGTTTCGTTTTTGAATTGGGTTCGAAGGTTATGGAGAATCCACGCGATTCGGGAAGAGTTTCGGACGGGTCGGCCCCGATTCCCAGATTCGATTCAAAGGTTTTATTTTTATTTATTTTTTAATCCTGCGCTCAGTTTAAATTTTTAGAATTGATGTTCTCCGTTTGATTCATTTTATTGGGTTTTTAATATCTGGGTCGTTTTAGATTGCTGGGGAGAAGCGAATCAGTACTGAGATGGGACAAGAACGTGAGCTGGGTACTCGCAAACGGGCGAAAATGCGAGATCTTATGACGGTGTCCCGGTCCGAAGGTTAGTTATTTTAAATTTTTTAAATTTCTTGTTGCTGTATGGATTTTCTTGGTGTTGAATGTTGTCTCCCTTTTCACGTATGTTTTTTTTTTTTTTTTTTTTGGCAAAATTTGGCGCTTAAAATGTTATTTCGTGAATCTATTAAGTTTTTATGTTTCGTGTGCTTTGATTGTGCTGTACAAATTGTTCAATTACAAGTAGTTGTGCAAATTGCACTCAGTTTACAGGTAAGAGTTTAATGCATTTGAAACCCAATGAAAGGTATTATTTATCTGAGATGTCCAAGGATTTAAGTTGTAAGTAGCTTCATTGGATTTGCATTTGGATTGTATTTGAAAATCATTTGTGAATTTCTTACTTCATGAGGTTGTTTTGGCTTGCGATTTGGAGTGGTTTTGGGGGTTCAGTGCTTAACTCTTACCCTTTATGCCACAGGAATTCATACCGATAATTCAACATCGTTGGAAAACATGGAATCAATTGATCAATTTCGATCTGGTGATGAAAAGATGTCTCAAGTTACCGAAGTTCCTATAACTTTGGGTGTTGATGCATCCCAAGCAGGAAAGTCTTGGAGTAAAACATTGTCAGTACCAGTCAATCCTGCATCTACACTTGATCTCAATACTGATGCGTGCATTGCCAAAAGTAGGGTTCTGGACAACAGTCAGCAATGCACCGAGAGTTTTGAGAAGTCCACCTTGCTTAGGGATTGGAGTAAATGTGAAAAGGCGAAAGGTATTGGATTGGATCTCAACGCAGAAGATGTTACGATTTCAGAAAAGCAAGATCCATTTTATCCTTATAAAAGCACCAATTCCTTGAAGGCAAGAGCTGCCTCTGAATGTGGGAGTTGCACTGGCCCATTGGAAGAGAAAGATCCAATGAAAGTGTGGAAGGAGATGAAGCAAAATGGTTTCCTATCATCCACTCATGGAGGCATACCGGTGCCAAAACCGCGTCCGAAGAAGACTACAAAAGATGAGGTCAAGAAGAAGATGGAACGCGCAAAGAGGGAACAAGTGGACAGGTTTGCGAAAATTGCTGCTCCAAGTGGACTGCTCAATGACCTGAACCCTGGGATTATCAACCATGTCAGGAACAGAAAACAGGTTCGTTCAATAATAGAGTCGCTTGTAAAATTAGAAAGACTGGAGAATGACCGCCTGGGAAACAAGCAAACAAACAATCCAAAAAGTGGAACTAGTGAAATTTGCAACAGGAAGGACATTGAAAATATGAATGATTCCGGGATACATTTCTCTCACGAATATCAGCTTCCAGATACTGCCTATGATGGCAGGCAGCATACAAGAGGGGATGTTGAACGAACCACAATAGAGAGGCTTAGTGGTAAAAGTCTTGCGTCACACTCCATTCCTGAAAGAGAGGAAGATTCTCTATCATTGAAGTTGGCATCATCAATGCAGGCGCCCGAGGATGACAGCCCATTGTCTAACGAGGAAACATCATCCTATCTCTCTATTAAAGGTCAGTTTTTAACTCTTTATCTCGAATGTTTAGTACTATAAGTGGTCTAAGTAGTTGGTAATCAATAATTAAGTGTTGTGAGAGCTGATATTATTTATTTCCTCTTTCTTTTGCAGCTGCTACCATTGCTTCTCAGTGGTTGGGACTTATTCTTCTTGACGTCAAAGGACGTCTTGCAGGTAATGCTCTATCTGTAATATCAATAGTAGATCTTGTTGATGTGGCCTGTTTTTATAAGTAATTTATTTTGTAAACTGCAGCATTGCGACGCAGTAGGAAGAGAGTACGAGACGTTATAACTACAGATTTGCCATCATTGCTGGCAAAAGAATTTTCATCTGATGAGGAGAACGATCCTCAGATCGCGAAAAATTCTGCCTGTGGATTTTCCAGATGTGCTATTGCAGACATGCATCGAGCAAGATGGATTCCACTGTTTGAGCAAATGGATAAAGCACTTTCTGAAGAAGAGGAACAGCTTGTGAGTGTTAAAAAGAAACCTTGATTCATTTCATTGTTTGTTTATCTCTTTCATTTCCTTATAGAACGTACTGGTTTTAAATTTCAGGAAGGTTGGTCGAACCAAGTAAAAGAAATGCAGCTTCACTGTGACCAGGGCCTGCAACTTGTCCAATGGAACGCTGCTTCCGGCATTCAACATATCGGAACATCTGAAAATAATTCCAGGTAAACGTTTGCTTTCACAAATCTAAGTTGAGTTCTTCGAAAAATTGCTTAGAAGTTAGATTGTAACTCATGATTCTAAACTAAAGCAAATTTGGTATTTCTCATCATTTATCTTTTTGTTTGTCATGCAGACCACTGATATTGGATAACTCAGAGAGGGCACTAGCTGTTAGGGCTGCTGCAGCTTCAATTTACTCGACTTGCAACTTCCTGTTGTCGACAAATGTACCATGTTTCTGACCTTTGCTGTACTGCAGTTTTTCCTCCCTTCAATCTTTGTCTAATTAAGTTGATTAGGTTCGCCCGGCTATGTTCATCGAATATTTGGGTCTGTAACATTAGAATGGAGGTCGTATGTCATCTGCCGGCTGTTATCTAGAGTTGCAGAATACTGACAAGTCTCGAGATTTTTCGTTTCGTTTTCAGATTACGACTAGTTGTCTAATATCAGGTTATTTTGAATTCACTCCTTGTTGGCTGAATTCCGCATCATTCTGTAACATCTTACAGTTTGTTGCCAATGATATGAATTGTACTCATTCCACATTTGACAACAGCTTTGTTTAACAACACTTGTAAATCATAGGGGGTGCCCTTGCAGGCGTTGATTAGCCCAATTGGCCAAAACAGTATGCACGCCCGTTGCACCAAAGCTTGAATTCCCGTCCCCGTATTTTAGTACTTTCAAATTTCATTTACAAATAAGATACGATCAATTATAGAATTTCTCTTGTTCAGATGCCCTTGTGCTTTAATTTCATGTCTCAAGCAATTTATTTCGCCAAGTTGGTCAGAAAAATCGTTAACTAGGTTATTATGGAACTAAAGCCAAAAATAAGAAAAAGCCGAGTTTCGAGCAAAAGATAGCCTAGTCAACGATTTTTCTAACCAATTTGACAGAACGAGGTAACATCGGACACGAAACGAAATGCTAATTTTATCTTCCAAATCCTCGGACGGGCTGTACCTACGTCGAGTTTAGAATGCAAAACATAAACATCGGATGTCGCCGGGATCCCACAGACCAAAAATGATTTATATGAACCTTCAAAGTTTTACACAGGATTCAAATACAACGTTGCTCAACATAAAGAAAAATGGATACATATATTTACAATCTAAATTCACAATTCTAGAGCTTCCCTCGGAGCAGTTGTGACAAGGCTTCTATAATTTACAACGCCGGAAACAGAGGCAAAAATTTAAACAACAAAGTTGTGTTATAACGTGGTATATTGCCAACGAAGTATTTCGGCCTAGAGCCAGTTAGGTGCCATCTTGCTCGACATTGGCTTGGATGTTGGGTCGTCAGATACCTTGGCAAGGGAGCGATACTGCAATTTTACGCTCTCTGCATTATCCAATGTCTTTACCACATACCTGTTGAGGCAATTTGTATAAATCAAAACAAATCTAAGCCAGAATCTCACTTGACAAAGGTATGTAAGGCAAGCAAATATATACCATTTAGGTGGAACGTTTCTTGATATAGGTTCAAATGGAATAAAACTAGAAATATGACTAACCATCCGTTTAAGCATTGCGTTGTCACAACAGCCTCGCGTCCGACAAAGCGTTGTGGTGTCCTCTTATTCCCCTGTGACAATATCACTCCAATTATTCGATAGAACAAACAATGGAATAAGAACCAGAGCCAAGATTGGGACTTTAGTCTGCTAACCTTTATAATAACTCTGTCAGTCACAGCAAACGGAAATTGAACACCTCTAGCCCTTGGAGAATCCATGAAAACTAAATCACCACAGCCACCCTTTTCCTACATGAGCAAATAAAGGACTTAGTTTCGAGGTCTTGATAATATTTTCCTCAGTATTTGAAAAACCTAATGATGCAACCGTTTCTGAATCATGAAAAAGACGAACCTGGTCAAACCTTTCTCTTCTTCTTTTGGTTGAGCGATAAAACTGCAACTCTTCTTCCCGTTGGAATGCCTGCACAGCAGCTCGAAGAGCTGCACATGTAAGACAAAACTGTCATACTAGAATGTTTTCTGAAACAAATAAATGTTGTACGTTTGTCATCTGACACCAATTCTTTCATCCCTTTTATATATTTTGAAATAGTAAGTGATTATAAATCATTAATGACAAACTTTTACTTACAAAGATTCGGAGCAATTGAGTCTTCTGAAATCGACAGAGAACAACTGTAGCAAGCTTTCTGGAAATTATGGAAGAAAATAAAACTTCAACTTGACAATCAAAACGAAACAAGAATCTGCAAGTGATAGGGCATAACTTCTTATTGGTTCACAGAATCCCACATGCATGTACCAGATATACTTTGCAGGCAAAAGGTTCAAAATAGTGATCTCTCTTCACTGAGTGACAGCCACGGGAAACAGTTAATGACATGCATATATAATAACTTGTTTGCACCCGGAAGAAATGGAAGCAATCAAAGCAATGACAATACAGTGCATTATCAACAAAATAATAATTCGACTGTGGACCATTACTATCTTTGTTTCGAAGTTTTAATCTGAGATTGTAACTATGCATGTTGATAGATTTGGTGTAGAACCATATGCACATACACAGCCAAATGACAGCAGAGAACACATGTTAGCATGGTCTAGCTTTAGAGATTGTGACAGAAGTTCACGTTCCTATGAGATTATAAAATGCACAAAGCTTGCAAGATTACACTATACTAGCAAGAAAGCAATGATGTTTTAGATATATACATCTTTTGTTGTAGCATCGCCCAAATTTCTTGAAGATAAACAGAAACGATTACATCTGTAAGAGAAAAATCTGTGTTTCGCTCGGACGCACTCACCATTCTAATAACATGCTGAATTCCACCACCTCCAAAAGAATGTCCGCAAGGCAATATCACCGCGTCATCCATCAGAGATCCCCTAAAATTCAACACACCTCAAAGGACTCAGTCACCAATTCCAAAAATCGATAAATCAATTGCAAAACCAGCATATGAAAAAACAAAACTCACGTCACGGGATCAGAGAGAATGGCCCTCAAAGAGTCTCCCGACTCGCTCGAGTACATAACATCCTTTCTTCCACTAAACCCACAACCATTTTCCACAACCAAATCCTTCGGAGCAGAACCAGACCCCTCAGAGCCCTGCAAATACTGAGAGTAATACATGTCACCGTCCGGCTCGGCAACCGTGACGGCATTGTGATAATTCCCAAGCCTTCCTTGCTGAGCATTACTGTGATTATCACTGGGACTAGCCCTTGTGTTGATGTTCACTATTTGCTGCCCAGTACTATGTTCTTTCACCAACACTTGTCTACTTGATCCTACTATCAGTGTCCCACCTTAAAATATACAAAAAAAAAAACAACGTTCGACAAAGGTTTCCAAAATTAGAAGCGAATTTATGAAACGATCAAAACTTTCCACAAAGATCTCTTCTCTTACCAAAAGAAGAATGGTGTTGTTGCTGGTGATGCTTAACTTTCCCATTTCCCATTTTGTCCTCCCCATTACTCCCATTATTACCAGCAATGCCCTTGTTTCTGCTCTCCACTCCGACAAGCCCGCCTTCTCCTTCATCATCGTCTTCGTCATCATCGTCGTCCTCATCCGATCCTTCGGCACTCGGCGTCGTATCAGCTCCGTTCGAGTTCCAGTTTCGCGGCTCGGGCTGGTCCCGCCGGTCCGGGTTCTCGCTATACATACTTCGCCGGAAGTCCGAGCTCTGTGGCGCGAAGAACCGGTCGTCGATGAAGCCGGTGAGCTCTCTGGTCTTTGGACCCGCGTCCACGACCCGGCGCTGCTGCGGAGCTCCGCAATTGAAGCGCAAGTTCTCGTCTTGGAACACGAGCGGAGAGTTGAGCCCGTTCTGGGTCCGAACCAGACCCAATTCTTCGGAGGACATGATTGGAAGCCGCAAAAACCCTAATTTAGGGAATTGGGCATGATTTGGCGATCGAAAATTAGGGGAAATTAAGAAGCTTTTAGAGGGTTTGGGGAATTAGGGTTTTAGGGAGTGTGATTTGGGTGAGAAAAAGACACTCTTGAGAGTGCTCACATGGAATTTTGGGGAAAGTGAAAAAGTCTAAGGTTTTGAGATTTTCGGGACCTCGGTTGGAAATTAAGAAAGATAAAGGACTTAAAGGCTTAAACTTTTAATTGCAATTGGGCCATGTAAAATTGGGAAATTACAGAATCATCTGAATATTTTTCAGAGATTAGAATTCTCCTCCCCGGAGAGAGTTGAACATTCGGAGCAGCTGGCCATGTGTCGAATGATTGTGGAAGATGGACAAGACAAGGAGGCCGACATACATACAAACCACACAAGTATATAAAATCCACATTGACGTTGTCGTTGTCGTTGAAATGAATGAGCTAGGAAATTCTCACGTGGCGATATATTCCATACTCTTCATCGGTTCATTCCTCTCATCACGTGAATTTAGCCAATGAACTTTTCAACGATTTTCATTTTTCATTTCTCATTTCTTTTGCTTTCTCGTCAACGAATGTGGTAATATTGCTAGACAAAGGTGAAAAGAAATGCAATTGCTTTTTGGTGTTAATTTGTGGTTTACTGTAGTTCTGTTTGCTGCAATTCAGCCTCAGTTTCCATGGTTAAGATGCAATGGTCATTGACTCTACAATCTCTTTGCTTTTCGACGTCGGACAATTCTTCGCATTCTCGCATTGGTTTCTCTTCATTTACGTTGGTTTCAATTTTCCGCTAAGCCTTTAGTTCGGGATCAATCCAGACATGCTGTGAAAAATGAGTGCAACGCTTGTTCATTTAGAAGTTACTAGATCAAACCTGATTAACCAAATTTCTCCAATCGACGAAAATCAAAGAGTAGCTGACGGCAATCTTGTGAATGAAAGTTTTCTTCAACTGCATTTCCAATGTTTAATCTCAACAACGTTTCTTGTTCACCTCGGTAAAGCACGTTGAGCAGAGTTTCGAGAATTTAAGCTTCTGAGCTCGAACTAACCACATTTGAAGCATTTGGTCTGACACACTTCTTAGCTTCTCTTGTTTAATTTACTTGGGATATCCTGCACTGGTTTTTCATTTAGTCACCTACTTGAGGACTGAAGCTCTTATTTCTGCAGAAGAATTGCGTCTACTTTGTTTGGGTACGCCGGTTTTTCTTCGGTACGTGTTTGCACTATATGCAAACATGTTGCGATAAAAAGTGATAATGTTAGACCATCTCTAACCGAATGGTCCAGAGGACCGAAAATAACCCAAAAACCATCTCCAACCAAGTGCTAGGTCAAATAGCTTATGGGTTCCACGGGACAAAAAAAGGTCAAAGGGCCAATCGGCTGGCCATCTTTAGCCAGCCTGCTGGCTAGCCCAACTTTTTTTTTATTTTTTTGTGGTTCTTTTCCATTTGCCCAACCCACTTTAGGCTTTAGTGTTTTAAGTTTTTTTTTGTCCCGGCCCACTTTTCTTTTTTCAATCCAAGCCCACTTTTTTTTTGTTTTTTTTTTTTAATTTCTAATTTTTTTTCTTAGACCATTTTTCACATATTTTTCACAATTTCATATTATCTTACCTTATTTTATTTCGATTCTTCACATTTCATACTATACCCCTTTGATCATCGATTGGAGATGGTTTGTTGTCACAAGGCAATGTTTGGCCTATGACCCTCTGACCCCTAGGTTGGAGATAGTAAGAAATATGATCATGTACTATTCATTAAAATATTAATTTATCGGTGGATCAGATGACTTAAAACGAGACATATAGTCCTGCTTCGGTTGGAGATGATCTTAATGTTTAAAGTGGTGGTGTCAATGCTTCGAGTGGAAATATTGTGTTGGTGTGTAATGCACAGTTCCGAAAAGGCAATGTACGACTGCAAGCGAGTAATGTACAGCATCGACGATGTGAAAAATTGAATCATAGCATCAAACTGTTAGTGGGCATGTGTTGGTAGGTGATAGGCAGCGCCCCCACCTGCAAGGCAAGGCAAGGCAACCCAACAGCAACATGCTCCCTCCAGTTCCGACTGCTGTGAGACCAAAAGCAAGTTTTATGAAGGCATCATGTTGTTACCCCTCAGCAAAGCAAAAGCATGAAGAAAGCCAAATAGCGAAAAAGCAGATTTCTTTACTCTTTTCTGTCAGATCTCAATAATACTGCTTTTGGTTGTTCCAATAATTTTAGACTCATTTGAAAGTATTTTTAAAATGACTGAAAGCATTTTTTATAAAACTATTTTTTGAACCAATTTTTAATAAAAATATGAATCATAAAAATGCATAAGTTAAAAGCACTTGTAGGAGTTGTGTGCTTCTTGTATGAAGCACTTCAAATACTTTTGAAACTCAAAAACTTTTTCTCTAAAATACTTCAATAATTTAAAAAATACTTTTAAATGAGCCATTTATTATTATTCACTTTATGTTTTCTCCAAAGAATAGAAGCAGCTTTTTTATACAGCTTTTCGTTTCAGTGATTTCCCCCCAATTTGTAATTTGATTAGTCCTCCTAAACAATGATTAGGAGTTAATTGTGAAAGCAGAGTCTTTACCTTAACTGACTGCCCATACCACCAATGCATATTTTTGTTTATTTCTAATTACGAGTTAATTGTGAAACCAAAGTCTTGACCTTGACCGACTGCCCATACCAATGCATGTTTTTGTTTATTTCTAAGCTCGGAGCTTCCATCCATCTTGGCTCATGCTTTGGTCCTATCAAAGGTAGTGGGGTTCTCGACTTTTAAGGAGGTTACATGGAAATAAACTTTGTGAGAATGATCAAGGGGGAGATGTTTAGTTATCTCCGATTTTATACTTGATATGTACAACCGGTCACAACGAAAATTGTCTTTTGAATAAGCATGTAGGAATGTAAGAATCTCTCTAGTTTTATCCTGATAATGAAACTATCAAAAAGATAGACATAAGAGGATATACAACCAATTACAACGCAAATTCCTTCTCAAACAAGCATTTAAAAGCTAGTGGCCTTGCTACGGCAATCCATTCTTTCGAGGATAAAAAAGAAAGAAAGAGGGGGATTTGTTTGTTTCTTTCACCCGCATGAATCCTCCACGTCCAAAGAGAATCATGAATTTATAAAGGAACCCAAATCCTCTCCGGATCTAATAATCCGAGCCGTTGAAATTTGATTAAACGGCTACAATTATTATAACCTTAGGCTCAGGATCTGGGTTCTTTATGAAGGAGCCATGTGCAAGGTGATAATGCAAATACCAATGTATTAATAATTTAGCATTGTGCTATTGAGAAATGATAAATAGATTCTCTCAAAGTGCAATTCTTCATGGATTATCTGTTACCTTATAATTTAACGTTAATTTATGTGCTAATATTATAAAATATTGTGTAAAAAATATGAGGTGATAGAGAGTCCACAGAGAATTCCACTTTTAAGAGTCTTCTTAGCATTTCTTGGTGCGATTTATACACTTCTTTTACTTTCTATACACGCTTGAGAAATGCTAAGGCGACTTTTTTAAAGTGGAATTCTCTGTCACATCACAATTTATCGTTAATTCTCGTGTCAACATTGTGTCAAAAACATAAGATGGCGAAAAGTTCATAAAGAGTCCCACTTTTGAAACTTTCATAGCATTTCTCTACGCTTTGTTAATTTTTGTTTGATACTCTCCAAATCATTCGATTCGACAATAAAAATTTAAAAGTGAATGTGAAAATACAAAAAATTGTGTTGGAATAACACCAACCTAATTAATGTTCTCTTGGGCCCCAAACCACATATTTATTTTCCTCATGGCTGAAAGCGCCAGCTAGGGACAACTCATTGTCATTGCTCAAAATCAACGCACATGACTATGCAAATTTATTATATTATTTCACTACCCTTTACAGATACGGCCGTGTTCTTTTCCCTGCGTTGCAGCTTGCAGTTGTTCGGAGTGCCACATTTTTTAAAAAACGTGAGATTTACACATGTTTTTTTACTGCTCATACATGTTATATTAATTTTTATCATTTGAGTTTTTTCAATTTGTTTTATCTAACGGTCAATGATTAAAATAAGTGTTGAGAAAGTTTAAAGATGTGTGGAGAGCACTGCTTATTGTTATTGTGACTTATTGTTGGCTAGAGAGGTATCAAGCAGAAGAGAGAAACATGGGTCAAACAGTCTGACAATTAACTATTTCGACCATTTAATATCGAAAAGCATATCAATTACATTATCAAACATCAATACATTTGTCATAAAAAAATCTTCACAACAAACTACTTACAACAAACTCTTATTTTATTGAATGATTCGATCAGTCTACTAATCAAGTGGTCAAGCTCAAATTTTACCCAAGAGGAGGGGAAATCTATGCAAGTTACCATCAATATTCTATGGGGAAAATTGAGGAGTAAGATTCTCTCGCCGTTTAATTTCTCTCATCTTCTCTCCTTCTCTTATTTTATTTTTTATTTTTTTGTTTTTTTCTCTCTATAAAAAATTCAATACAAAATGTTAACGTGATTTAGTCGCAATCGTTTAAATAAGAGAAAAAAAAAGGGAATGAAATAAGTGATGATTTGTCACAGTGATGGAAATGAAAGGTGTTGAATATGAAAATTGAACATATAGAAATGGGTGGTAGAATATAAAAAGACAGCTTCTATTCCGACAGGTAGCTCCCTAATCTATATATATATATATATATATATATATATAATATTACGTATAATTGTATATGCCCTACCACTTTGGTTTCTTCTTCTTATATATACACACACACACACACATACATATAATATTACGTATAATTGTATATGCCCTACCACTTTGGTTTCTTCTTCCTTTTGCATTATTCTACTCAGCTCTTTAGATGTATTTGCCTTAAAGTAGGCACTAAGATTCTGTGGTTTCCTCAGCCCTCTCAGCTCACTTTTGACTTCCACTAATTGTATTTTACTTTCCATCGTTGGGACACGTGGGGCAAGAATAACCACCAACCCTTTCCCATACACGCCTTTAAAGGTCAATTTTGCCCTTAACGGGTGTCACTGTAACAGCATTTCAAAACAATCGTACTATGTTATCCGTTTGAATTTTCTCACGTAGTTATACGTGATTTAATTGAAGCTTAAAATACTGTTACACTGACATTCACGTCAATTCAGTTGGAGCTACATTTTTTTTTAGAAGAGTTGGAGCTACATTAAGGAGATAGCAATCAAACATACTTAAATGTAGGATCAGTGAAATGTTGCAAAACTTTCCAAACATTTAGAAGTTGACAAATGGAATCAGCTCTTGGGAAGAAACATGATCAAAGACATAAATTAGAAGAGTTCAGAAGATTAGTCGTGACAATTTCTGAACGGGACTCTAAATCGGAACCCGGCAAAGGAGAATCTGGTGACCTAGCTACTTGTAGCATGGTGGAGAAACTACAGAAATATAACACAAGAAATCCACAATAGAAGGATAGCAAATACAACAATGCAGAAAAAGAAAAACCTTCCAACAATTGAAACTTTCTTCTCCCTCGACGAACGAACAAACTGGATTCTTCTTTGCCGGATAACTTGTTGCGAATCCCTTCACTGAATATCTGTTAAGATTAGTTTAATTCATGATCATCACAACTCCTCTTGGCCTTCTGAAGGACATCGGATCAGATCCAAAATGTTGACAACCTCCCCCATGTCTGGTCTGTTCGACGGCACTTGTGATGTGCATATCAAGCCTAGTTTCATCACAGGTATAGCCTCTTCTGCTGGGAAAATTCCTTGGAGCCGAGCATCAACGCATTCTTCTACCCTGCCTTCTTCCAGTGCTCCTCTCACCATGTCACAGAGCACCACAACATCATCTTCCATGTACTCGACTGGTCTTTTCCCGGTGACAATCTCTAGAACCAAAACCCCAAACCCGTACACATCACATTTCTCAGTTATCTTTACTGTTTTGCAAGCAAACTCAGGTGCCATGTAGCCGAGTGCACTCTGGATCTTGCTGCTCAAAACATATCGGTCAAGCATTGGCAACAACCTCGCTAGACCAAAGTCTCCCACTTTCGGTTCGCCTGAGCAGCCAATCAGGACATTACTGGACTTTATATTGTAGTGAATTATGTTCATCTGATGCAAGTGAGCCAAACCTTTTGCAGTTCCAAGAATTATATTGAACCGATCATTCCACGACAGGAAGTTTCCACCTGCTCCATCATGAAGATGCTTATATAAACTACCACCGGCAACATAATCGTATATGATGAGCTGTAATGATGGAGTCCAGTAATAGCCTTCGATCTCCACAAGATTATCGTGCCTCACTTTCCCCAATTTATTCACTTCCCTTTCGAATTCTTCTTGAGACTTGACAAGACTAGAAACAGTGAGCTTCTTGATTGCAACTGGCCGTCCATCTTGAAGAAGTGTCCGGTAGACTGCTCCAAACCCGCCACGACCAAGCTCACAGTCCTTGTTGAGCAGAGCATGTGCACCAGTGCTGAAATCAGGCTCACCTGAAAACATGACAAGCTTGCCAGAGTTGCCATCTGTTGTTGGGGAACGGCTGAAGTCATCCCCACCTGAAAATGCGAGGGCTGGCGCCGATTGAGTTGTGGGAGATCGGACACGGAGATTAAGCACAGTAATGGCAATTACACCAATGACAATGACAGCAGCTGCAGCAATGGCAATAAGCGAAGAAATACTGAGTAAGATTCTTCTATGACCAAGATTTGATGAGATTTCTCCTGTGGTGGAGTCAGAAGAGGAATTGGGATTGAGGACAATGGGTTTGGGAAGGACTCCCGGGCAAGACTTATTAACTGCAGAGCCACAGAGAGATGGATTTCCAGAGACAGAGGAAGGGGAGATGGTATTGAAAAAGGCACCCGTAGGTAGTTCACCCTGGAGGTTGTTGTGGGAAATGTTGAAGGAAAGTAGGTTGGGAAGATTGGCTAACTGCTTCGGCAGGCCTCCCGTGAGGTTATTGAAAGACAAGTCCACAATTTGTAAGTTGGTAAGTTTGGACATTGATGCAGGTAATGGACCAGTCAGTCTGTTCTGTGATACAGTTCTGTAGATTTCAACCAAAACAACATATCAAAAACCTAGAAAAAATTGTCAAACAAAGAAAAATCAAGTAGAATTTTGTTTTTCGCAGAACAAAATTAGTGAAAAGGAGTCCCATATTACTATACTTCATGATTCTACAACCACATACAGCTCACCAAAACAACGAATCCATTTCGACAATGAGCCAAACACAATTCGTGCGTAAAATCACTCATATCTAGATTTACGTAAGCGCAATGGATTTCTAATTACAAGTTACTACCCTTAAGATTAAGAAAAATTAGGGTACCAAAAATGAAATGTAAGGGAGCTAAGAGAACTTACAAAGTGGTCAGAGAAGAACAATGCTCAATTGAAGTTGGAATTTTTCCCGTGAGGAAGTTCTTATCCAATCTCAATTCCTTCAAAGAAAAAGCCCCTCCAATTTCCTGAGGGATGCTTCCATTGAGCCGATTCTCGCTCAAGTCGAGATTGTTCAGGACCTTCAACTCTCCAATAGCCACAGGAAGAGGACCAGCAAGAGAGTTACCAGAAAGGTTCAAAGTATGCAAGCTGCTTAAGGCCCCAATGTCGGACGCAATTTCACCCGAAAAATGATTCAGGGATAAATCCAAGACTTGGAGATTCTGAAGTGCATTTCCAGCTGATAAAGATTGATTGATGTTCTTGCTTATGCTTAGTTTTTTATCTGAAAGTGAAACTTCATCTGCACCCGCCTCGAATATCCACACCGGAAGTTCACCCGCCATCGAATTCTTACTAAAATCTAGAGCCAGAAGGTTCGTGCAATAAGCCATAGACTTTGGCAAGCTCCCAGTGAACCCATTTGCAGAAAAATTCAATACCTTCAAAGCCTCAAGATTGCCTATTGAGCTTGGAACTTCACCCGTAAACCGGTTGCTAGAAAGGTCCAAAGTCTCCAGGCTTTTCATCTCGCCAATCCACTCCGGAACCTCACCAGAAAATGTGTTCTGGTGCAGATTCAGATAGCTGCACAGGCCAAGTTTCTGCATTGTCTGAGGGAGGTTACCCGAGAACGAATTCTCACTCAGATCAATGGACCTCAAGAGCGAACAGCTTCCAATTCCATCCGGAAGTTGCCCGGTAAACCGATTCCTGGCCAAATTAACTCCTCGCAAATTATTCAATTCAATCCCCTTTGGAATTTCACCCTTCAACAAGTTATCAGACAAATCCAGGGATCTAAGCCCACTCAAGGACCAAACCCCAGCTGGAACCGAACCCGAAAACTGGTTCAACGAAAAGTTAACAGCTGCTAGACTCGCACAAGAGCCCAAACTCTCCGGAATTTTCCCGGAAAACTTGTTTTTCGCCAGAGAAATCACTCTCAGCGACCCACATTGCCGAAATAACTCTTCAGGAACGCCACCGGAGAAGCTGTTCTCGCTCAAATCAAGGACTCGGAGGTTGTCGATGTGAGTAAAGTTAGGGGTTAAGCTTCCGGTGAGATTGTTCTTCGAAAGAGAGAGCTTCCGAAGAGCTTGCAATTGCAGAAGGCCTCGGCCGATGTGACCCGAAAGCGAGAAGTCGTCGAGGCTGAGCTCAATGACCCGGTTGGATCTCGGGTGGCATTTCACCCCGACCCAATTGCAAGGACTGCTGTCGACTTCGCTCCAGGACGCTAACTTCCCCTTCGGATCTTGGATATCGGCCTTAAGAACTATCAGACCCAACACGTCATCGTTTAGAGACGGGTTCAGAGATCTCGCGAGAACCGGAGCCAAAACGACGACGGCGAAGAGGAGGAGCAGCGGTTTCATGTTTGAAAACGGTCGCATTGTTCGGTGCTCAAGGGCCCCACTACTAGGCCATAAAAACCAGAGAGCTCAAAGAAGGCAACTTTTAACAAAGGCCAGATTTGGAGGTGCGGAAACAACAAAATGGGGGGAGGTAGAGAACCGAATGATCCAGGAAACGGCGCCGTCGCAAACGAGAAGCCCGAGAAACCAAAAGGGACGCGTTATATAGCAGAGATTTACAAAAACCCTAGAAATTAATCGCTCCCCAGTGAGAAACAGTCGAGCTACAGAGCTCCATCAGTCAACGAAAAGTCAAAGAAGAAGCTCCGAGCTGGTTCGATCTGAGAACCACCAAATGCCGAGGCCGGAGTTTTCAAATTTCAGCCAGGAATACTGCTATGGCCGGGAAATCCGACAGGATTTGCAGCGGGAAGAAGCTCCGGCGACGGAGGAGGTGAACTAGGGTTTTGAGAAAGCCGAAGGTTTTGAGTATCGCGGAATTTTCTCGAAAGCTGCCCCCCCTCTCCTCTCTCTCTCTCTCTCTTCTGTGTGTGTCTGTGATTGTTTGTAGTCTTTTTAAGTCTGATGAGCTTCTGAAACGAGAAAATTAAATTAAAGTTTCTTATTAACGGTGGAGGAGCACGTGGTATATTATTCGTATTTCAATTACAATAAAATATAAATTTTTAATATGATCGATATATCAGGTATTATTACACAAATTATGTAATATATGTGTTAAAAAGTTAATAAGTTAAGAAATAAAATTTCTCATCATTTACATAAATGTATCATTATGTTTCCGTCATAGGAAAAATTTTTTTGTAGGGGCCTATTAATTACGTGTTGGACACGTGTTGGGATCCGAAGGGTGCAGGGTGTCCGACGTGGGACACGCCCAGTGGTCGTTACCGGTGACGCTTTTTGACTTGGATGGCACAAGTGACGGTAACCGGGGACCGAACGTTTTGGAATGTGACTGAAGGAATTTCGAACTTCCCTGAGTTGACGAAATTACGTTTTTAACATGCAGCTTCTAAATTTTTTTCAAAAGAATGATTTTCGCAGATCATTTTTCTCTTTCTTGAATTTCTTTTGCTCTATATTTTCGATTAAAAGACAAAATAAATAAAGCATGCGTTAGGAAAAAAAAATATGTGTACTCAAATTTTTGACTTACTGCATAATTTGGGTTAGTTGTGAAAGATCTAAGCTTTCATACTTCCACTACCGTCAAACTCACCGCCTTTAGCCCCAAAGAAGATTCTTAGCATGAGGGAGCTGGATACAACTGAATCTCTGTAAATTTGATTACGATTTTAGTATCTTGAACTCAATTTGATTTAAGCAGTAATGCAAATATAACCTAAATCAAATGTTTTAGTGTATTAGACTCGCAGTTGTTTATTAGGTTCCCTTTGGACTTTGTACTAGTTTTTCATGTAATGAAAGTTCTATTGACCCAAAAAAAAAAAGTTAAGGAAATAAAATCTGCCTGTACATCAGCATTTATGTTTTTTTTTTAGTTTGGCAAAACCACACAATAGACAACCTAATTTGGTATCAAATTCGCCACCTATGAGATTTGAACCTAAGACCTCTCATTTCAAAATGAAGAGAAAAACCATCAGATTATAATACTAAATGACACATCGGCATTTATGTTTATTTGGCATTTTATCTAACTAGTAGGAAATTGATGGCAGGGGGGTATAATTGTAATTTTGCAAAGTTGCCTTGTTACCGTAAACGGAAGGCATGGGTGAGCTGAGTGAACGAGTGAGTTCAGAGTTGGGTGTGGATGGTGGATAAACAGAAAAAGTGGAGGCAAAAAGCAACAAAGGCAATTAAATAAGTGGTGGGGAAAGGTGGGTGGTGTAATAAATAAAGAAAATGTGACAGAAGTGGTGTGGTGCAGATCGCTGGGTTGTGACAAGGATTCAACTTTCTTTGCCTTTTATTTTTCCTGTTGGATAGAGATGTTTCGTCGGAAATTTAAGGTGAATTCGTTTTATATAAGTTGTTCGCTTGTTTTAGAGAATGAATTTACCATTTACCAACACTTGGTATGCTGCCATATATCGTATCAGGAGGTGTAAAGAGGTTTTTCTCGTTTTTTAGAAGAGATGTTGTAACTAGGAAAATATTAGGGAAATCATGTTTTTTTTTATTACATTTTGTAGACTTCATAATGTGACGGTTGATTATTTGATACCCACTTTAACAATTTAAACAAACAATTCAATCATTAATGCCACATCATATGGACGTCTCTAGCATCACCCTTATAACAAATATTTCACTATAACGGTGATAAAATATATTGTTGAGTAAGAACGTTAAATACATGGTATTGTATAGACGATTTGAATTACTCCACAATATCGTATCCAGTGTATGTAAATTCTTCATGCTTTATTCCTTACCCTAGCTCTGTCGTTGTACTTTGAGCCACTTAAATGATAAAAGGCTTTTTAGCCAAAATGGTCAATAATATTTACAAAACTGACTTTGGTCCATGGGATTTAAACTTGACAAATTGGTCCCAAAGTTTGTCCAACGCCAATCATTTGGGTCATCCCGTGAAAAATCTCTGTTAAATAAGGAGAAAATGACAAAAGTTTCCTCAACTTTTGTTAAATCATTTTGGCCTATTGTTTATTAAATTAACGGTATTTTTGTCATTTTGGTCCTTATTTAACAAAGATTTTTCACAGAAGTATCAAAATGATTGATGGTTTAGGGTTTAGGGGCCACTTCTATTGATTTCAAATTTCGGTGACCAAAGTAAAAAGTTATATCAATCTCAAATACTATTTTAAGCTAAAATGCCAATAGTAAATAATGCACCTCTACACAATGTCCCTTGCATTTTGCAGACTTTGAATACTTTGCAGGTTGTTGAATCAAAACATGGCATTCCCTTGATTCCTAATTTCTGATGTGAAGGCTTCATAATTTTGGGAAAATCATCGCATTGGGTCCAATTGGACTTGTCTTTTTTTAATATGCTTCCATGTTAAGGCATGGGAAAATGCCAATTCCAACTACCAAGCAACATAAATAAGAAGAGAACTTCTACGTCACAGATTTTATTTATTAATTTATAGTTGAGACTTCAAATTATGTCAATTTCATCTCATCAAAACCATATTTCATACTCATTTCAATAAATAATATTTTTGTGAAAGCAAGTCATATCCACTCTTAAATGCACCTTTGATTGATGATATATTTCTAGAATTGAGATGCTTTTCGATTTCTGTGTCTAAAATCGACGGATTCAGAGATCTAGATCACTCATTTTAAATCATAGGATCTTCATTTGTTTGTTCTACTGATCCACCTCATATAAACTAAGAATCCATATATCTCTCTTTTCCCTTTGAACGACCCCAATTTTTGGGTCTGCCAGTTGCGAACTTGAAGATCCGGAGGGGATTTCAATCTGTATTTCTAAAGCGATATGATTTAACATTTCTATACATATTTATCGTATGAGACTTCGACTGCATATATATTATGTTGTTAACTACCTGAACTACAAATCTCTTGCTCACTTCTTGAGTTGTACTGATCTTTACACACGCAACATTAGAGCATCCCTAATGGGTGCTTTATTCTGTATGAGGCTACTACATTTCAAGCTTTAGTGAGAAATTTCATCCCTGATGAGCTGAAAAATGGGGTTAGATCCACCGCTTGGGCTATCAACTTTATTTCTTGGGTAGTATAAAATTGAGTTACATGTAACCCCAAAAAACAGTGGGTCTCACAAAAAAGTAGTAGCTTATATGAGCAAAATTCTATCACTCTCCCTCCACTTATGAATACAATTATATTCTACTTTATTCTTTTTTTAATTCTTTTTTCTTACATATTTTTTCTTGCAATTTGTCTAATGAATGGTTGTTTTAAATTTTTACAAGAATTAAAATTTCAAATTGATTTAATGTTCATGGGCATTGGTGGGTGAAGTTTTCAAATAATTTTTTTCAAAATTGTTTGATACTAATTTATCAATTGATGCTAGGTTAATTGTTGTGTTGTACGCGAAAATCAAATTATTTCAGAGGGCGAAGTCAGGGATTGTATCTTTCAACAGATGAGATTGAGTTTTCATAAGTGATGGAATGTAACTTTGTCACAATTTGAATTTTTTAGGTTGAAAGGTTCATAAATTTTTTTAAGATAGCACATCCAAAAATCAATTTAAGAAAAAATAACAAAAAAAAAAAAATTATTGCATAATTAAATTACTACATAAATAAATATATATAGCCCCATATACAGCCCGAAAGAAATAGACCTAATGACACACCCCGACCCAGAAAGTCCACTTGGACCCTGAATCGAGCTGTGCTGGCCGACACCTGGAAGGTGACGAAGCCATAAAATGTGATAGTGCATAAAAAGTGAATAAATTTGAATCTAAAAGTGTCTAAATACCAGAGTGCGCTACGAGTGGGAGCGAACCCATTTCACACGCGATGTCAGAGCATAAGTGAGGTACAGTAGTATGGGTAAGAATCATACCCTCAAAAATATCCATCAATACAAAGATTCGTCACAGATTCTTGTCGATACAAACTCAGCAGTTAAAACCTGGAGGGCACCAAACAGAAGGTGTGAGTAAGCAATAAAACCAAGCTTCCCAAAGTTACTACCTCTCAAAAAGTAATGCCCCTAAATGTAAAACCCGTATCGTTTTCCATAAGACAGTACAACATATATACATATATCCAAACCATACTCGGAAATGACCAAAACCACGGTTTGCCATCAACTCCACCATACATCAATAAGTAGGCCAAATGAACTAAATCAATACAAAATGATATATCAATCAGAGTCAGCTAAAATGACATGTACAACTTATCTGTATCTCATCAATCATGGCTAGTATATAAGTCGGAGTCACCTATAGTGACCTATACGACTTATCCACATCTCGTCAATCATGGCTAGCATATAAGTCGGAGTCACCTATAGTGACCTGTACGACTTATCCATATCTCGTCAATCATGGCTAGCATATAAGTCGGAGTCACCTATAGTGACCTATACGACTTATCCATATCTCATCAATCATGGCTAGCATATAAGTCGGAGTCACCTATAGTGACCTATACGACTTATCCATATCTCATCAATCATGGCTAGCATATAAGTCGGAGTCACCTATAGTGACCTATACGACTTATCCATATCTCATCAATCATGGCTAGCATATTAGTCGGAGTCACCTATAGTGACCTATACGACTTATCCATATCTCATCAATCATGGCTAGCATATAAGTCGGAGTCACCTATAGTGACCTATACGACTTATCCATATCTCATCAATCATGGCTAGCATATAAGTCGGAGTCACCTATAGTGACCTATACGACTTATCCATATCTCATCAATCATGGCTAGCATATAAGTCGGAGTCACCTATAGTGACCTATACGACTTATCCATATCTCATCATAACATGTGCAACACATGGCAACCAGTACGACAGTATCGAAGTTGCCTAACTCATCACTGTAGTCATGCTATAACTCAATCGATTCAATTAATACCATAAACTCACCTGAACTTACCTGGGTGTCCTGAGTTCACCTTTGCACTTGAAAGCATTCTCAATAATTATAAGCAAGTAATATACACATGGATATATCATGATGCAATCTACTACTCAACCATGTCGTAGCATTTTCAATTATAAACAATATGGTGTGAAGTGTACCATCAATAACGCCATACTCCCAAACTACTTATTTTCAGGAATAATTATCCATAACAATCCAATTAACTCTAATTTAACTAACTAATTCACAAAACTAAAACTTGTCTTTACCAATTTCCTTCGCATTACTCAATTTCCCAAGCAAGGCTTTTGTCTCAAATATTTTATGGCTGCATCTAACGTCTCGTTAGACTGCCTACGTACCCTAAACAGGGATCAAGCCATTCGTAGTTCACATTGTACTTCAAGCATTCACAATAATTATATATGAAAGTAATATGCCTAATCAATTTAAAGGTGTCGATAGAACTCTCAATAATATGCACAATAAAAAGGAAAAGATCCACTCACCTGAAGTCCACGCTATACTACTCTAGCACGCGCATCGAGGCGTCCTGAATGATCGGTCCCTGTGGCCAATTATCAAATCACATCTCAGAACTCTTATCTGAAGAATATGCAATTCACATAAAACACAACCTCAACGACATTCTAAAATAGGTTGAGACCTATTGACCACAAGTCAACCGTCGATCAAGGATCGACGGTAGGGTTTACAACCCTGTATAACCTGACCCGGAAGATCCGCATATCAGATTTCCAATCTGCAACTTCCAATGATCCACAATATGTTTCTAGAATAACATCTTAAAATTTCATTACGATCCAACGGTCAGATCTTCGCCAATTGCCTAAAACAAGTGGCCGTGAACATTTATTTTACTAACTTACAAATCCAATTCAGGAAGATCCGTAAGTCGGATTCCCGATCCGTAAATTCCTATGATCTTTAAATATTACGTATTATAATGTATCCAATTTTGGTGACGATCCAACGGTCGGATCATCGATTCACATTTTTATCAAGTAGCGTATTATAACGAATTTAGGTTCCAACGATCAACCTACGTCATTCGAATGACAAAACTGAATTCAAAACATTCGACATAGCCTAAAAATAGCATTGGCGGCTCACCGGCCACGCGCCGCCGCACGCGCCGCCGCGGGTGGCGGTCGGCCGCCCCGACTCGCCGGAAAATCCAACAAATTCCAAAAATTATCAAACTTCACAGAAATGAAGATCTCAGTGAGTGGAGCAACTTTCATACCTGCCACGAAGTCCAAAAGTGGACGGAAGATGGTCAATTTTGCCCACGAAGCCGGCGGGTGCCTAAAACTTCCCGACGTCGATTCGTCGTCTACGGTGGTCCAACGGGGTCAAGGTTGGTTGGGTTTTGCTCCTGGGATGATGGGCTACAAAGCCCAAGTGGTGGCATCGGCCATCGCTTTGCCGATTTGCCGGAAAATGGAGAAGGGTGGCCGGAGTACCATTGATTTTCGTCAACTTTCGTGGCCTCAAACCTCCACATCCCGTGGTCAATCAAGGTGGTTCTTGGGTGGGTTTTGTAGAGGGGAATGAGAGCTTCAAAATGGTGGTGGTGGCATCGAAAAACTCCACCGGAGTTGGCCGGAATCGGCCTTGGAATATGGCCTCGCGGTGGTGCGGGTATGGGTGCACGGGAAGCCTTTTTCCCTCTTTTTTTTTTTTTTTTTTTTTTTTTTTTTTTTTTTTTTTTTTCTTCTTTCTTTCTGATTGGGCTTCCATTTAATTTAAATAAACACTCACCTTGAATAACCAATTTCGAACGTCCGTAACTATACCGTTATAATCCGGACTCGCAAACGACTTTCGCCTATACATTCGTACCAATGAGTACTACGAGGATATGCTAAAAGAATAAGTCCCACATCTTTCAAGTCGATGGTCAACGGAAGTCAAAGTCCTTGCCTCTAGGGCAATTTCGTAATTTCACGCTTTTAAAATAAAATAAAAACGTAAAATTTGGAACGGGTTGTCACAATCTACCCACCTTAAGAAAATTTCGTCCTCGAAATTTAAAATCATCAGTCGAAAGTAGAATACTCAAAATTAAAGAGATATACCTGTAAATACATACACAAGGAAGACATCAAGTTATAGCGACTACATAAAAGAGGATGACATTCCGTCATTATCGGAGTGTTATGACTCTTCTTTCATGCCTCCAAACCTATTTTCCTTCTCTTTTACATAAACGTGTTCAAAGCGTAACGCACTTCGAAATTTAGCATGTAGTATTTTTGGGTCAAGCCCAAGCAACCATTAACGAATTAAATAAGTAAATACAAATATTAACGTAGAATAATCTACTTGTTTACTTGCTTAACAACCCAACGAATAAGTTATTAATATTATGGTCTGTACACCACAAAACCGACAATTCACTGATGTCTTGATAAGCAAGTAACAATTCCCGAGGGTGCAATATTACCATCTTGCCCCTTAATGGGAAATACACATACCAACCTCGATCGTACTCATTCACTACCTTCTGAGGCAACATCGTCAATAACATAAATTTTCTACATCACCATCTCAATTAAATATTCGTTCGCAATAATCGGCTGTAAATCACAAGCTGCACATACAATATTTGTATTATATTTCGAAGGATACCATACTCTTAAACAGGAACGTAACCGTAGTTACCCATAATTCTAACAAAAGTATGTGTGCATTAAATATGCGCTGTGCGTAAAATCTCCATACATCAACCCCAATGATACCATAGTTAACTCGAAATTGTAACCGTGGTTACAAGTAACTAGAATGGAGATAAGGATATACTGTAGCCATGATACTGGTGGGACAAACAAGATGCAACTCGTCCACAAAGGTCTGAGTAACTCATTTCAACTAATCAATCTAGGGTTAGAAATGCGATACTTAACAACTTCTAATACTCAAAACCTTCATAACGACTTCCAAAGGCTTGGAAGTGAAACATGTAACACGATGAAATATAAATACGCCAAGATGATAATCTTGTCAGGTTTCTGTTTGCTGAATTTGTATAGAAGTCTAGAAGTAGTTTTCTCAAAAAGTCATCGTCCTCTGGATGCAATTAGAAAATTGTAGTTGCCCAAGGAAGTTTGAACTCTATATCCTCAACATCCTCACAACATTAATCAAAAGCGGGGTACATCTAGAGTGAGGATTCATTTAGAACACATCAACGGGAGCCTCGATTTTATCTCTTTCCTACTTCCACATTTGATCACGTCACAAAGATAATTTCTAGATCACATCCCCCGAAGAGGTTGACTACATCCCACTTCTATCTTAGTGGTCTTCACAAGTGCCTAGTTGTTGAAATTTCAACACCCATTTTTACGAAACAACTATTGCCAATACTTCAATTTTTAGAGCAAGAAAAATATTGTTTTCTACTTAAGTAAACCACCACCAATTGGAACATCATATAAGCGTATCATTGGTTTAGCATCACGATTAATGAATTTCACATTCTTTACATATACAACATCTCTCGAACTGAGCATATAAAAAGATACTTTCTAACTCCATTCATACAAAATGATCAAAATCATTTGAACCATTTCTTGGTAGATTAAAGGTAAATCTATATCGATACTCATACTTCCCAATCAAATAGAAAAGGACATGCTGGAAGTGTGTGAGAGTAGGTACACCATAGTGCACTCATAGATGCCAGTTTAATTCTACTATTGCTTCCGACAAAACTTAGCTTGTTCCAAAAAAAGTAAATGTAATAAAAAGTTCGAAGATCAATGAAGATTTGGACACACTTCTATATAAAAGTCCCAATCAATAATCCAATAAAATTAGAAATTGTTAATTCTAGGTCATAAGTATGATGGTTCATCTTTAGCGGTTCTACCACCGAGAAACATAAGCGTTAACCTACTAAGAAAGTCTGAATCCGAATTAACTTGTCACATCAATCGACAATCATTATGCATCATCAAAATCTCCACCGAGAAGTGTCATCTAGCCTTGAAATAAGGTGATGACTGTTGACTTTAGGTCAATGAATAAGATGGTTCGTTTCAAACGGTTCTAATCGTGAAAATAAAAGCAATACTCCGTCATGTTGCCATACCAACTTAACAATGTGGTGGTATCCGCGGTAAGATTTTTGAGATATGACGCCAAAAGTATACGTCCTCGAAATTTACAGTACTACTAACCAACTCTACGACACGAACAAAAAGGTCTTCACAGTTTCCTCGACACTCATAACAATCTAACAGTGAGCTACCATCCCGCATTTCGATTCTAATGTCTACCTATGGAAGTGATCGAGAGGTGGTTAGTCAAAGGGTTTTCGTTTACCTAGATAAGTGATAGGGTAAAAACAACAATCATGAGTTTACCGTTCTATTACAAAGCTTATTTCTAAGCTTCCACGATCCTAAGGCTCAAGCGAAGTAGTTCATTGATCCTAGGAGGATTTAATGATTGCTTTTCGGATTTCTACAACTCCCAGGATATGACAACTTACATTCGCAAGCCTATTCTCACCCATTTAATAAGTACAACTACGAAAGCAAAAATTTGGAATAGCGTTGAATGAAAAATCTCAATGCTAGAAAAAAGACCTTGCCTAAGATCTACTTTCAAAAAGACTTCATCGACAGTCGATCTTCCTCCTAAAGATCCAACATGAACCCAAGTATGCTTGAAGATATTAGTGCTAATAGGGACCGAACAATAATTATCCCTCAGATGATCTTCCGCGAAATGTTACTAAGAAATTAAGACTAACTAAGATTTCCATTCTTTAAAGAATCAATACTAACGGCGGTAGGAAAATGATAGAATTATTTGGTAATATCTCTGGCGATACATAATTATCAAAACATTTACTTAGGCCATCAACTTGCCTCACTTTTATACCTTTCCTCCACGAGGAAAATCTTCGTTTCAATTCTAAGGACAACCGCCAAAATGATTTTATAAAATGTCGTCAAGACCACAAAATTGTCCAAAACTGAAGAAAAGTTAACATATTTTCCCCAATCGACGAGGTGGCATCATTCGAATGTCAAACACAAAAACCAAGAGTGCTCACATCACGCGTGTGATGAACACAATACTGCCCAACATATGCTCTGATACCAAACTGACACACCCCGACCCAGAAAGTCCACTTGGACCCTGAATCGAGCTGTGCTGGCCGACACCTGGAAGGTGACGAAGCCATAAAATGTGATAGTGCATAAAAAGTGAATAAATTTGAATCTAAAAGTGTCTAAATACCAGAGTGCGCTACGAGTGGGAGCGAACCCATTTCACACGCGATGTCAGAGCATAAGTGAGGTACAGTAGTATGGGTAAGAATCATACCCTCAAAAATATCCATCAATACAAAGATTCGTCACAGATTCTTGTCGATACAAACTCAGCAGTTAAAACCTGGAGGGCACCAAACAGAAGGTGTGAGTAAGCAATAAAACCAAGCTTCCCAAAGTTACTACCTCTCAAAAAGTAATGCCCCTAAATGTAAAACCCGTATCGTTTTCCATAAGACAGTACAACATATATACATATATCCAAACCATACTCGGAAATGACCAAAACCACGGTTTGCCATCAACTCCACCATACATCAATAAGTAGGCCAAATGAACTAAATCAATACAAAATGATATATCAATCAGAGTCAGCTAAAATGACATGTACAACTTATCTGTATCTCATCAATCATGGCTAGTATATAAGTCGGAGTCACCTATAGTGACCTATACGACTTATCCACATCTCGTCAATCATGGCTAGCATATAAGTCGGAGTCACCTATAGTGACCTGTACGACTTATCCATATCTCGTCAATCATGGCTAGCATATAAGTCGGAGTCACCTATAGTGACCTATACGACTTATCCATATCTCATCAATCATGGCTAGCATATAAGTCGGAGTCACCTATAGTGACCTATACGACTTATCCATATCTCATCAATCATGGCTAGCATATAAGTCGGAGTCACCTATAGTGACCTATACGACTTATCCATATCTCATCAATCATGGCTAGCATATTAGTCGGAGTCACCTATAGTGACCTATACGACTTATCCATATCTCATCAATCATGGCTAGCATATAAGTCGGAGTCACCTATAGTGACCTATACGACTTATCCATATCTCATCAATCATGGCTAGCATATAAGTCGGAGTCACCTATAGTGACCTATACGACTTATCCATATCTCATCAATCATGGCTAGCATATAAGTCGGAGTCACCTATAGTGACCTATACGACTTATCCATATCTCATCATAACATGTGCAACACATGGCAACCAGTACGACAGTATCGAAGTTGCCTAACTCATCACTGTAGTCATGCTATAACTCAATCGATTCAATTAATACCATAAACTCACCTGAACTTACCTGGGTGTCCTGAGTTCACCTTTGCACTTGAAAGCATTCTCAATAATTATAAGCAAGTAATATACACATGGATATATCATGATGCAATCTACTACTCAACCATGTCGTAGCATTTTCAATTATAAACAATATGGTGTGAAGTGTACCATCAATAACGCCATACTCCCAAACTACTTATTTTCAGGAATAATTATCCATAACAATCCAATTAACTCTAATTTAACTAACTAATTCACAAAACTAAAACTTGTCTTTACCAATTTCCTTCGCATTACTCAATTTCCCAAGCAAGGCTTTTGTCTCAAATATTTTATGGCTGCATCTAACGTCTCGTTAGACTGCCTACGTACCCTAAACAGGGATCAAGCCATTCGTAGTTCACATTGTACTTCAAGCATTCACAATAATTATATATGAAAGTAATATGCCTAATCAATTTAAAGGTGTCGATAGAACTCTCAATAATATGCACAATAAAAAGGAAAAGATCCACTCACCTGAAGTCCACGCTATACTACTCTAGCACGCGCATCGAGGCGTCCTGAATGATCGGTCCCTGTGGCCAATTATCAAATCACATCTCAGAACTCTTATCTGAAGAATATGCAATTCACATAAAACACAACCTCAACGACATTCTAAAATAGGTTGAGACCTATTGACCACAAGTCAACCGTCGATCAAGGATCGACGGTAGGGTTTACAACCCTGTATAACCTGACCCGGAAGATCCGCATATCAGATTTCCAATCTGCAACTTCCAATGATCCACAATATGTTTCTAGAATAACATCTTAAAATTTCATTACGATCCAACGGTCAGATCTTCGCCAATTGCCTAAAACAAGTGGCCGTGAACATTTATTTTACTAACTTACAAATCCAATTCAGGAAGATCCGTAAGTCGGATTCCCGATCCGTAAATTCCTATGATCTTTAAATATTACGTATTATAATGTATCCAATTTTGGTGACGATCCAACGGTCGGATCATCGATTCACATTTTTATCAAGTAGCGTATTATAACGAATTTAGGTTCCAACGATCAACCTACGTCATTCGAATGACAAAACTGAATTCAAAACATTCGACATAGCCTAAAAATAGCATTGGCGGCTCACCGGCCACGCGCCGCCGCACGCGCCGCCGCGGGTGGCGGTCGGCCGCCCCGACTCGCCGGAAAATCCAACAAATTCCAAAAATTATCAAACTTCACAGAAATGAATATCTCAGTGAGTGGAGCAACTTTCATACCTGCCACGAAGTCCAAAAGTGGACGGAAGATGGTCAATTTTGCCCACGAAGCCGGCGGGTGCCTAAAACTTCCCGACGTCGATTCGTCGTCTACGGTGGTCCAACGGGGTCAAGGTTGGTTGGGTTTTGCTCCTGGGATGATGGGCTACAAAGCCCAAGTGGTGGCATCGGCCATCGCTTTGCCGATTTGCCGGAAAATGGAGAAGGGTGGCCGGAGTACCATTGATTTTCGTCAACTTTCGTGGCCTCAAACCTCCACATCCCGTGGTCAATCAAGGTGGTTCTTGGGTGGGTTTTGTAGAGGGGAATGAGAGCTTCAAAATGGTGGTGGTGGCATCGAAAAACTCCACCGGAGTTGGCCGGAATCGGCCTTGGAATATGGCCTCGCGGTGGTGCGGGTATGGGTGCACGGGAAGCCTTTTTCCCTCTTTTTTTTTTTTTTTTTTTTTTTTTTTTTTTTTTTTTTTTTTTTTTTTTTTTTTTTTTTTTTTTCTGATTGGGCTTCCATTTAATTTAAATAAACACTCACCTTGAATAACCAATTTCGAACGTCCGTAACTATACCGTTATAATCCGGACTCGCAAACGACTTTCGCCTATACGTTCGTACCAATGAGTACTACGAGGATATGCTAAAAGAATAAGTCCCACATCTTTCAAGTCGATGGTCAACGGAAGTCAAAGTCCTTGCCTCTAGGGCAATTTCGTAATTTCACGCTTTTAAAATAAAATAAAAACGTAAAATTTGGAACGGGTTGTCACACCTAATTGGAAGAGATTCTTTTATAAAGCCCAAAAAATTCCTCAGAACTCTAAAATGAGCTATTTCATCATTTTTCTAGCCCCATATAGAATCCTTCATTGGGATGCTCTTATCGACATTCAAAATTCTATTTGAAAGGGGATGGACTATGGATTGATAGGGTTGTGAAGTTTTGGGATTGGAGTAGCATTTTGTGTTGTCTTTATGCATTGACGCTTATTGCTCACCATTTTATGGTTGTGACAGTTTGGAGGTTACCATAGTACCAAAAGAATGAGTCCATTCTGCACTACAAATTTCATGCTGTCAAGCACTTTCCCCAGCAGCTGCTGCTGTCTCCACTCACTGCTACACCAAACTGTAAATTGATCTTTGTTCCTCTCCTCATCAACAAACCCTAATTTTTTTTATTAATGCAATGATTTATTTATTAGTAATTTAGTACACATAATTAAATCCCAATACTTCTGTGGGTAAATACATGTATGTAATGACAGTTAAACTGACCATTTTTCCAGTTATAAATTGCTAGAAAAAAAAATTAAGGTAAGAAATGAACATGTGGTGACTAAATGGCAAGCACTATTGCCCAAAAACCCTAACCCTAAAGTTTCACTAGGGCATTTTTTGTTTAAGTGGTTGTGAATTTCTCAAAAAGGAAAAAAGAGGGGAAGGACTATTATCACGAGATCTACTTCAAATTTTTGTGTTTAGAACTTGTAATCCGAGAAATTTGAATAACTTAATTTCAATCATACGTCCTTTATTAGCCCATTATACTAATCTACTTTATAAAAATCCAAAACTTGAATGGACGAAAATACGTTATTTCTCTTAAACGGTTCATATTTCTCAATATGTGGACACAGATCTAAAAGGGATCCAAATTCCTCTCACTGTGCCAGTTGCATATCCATTTTCGTTATCTGACTTTATTATTTGATATTTTTATTTTTATTTTTTGACCTTTTTCTCTTATCCCAAGTAAAACAGTAAAACGACATGGTCCAGGTTATGCGTCTTCTGCAATTTACATTCGAGTTTTTAACTTGCTTTTTCTGTGGTGTGCTTTTATGTTTATTGGCCAATCAGTATGTGCCCTACTCGACACAAATTTTCGACCAGAAAAATACCGGCGGCCTTGGATGGAGGAGGGAAAAACTAACAAGAACAAGACAATGCACGAATGGGATCAGTGTTTTTGAATTTTTTAGTTGACGGACTCTCCATAATTTATAGTCGAGAAATTTTTTATTGTGACCAAAACACGGGTGGTACACTACGTGTTTTGATATAAATGGTGGAAATTGTATTTTTAAATTATTAATTTTTTAACGTACATATCCTATCATTTGTATAGTGACACATAGTGTACCACCCCGTGTTCCGATCACATTGAAAAATCTCTTCCATAGTTGATTATTGTTTGAATCTTTTCTATATGAACTTGGGATGAGTACCGTCGGGTTCAGTTTGATTGGCTCTTAAAAACGAAAGTTAAGTCAAATAATATAACCGGTTTGATTTGTTCAATTCAGTAAGAGAGCGAAAGAAATACAGAGACGGAGAAACGGACCGGTCTCGACGAAAACTGACATATAGTTGTGATTAGTGTGTTTACATGCAAATGTCAATTATGTCATTATCAAAGAAAATGTTACTTGCAAAGTCATGCACGTTCATCCCAATTATGAGACTTTAGAGGATATAGGTCCTCATTTTTCAATCCAAATGTCCATATTATAATAACGTCTAAGTTCTAGATTATTCTTTTTCCGCAGTAAGTTCGAGGAAAAAGGATTCTTGTCGGATCCTTTTTCTTAAGATCCCGTGATCATGATCGTTTATCGTATCTCATACGGCCATAAATTATTTTCAATTTAAAATTAAATATAAATAGTAGCTAACAAAAAATGACCTCATGATATATGATGACCGATCACGATCATAGGATCCTCAGAATCCTAGGAGAAGGATCTAGCGAGGATCCTTTTCCAAATCCGAGAGGGGGGAAAAGTGTTGTTAAATTTATACCATTCACTATTTTGTATATGATTACGGGTCAAACCAAAACAAAATACATTTTCTTCATGAATGTGATCCATTGGACATAAATCCAAATTTTCTATTTTTTTTTTATTCTTTAGAATTTTTTTACCGTTCTCGGTGCTATCAAGATGCCGCTGCAAGACCAATAGCTAAATAGTTTTCAAATAATCATGTGCAGTAGATCAAGAGTATAAAACTATATGACATAATATAGATGAATGATGTCATTAACATTTTAGCCTTTCAGGCCTCCATTAAGATATGCATAAATAGACATACATATTTTTATAATATAAGCGGATTAATAACAGGACCAGTCATTGTGACGGTCAATTGAAAAATTCCTCTAGCTAATTAAATAAGGGCTACTTTGAAGGTGCATTTAAAAATACTGAAAATGTTTTTGGTGAAAATGTTATTGGAATCAATCCTTAGTAAAAATTTAAGTGAATCATGAAAAAGAGCTTGAAGTGTCTCCCGCAAGATTAACATAACTGGCGCTTTTACAGAAAGCACTTCAAGTGCTTTTGGAGCCCAAAACATATTCTTTAAAAATGTTTTCAGTTATTTTAAAAGCACTTCGACAACAATGCTTTACAAAGCCCAAGATTCACTTGATTCATCCTCTCATGGGCAATTTGGGCTTCATTTTTCTCCTAAGAAGCCCAAACTAAGAAGCCCAAATCATGCAAAAACCAAAAACCATACATCTCCCAATTGAACTGCCCACTCATCTCTGAACTGAGAAACTGTGGAGCTCTGGTTTCTGAAGGAAAGAGATGGCAGCCAAGGGAAGTACCAGCGTAAGCAGAAAGCAATTGATTCTATCAGCTCTCTGCAAACACTTCTCTCTCGATCCTGTAAGAAACTTCATCTCTCTCAAATTTTTCATATTTTATCTTTCCTTCCACTTCGATTGCTCATATTTTGAGCTCGGTATCTGCAGAAATCGTTGCCGGAAAACATCGCTGGCGATGAAATCACGAGCTTGTACTCAACGGTACTGAAATCAGCCAAAAACGGTGCCGCAGCGCAAGTGAACGATGGGGTAAGGTTCTACAGTTTTATTGCCTCAAAACTTAGTTGAATTGGATTCCTGGTAACTTTTATGTAACTAAAAGTTTGTGTTCTGGGGGTTGTAGGTGGTGATTTGGGTGGGATATGCAGAGGGTTTTCCTACAGATTCCCAGGCATGCTCTGCAGCTCTCGAAGGGTTGAACGAAACCTTGGCTGACGTTTCAGTGCTTTTGGGCAATGGGTTCACACCTTCTGAAGCTGATGCTGTTGTGTTTTCTGCAGTGCATTCTTCTGTGGTATGGATTCTTCTACATGCACGATTTCGATCGTGTTTCACATTTCTCAATACTTTGCAATTTGTAATTCTCTTGATATTTTCGCTTTAGAACTGCAATATTTTCATGTTAGTTTTTCTTGGATTGTTTTTGAATTCGGACATGAACATTTTGATGCAATGTGGTAGAAATGGCGCTTGAAATTGTGGTCATTTGTTGAGTGGTTTGTCTGCAGATTGGTCTTTCAAATACAGATAGGCAAAAGTTGCCGCATTTGTTGAGATGGGTGGATTACATCCAGGTACGCCTCCATGTTCTGAGTAGTGCTGCTATCTTTAATTCAGAGGTTTAATAAAGGTTCAATCTTGGAATGAAGTACCATGTGGTTACAAACTTGTGTCATTGGATGTAGAAACGTGAGCTACTTGTTATTATTGTTTCCACGTGTAGCTTTCAGAAATGTCATAGTTACTAATGCTCACAACTTTCTTCTCCAGAACAAGGTGGATTTCGGAGACGTACTTGAGAAGATAGTGGTAGAGAAGGATATATTTGATTTTCGAGTAAGTAAAATCTACTATTTTATTTGGAATCTCAATTTCAGTTATGCATCTCTGAACCTGCTATTGCAATAGAAGGGAAATATTAAATGTTGAAACGATAGTAAAAAATGTTTTCTTGTGAATCACAAAGTGGACTTATGTTACACTGTATCCCTTGATCATTATGTATGCAGGAGTTGGATGATTTGCTGGGAGCAAAAAGTGCGGGTAAGATGGAAATTGGTTCAAATGCAAAGAAGACTGTCCAAAGCACAAAAACCGCAGACAAACCAGGGGCAGACCTGAACACAAAGAAAAGTGATGCTGGGGTACATCCTATTAAATTTACACCTGTTCCTTCAGTACAAATTAAATAATCTTACTGAGATACAAGTTAGTTATAAATTTTACGGCTGTACCTACATGCATATATTCGTATAATGCTGAATTCATTTGATAAGATAATTTGAATAGTTATCTAACTTATATAACAAGACTTCCCTTTTTTTAGGATATCTTTATGCTTTGGATTTCCGACAATGCTGAATTCATGTAATTTCTTCCTAGAAAAAAGCATATAATTGTAGAATGATTGACAGTACCAAACAGTGTAGTAGAGTAGGCTCATGCACTGACTTCCAAGTTTAAATCACCATAAGCTGTTCCTCATCTGAATGCCAAGTAGCTAGTTATATAATTATGGCTATCCACTGCCTCAGTTCTTTAACCTATTTTACGAACAGTTCCCATACTGCTTTGTTAGATATCTGCACAAAACTACTTGAGCTGTATTATATAGACATCTCTCTACTGTTTCTTTTGCTCTATTTCCAATATAACCAGGAATAACCATATTGCGCTTAATCAACTAGTTGACCAACACTATATCTGGTCAACCTCCTTAGTGAATCGATGGTTGGATTTGTGCTGTAAACTACTATAGTCCGAACAAAGCTTCTACTTTTAGATTTCCTTCCTATACTGTTCTTTTCTGATGACTTTTTTTCATTGGAATTGTTAGGTAAAGGCTGCAGGGGAAGAGAAAGTTACGTTGGATAAGAAAGCAGATAAAAAAGCTACTAATGAGAAGACAAAATCACCAGAAACAGAGGCAGTTGAGAAAGACAAAGAAGTTAGTGTCAGTTTATTGAATATACAGGTTGGCCTCGTGCGCAAAGCTTGGAAGCATCCGTCTGCTGATAGGTGTGCGGGCAACATTTTTCTCTTTCTTTTCCTCTATGTGCCCATTGATTCATTAGAAAACCGATTGAACTGCTGGCTGTCTTGACTTGAAGTTTGAACTCTGAATGCTATTGTATATTTGGAGGATGTGAAATCATTCATAACCTTGTTTTCATACTTGATACAGTTTACTGGTCGAGGAGATAGATGTCGGAGAAGCTAAATTACGGCAAGTGGTCAGCGGCTTGGCAAAATATATCAGTCCAGAGGAGTTAACAGTATGATTACTCCTTGATATTTGGAACTAGATAGTTTTTTCACATAATCTTTTGCATGTCTATTTTGTTATTTTCATAGTTGTTACACAGATGAACATTCACACTTAAACTCTGATGTATCTGTTTGGTGCATGCAACTACGCAGAACCGTCATGTTGTGCTGGTTACGAATGTGAAACCTGGGAAATTACGGGATGTGATGTCACAAGGACTGGTATGTGTTTCTTGTCATTTAACTCATTATTCTCGCTGATGAGTTAGTTAGGTCTTGTTGACTCCTTCACTGCTTAGCTAGTAATCAAATTTTTGTTTTTGTTTTCATCTCTTGTGCTCAAAATATTTAATTTTCCATCCATTCCTTAGGAAACATTAATAATCCCACTGTTCTCTAGTATAAGCTTCCAAATTTGTTCTATATGATCAAAGCTTATGGAGAGTCCTTTTTTAGCGAAAGCTAAGTTTTTCTAAAATTAACTTCTGGTAAACAAACATACAAGGTATGAGTTTTATTTGTGTGCATGTGGGCAGGTGCTATGTGCTTCTAGTGAAGATCACACCCTAGTAGAGCCCTTGCTACCTCCACAAGGAGCCAAACTGGGGGAACGTGTATCATTTTCTGGGTGAGTTACCTGAAACTACTTGGAGCTTAAACCAGACATTTTCATTAGTAAACTTATCTTGACATCCGCTTCTTCCTATCCAGGGTTGATGGAAAGCCAGAAGATGTGCTGAACCCAAAAAAGAAACAGCTGGACAAGATCACACCGGTATGTTCTGTTTTTTTCTCAGTTTGTGGATCTTCTTAGTGCATTCGGGGAAAACCATACATGTGCTGCCTAATTTATTCACTGTTCATAACTTAAATGCAAACTTGTACTTCACAAGTTACTGCTTGGCTAACCATTAAAAAGTTCACATGAAAATTGTGAGGCACTGGCCCTACTGGGGGGAGTAGGATTCTCACTCCTCTTTTTTTCCCTCCCCTTCTCTTCCCTACTATTTGAATGGTCACAGTTAAGCTACATCAACATCTTATATTAATTTTTTATAGAAAGAGAAAGACAAAATAGAGAATGTGACAGGACGAGATGGAAGGGGATGGGCCCTACTGGGGGTGGTTGGGGTTGTCCCAATCCTTACAGGAACCAATTGGTTGATAGGCCTCTATCGATTGTGAATATGTGCTTGTGTTTCTTTATGTATTGGCAATTATGATATAGTTTTACGGAGGCATTGACAGTTATTACAGTTGTGGCGATTTGACCAGAACAGTCACTATCTCATCAATTATGCATTAACTGTCTATACGGCATTGCATTTATGATGCTCCAAGTTGAAGTTAGGCACATAAATCTTGTGTGTGTTTCATCGTTGCAGAATCTTTTCACTGACGATAAGGGTGTGGCTACCTTCAGGGGTATCCCGTTTATGACCTCGGCCGGGCCTTGTACATCATCCATCCCCAAGGGAACTATCAAATGATCGTATCTTGCCCTTACAACCAATGTAACTCTCACTTTTCAAGGAAGGATCTCGCTCACCATGTAGTTCAACTTATTTGATGTCAAGATATATTATGGAATTACAGTTTCGTATTTCGTTTTTGGTAAAGAAAATTGTTTAGGGTCGCTTATACTATTATGTCAAATGGTTTGACGTGATCAATTTGAATTCGAAGATTAGCATGAGGATCCTCCTTTTTTTGGGGATCCCAAGAATCCTCATATTTTAGCCGATCATCGTATATCGTGTTGTCAATTTTCGTTAGTTACTATTTATGTTTAGTTTTAAATAATAAAATTTAAATGATTTTTAACCTTACGATGTAAGATAAATAGTTAAAATATGAGATCTTTAGGATTCCTACAATTTGGATCCAAATGGGATCCAAATCTCGAAGATTAACTACCAATGTGCCATTTTAAAATTAGTTGGCGAGATAACAAGAAAAACTTAAATGCATTTGTTTTCAGTTTGCTAGCAAATAAGCGTATGTGTGGGGGACCGTTTTATGAAACAGAAGTAGAAAAAAGTGTAGGCAAGTTTTACCCTCATTAGGACAAGAGGAATGAGATTCTATCTGAATCTCGCAGTTTGAAGTTGATAAACTAAGCAATTTAGACCGCTTATTTCAAATCTTACAATTTTCATTAGTCCATTATACTTACCTAATGAAAATTAAGAATCGGGATCTCTTTCCCTCCTCTCTTGAACGGCCTGAAATTCTGAATTATGCAGTCCATGAGCTTAGGACCACAATATCCGGAGAGGATTTGAATTAAGATACAAGGGTACTAATGACACTGAGGTAGTTAATAGTCACGCTTTTCCATAAAGCCAGCCAGCATAACAAAGTTGACCAAACAGTAATGGATAAGTCAACCTCAGTACCCCAGCAAGTTGTCCGAGATAGATACAGATATACCAGTCTTGTCTGTAATCTTGTTCTTAAAATTGTACTGTATGCTTTCTTCACCAAGAAAAAAAATGCTACCGTATGCTTTGTAAATTGTAATTTTCAGGTTCAAACTCTTTACCCTCGTCCACCAAATAATTTTGAAAACAAGTCTCCGTTGATGGTTAAAAAAATTATGATGAATTCATTTTACGTAATAGTTACGTTGTTCATTGATTTTACAGTTCAAACAAGAACACTTAACTAATGATTCAGATAATTGTTGTATGAGTTGGAAATGACCAAAACATGATTGTAACGTACTGAAGTCTCACTATTTGGTCCGTGCAAATTATCTGTTGTTGTTCGTATTTAGTAGAAAAAAACAAAGAAAGTGACTCAGAGAAGAAGACATGACAAAGATTCTGTGGATTTATGTTTGTTCTTTGTATTGTTTAGCATTACGTATGTACTATGTATGTATTGGATTTGGATGTATGGATTCTGCGCCAAGAGATACTAATTAGATCTTTTCCCACTGTCAGAAAACAGATGGGATTCGGATCTCTTAGACGTGTGGTGATGGTGTTGTGGTAACTCCACTCCTCCCCACTTTGACCATATTTTTTCAACCACCACTTTTGGTGTGTTTCAATCCAATCCATGATATTCTAATTGTGAAAGTAGATTTAAATTTGGACGCAAAGACCGATGACGTCGGATTATTCACTTAAGTTTGTTCAATTCTTATTGAGCATAGTTAATAACTTAACATTAACACATATTTGATCGAACAATTTTCTATTACTCAATTCAAACTAATAAGTTCTTTTTAAAGCCACATGAAAACCACTAATCGAAGTTTTCATAGAGCATTAGTTGATGTTTTTCCCTAAATAGAATTTTGCGATTAAAATAGATAATATAAAAATCACGATTTAGAAATACAAAAGATGAAACTCATTTTTTATAAATATATAATTGAGTACTACAGAAAATGAGTGGATGACATTGAAAATAAAAGATGTACTAATTATAAAATATAACAGTTAAAACATTGAAAGTTACGTAATATTTAAGCTATATCCATAAATTTTTAATTTTAAAATTATGAATTTATGTCACAAGGTTGAAAAAAAAAGTAATAATGAGGTAATGGTTATTATTGTATCAGCAGCCGCTACAAAATGAATCAACTGACGTAATTCAGCAGCAGTATCCATGCAGATTTCTGAATTCTGATACCTACAAATTTTCTCTGCACACGGAGAGAGAAGATAATAAATATCCCAAGTCACAGGTATATCGTGATCTTCGTTGGGTTTCTACCTTTGATTTGATTCAGTTCTCTCTCTTGGATTTACTAGCAGCATATCTGCATGTGCATTTACTCGGCAGCATATCTCTATTGTCTATATATAAATACAAAAATCCGGCCTTCCAGAATCCACATTACATGTTGTTCATTCATTTTCCATGAGTTTGTTTTGTTTTATGTTTTACTGTATGAATTGCATCCCCATATGCTAAATTGTTACTGTCGGACTCAGACAAGTCGTTTATCTTGTGAAATTAAATCGTGTCTTTTACTGCAACTGCGTTTATTACAAGTCTCTTTCTCTCTCTCTTTCTTTCTTTTTCTTTCCTTTTCTTTCTGCACTTGCGTCTTTGCGTTCATTTGGCTATTATTATTCGAAGTTGGTGGGTGAGAGAGGGAGAGGGTTATTATTTCTAGGGTTTTAAGAAATATGGAGGCTGCTTCTTCTTCCTCCTCAAAGGGTTTCATGGCAAATGTGGAGCAACCCCATGTTTTAGCCGTCGATGACAGTCTCGTCGACCGAAAACTGATTGAAAAGCTGCTCACAAATTTGTCTTGCAAAGGTAACAATCTGTCTGCTCGAATCCTCCACAACCCTCTTCTTTTTTTCTTTTTCTTATTTGCCACTATATTCTCATGCTAATTTACTTGAAAATAAATGGTAGTGATTTTTACACTCATTTTTGCTGAAACGCCATATTTAGCGCTTAATATAAAGATTAAGAAGACTTTATCATGGTGAATTAAATTAATAGAAAGCTGTTTAATGGAAATAAAGTATGTGGAAAACAGTCTATTTTTGCTTGGTAAAATAATACAGTAAAAAAAATGATAATTATTACTCCTATTTGGAGCAGTGACAACTGCAGAAAATGGGGCAAGTGCATTGGAGTTTTTGGGCTTGGGAGATCAACACAATAGCTTGGAGAGTAATGTGAGTAACTAATTAGTAATTACCACTGATCCATCGTATTAATTCAACATTTAAGCTTTATACTGAGAAGGGAGAAGGGTCTTGTTCTTACCTGCAGGTCTCAAACTCAAAGGTAAATCTGGTAATTACTGACTATTGTATGCCAGGAATGACAGGCTATGAACTGCTCAAGAAAATCAAGGTTGTGCAGATTTTTTGATAATTTTTTAGCATTTAATATGGTTAAATATATAATCGTGCTTTTTAATTTTTTTACCCTTCTGCAAGCAGGAATCATCAATCATGAAGGAAGTTCCAGTGGTGATTATGTCGTCTGAAAACATACCGAATCGGATTAACAAGTAAATATGAACTGATTATTATGTGTTAATTTCCTTTGTTTTTTTTATTTTTTATTTATGGTTTTAATTTTTGATTAAAAACAGGTGCTTGGAGGAAGGAGCTCAAATGTTCATGCTAAAGCCACTCAAACAGTCAGACATGAAGAAATTGAGATATCATTTGATGAACTGCAGCAGCTAGAAAAACAATTACCTTTTCCTTTTTTCTGGAGGAAATTGGAAATAGCCTAAGAACTAGTTTACTAAGTTTTTGTGCAACGTAGCATGGTATGCACCGGAGATTTAGACTGTTAGATATTTTTTAGTTTTCCTCGTCATGACATAGGAATTTCCTTCAATGCTAATATTTAATTTTTGGGTTTTGTTTTGCTCATAACTTCTTAGATTAAATCGTAGCAGTGGATCTTTAACTTTAACTTAATTGAAACAATGGTTTGTTAACTAAAAATTCATTATCATTGATCTTTTAATTCATCAAAACATGAATCTATGATCTTTTTTGTCAACTTCTTTAGGATTTCTGTCAAACTGAGTCATGTGACGTGCTATGCAGATGAGGCTAAATCAATGGGCAAATATGGAAAATCAAATAAGAAAAATTTATCAATTATTTTTCAACTTTAATTGAATTGGAGAATTGGTCTTTCAATTTTAACTCAATTGAAGTAATGATCTTTTAATTTTAATCTGATTGTAGTAAGGGTTATTTCAACAATTCTTTTTGATAAAATTTTGATGAAATTGACAAAGATGATCATAATTACACATTTTAATGAATTGAGGGATTAATAATACTGAATTTTTAATCAAAAGATCATTATTATAATTTACTGTAACTTGTTATTTCCGCCGTTAAATTATTGTACGAGGCACAAATACTTCCAATTAATATTCGTCTTGTTTGGGAATTAAGAATCAAATTGACTTGAAGAAAAAAAGAAGGGATATTATTCTTTTGCTTCTCCTTTGATGCTTTTCGTATTGTTTGAACTTTTGAAAAGAATTTATGCACATTATATATCACCTTCACACACCTTGTCTTCGTTTCAACCATTAATTTGAACAAATCAAAGGAGATTCAACGGTTAAAATTAAGATGAGTGTGCAGAAGTAGTAATCACTCACCAATTCATGCAAGTTCCTTTTTTATTTGATAGGAATGTCATGCAAGTTCCTAAAATGACTATATACACAAATTGTATATAATGAATAAAAAGAAAAGAAAAATGGACGGTTAGATTAATCTAAGTTCAATGAACTATATCATTCTTGGATAATTTGCGTCTTCAATTTGAAGAGAAAAAGCTAAAGAACCATTAGATGTACAATCAAAATCAATCATATTCAAATCAAAACTCCTAACTGCAGCATCTAAATTGATGGAATTTGGATTTTTGTATACTTTTGACATATGCCAAATCCCAAACTTTCTATTTATCTAAATGCGTTCTTCTCCCCAAGGACCCCAAACCTTCATCTTCTGCAGGATAACAGGGAAAACATCGCGATTCACTTCCTCATCGGAGACAAGGCCTCGAAAGTAAACCTCAGATACGCGCAATCACCCGTGCATGCTTTTGTCCAACCCTTGATCTTTCCTTGACATGTATATTTATTTACACAAGGATCCGGGACGTACTAAATAAATAAAGATGCAGCAAAACCTCAAACATTTCCACCAGTCACACAATTGAGGTCATGAAAACTCATGGAAATGTCTGTGGTGGTGATGGTGGTGGTGGCGGTGGCGGCACTCATCCAATCCAAAGCACTGCATGACAGGAAAACATGTCACGAACACGCATCTCCCTATCCCTCTAAATATCGAGGACAATGCAATACAACGGCACGTCCTCTTTGGATTTCGTGGGCTCTTCTTTCTGCCATTGTTAGAGTGATCATGTCCATCACAACGAGCACCACGACGTTGACGCTTTCCCATCACCAACTAGCAGTCACCTGTAAAAAAAGATCCACAATTCATGCATGTATATCCAAAAACTGACGATCCAATTGCTTAAAAACAGAAAACCAAATCAAAGTTCATAGCTTTTTTCAATTTTTGTTTTCGCATACCTTGAGAAACTCTTGGTGTCGGTGATGGGGAGCTTCAATTCTCTCTTGGTTTGACAAGAGAGAAGAGAGAGAGAGAGAGAGAGGGAGAGAGGGAGATAGAGAGAGAGAGGGAGGAAAAAGATTTAATCACAACATGTTTAGCAATGCAATTAGATTTAGAAGGTCTTGAAATGGAAGCTGCTCAAAATTAAAGGATGGATTTAATTAATTAATGAATATTTTTAATTATGGATGGGATGGATGTGATTAATTAGAAGCCAAAAGAATATGCTGGTTTGATTTTTGTACAAGAAGGTGCCAACTTCTTCTTGCGCGTTGCTTGCGTGGTTGGCATTCCTCAATCTTTTGCTATTAATTTTAGCAAATTGGTGATGTAATTTTCTTTTCATTTATTTTCCATTAAAATTGGAATACCATTACAGCAAGCACTTTCTGGGGGAAGAAATCAATTGGAGAAGGGTAAATGCTTTGTCGAGTCAAACATCCTTATTGGACTAAAGTGTTTAGAAGTCTAAATTAAGAAACTACATCTGTATTATGGCAACAGATTGTTATGGTTTTCACACATTAGGTGTCATTAGGTGCAAAAGGAAACTCAGGAAAGATAAAGTTAGAAATTAATTATTATTTTTTTTTAATTTTTATTATTGTTAAGGGGAGGCAGAAGAGTTCAAAACTTTTACAATATTTAGGGGAGGGAGAGTTTCTAACCCGGGACGCATAGGTAGAAACCCAACAACTTGTCCACCCTATCCATTATGCAGAGAGATTTTTAAGGTCTTACCACCAGTGCCATTAGGTGCAAAAGGAAACTCAGGAAAGGTTAAGCTAGAGATTAAACATTTTTTTTTATTTTTTATTTTATTATTAAGAGGAATGAGAAAGATTTGAAACTAGTACAATAATTTAAGAGATACGGAAGTTTCGAATCGAGGACGCACGCATGGGTGCAAAACCCGACAACCTGTCCACTATGGAGAGAAAATGTTTAGATCTTAGCACATTAGGTGTCATTAGGTGCAAAAGGAAACTCAGGAAAGATTAAGTTAGAGATTAAACATTTTTTTTTTAATTTTTACCATTATTGAGGGGAGGGAGAAGAATTCGAAACCATACAATAATTTAAGGGAGGGGGAGTTTCGAATCTGGAACGCATGCGTGGAAACCATACTCTATCCACTAGGATATTGGACCACGCACAAGTTAGAGACTAAACATGATAAAGGAAGTTCTGTATGAGAAAGAAATTCACTTTGAGGTTTATAATTAAGGTTAATTGTAATATTGGTCCCTAAATTAATAACTGAGATTCGTTTAAGTTGTTAATGCTCAAAATTTGCAAGTTAAGAAATTAAGATAATAAGCCCTTAAAAGGTTCTAAGGATGGAATGAAATGATTTGGACTCAGAGATATAAGTGGTTCACTCCTGAAACTAGGCTACTTCCACTGTGTTACTTGGATTTTTATTGATATCAAGACTAAAATAGCGCTCGGCAAATACGAACATACTCTCTCCCTTTTAGTTGTTTGACCTTGGTTTAGGAGGCCTTCACTCCTTTATTTAGGCATTCAATGAACCCCCTCAGTCTCAAGCCACCCCACTTGACATTTAATGCGCACCTATGTAGCCTAGGGTGCTGACAACATTTCTCTCACACAATTTTGACATTCAGTGGTGAAGTGACTGGCGCTCAGTTTGGATACCATGTCCTGTCAGAATATTATGAACAGAGCACCTGCTCGGCCTTGGTTATCCAATCTCGCCGACCTGAGCATCATTCTGACTGCCTTTATGTCTTATCCTAAGCTTCTCTGCCACTGAAAGGTGGTCATCGAGTGGCATGATTGGCATCTAAACATATATGTCACTGGGAATTCGTGTCTTAAAGTTGTTAGTCTGCCCATGCGCTTGCAGTGGTCGTATTCCTTCTTGTGTTCCCCGGTCGGCTAGGTTTAGGGACAGTCGATCGTTGCGCTCGAGCTTGTCCTCTTTTAAGCACCTTAGGCTTTGGGCTTTGCGATCTCTTATTAGGCTTCATGGGATTCCTTTCTTGGCGAGCCCCACTGTTTGGGCCTAAAAATGCCTAGCATTAACATAAGTCCCTCAATTTAGTGGTAATTATGCACTCCTCAGATTTAATACTTAATGCATATTTTGTCAATCGTGTCTCTTTTCTCGCATATTTTAGGAGAAAATTGATTTTTCACGTTCACTCCAAAAATTGTTACTAATAACACACCACACCCCTTCCCAACCACCACAAACCCTACTCCTCCGCTCCCACCCTCAATTGGCGTCGACTTCCCCTCCGCACCTACCTTTCTCCTCAGTTCACCTCATATCTCCGCCACAACTCAAAACGACCTAAAACCCCATTTTGCCCTTTGAAAAGACGGAACATTCCAAAAATACAGTTTATCCGCGAATAATAATATAATAAAAAGAAAAAAAGGACTGCGGATATATTTCACTCTCTCCGCGTAACAATGGCGGCGCTGTTAGAGCCACCACCGCCGTTTCTGAACCAGCTCCTTCCTCCCAACTCAACCTCCACACGTCCCCTTCCGTACAATCTCAGACTCGGAAGACCAACAAACCCTCCTAACCACCCCACACTCCTCGCCGCCACAACTCCTTGTTGCTCTGCTGCCACTTCCAAACAACCCATACCCCAATTACCCGACCCGGTTCCGGAGACTGCTTTGGTGCGGACCAGGGACCGCCGCCGGGTGGTCCGGTTGGCCTGGGAGAAGCTGGTCCGGTGGTCCAGGACCTGGCGCTCCAAGACCAAGACCGATGTTCTTGAACGCACTAACAAGGTGTGCCCGCCCTTTTCCCCCAATTTTTGCATTTTGCTTCCCAGAATTGCAAAAGCTTCTATTTTTCACTTTATATTGAAAGTGCTTCTGGGTTAGAAGCACTTCTTTCAGGAAGCCTTTCAAATGCTTTTTTAGGAAGCACCTGAATTTCTATTAGGAATTTCGCCAAAGTGCTTTCTAGAGAAGCATTTCATAAACGCACACTTAGTATTGTAACTTTGAATTTTTAGGTGGTGGTGCTTGGAGGTGGGTCTTTCGCTACGGCAATGGCCTCCCATGTTGCAAATAGAAAATCCCAGATGGAAGTTAGCATACTGGTTCGTGATGCTCAAGTTTGCCAATCGATTAACAGCAACCAGTGTAATCGGTAAGACATTTACATCCGCCATTAACTTTTATGCATATGTCTTATGGAGCTGTAATTTCTTCTGAAATGTAATTGGTTTTTGCTTCTTTTTCACATAGCAAGTACTTTCCAGAACACAAGCTACCAGAAAATATAATTGCAACAACTGATGCCAAAGCTGCTTTGCTGGGTGCCGATTATTGCTTTCATGCAGTCCCTGTGCAGGTTTTTCAGCCACCATTCTTATTCTGGTATTGTATTAACTAACTTAGAGCATGTCTAGAGGTTAAAAGCACTTTTTGGTAACCAGAAGCGCTTCTAATTATGTTTGGCAGAAAAACCTAAAATTGCTTATAGGTCGTACAAGTTCACTTCAAAGTGTGTAGTCCCAAATGGTCCTTTCAAGCTTTTCTCAATGGATATCTGTTTTCGTATGAATCCTAGTCCACAATAGGTTAGACTAAGTTCTTTGCTATCAGAAAATGGAAGATTGGTATGAGGCAGGTACCTGAATCATTGTCTGACATGATATCACAGTTCAGCTCGTCGTTTCTTGAAGGGATTGCAGAACATGTTTATCCAGGCTTGCCGTTCATATCAGTCAGCAAGGGTTTAGAGCTCAATACGCTGAGGACCATGTCTCAGGTCATTCCTCAAGCATTGAAGAATCCCCGGCAACCTTTCATCGCACTATCAGGGCCTTCTTTTGCGCTGGAGCTGATGAATAAATTACCAACAGGTATGTGGAAAAAAGAGACAATATTGTTGAATCAACGTTCTGCTAAATCATGTTTTGCTCCTTTTTGCTTTTGTAGCAATGGTTGTAGCGTCAAAGGACAAAAAATTGGCAAATGCAGCTCAGCAGCTTCTGGCTTGTGACTATCTGAGAATCAGCACTTCAAGGTTGTGAATTTATAGCTATATCAAGGACAATTAAGTTCTGTCTGTATATAATTTGGTCTTGAAATGCCCTTGTTAGCTTGGATATCTACAAGTTTCAAATTTCACCGAGCATGAATTGTCATCGTATTCAAATATTCATAGATTTAAGTGGACGGACCCAGCTCATAACCTCTGATAAATTCCAGCGATGTCGTAGGGGTAGAAGTTGCAGGTGCTCTCAAGAATGTGCTCGCAATAGCTGCAGGGATTGTGGACGGGATGAATCTTGGTAATAATTGCAAGACAGCTCTTGTTGCACAAGGATGCTCTGAGATACGGTGGCTGGCAACGAAGGTAAACTTACTTTGATAATAGGTGTTTTTTGTGTAATCCCAGGTGGTTGTACAAATGAAACATTTGTTTGCTTTTGGCTGCTGTTGTCTCACTACTTTTCCCTCCAATTTATCTCCTGAAGATGGGCGCGAAGCCGGCAACAATCACCGGTCTATCAGGAATTGGGGACATCATGCTTACATGTTTTGTGAACCTTTCCAGAAACAGAACAGTTGGGGTTCGTCTTGGATCGGGGGAGCAACTTGACGATATACTAAGTTCTATGAATCAGGTGCTTAAGCTTGATAATGTTTGGAACAACTCAGAAGTTTGAAATGATCGCTTATTGATATGGTAATACTATGTTGGTTTACTAGGTGGCAGAGGGTGTGTCAACAGCAGGAGCAGTGATTGCACTAGCGCAGAAGTACAAGGTGAAGATGCCGGTTTTGACAGCAGTAGCTCGGATTATTGACAACGAATTGACCCCGAAGAAAGCTGTTCTTGAGCTAATGAGCCTCCCTCAGGTCCTTCTATACTCCTTCCCCCCATTGCATAAGTAACAAGAAAATAAGTTATGGTTTTTGGTGGTTGATGAGGGTTTTAAATCTCCAATTGTAGGTTGAAGAAGTCTGAACCTGTTCGGAATTTCTGCAGAGGTTTTACATTCAACAGAATTCATCTCATCATATACTCAGATTCATATCTCCTCCGAAATTCTGACGGGAGATCGATTTTGTGAACCATTGATTATACCTGATCCAGAATTTTTTGTGAAATTAAGGAATTTAAAAGAAGGGTATTAATCTCCTCGATCATCTTCTTTCGTATCGATTTCCAGATTGGTAAAATGTTACAAGTTAAATTCAGAATTGATTTGTTGCATCTCATAACTTTTAGCTTCCGTTGACGTTGGCTGGTTATTGCCCGCCGATCCAATCGCTTGAGTCGGAAAGGTCGGGTTGGTCGTCTGTTTGAGGCGGTTCGATCTGGTTAGGCGGTTCGACCCACTTCGCCCATCTGACCCAGTTCGTTCAGTTCGATTCAGTTTGCCCATCAAACCCGGTTCGTTTGGTCTGATCGGGTTTGTGCGGTCCGACCTGATTCGTCCGATTAGACCCGGTTCACCTGGTCCAACCCGGTTCAGCGAAGCAGCAGAAACAGTTTGACCTGGTCCAACCGGTCCAATGACGCAACAAAAAAGGTTCGACCAGGTCCAGCCGGTCCAACTTGATCTAACTGGTCTGAGCCGAAATGCAGAAACTCACCGGTTTCTTCAGATTGTCGCCGAAATCCCTTGCGACTCTCAGTAGCTCGCCATTTGGTACGAAAAAGCTCGTCGAAAAATGGCCGAGAAGTCGTGGACTTTCCAAGCTTTGATCCCGACGATCGGGAAGGATGTTCGAGGCGAGGCTGGGTGTTCTCGACTAGCTGGCGGTGGGTTTGGGCCATGGTGGGCGGGAAAGTTGTGCACAATGAGAGCGTGAGGGAGGAATGAGGAGAGAAAGAAAACGCGAGGAGAGGGGGGGAGAGTGTGTGTGACTCTCACGTCGATTCTAGCCAGCATTTCAGGTTAAAAACATCTCTTTCATAGCACGACGTACCTCTCATCACATGATAAGAAATAGAAAGAGGAAGAGATATATTGCAGATCACCGAAAATTCTGCCCATTTTACATGAGAGCCTAATTTCCGTCTAATTTTCAGGTTTAATTTACTTTCTCTTATACAAACCTCACACCACCTCCCCCTCTTCAAACCTTAAAGCTTTCAACGAGACATTGACAGTATGGTGAAGACATATATTCCTGCAAATGGATGTTGATATCCAGAGAGACTCAAATGGAATATAGGAAGAAAAGCCGGTCCTTATTCTCTCTTGTCCTCCTCTACATCTTCCCCAAGCCCAAACACATGATGTTCTGCTGCACTCGACGCCTTCCTTTCCTTTCTTTCTAGCTTGGTTGCCAAGTCTCCGCCCGCCACCTTGACTCCACTTCCCATGAGCGAGATACCCTCGTCATCAAAGTCATCCAGAGTCTCCTCCGAGTATGCATATCTGCAGAAGCTCGTAGTAAGTAAGATTTAGTATCCTCACCAGGTGTATTAGAAATTTCTAACAAAGCTGAAGCTAGCGCATTCTATACAAAGGAAAAAATTCAGCACTTAATCGTTTTGGATATGTTTGTACAGTTGAAACTTGGAACATTAAGTCACGAACTCTAATGAAAATGAATTGATACGATATCTAGTAGATTTTCTATTCTGGTCTGTTCCTATGCTCGCTCATCTCCGGAATGGCTCATAAACGTCACTCAGATAGCATTTTAATGCATGATTAGGAGAATTTATTAAGACATTCAATCGAATAATGTTAGCTGGTTTACAAATGCCATGAGAGCAAAAGCCAGCTGAAGAAAACACAGAAACTTGCAGCATGCATTCAAAAGGAGGCAAGGATTTAGAGCGTACCCGGTTGGGTTATGAGATGGAGCCCAAAGAACACATATCACCACCAACAGCAAATAAGCAAGCAAAGTCCAGAAAGCTGGGATGACCCAGGCTCTTCGCCACAGCTCACTCAACGGGTCAGTGGCATTGAAATACAACTGAAAGACAAAGGTTAGTAGTTTAATTCTTAATCATACGAATCTTACCATTGTACACAGAAGTAGAGGAATAGAAAGGAGTATGCGAGACATACATACGAAAAATTCAGACAGGTGGCAAATAGAGCAATTTTGTGGCTAGTTAAAAAAGCTATAAAATTGTCTAGCCAAATGCAGTCACTAATAAATCAAATACTTGTGACCTTTTCTTACAAAAAGATTGAAGCGAAATCACTATTAAATTGACAGCCCAGTAGAAGAAGAAAGAAATAACGGACCAAGGGAAAGAAACAAAACAAAACCAACCTCATAGCCAATCCAAGCAACAGAGAGCAGCACTGATACTGCAAGAGAATTCGTAAACTTTCGGTACAGCTCAAGTTTGGCCATGCTTCTTCGAATCTGTGCGCACAGTAGACAAAGGGCCATATTCACTTAGTTTCCTCAAGCTACATACAGAGTGTTCCATTCAAGCGCATGCTAATAAATCATTCCATGTATGTAACAGAAGCATAACGAACAATACATATTCCAGTCAAAATTCTCATATACATAGATGGTACCGTGTTCCTAAGCACTAAAATATTTTTTCAGCGGCAGTCATACAGTAAAACACAGAATGGATTCAATTGTGCACCTTGAATTGAAAAACTGTTGGTTTGATTTCTATGATGCTCAAATATCCAAGATAGGAAATATCAATGCCAGTTAGTTAACGAATGTGCAGACGAAAGTAAGCCAACAACTATATTCATGTACCTGATAAGGTTTCTTAATTTTATTAATTATTCAATATTTACCAAAATGTAGCACATACTGTGTTTGATGTGCATATATCACCTGCATAACTCTTCAACCTTAATGATAAGCGGAATAACTTATTTCCTTCCCTTAGCAATTGTTAACTAAGTAAGCGATGTCAATGTTTCGATGGACATGAAAAATAAGGTTACCTGAAGCTTCTCCAAAGTTTTAGATAACGAGGAAAAGATCCAAAGAATAAAACAGGCATCCAAAAGAGCAACAGGCAGCACCAGAAAAAGCCTTGCTTTTCCAGAAAAGTCGTTGATATTCCCCAAATGCTCAACAAGCTCAAGTGCTTCTGATGCTACAAAATATATCACACCAAGGAGAAGTACTTTCGAGGTTATACCACCGAGAGTTGGCCGCACAACACCATAGCCCATTGAAACCACCAGAAGAAGAAGCCGGCAGACAGTTTTTTTAACGGCGCTGAAGGTTACTGCCCATATGGTAATTCCCATTGGTCTGCTTCCAGTGGAATTGAAATTTGCATATTCAAAATACCAAAGGGCCATTTCACACATTCCCAGTCCAATTACAGCACTGATGTGGTAGTGCAACTGTATTATGTCTTTCCAATACTGTAAAAAGCGGAGAAACCAGAAAAGACCGAGGACTAGGTAAGCTAAAGACATTAGGCCAAAAAATGTCATCAATGGGGACATCTTTCCAGGTAAATAACCATCAGGGTTCCTCCAAACAGTTCTTCCACTGATTAATGTGCCAACAAGTTCTGGATCACAGAACATAAAATAGAGATAGTACATTCCAGTGCTATTGATTTCAATAGTTTGTATATCCATATTAGCCTCTTCATTTTTCCCCTCGAAGAAGGTCTGAATCCTTTTTGGCCCATCAGGATTGTCTGGGTTTTGTTGGATGATAACCTCTCCCACCTTGCAGGAACCGTCCTTGGATAGCTCTGGGGTGCAGCATATTGCATTGGAGTTCAAATAAGAACCCCCAATCTTCTCCCTGTCCCTAACCTCAAGAACAATAGCCTCGACTAAGCCAGTCCTCTGCTGCATCTCATTCTTCTTTTCAGCAGATTCCTTGGTTCTTCGAAAGATGATTGATTCGAACCTGCATTAACATATGGCAAGGACAGACAAACCCCTCTGAAATGTTTTCTTTATACACAAAAACCTACAAATACTTCTGATCGAAAATGGTTAACTAAAGAATTTCCCATAGAACAGCCATATGTGACATTCTCTCATTATATTCATTCTAAGTTGTTTTCAAGTTTTAATTTTTCGTATAATCTCCTTCATTTCTCTCTCCTCCCTCCCACCACATCCTTCCCTCCTTCTCCATCCCTCATTCTCCTATATACTTTCCCTTTATCTCTAGCACAAAAAAATGATAAACAAAAGCTAAAAACGAAATGGTTGTCAAACGGGACCTAGATTAGCAATATAAGTGGCATCCTCTCTACTATATTCATTATTTTTTCCCCAGATTTCAACTCTATGGCATCAAGAACTGGCATTTCAATAGTTAACCCTCATTTAAACAAATCAATCACTGGTTAATAAATTGCACATTTAATCCATAAACCGCAGCTTTCAACAGACACCAACACAAAGCCAATTCAATTCTCACTAAAAAATTCAACTTTTCCCAATCAGTTTACCAACCAGCAAAGGCGGATTAGTTGGCTATGACAATTTGTCCACACCCTTGCACCCAATTTTTAACCCACCTCCCCGTAAATTAGATTAGTTTAGAATATCGTCTTCTCAAACAAAACAAGAAACCAATCGCAATCAGGAAAAAACAAAGAACCCATCAATTATTTCCCCCCAAAAAACAGATCAAGAACAAAAAGGCGGAAACTTTATCAATTTACCTGATGAATGACTTGCCATTGAGGGGCTTATCCTCAGAGCTGGACTTGTCATTGCCAGAGTCGAGCTTGGAAGCGTAAAGGCCTTCACTTCCGCCATGGAAGAAGAAGGAATTGGAACGACGGATGAAGGACTCGTCTTGGTAGTCATGGATCGAAGCTCGGGCTAAAATAATCACGTGCATCAGCATCAAGATTATAAAATATCCATTTGAATTTGGATAAAGCAGATCTCTGTGACCCATTTTGTCTTCGTCTCTGTGTGTCACTTTCTGTGACAACGTTGTTTATCAATCACAAGGAATGATGTAGAATCATAGGATTTTAGGATTTTTCAGCACTGTTTGGGATTTGGCTTAACCGGGTTAACAGGCACTATTGACATTCCAGTTTACCCTCCAAACTCTAATTTTAGAAACAAAATTGAAAGGAGCTTTTATATGATGTGGTGGAAATTATTTTTTTTTTTTAAAATATTTTTTTTAGGGTAAAGTGCAAAAAACTACCTTAACTATTGGTGTCACAAAACTTTCATATCTCATCTTTTAAAATTGACAATATCATACCTCATCCTACGAATATGTGCCAATGTTATACCTTCCGTTAGTCTGCCGTTAATTTGCCAGTTAAATGTTGACGTGGACAGAGATGGGACTCACTCACTAATCTAACTGGATTAAAATATATATATATATATATAATAATTAAATATTCAAAAAATTAAAAATTTAAAAACTAAAAAAATAAAAAATGGCCCAAGGGATCTGGCCTTCCCTTTCCTCCACCCGCACAACCCTTTGTCTTTTTCTCTTCAACAACCTTCAAACCCTTCCTCGTCCCCTAACCTTCCTCCACCACCCTCTCTCTATCCTCTCTCTCTAGGCAACTTGCAATGTGCAACCCCCAACCTTCCTTGCTACCGAAGCTCGAGCAGCTTCACACCTCATTGCAAATCGATTGGAAGGCGAAATCCCAACCCAAATTGGCAACCTCACTAGGTTGAAATGGCTGGTTCTTTACGACAACCAGCTCAGCGTGCTCGACAATAACCAGATCTCCCGTTCGATGTCGGCGGAGTTTGGAAACTTGTCGAATCTTTCTCTTCTCTTCTTGTGGCAGAACAAGCTCAAAGGAGACGTTCCGCCATCGATTTCCAACTGTGTGAATCTCGAGGCCATTGATTTGCCACAGAACGGCTTGACGGGGTCGATTCCTGGAGGGCTCTTCAATCTCCAGAATCTCACGAAGATGCTGTTACTATCTAACAATTTCTTCGCTGAAATTCCGCCGGAGATCAGAAACTGCTCGTCGCTGATTCTGTTTCAGACCAGTGGCAACAAACTCGTGGGAGGGATTCCGCCCCAGAAAGAGAAGAGAGAGAGAGAGAGGGTGGTGGAGGAAGGTTGGGGGGACGGGGAAGGGTTTGGTGGCTGTCGAAGAGAAGAAGAAAAAGGGTTGGTGCGGGTAAAGGAAAGGGAAGGCCGGATCCTTAGGCTATTTTTTAATTTTTTAATATTTAACTATTAAAAATAAATTTTATTATTTTTTAATCCAGTTGGATTAGTGAGTGAGTCCCGTCTCTGGCCACGTCAGCATTTAATTGACAAATTAACAGCAGGCTAACAGAAGGTATAATATTGGCACAAATTCGTAAGATGAGGTATGACATTGTCAATTTTAAAAGATGAGGTATGAAAGTGTCGTGAAACCAATAGTTGGGAAGTTTTTTGTACTTTACCCTTTTTTTATCATTGATTTGCATAAGTTTCTCTTGCATTAGTAGAGGTTGAGTGTTTGCTCCAACTATCTTTTGTATAAAAAATAAACAGAATGTTAATTACAATTTTATTTAAAAAAATATTTTAATAATATGCCCTTTTGATATGGAGAGTAGTCCAACTCTCCCTCAAGAGTCGAACCAACTTTGTATAAGCTTTTGCATGGTTTGGTTCCTCATCGATGACCGTCCTCACATTCTCACAATGACAAGGCTGAGAAGCAAGGTGATATGGCCGGTGACCTATTTTCCTCGAACATCATTGTTATCGAGCAGGAGTTTGATTAGGCCTTGCGGGAAGAAGAATGGAGGGAAGATTGATGTGTTCAAGAGAGTGCTTAGAAGGCATAGTTTCCCCATTAGGCTAGCACTTCTTATGCTTTATTAAGTTATAAGAGGCAATGCAGGCTATTGATATAAAAGCCGCTCGGATTCAAGAATGGCTTCCAGATGAAGAACAATGCATGATTAGTATATTTTTTGTGGATTACAAGTAGTTTTACATTTCCTTTCTCTAATTGGCATCAATGATGAGATGATTTTAGCATAATATTGTAACGTAACGAAAAATTAATATTAACTACATTTCTTGTTTATTAAGCCAGTGATTTTCTGGTGTTGTGGACATTGCATGTTTTGCAGCAAGGGGAATCACAAAGGAAAGTTCAAGCAAAATATCGGAAACAAATGAAAACATTTCCTATGCCACCTAACTAAATTGGAAGCGTTAACGATCATATTGCTTTGAATGATATGTTTATTCTTCTCAGGAAGAGGTATAATAAACAATCTTAATCCTAATTAAATAGGGAAGAATAATTATAGGAGATTACAAAGAGATTTCTCCAGATTACACGGGATCCATCCTAAACTTGGAAATCCTAAATTATAGAAAACTATATAAGTCAACACTTACTCTCAAGTTGGTGCATATATGTTACACATGCCCAACTTGTCTAGAAACTTAGAGAACTTTTCACTAGAAATTGCTTTGGTGACAATGTCAACTATTTGATCTTCCGTTCTGATTGGAGGCACTTCAATTATTTTACCTTCTAGCTTTTCTTTAATAAAGAACCTGTCAACCTCTACATGTTTAGTTCTATCATGTTGCACCGGATTATGAGCAATATCGCAAGCAGCCTTATTATCACAAAACAACTTCATCGGTTGACTATGTTTGACACCCAAATCTTGTTGTAGTAGTTTAAGCCATAAAATCTCACAAATACCAAGGACCATACTTCTGTATTCCGCTTCTGCACTTGACCTTGCTACTACTCCCTGCTTCTTGCTTCTATAAGTAACCAGATTTCCACCAATAAAGGTGAAGTAACCTAATGTTGAACGCCTATCATCACTCGAATCGCCCCAATCAGCATTCGTATAACCTTCAATACTAAAATGACCACTCTTCTTAAATAAAATCACTTTCCCCAGACTTCCTTTCAAATAACTCAATATTCTTATAACTACATTCATGTACGACACTCAGGAATGAGTAAGGTTTGGTCTAGTATGTGTCAAATACATTAATCTTCCCACTAACCATTGATACCTTCCTTTATCTACCGGTACTTGGTTTAGATCAATGCTCAGCTTCATTCCTTCTGCCAATGGAGTAGCCACAGGTTTGTGTGCTGACATGCTAGATTCTTTTAACAGGTTAAGAATATACTTTCTCTGTGACAGTAAGATTCCTGACTTGCTCCTTGATACCTCAATCCCGAGAAAATATTTTAGAGACCCAAGATCTTTCATCTCGAATTATGTACTTAAATATATTTATAAGGCTGCATGCTCATCTGGATCATTACTGGTATCTACCATATTATCCACATATACAATGAGCGCTATAAGATTTTCATTCCGACGTTTCAAGAACAACGTGTGATCATAGTTACTTTGCTTATATCCAAATGCTCTCATAAACTTGGTAAATCTACCAAACCATGCTCTTGGGGATTGCTTTAACCCATACAATGATTTTCGAAGCCTGCACACCTTTTGTCTATGCATATTTGGAACGTTACTCCCTAGTGAAAGTTTCATGTAATTCTCTTCTATCAAATCCCCATGCAAGAAGACATTCTTCACATCGAACTGCTGTAATGGTCAATTAAGATTTGCAGCAAATGACAACAAAACACAGACTGTATTGATCTTAGCCACAGGGGCAAATGTATCTATATAGTCAATTCCATATTTTGAATGTATCCTTTTGCTACTAGTCTTGCCTTGAAGCGATCCACCATCCCATCAGCTTTGTACTTCACCGTATAAAACCATTTGCATCCCACAGTTTTCTTGCCAGCTGGCAAGTCTTTGATCTCCTAGGTAGCATTCTTCAAAGACTTCAACTCTTCATTCATTGCTGCTTGCCAACATGGATCAACTAAAGCCTCTTGCACACTGTTAAGAATAGATACAGTATATAATTGATGCACAAATGACTTATTTGATTATGACAGATGACTGGTAGACATATAATTACTTATTGGGTATAACACATTAAACTTAGGGTTGAGCTTACTCACCGGATACCTAGTTTTCTATTTAGGGTTGGCTTCATAAGTAAGTTTAGGAATACCTCGATTGATGCGATCGGGGAGACGACGTAGTGGTGGTGCATGAGGGATCGAAGACGATTGATTAGGGTTATTGGGAATCAAGATCAACTATGAGGTAGCTGGCGACACATGAATGTCTGGTGGTGAGGAAACTAGTAATGAGTTATCTGGCGATGTCGGTTTTCAACATTGTTTCCATGTGTATGATCACCACTTGTCTCCACGACATTACCACTTAGTTCTAATTCATTCACATCATTATTTTCATATGAATGATCACCACTTATTTCCAAGACATTACCACTTAAATCCAAATCATTCACACTATCTATATCTGGAATGGTATAATCAAGAGTTTGAACTTCTGTCTAATTCTCCCCTTGAAGTGCAGACTTGGGATTGGCAAAATACATATTATTCTCATGAAACACAGCATCCATAGTGACGAACAGTTTTTTCGTCGGAGGGTGATAACAACGATACCTCTTTTGATTTAAGGCATACCCAACAAACACACACTGTAAGGCCCCCGAGGTTCAAGCTTACTTCTTTGCCGTTTGTGAAGATGAACGAAGGCCACACAACCAAACACGTGAGGTGAAAGATTAGGAACTGTAGAAGCATCAACAGATGAAGAGAGAGTCTGGAGTGGTGTCTGAAAGTTAATTGATCGGCATGGAATATGATTCATGAGATACGCAGCTGAGGTGAGAGTTTCTCCCCAAAAGGATAAATAGAGACGTGCCTCAAGCAAAGAAGCACAAACAATCTCTAGAAGCTGACGATTCTTACATTCTGCAACATCATTTAATTGTGGAGTATATGGACGTGTAATTTGATGAACAATACCATGAAGATCAAGAAAGACACGAAGTTCAGAGTTTATATATTCACCCCCATTGTCACTCCTAAGAACCTGTATTTGTGACTTATATTATACTTGTACCATTTTGTAAAACTGCTAGAACAAAGAAGTATCCTCACTTTTGGACTTCATCAAATGAACCCAAGTCATACATGTGCAGTCATCAATAAAAGTAACAAATCAATGAGCACCACCAAGTGTAGCAATTTTAGATGGTCCCCAAACATCAGAATGAATTATCATAAACGAGATTGAACTTTTATTCAAACTAGGTGGAAACGAAGTACGATGACTTTTAGCCATTTCACAAACACCACATTTAAAGTTAGAAATATCATGCTTAACAAATAAGCTAGGAAACAACCTCTGCAGATAGCCGAACGAAGCATGTCCAAGTTGACGATGCCACAACCAAATCTCTAAAGCTTTATTCATATCCCAATGATTTCCTTCCATTGCAAGAGCTTGAGTCAACATTCGAGAACTATTCAATGTCAGATCCAAGTAGTAGAGCTTCCCTTTCCTAACACCATAACCAATCATCTTGTGAGTCCGAATGTCCTTAAAAACACAAAAAGAAGGTAAAAAAATCACAAGATAATGTAGGGTAACAATTATTTGAGCAACAAATAATAAATTATAGTCAAGAGAAGGAACAACGAGTACATAATCAAGATTCAGGGTATCAGAAAGTGAGACATCATCTTCTTCGATAATGGGGGCAACATTACCATTGGCAACACTCGCGACAGTTTTAGGGGAATGTTTTAGGATTTGTACCTGTCTAGAATCATAAGTCATATGCTCAATAGTACCAGAATCAATTATCTATGTATTATTCATAACAGATGTAGAAACCTTTAAAGCCTTACCATCATTACATGTATCATTAAGAAAGACCGACACTTTCTTAGCTATATGTTCAGAATCTACCTTCACTTCGACAATGGAGGTACAACAAGAAAAATCTGAAGAACAATTGGACCGATCACTATTGATCCTACTCTCCTGCCTCATTCGATCAGATCGATTTGGAGTGGTACAACTTTAATTAGTACGTCAATTGGTGATGGATAAAGCCCAAATTTTGCCCAAGCAGCTTCAAATAGCACGGGCCAAAAGCAAAAAAAAAAAAAAAAAAAATCCTTTTTTTTTTCTCTCATTTTTCTTTTATTATGTGTCTTCTATTCTTGGGTTTTCTTAGAACGCACAAAACAAGTGCGAACGTAGCAGCGACAAAAGTGTGTCGGCAGGTACAGTTGTTACAGGTTGGTCAAGAAGGAATCTGTGCGGGTCATGATGGATACACAAATCTGGGCTAGGATTTCAAACTAGCATGATGCAATCGATGTGATGCGTTGTAGAATTCTAGGGTTTGTCAGGTAGCAGTAGAAGGTACAGTTTTATACGAGTTCTGGGTTCGTGTGCACATGATGCAAAATCAAATCTTGGTGAGCGGATGATGGGATCGTTAGTGAATTCGGGGCAGCAACGACGGCGTTGCTTGCTGCATGGAGGGGGCACTGCACAATTGGTTGCGTGGTTGGTGATTCTTAGTGGATTCTAAGTCAGCAACGACAACGTCACTTGTTGGTCCTATGAAATCCCGTCCCTGAATTTCACTATTTAAAGTAGTTTCGACACGTTTTTATTTACGGCGTATAGTTTTTTTGATAAGTAAAAGGACTAAAACACCTTAGTGGATTAAACGAAATTCTATGAGGTTGTATTTGATCCCTATGTATTTTTCCACTTGTCTTTATATAATTGGATAGTACTAGTCGATACGAATGCATGGGCGTAAGTGGAATTGAATTCGGAACTAAAATGAAGCTTCTACGGAATTTTAAACGCAAGGATATTGTGGTAATTTCACAAGTGAAGATTTTTACACCATTGGACCACTCGCGGGCTGCCACGTGGCAGATTTTCCCCCCATTTTCTGGAGGATTCCATTTTGGTTTATGACCCTTATTCCATGCTTATTTTCTTTCTGTCATTTAAACACACACACATCACACATTTCCCCTTTTAGCCGACATCACCTCACCCTCTATCTCCCTCATCATCTTCTTTTCTGCCGTGACCATCCCCTCACCCCAGCTCTCATTCCTCTTTCTCTGTGCAGCCAAAACAAACACATAAAACCACCTTCTCATCAGCTCTCATTTCTCTCTCCCCGTGCAACCATTAACCACCACCACAACCACTTTATCACTTCGGAGAGCACACCCTCAAGCAACCATTACTCTAGGTCCTAAAATAAGCAAGGAAAACTCTTTTTCTCCTTCACATAGCACGACAAAGTTATTGTGCATCCATTTCTAACGATGTATTGCCGTCTTTGGTGAAGGTGAGCTTCGAAACTCCTTCTATCTTCCTCCCCCGTAGGCTAGATCACTTTATTGACGATTAAAAATGACTTTGGTGAAGGTTTTAACATGAAAATCAACTCGGGGAGCATCTTCCAGAAATCTGGAAATTCAAAACCGTGACTATTTGGCTATATTCTAGACACTTTTCCGACCAACCCCGTATTTTGTCGAGCCATCCAAGGACGGTAAGAGTTTGTGGTGCCTCGATAATCATGCTAGGGTGCGGTAGTGCAGATTCTAGATGAGTGGCTTTAATATATGTGATATTGGTGATTACCCTGTTTTCGTAATTGTTATCCTGTGTGGATATGAATTGGTTTATAAATATGTTTTCTATTGAATTGTTATTTTTAATACTTAGCCATCGATTTATGTTTATGAAATGAGATTTAACGTGTATATTTGAAATATGGTTTGATTTGTATGATTGGCATATTGTGATGAAAAGTGAGGGCTAGTAGTGGACCGTTAATTTGATTAATTGCTTTGTTGATTCTTCATATTAAGTTTGAATTGAGATAGCTTCAGAGATGTAGGCTTCGATCAAATTGCGTCGTTCTAGCCCTACTTTTCATTGTGTTGTATGAGTTTCTGATTGTGAGCTTTTGTGATTTGTTTTAGACGAGCTGTTGGATGTTTGGGTGACTCATTCAGAGGTTTCAGTGACTTGACTTTGATTTCATAAAATATAATTTTATATTTGACGTTTATAAACAAAATCGATGGTTGGTTTTTATTAGTATCACATACGTAGAATTATTGTCACTTACACGAGCTTCGCAATTTATCCGGATTGTTGTCTGCTCGGTGCACCATTCCCATGGTGTAGGGGCGATTGTGCAGGTTTTAGTAGATACGAGGAGCTTTAGGGTAGCAGACTGAGTTTAGAGAGCTTGGAGTGTTAGGTTACCCCTATACTTTCCTTAAACATATGTGCTTATTGTGATTTTTAGTTCATTATTTTAGTTTGTATTTCCTGGCATCCCCCTACAGCCTATTGTTGCACGTTGATCCTAGACGTATGTAGGGATTAGGGAGTGACATGTCTGACGGTGCGGAACACAACTAGCTATGCAGTTGGTGGTTCCGGATTCTGTGCACAACATGGTTTTTTTTTTTTTTAACTTACGCTATGGTGCCAAGAAGAGAATGCTTTGAATGATAAGTTTATTCTTCTCAGGAAGAGGTATAATATACAATCTTAATCCTAATCAAATAGGGGAAAAATAATTACAGGATATTACAAAGAGATTTCTCCTAGATTACACGGGATCCATGTTAAACTAGGAAATCCTAAATTATAGAAAACTATACAAGTCAATAGTACCTGTCTCAACCTGCAAGCAAGGCTTAGACATCATGTCGAGGTATCACCTCCGTTGTGGCCACTATTTCACAGTATGATGGTTCATGGTTGATGGTCATCGAGTTACGCAGCTATCGTTTGCCAGAAGATCAAACGATCCGAGTCATTGATTCTTGAAAAATCACAAGCAAGGTGGGGACCTCCATGTAGGATCACGCCTACTAGCTGCAATCATCTATATATTCAACACAAAATGTACAATGTTAAAAATGTGAAACATTTGCATTCGTGGGTCGGTGACCAAGGCAGTGTTCATGCATCATCCCCATGCAACAAAGGTTTCTTGAAAACTAGTTAATTTTAAAGAGAATCGATTTCCATGATTGAATGTACCTCAATGAAGTCCCGATTTTCGGCATCAAGCAGATTCCAGTGCAAAAGTTCAAATAAAATTATAATCCCTAAGAAATTCAATTTGTTATTTTGGTAAGCAGTAAGCTGAAGTTTTTTGGTCTCCTTCTCTCGATATAAAATAAATTAGTTTGTCAGTGTTTTCTAAATTACTAAGCTTGAAGTGTTTTTCTAAATATAATTTTATCGATGTCTTAAAAATAAATAATTTTTTTATATAAAGTGAGGGCACATTTTTTGGTGTCGCCTCAAACCTCAAAAATCTCTGAACCAACCCTGCTTCTTACACTGTGCATGAGGCAAGAGCTCAAATGATCCCAATAATAGCTATGTTTTTCTTTCCTAATCTTAATTTTAATGTTCAATCTTTATGTAAATATTCGGTGTTAACTTTTCATGAAATGACTTCAGATATATATCACATCTTTCAAATTGAACAAAGAGAAATATATATTGGGAGATAATTTTATACTCTCCCTCTATCTTTCACGCGACTCCTTTCAGTTTATCCTTTACTGTCCAATGCGTCTTTATCTTCCTTTACTGTCTAATGCGTCTTTTATCTTCCTTTACTGTCTAATGCGTCTTTTATCTTCTGGAAGAAAAATGAGCAAGGACAAAATGGAAAAGCATGGAAGTTTTCAACGGATTTGGATCTATTCCGATTCAAATTGTGAAAATTTTAGGGATTCTCACATTTTAGTCATTCATCGTGCATCGTATAATCAGAAATCATTTAATCTTTTTTAATTTAAAATTAAACACAAATAGTAATGACGAAAGTTGACCACAAAATGTACGATGAACGGTTAAGATGTGAAGATTCTTAGGATCCCCACAAATGGATCCGGAAAGAATCCTCTTCCGTTTTTAACAACCTTAGGGGTGTTTTTTTCTTTTTAAAGTAACTTTTATTGCATTAAGGAAAAACAAGGGTTATGATTGGACCAGCATATATCATGGGGTCGACACAAAGGATGGCAAGCAACAGAAAAATTTGAGAAAACTCAAGTACAAAATAAACCCAACTCAACCAAAACAAACAAACATAACAGCAACCCTATTCTCTATATATATTCCAAATGATGAGCGTCGCCGTCAGGCTAAACACCGTCATCCACCACTAAAGTAGTTGCAATGAAGAAAATAACCAAGTGGTCAATTCGACCATGACATCGTCAAACAAAAACTATAACCCGGGACCGGGAGTTGCACCCCAACTCCATTTCGTCACCCGAGTCCAACAACCTGAGTGTTTAATTAAATATAATATATTTTTAGGTGTAATAGAAGCAGCGTGTGTACACTTGGCCTTTGTCCAATACTATTTCATGGAAATGAGGGTGCCATAGGACCCATGGATTCTTGACTCACTGTGGCTGGTTACTGTAGATCTTCAGTGGAGAACCATCTTCCCTTCAACACAAACTAGACGTAGAGCCGGGGCAAGGGTTTCAAACACAAATTTACCATACCAAAACTAAATGGTTGAATGACATCTCCCTTCAACACACCTAGAATATGCAAGGAGTTAATTTCCTCAATAGCTTACTATTAAGCTATGGTGAATGTCTTGAAATTGCTCACTATGGTGAATTCATTGCATTATATTCGGAATAAAGATGTCCATATGTTCGACTCTTTATTCAAATAAATAAAAATATATATTAGACGTACAAGTATTTTATTCACCAGTGTATGTGGATCTTTTCACGTTGTAGATAAATAGACAACTCATTAAGATGAGTTAATTATTTCAAACATATGCTTTAACAGATATGAGTTAGATCAGTTGACTATGACAATATGTACACTCCTTATACTGGAGTTTGAATCTCACTCTCTATAAAATACAAAATGTACTCTTCAGAGGGGGCATTGAGGTGTGCAAAAGGTACAGCGATGCAGGATCTCGAATTTCTGAGGGGCCCCAAAATTTTGATCCTCCTATATGTCACATATGAGTATAATTTTTTTAATAAAATGGTTTTTGACTGAAAAAGAAAATCACCATTATATGATTTTATCTATATTACAATTGATTAAGTGGAACTTATACTTAATATATTAAGTTTTTTCTTTTCTTTAGCAATAAAAACTAACTTGTGTATTACTTTCTTCCACAAACACAAGCGTATTTCTGTATTTCTCTTTCAATCGCACTCCATTTTTTCATGGTTAAACCCTAAATCATCATTTCATGCAATTAGAGATTATTCAATTAGTAAGAGTGAGATGTTGATTTCTATTAAGTTTGAATATTGATGGTTAAATTCTGTATGAATATATTGTCCAAATTTCTTTCTATAGAAGGAGAACCTTTTTATTAAATTCACACAGGGCCTTCAAAATGTTAGAGACGATCCTGGTACTCTTATCATATATTTTCGGGACGTTTTGATATAGGCGCCTCGTTTTTAAATGTCATAGACTAAACATCTATTCCTTTTGCAAATTTGATTAAACATTTTGTAACATTCCACATTGCCCAGGGAGTAGATCATGTAAGTCTTATATGTATATTCTCATCTCTACCTAGCACGAGGCCTTTTGGGAGTGGCTTCGAGTTCCATCAGAACTCTGAAGTTAAGCGAGTTCGGGCGAGAGCATTCCCAAGATGGGTGACCCACTGGGAAGTTCTCGTGTTAGTTCCCAGAAACAAAACTATGAGGGCGTGGTCGGGGCCCAAAACAGACAATATCGTGTTACGGTGGTGTCAAGCCCGGGATGTGGTGGGGGCCTGGGCCGGGATGTGACACATTTTCCCTACAATTTTGGTACTTTAATTTTATTTCATTAGAAGTCTATTCACATTATCATTCCCTTTTTTCCTCCTATTTTTATGCATCTCTTATTATGATGATTTAAGATTATTTTTTATCTTTTATTAAAATATTCATTTTAGTAAATTAAATAGAATGTAACAAAACTCGTTATTAGGTACGTTTGGTTATATCGGTACGTTTGATTATAATGGTACATTTGAATTTTTGGTACGTTTGTTTTCAAAACATAAGTTTTATTACTTTTTGTCCTAATAATGAGGAATTACTTTAATTATTATTTTTTTTTATAGAAAGAGTCGTTAACAATGTAAAAGTTTAAATTACTTTAATTAATTAATTTTTTTTTTATAGAAAGAGTCATTAATCAACGAACAATAGCCTTTTTATTAATTCAAAATTATATGATTTATCATTATTATTTAGCATTATCTACAATAATAAGGATTTATCTCTGATCAACTAAAAATGGTTCCAGAGACTTATCTACCAAAAAATAAGACTATCTAGCGTATTGTGTATGAATCAAACATATTTTTAAGCATTCCAAACAGATGAATATTCATTTTAATATAGTTTGTAATCAGGTACGTTTTAATTCGGGGTTGGTACGTTTTCATTTAATGTTGGTATGTTTCCATTTGGCGTGGGTGTACATTTAGATTTGAAAAGTTTAAATATTTAGACTTAAATATAGTTGAAATTATTTAAAATATATAGCAGATATTTAAATGTAAATTAATTTCAATTATTTTGAAGTATTTTAAGTCTGATTATCTTAATCAAATGTTTCAAAAGCTTAATCAAAAACTCAAAAAGCATAAATGTTTAATCTACAAAAGTCTAAAATGAGGCATCTAATTCTAATTTTCTCTATATTTTCATACCACATCTTTACCACCTTTTTAATAGAGAGAGAACTCACACGTGTTGGTGAATCCTATCTATATTGAAAAAGTGATACAAATATAGTATGAAAAATATAATAAATGTAGTAGTTTAGGTATGTCTTGTCTTGTAAAAATGAAAATGCTCCTAAGGTAATACCTTCAAACCTCTGAAAATTCTAAAAAAAGGGTCCAACAAAATATTGGTCACAATGAAGCAAGTCTTCTTCTAGACTAAGGAAAAGAGAAGGTTTGAAATTGAAATCCGAATTAAGTAGACCAGCACCTGTTCCAATCTGACCAAGACTTGGTCATATTTGCATACTTTCCAAATTTTGTACCGTGTAAAAGAAACAAAAATACCTTTGAACAATCTCTCAATCTTTTTCATGGAGCACCAACTCAGAAGAAGCCTCACAAAAGCAGCTTATATTCACAACACATTTAAATTTCCCCAATCACCACCATAACATGTTCAAATCCAAACCAATCCAAAAGAAAAGCAAAAGCAGCTAGAACCAGAAGCCATGGATGAAATCATTTCTTTAATCCTCCATGGGTGCGAGTTGGCTAGAGAGCTTGGAGAAACCCTACCCAACTTGGCCACCCAACCTAACTCACTCTTCAATTCATTGGAAGAAATCACAAAGATTTTTGGTTCAGCAAAAGAAGGGGTTTTACGTAGTCAAGATTCAAGTAGTAGTTCATATCTTCACAACACTTTAACACTTGAGCACCAGCAGATTGGAACAAGTGTTGAACAATGGCTGAGGCCTAATCCGCAGGCAATGGATATAATCCAAACCCAACTAGCAGCTGATCGAAACGAAGCGAAGATCAGTGGTGGCATTGATATCCGGGGTTCGGAGGCGGCAGTTAGGGGTTCTCAGGCAGTGGATGTTGTGCCAGCATCTGACGTGAACATTGCTTCATCAAGCTCACAAAGACCGCGACAAAGGTTCGTTTATCTCCAAAATTTGAGAGATTATATTATGTGATTACTTAACATGACCTTAATTTGTGCATGTATAAGTAAAAACATTATGTTAAATTATTGGCACACAAACAAGACAACTCCGTAAAAGATATTGCTTTGTGTGTGTAACTGTGTATGACAATTGAACAACACAGTGTAGTCTGTATTGTAACGTTATTGTCAATATTGTATTAATAACATGTTCATCTATTGGCGATGATAATATATCGACACATTATTGACAAGAACACTGCCTGTCCTAGAGTATGAAAACAAATACGGTAACTTTGCTAAGAAGAGATAAGGAAAATGTATCGAAAGCAGAAGAGCATTACCAGGTTGCTTCTTTGAAAATGACCTCAATAAAGCATATAAACATTACATGGCTTTTACTTTGTGAATCAAGTACTTTCCAAACTGTTTCGGCAGCATGCACTTGTTTTCTAATCATACCATTATATTCATTTTGATTACTTAAATAGGAAAGATCAAGGGTTAATTAGCAAAATGACAGTGCCAGCACCTAGGATTGGAAACACTGAAATCCCACCTGAGGATGGCTTCACTTGGAGAAAATATGGTCAAAAGGAGATCATAAACAGCAGATTCCCAAGGTAATTAATTTGACCATAATCATAGATTAAGGTTATTTATATCTTATTTGACATGTTCAATTCAAGGATATGTCACTTTCTTCTACTTCTCCATCTTAGTAGTTTACCAGGTATGCTATATATGATAGATATTGGAGCCCTTTAACTTGTTCGGGTTGGTATAATTAGTGTCATTTTCTTCATGGAATGAAATATTAATTCATACGTGGACCAGACTTGACTTGGTCAGCAATCAATCAGTCTTCACCAGAATTTGGCAAACAATATTCAGTTCTTATGACCAATTGCTTCTTAGTAAATGGGAAAACCCATGCCCAGAGTGGAGTGACTTGAGAATGTTCAATTAGTACTATATATTCGCTAAATTCAAATGTTTAGCCACAGTTAACTACTAAATTACTTAATTAATGCAGTTGACGGGTGATTAAGTTTTCTCCCCTTGTATTTTAATGAATCACTTCAATCGCCAAACTATAGAAGAAATAAAAATTCATTATCCGTCAACTATTAATGTCGGTTGCACGTATAACAGTTTGATACATTGTATTTTTCTTTCTCTTCAAAACGCTACTTTTAAATGTTGTTTTACTGATTAATTATATCATGTTTCTTTTTCAGGAGCTACTATAGATGCACCCATCAAAAGTTGTACAATTGCCTGGCCAAGAAGCTTGTCCAGAGGCTGGACGATGATCCCTCGACATTTGAAGTAACGTACAGAGGTGAACACACATGCCACATGTCAGCCACTGCACCTTCAATTCTACCACCCGCAGCAGATCATCATATCACACAAGATCAGATGGCAGCAACCACTGAGTCTCCAACATCTCGATGGCTTTCCATGGACTTTAACCCTATTAGAGGGGGCAGCAGCAGCGGTGGTATGATCGGTGGCAGTTGTGGCGGCGGTGGTGATGACGTCGGTACATCCACCGGCACACGCTACACCGGTAAAGAAGTTGACTTTCCTGTGATGGATTTGGCTGCTGCCATGTTTAATTCAGGCGGCAGCAGCGGCAGTATGGATTTTATTTTCAATTCTGCTGAACGTAGATGGGAGTCAGATGACAAGAAAAATTGAGATCACTAAGCAGGAAATGCTTGTACTTCGGCTGGCAGGTCAATTTTCTTTATAATGTTGTTTAGCCAATGAAAAGATCATGGGAGCTAATTAACCAAATTACTCTCAGTCAGTCATCCTAATCTTCTGGGGAGGTTAATTAAAGTAGTTTCACACAGGTGTTTGTAAACTTTTTTTTTTCTGGTTAATAGATGTTTGTAAACCTTATTTATTATTTATTTTGAAAAATGGTATTTTGTAGTGATCTAATCTCCCAGAATGATAATCCAAATTCGAAAGCAAGAGAACGAGCACACTGATCTCGCATGGCAGTATAATTTTTGTTAACTTTTAAAGTGTATACCATATTCATTTATGTTATGTACATGCCCACTTCTTCCATGACAAGTGTGGGATAACCCTAAGTAAGATTTTGAGATAACGATAGGCTTACACATTAGTTAATGTGGTTTCAGTTTTTCTAACTAACTGATCATAAGCATCATTATTAGGATACTCTCTTTTACGACGTCAATAATTTAAACTCAATTAGGTGTGAGATGAAGCAGACATATTGTTCTAGTTGACTAACTGAATCCACTTATGTACAATTTTTATAAACTTTTAAGTAAAATTAACTTAATTCTTTTTTACTTTACAACTAATGTGCTCGTTAGAGAATCTTTGTCTACTACCACAAATTAGGGTTTTCTTTTTCTCGTACTAATGTGACCGTTAAAGAATTTTTATCTACCACCACAAATTAGGATTTTCTTTTTCTCGTAATAATATTACTAGACCAAAAACTAATTAGTCGGTTAATATTTGTTTAGTTATGTAGCATTGCACTGAACTCGATTGATGTGTAGGGATACGAAACCACAATCAACGTGAAACTTCTTCCAACTCAAACTGATCATTTACATCATTATTCAGAAACGCTAGCTACTAGGGGGCTACAAATTAAACAGCATCAAAACCTATCATTACAAGGAGTTATAGGAAACTCAGCTTCATCAAAATTAATATCACACTCAAAATTAATCGACTTCACCAAATCCATGTCGTCCCACTGCATGTTTGAAACCACATTCTCATTGGAAGACACGCAGATTCCGGCAGGCTCGGATAAACCAAAGTGATCCTTCAAACCAAGCCACACATTGTTGTCCGTTACATCACTTGGTGTCCCCACTTTGGAATCTTCTTGTTTGACGATGGGAATGGACGACGAGGATGAGCCAAAGAAATTAGGGTTTTGGCGATGTGGGGACCCAGATTCTGAGCTAACAGTCTGAGATCGCCTAGGATCAGGGCCGATGATCGTTGGAGAAGCCTTGATCATGGTTCTGCACGTGTGCTCGCCAATGTAGGTGGTTTGGTAAGTGCGTGGGTTGTCTCGGATTTGTTGGACCTGTTTGGTTGCCATGCAACCTTGATCATACTTTCTTGTGCATCTGAAGTAAGCCCTGTAAATGCGATTATATAACTGTTAAGAGTCCGTTTGGTAACGTTTTTTAAACACTTTATTGTAAAACGTTGTCGTAAAAGGAACGACAAAATAAATTTATATTTTTTAAATTTGAGAATGCGTGGACACAAACTTATTGGATGCATAATTTAAATTCAATCCAGTTTGTTTGTTGAATGCCCCTCAATTATTGGGGCCTGGTGCTTTAACTTCATACGTTTGTACTGTGCATCTTTTCAATAGTGAAATGTGAACCCTACTTTTGTTGTAACCACACAATGTGAACACCAACTTTTGTAGTTAGGATTTCCGTACATCTTTTCTTTGTTTCTTTCTAGTTCTTCCATTTATGAGCTGGATTTAGAACGCTAGTTTATAAGTGTTTTTAAAAGTACTTTTAATCATTTTAAAAGTACTTTGAAACAAGTTAGAACTCATATTGGATGCAAGCTTCCAAGCTAGGTGAAAATAAGAAATAAAGAAATAAACAGCTAGCGCTTTACTATAATAATGAAAAATAATTATGCATATGCATCATGGTGCGGTGTTGATTTCTACTAATTCTCAAAACCACACCCCCACCCTCCCCCGGGTGAACATCTAACTATTTAATAAATAATAAAGATAAGAGTTTAATAATCTGTGTGACGAGAAAATAATAAGTATTTCTTAAAAATTATCCATATTTTACCTTTCATTTTTTACTTTTATTTTTTCCTTTAACATACATGGAATTTAACGAGTTATGCAATGCAATAGAATTTTACACACTAAATATACCCCTATATTGACACACTGTTTTTCTCTGTGCACATCCATATTTGATTCTACTATTAAAATTGAAAAAAAATAAATGAGAACATTTTTTTTGAATAAATCATTTTCCCCAAAAAATTGTTCATAAATTCTTAAAAATAAACACAAACCTTGGATATGAAGCTTTGAGGATTATCTTTTGGCCATATTTTCTCCAAGCCTGACCATCTTCAATTTTGGTAGAGATTACTTTCCATGATTGAGATGTCTTTCTGCAAACAAGGAGATGAAATAAACTTATTAGTCTTGGATTTAATTTTTTATTTAATTTAAAAAAATAAGTACTAAATAACTTACACTCATTATTTTTCGAAAACGTTAAATTCTTTTCTAATTGAGTATAAAAAATCCTAATTAACTCAATTAAGAACATTGAGATACGATATAAGGTGATATTTTAAACCATCATGAGCTATAGAAGCATATTTAAACTTGCTTTCACCGAATAAATACACTATTTCAGCCAACCAACTTAACTCATGTCTGCATATATGTTAAACAAATATATGAAATTGACAGTACACCCCTGATTTGTGTATGATACTAGCTAGGAAATTAAACAAATAAAAGAAAATGGCTAACAATTATTCACATATCAATCTATGATTAAGATGTTTCAATTCATTACCTCCTCTTGTAGCAACCTCTCCGGTCCTTGAAAGCCTGAGTCTTTGGACTCTCACCGGAACCTTCAGAGCTCCGGTCACCGCAATGCGAGTGCTCCACATGGGAAGGTTCAGGCTTGACCTGATAAACCTCACCGGAAGCAGCAGACTGGTGATCCTCATGGCCGTCAGAAGCAGTCAGAACAGAGAGACTCTCTGTGAATGTTTTCATGATCTTCATCAAAAGCTCCTCCGCCGATCCACTATCTCCGAACGGCTTGTGGAGCAGACTCTGAAGCTCCACCGCTGTCTTCCGGCCTTCAAGTAGCTCCTCGATCAGTCTCTTGTGGTTGGTTCCCATTCGTTCCAGGATGCTCTGCTTTTGCTCTGTTTCTAGCTTTAACTCCTCTGTTCTCTCTCTCACTGTTTTTGAGTAAAAATAAGAAATGGGTTTTGTTTGGATGGAACCACTATTGGGATTGCTTTTGAAATTACTTTTGAAATGATTAAAAGCATTTCTTACCGTATTTGACGGTTTTTAGTAAAGAAAAAGCTTTCATTAGCTTCTAGATAAAGCGTTTCTTAACAGAAGTGCTTCTTACAGAAACAAGTTCAAACAAACTATTGGAGAGTCCGAAGTGATTCATGAAAGATGAGAAAAATGCCTTGTGGGCTGCTCCTCTTTGTGTGCTCTGTTGTGTGTGGAAAAAGGAAAATTTTGAATTGGGGTTTGCATGGATGAGGTGAGAGAAGGGGATGCGGTTTTATGATATGTGAATGGGAAGGTGGGAAGCAATTCATAGGAAGTTGCAAGGAAGGAGGTGAAATCCCTCTTCACATAATTCCATGATTAAAGTGAGAAATTTCCAAACAAATCAAATGCTTTGCTTACTCAGCTGATGTGATGTCATGGTGGTGATGTAAACGCTTACATCATTGGTAATTTTTCATGTTATTTTCCTATCCAACTGGCAGGCTGTGCAAAGTAAGAGTGTTGTTTGGTGCAATAAAGTTTGTGTAATTATTCAATGCATATCGATTTCCTAGATTCTTGCTGGATACACTATGATAAAAAATCTTTGTAGTTTATGTTTTCACTAAGAGAATTGCTACCGACACTCGTCCTGAAAAGCAATTTTCCATAAACTCGCTGACCATCTAGAGTTGAAAAATGCTAAACGAACTTATTCAAATGTGAGATTGTTCATTAATTTTACGTCGCTTTACAATTTAACGTTAATATGTGACAGAAAATCTATAGAAAAATCTCAATTTTAAAAAACAATCTCTTTACGTTTCTCAATTAATCAAGGCGTAAACTCTAGATGGCCAACGAGTCCAAGGAGAGTTGCTTTCAAAGATTAATCAACCTTCATAACCTATGACTAATCATAAAGATTGGAATTGATGTGGCCCCACTGTCACAACAACTTTCTATGAAATTTAATTCATTCTCACAGCATGAAACTCACCACAAACAGAGCTTTCTAATATCTTTAACCTTAACCGGGGATATTTTTGATTGGGCAATGCGTTTGGACATTTCTGAAGTTAATATCAAAAATGAGGTGGGAGATTAAAATGTTACAAAATATACATAGTTGCAATGAAACCCTAGGCTGTTAACTTGGTGGCCAAACAAAAATGTTACTTTGACTATATTTTTTATATCACATTTAAATCGCATCTCTAATAGAAATGAGACCTGCATGTGTTGGCGAGTCTTACTTTACTTTATTAGAGAGATGAAACAAATGTGATAAACGTATACTTACTGCTGGGCCAAAATTTCCCAAATACAAAGAGAGTTATTCGCCGATTTTCTTAATCTGTAAAGAGCTGCCAATCATACCCTCCCTCTGGTTGAACTTTAATTTTATCCAATATCCTTATGAACATTTATAATTTGCCAATTCCTCCATAAACTTTAATTTCTCCCCTAAACACTAAAATTCAAACAAAAAGTGTACGGAGTAAACTAGTGGAAGAGAATAAAAAAAAAAAACAATATGTTGTCCACATTAAGAATAAAATTATCTTTTTACAATTTTAAAATTAAGAAAATTAGTTAATTATAAAAGTTCGGAAGGTAATCAATTAAAACTAAAATTTAACAGAGAAATTGATCAATTACAAAAATTTGGAGAGATAATTAACTAAAATTACAGTTAAAACAAATCGACAACTCCTTGCGTAGTGGAAAAGAAAATCGACAGACATCCTGTACAAATACTGCGACGTGGGCCGTATTAGGACCATCACTTTTCAAACCCTTTCCCCTTTGAAAACTATATATTTTATATATTACATAATATTATAATGTAACTCCGCCAGCCTTTCGTCCACAGGTGGAGAGGCCTAATTGGCTTATCATTGATCATCGTACGACACTCTTAAAAAAACAACTATTTTATTCAAAACTAAAGATTCCTTGGAATAGTTTTTGAAGTGGTTAAGGACGGAAACAGCAGCCGGTTCTACTTACATCCAATCACAGATGAACACGTGTTCAAATTTTAATTATTTTAATTAAAATTTGAACACGTGTTCATCCGTGATTGGGTTTAAGCAGGACCAACTGCTAAATTTACAATAGCCAAGTCCAGTTCGTTAAAGACGCATTTTATGAATTTTATTTTGAAATTAATTTATAGTAAAAATATAAGCAAATTATGAAAAAGCATTCAAATTGTTTACTATTACAAGAAATATTTAGTGTTTTTAAAACTCAGAAATGTTTTCTCTAAACAAACCCTAAGTAATATCACACTTAAATAATGCTAAGTAAACTAATTAAGTAACTCAATATTACAGTTTAATGATATTCTTCTTCATTTGTATGCGAGAGATTTGATTTTCGTTAAAGATGAATTTGAACCACATTATTGTTAGTCCATTGTGAGACTTAACCCTCCCCTTAGGGAAGAGGGTCTTCTCCTGATCAATTTTGTTGGGATCTTAGTACATTGTGCAGTCAGTTTTCCTAAGGTACTATTTATGTTTAATTTTAAATAAAAAAATCAAATGATTTCTGACATCACAATGCATGATGAACGACTAATCCAAAATCCTCCCAATTGAAATCCGGATAGAATCCAAATCCTTCTGAATTGGTAATATTGTTTATTTAAAAGAAAAAATAAAAGTAAGATAGTGACAACGCATAAGTAATAATTTAAATAATAATCTCATTACTTAAGACCATCTCCAATGGTTGGGCTAAAAGTCAAATTTTTTTAGCCCGAAAAATTTAGTTTTTAGCCCAAAAATAACTTTTCTACTCCAACCATTCTACCCTAAAATTTTAACCCGGAATTATTAAAGAATGAACTTAGGCCTTTTTTTTTTGTTACATTAATTTTTTTTAAAAAATAAATATGTAGGCTATCATAAGTTAATTTTATGAACATTTTAATCTAAAAAAATTTAAATTCCGATAAATATTGGGTAGAGTCCACCCCAATTTCTAGGCTAAATTTCCGGGGGAATTTGGCATTGGTTTAGCATTTAGCATTTAGCTCAAAATTTTCCCTTGGGTTGGAGTGGGTTTGGAGGGAAATTTTGAGGGGTAATTTAGCTTTTAACTCACCGTTGAAGTTGATCTAAGTAATACTTTTATATTATAATTTATAAAATATTATAAAATATTATTTTAAGATTAGCCATTCAAATATCCAATTCGTCACTTTTTACAATACAGACAATATACGGCGCCTTGATTGGATAAGGCCACGCATCTAACCCAACATACAGCCGCCACGTGGTCCCGCCGTTAATTGTAAATTCACACGTCGAGAGCAATACAGAAACCTAACGAACGCAGCGCCGTATGCGAACCTTGCCTCCCGCGGTCGACTCCATGCTAAGCTGGAGGTCACCCCCATCACTGTCGCTGAGGATGCTATGGTTACCTCCACTGCACTCCGTAAACCCTAACCCTAGATTGCCTCCCGCCTCTTCAGTTTCGCCGCCCTCCAATCGACATCCTCAGTCGTTTTTCAACCCCAGTAGGATTCCGGTCTCCGATTCTCGCGGCGTCCCTCAAAGCATGGCGCTTTCCAGGTGCTTCTCCGGGCCCACCAGTCCGGTCTCGATTCCGAGCTCGCCCGAGTCGGATAACTCGGATTCGTAGATTCTCGTCGTTGTCTCCTTCTACAAATTCGCTGATTTTGCCGACCATGCTTCTCTGCGGCAACCATTGAAGCAGCTCTGCGAAGAACTGGTACCCGCATTTCACCTGCATTTCTATATTTTCTTAAGTTTTAGTTTGTTAATGGTTAATTTCCATGAAATTTTAAATTTCAAATCTTCAGGCATTGTTGGACTACTGGGGATTAAAGCTTTGTTGGGTTAATTAACTTAATTTGGGTGAGATTAGAAGATGTCGAAATCAATTTTGGTTCGCTAATGGCTAATTAGATATAATAATTTGATAAAGTCTGGCATTTTTTTGTCAATTTATTCCAAGAAAAGACTTAGAGTACTTGGATCTAACAGAGTACATGGCACAAAATGGAGTGCAATGGCGTTGTAGGATTTATATAGCCGACCTCACTTAGTGGGAAAAGGCTTTGTTGTTGTTGTTGTATTGTTTAAATTCTTAATTTGTGCTTAGCAATTCTCAAAAGACTTCATTTTTACAGGATTATAATTAATCCGTGACATTGCATCTTCTTGTGGTTTTATTCGATTCTGTTTTACTCTTCCGGAGCTTATGTACTGTCTATTTTGTAGCTCACTAAGCTGATCGTGACCAGTGTGTTTCAGGCGGTATCATACTTGCCCGGGAAGGGATAAATGGGAGCATTTGTGGGACAAGAGAATCGGTGGAGAAAGTTCTTGAGTTCATCCAAAACGATAACTGCCTTGAGGGACTAAGAAGATTGGAGTCACCTGTGAGTCCTGAGGAGGAAGCTATTCATCATGGGCACACTAGCAGCTCTCCTCTGGCAGCAGGGGAAGACGCGCCCTTCAGATGGGATCATGTGAGGGTCAAGTTGAAGGAGGTACGGGTTAAAATAAGTCTTGATTGTGAACTTGTGGGTACATTTTTTTTTTTCTCATTTATGAGGTGGTTCTTATTTTCTCCTTGCACATGTTTATCAGATTGTTAGTCTTGGAATGCCTGATGTATCGCCAATTGAAAAGGTCGGAAAGTATGTGAGTCCACAGGATTGGAATGCATTGATTAGTGATCCAGATACAGTGAGTATTTTCTTCCTTGTATTGGTGTCTTTATAGTATGTCACTGAGCTGTAATCAATTCGCAGAATGTATTCTGTGCTTTTGCTTTTGAGTTCAGTTTTTATTTTTGAGCAGTCTATACCAAACTAAGCAGTATATTGTCCAACGTTACCAAGTACATTAAAAAACTTGACCTTCATGACTCGCTCTTAATTCTGACAAAATCATGTTTGTTAGCAGCTTGATATGGACCATAAAGAATTTACAGTATTTTTATGAAGTTTTGATGGATGCTGGCATTTAATCTTTGTGAAAATATTACCATCAATGCCAAGTTCACCTACACACTATCTTAGTCCCGACACATGTATATATCCAGGTGGTTATTGATGTGCGCAATAATTATGAAACTAGAATAGGGAAGTTCAAGGGAGCAGTTGATCCGTGCACTAAAGCATTCCGAGAGTTCCCATCTTGGGTAGACGATCTGTTTCAACCCTCAGAATCAGAGAATGGTCATTCGGAGGTGAAACTCAACAGTCCAAATGAAAGCATCAACAGTCAGCTCGAGATATCAAAACCAAAAACACCTCCGAAAGTTGCCATGTACTGTACTGGGGGAATTAGATGTGAGAAAGCTTCAAGTTTTCTACTCAGCAAAGGCTTCGAAGAGGTGAATGTCTTTCAAGCTCTATTTTATGCCACATATTATCTGTAGGAAAGGATTAGTTTGTGAAGGATAAAATGAACTTGGCTGATAGTTTGTTTTGGAGCATGTGTTTCTCAGGTTTATCATCTAGAAGGCGGAATTCTGAAGTATCTTGAGGAAGTTCCACGGACGGAGAGCCTGTGGGAGGGAGAGTGCTTTGTCTTTGACAAGAGAGTCTCGGTTGAGCATGGGTTAGCACAGGGAACTCACAAATTATGCTACGGGTGTAAGCAACCGGTCACTGATGCAGATATGGAGTCTCCTCAGTGGGAATACGGAGTTACTTGTCCGTACTGTTTCTCGTCAAAATCTGATGAAGAGAAGGATAGGGCAAGAGCTCGACAAAGGCAATTTGAGACATGGGGGATCATCGGTGGTCCGGACAAGGGACGCAAACCGGATAGTACCAAGCAGAGCTCTACTCATCTCTCAAATTCAGTTTGAATAGGTTTAGAGAAGGAAAGAGAGAATGTTTGAAGGGAACTTTAACGAAAAGCTCATGGTACTGTCATTTTAATGAAAAATCACATTCTTACATTAAAAAGTCAATCCTGGTATTATTCACTTTATCATTTATTTTATCTTTATCGTTAAAACTCAAAGTTTTTAAGTTTTTTTTTTATTTGAATCATAGGATCAAGTGAAAAGTTATATATTGTGATTGGAACATTACTTATCACGTATTTTTATATAAGTGGTGAAATTTTTTATTGAAATTATTAACTTTTTAATACAAATATATCATATTATTTATATAATGATTCGTGGTGTATTATCATATGATCACACAAAAAAAATCTCTCTATTACTAGAGACTTGTACATTAATGGACTCCAAGCAGTTTTGGCCCATTAAGCGTTGGGCATTTAAGTTTAGGCTTGTTATTCCATACTTCTGTCCTTTTAAATTGTTTTTATTAATTTTTCTAATTTTAAAAGTGTTTTTCATTAATCTGAAAAAAACACTGATCGTCTATTAATTGGATGACTTTAGGGTCCCGCGGTAATCAACGGCGGAAGATTGTTAAGCAACGAGTTACAGTCAGTAGAAGATTCCATCTTTATTATATTAGCGTACATTTTGCCACTGATTCGACACGTTGTGCGGACTGAGAAACAAAGATTTCCTTCATTTAATTCGGGTGATATTTTAGGGTTAGGGCTGAGAATACAGAAAATCGGAGGCAATGGCAGGTGAATTGAGCATGTTCAAGTATGTGAAGCCAAGACTTCGTCCCCATACTACCGATGTCCAAGCCGCCGCCGCGTGGGGCGTCGCCGCCTTTACCGGTGCCCTTTGGCTCGTCCAGGTCTGTAAACTTTCATCCCTGTCGCTTCGTTTTTGAGAGAGGATCATCGCCGGATCATTTTTATGAGGATTTTGGATTCTTCAATCATATCTGTTCATCGTTCATCATTGGCCAGTTTTGTTTAATACTGTTTAAATTCAATTTTAAATAAAACAAATTACAATGATTTTTCACCGATATAAACGTATGTGATTTAAGGATTCTAGAATCTTCACAAAGATAATACAGCGAGGATCCTTCCTTGGTTTTCCACGCGCTCTGTTCGATCGCGCCCTTAATCTTCTTGTGGAAATAAATCATTTCTCGTGTGCTAATGTGATCAAAGATTATCAAAAGTCCATGATTTTTTAAACAATTGTAGCGTTGAGAATGCGGATGATGAATCCATTTGCATGGAAACGGAGGATTGGACTGCAGATTTTACTGTATTTCTGCGAATTTGAATTATTTTTGCTAGAATTTCTGGTTCATTACTTTTAATTATTGATAATTATTAATTACAGCTGATTCCCATGGCTTCAAATCCTGATGAATGTGTTTTCTGATTGAGTAATCTGCTTGTTGCTGAAACTTAAATCGGTTTATCATTTCAAAATCGTGCTATACTGTTTTCCGCTGAGAAGGTACCGAGTAGCACAATTGGAGATTTGTTTTAATATGCTATGTGTGAGAGAATTACAATCATTACCAGATGATCATAATCCTGTAAAAGTAAAGAACTAAAATCGTTAGCCACGGAGCACCATTCGTTGGACTCCTGCCGGAGGATGTATTTGAGAGTTATGTTTGGATGAAATCCATCTACAATTTGGTGCACAAGTTGCAATTTATCATGTTTTCATTATTAATTTTCCCAAATTTCGACCTGTCGGAAGTTCCATGAACTTCTCCAACTTAGCCGGAAGGTGATGAGTTTTTGTAAGCTCTGGTTTTGTTTTGCACTTTCCCAGGGCCTATGTTTGCATCATTGTTATTTTCCCTTTATAAGTTATTAATCTAACAATTACGTCTAATATTTTGTAATTTTGTTTTGCAGCCGTTTGATTGGATTAGGAAGACCTTTATTGAGAAGCCAGAGCCTGAAGCTAAGTGAGGAAGGGAATTGAACATTCTGGTAAAACTTTTCGGTTTATGTTATGTGGATTGAGCTTTGTTTTGATGAAACTACCAAGTGGAGGAGTTTATGCAAATAATCATGTACTTTCGTACCCTTGATCATCGTTAATTACACGCAAAGGCCTTTCTTTGCATTATCTTACCAATTCCAGGGTCTTTGTTTGTGCATTCTTGCAGTTTCCTTTCTTCTTAACTGTGTTTTGTTTGGCATGTGAATGTGATCTCTGACCTTCTAGAAACAAATAACCATGTAAAATTCCACACATTATGTAAATGAAACAAGCCGTTTCTTGTCCATTCCACTTGCAGATAAATTACTGTCTGACAAGTTTGCAAAACTTATTTATTCTTTTCTGATTTTAACGGAGTTACTTTTGCATACATGTTAGACAATGATTTGCATTTTTAAAGAAAATAGCACATTTATGTGTTAGATAGTGATTTGAAGCTGAAGAGAAATGACTCCTTAATAGCTTTCTGTCGAAATTTGGGAGTTCGTAAATGTCCTTTGCAGATTAAAGCTTATGAGTCGTGCTCTCCTAAGGTCCTCATTTTGAGGACCTGTAAGGACCAAATGCATATTAGTGAAAAATTATATTAGTTTGGATCCAGTGGTTTAAAATATTTAACACTTAATAAAGTAAAACAAAAAAAATGAGTTTTCTAATGGTAGATAAATTTTTTATTTGTTTTGCTTTATTAAGTTGTCAAATATTTGAAGCTTTTTGAATTTAAACTATTATAATCTTGTGGTTACTATGCATTTGGTTCTCAGGTTTTCAAAATGAGAACTTTAGGAGAGCAAGCAGGACTGTAAACTTTAAGAAGTGATTTTCGCACTTTTTTTTTTTCTGCATTTCCCCTCCTTTCTCTAATCTTTGGATTGAACAAAGAAAAATCAGGGACAGAAATAAAGAGAGAAGTACAAGGGGAATGTTGAAGCGACTCTCATGCAATATTTTTGTATTTGGGTCATGGATTGGAGACCAAAGCCCATCATCCCTTATAAGATGCCCCATTTGCCTTCAATTCCAAAATGGGTACCCGACCCAGCTGGGATAGGCTAATTTTTTTATTTAATTTTAAATAAAATAAAAGGAAAAAGTGCATCTATGTATTCCATCCTATTCTAATTTTAGGTTTCGGTAGTGGGTAGGTAGACTCGAGAAGGCCAAACTCCAAAACAAACGTAAGAAATAGGACGCAAACAGAAAAACCGAACCCTAAAACACACGCGGCACAACATCGGCCGTCCGATCTCCAGATCACAGTATGATATAGTCTAAACGTTTGTTCGCCTCTCCGAAACAGACCAGGACATTTTGCCGGAAGCAAAATAGAGGGGAGGACTTTCGACAGTCCCAATCTCTCTCTCTCTCTCTCTCTTTCTCTCCCCTCTCTCTCTAGGTTTCTTACTCCCCCCGTCGATTTGGTTTCTAGGTTGTCTGGGTTTCTTTCCCTTCGATTCACTGATCAAAGGGTGGATTTGTTAGTTAATTTAGAAGAAAAATTGGAATTGGGGGAGATGGAGAAGGAGCTTCTGGAGTTGTTCGACGCCGTGAAGAAAACGGCGGACGACGCCACATCTTGCGACGGAGGAGCCGAGGAAAGCCAATGCCTTGAGGCCTTCGAGCAGCTCAGGAATTTTCCCGTCACTCATCAAATCCTCGTCTCAACCCAAGTACGTTCCTTTTTCTTTTTGTTCCCAATGTAATTTGAATTATTTTTTTTTTGTCAAAATATTGTTTTGATTTTATTCTCCGCTGTTAATTCAATTACTCATATCTAGATTACATGAATCAAATTTTTTTATCTAGAAGTTTAATTATCCTTTTATTTTCTCTTGTTTTTAGAAGAAATTTGTAGACTAAAACAATTTGAACGTATTATTCATAGACCAGAATTTATCTTCCATAAGAAATAAAGCTGCAATTTCTGTGTCCTAATTTGAAATGTCACATTGGTCTGTGGATTCAACTTTTTCCGTAAATTTTGGTATGCGGTTTTAGCTCTTAGAGACGTAGATATTAGCAGGTTTTAAGATTAAATTGAAGTGCAGTATCTAGATGATGTCCTGTCCAGGCACTTATCTGTTTAGGACCTGAAAGTATGTGTGTAACTGTGTATATGCATGCACATGGCCAAGAGGGGTTGTTTGTTTAGTTGTAGATTGTTCTGCGTTGTCGAAATCTTTTTTCTATGGGGGATGGGTGAAAAGACGTGAAATTGGGTTTGAGGTTTGTTCTGACCTTTGATATGTAATTTTCCAGGTTGGGAAGCGTCTTCGACATCTCACAAAACATCCTAGAAAGAAAATCCAGTCTGTTGCTTCTGGCCTGTTGGAGAAATGGAAAGAGATTGTTATGACTGAGGTAGAAAAAACTGCGAAAAATGTGAACTTGGAGAGAATAGACTCTCTAAAACGTGATTCTCCACGTGCCGGCAGCCCCAGGCCTGAGAAGGTTCAGAAGACATCTGCTGTGAAGGTTGAGAAGGTTTCCAAGGCTGAACCTGTTGAGGTTAAGAAGGTTGATCGTGATGTCAAACCAAGATCTGAGAATGCTTATGGTTCCGGAACTGTCAAAACAGAAGGGAAGGTTCCAAATCTTAATCCTGTCAAGACTGAGAAATCTGCTTCAGCAGAGACTGTTAAGGTTGAAAAGGTAGCCAAAGAAGTGAAGAAACCAGCACTCAACTCCTCTGGTCCTCCAAAGTTAACCTCTATGATTAAGTGTAATGATACAGCTCGGGACAAAGTAAGGGTGCTGCTGCAGGAGGCCTTGTCAAAGGTTGCTGCGGAGGGTGATGAAAGGTTTGCCGATGAGGTGAATGCAGCTGATCCTATTCGAGTTGCTGTCACTGTGGAATCTGTGCTCTTTGAGAATTGGGGTGGTTCCACTGGCTCTCAGAAGGCTAAGTATCGATCTTTGATTTTCAACCTGAAGGACCAAAAGAACCTCGATTTCCGGAGAAAAGTTTTGCTTGGACATATCAAGGCGGAGAGGCTCGTGAACCTGTCAACAGCGGAAATGGCAAGTGATCAGAGGCAAGAGGAGACCAAGAAGCTTGAAGAAAAAGCATTGTTTGAGTGCGAGCGTGGAGGTGCACCAAAAGCCACAACCGATCAATTCAAATGTGGTCGGTGTGGGCAGCGCAAGACCACCTACTACCAAATGCAGACCCGGAGTGCGGATGAACCTATGACAACGTATGTAACATGTGTAAACTGCAATAACCGTTGGAAGTTCTGTTAGGGATTCTTGTAGGAGCCATGGCCATTTTATTGCCATTTTGGCGTCGTAAGTTAAGAGTCATAAGACGTGCAATTTGTAGCGTGGTTGTGCGATTAGGGCAGTTGGACGAACGGGAACTAGTCGGACGATTCCCATTCGAGTATTGTAGCATGTAGAACTCTTTCTTCAATCATGTTTTCATCTTCTAGGGTCGGTAGGCTTAATTTATTTGGGGATGCTTTTATTGAATTGACTCTCTTCTTTTCTTTCATTTGTTTAGGGATTGTGGTGTCGTTTCAGGTTGTGGGGTGTGTTATTTTTGTTGCGAGTTACCAAAGGAGGTTGGTTACAATTTTGCTGTTGAAAAAGTAGTGATCTTCAAGCTCTCGTTTTCTCTTTCAGTAATTTTCTTTTGTTTCCGTCTCTTGATTCTCGCTGGTTTATTCAATTCAAATATTAGAAAAATTGAAGACAAGAGGGAGTGCATAAATAATTTTTCTTCCAATCATAAGCTTTTGTTGTTGGTTTGCTTTTGGCTGTGGAAGCAAGTGCTTTTAACAATACTGCAACTAGCAAGTGTGTTTCTCCAGCAGAATTTGGAAGCGCATAAATTGGGACAATTTGAACCATAAGTGCTTTTATAATCAGGAAAGCACTAGAAAACGGTTGGGCGCTTTCTAGTCACACTCAATTTTTATCTCAAGACATCCATAATTCTGCCGAGCATTAATGATAAATTCGGTGGATAATACCGAATGTGAAAGTATTTGAAAGTGATGATTCGGTGGGTTCTTGCCGAATAATTTATAATGCAGTAAACATCGTTTATTTTGCAAGTGCTTTTAGCCTTCTAACCCTCCCTTGCTTTTACTTACAACTTTTTTTTAGTAGATCAGTATTTTCAGACTAAATGGAAGAAACTTCGACTAAGCCACACAATGAACAACCTAATTCATTAATTCAATATTGAATTCGCCATCCACGAGATTTTCAAGTAAAAGGAATACCAATAGACCGCAGTAATGACTGACTGATTTTACATATAACTTAATACTTCTTGAAATTAAAACATACTATAAGGATCTAATGGCGTTTTGGATTCATTGCACACCAAAATTATCAAAACAATCGTTATATATTCGAATAAACACTGGACGAACGATTCGATTATTACAACCATCAGCATTCATAAATAAATAAGAAAAAAAAAATCACGATTGGGAACGTTTCTTGAGAGCCTGAAAAACCCTAGAGCTCTTGTAAAATATTTGAGCCCTTCTGTTGTAGTCGTCCGGTTCTTTGCCTTCGTCTTCCCCCATGATCGCCTCACGCTCCAAACACTCCAGAAGCTCCACCATTCCTCTATCTCCGCACTTCTCGCTCCACCTCCCTTCCCTCATCCACTCCGCTCCTTCTTCCGCCCGCAACTCCGCCTCCAACTCGCTTTCCACCTCGGCTGAGCATCCCTCGTCTCCGCACCTCACCGCCACCGCCGGTTTCTTGCGGTCCAAGCTTTCCTGCCTTAAGATCGCCCCATGGTTCTGCCAGTTCCTAGGTCTGAACCCTAAATTGTTGGGAGTTGCAGGGGTTTTGGCTGTGCGTGTGGGGAGGATGGAAGGGCAAAAGTTGTGCGTTTTTGTGTGGCACAGAGAGAGCTCCATTTTTGAACCCTAGTTTTTTAGCCAATGTGGTTGGTTGTGTTGGGGTAGATTTATATAATAAATAGTATAGATAAAGGGTTTGTGGGGGGGGGGGGGGGGGGGGGGGGGGGGTGGTTTTTTTGTTTTGGGGGGGGGAGGGGGGGGGGTGGGTGTGTGACAGGGTGGCGGTGTTCTTGTTGCTCCGCGTGTCCATTTTGGACGCGTGACATGGTGGGGAGGCACGTGTTTGTTAGAGGTTTCGAGCATCGAGGTGATGCATGCAGAGCGTGTGGGGTGGTTTTATTTATTATGGACGAGAAATTTTTAGTTGTGACGGAAACAAAATAGTATACCATGTGTTTTAATAGAAGTGATGAGAAATTTAATTTTTAAGTTATTAATTTTTTACTATACATATATCATCATTTATATAGTGATATGTGATGTACTATCCCGTTTACTGATCATACTGAAAAATCTCTGGTAATGGACACAAAAAGGCACACATTTCAAAGTGTCATGGCCCACGTCAGCCCTCCGAACCCTTGCTGATCTATTCTTTGTGCCTGATTCAAGGCAACGACTTGACCAAAAAAAAAAAAATAACAATAATAATTCAAAGGAACGACAGTTAAATGTTAATCTTATCTGATAACAAAAATAGAAGAAACATCTTACCAATTGTTCAAGTGAAGGGATACCTCTGGCATAATTGAATTAACAGTTTCCACGATGATAAAGTAGTAGGAAGATAATTTTTGCAATATAAAAAAATTAAGATTTAAAGCCATATAATGAAGTCTGTTAGCAATTAAACATTTTGAAACTCTCTGTTCTTCCCTTAAGTTGGAATATCTATCCTCCCCTTAGGACATTTTTACTCAATAAAATCCGAGGAAGAATCAAAGAATTTAGAATAGGAGAAGCGTAAATAAACGAAATCTAATCAACTAACCCCCTAATTGATACGATCCTTTATTTTAAGTATTTGTTTACGGAATTCAAAAATATATTAAACAAGTTTCCGATTTTATATGTATTAACAGCACAAAGTTCAGAAGTAAGAAACCAATGGTTTTAAGTCTCTCCTACCTTAGGAAAGGGACTCGTCAACGAAGAACCCTAATCAGATAAAATGTCACGCTCTTTCCTCCTGCTTGGAAACTTCACATTTGAAGAGAATCCTGCTTTGTTTACCTTTTGTTTGTTTGATTTGATTGGAAATCTTGCTCAGCTTGTGATTGATTCTGTGAATAGGCAGGAACCAAATTACTACATACCATAACTATTCTATGTGTCAGAAACATAGTCTGATACAATATATGCTTAATATGTTTAGTTGGAAATTAGAGATTATTCAGTGTGCTGGAAACATGACCAATGCATCATGTATTATACTATAATGATACATAGTGTACCAAACCACGATCCCGTATACTGAAAAATTTCCCCATACATATGGACGGGTCAAGCACGCTTGACGTCATCGTTTTTGTATTTTCTGAAATCTTTCATTTTCCTTGCCACAGTTTCCACAAAGAATATGACATGCGGATAAGCCTACCCCATACTACGCTTTCAGTATTGACAAATCAATTTAATTTTTTGGATGTGAAAGTTTCGACTACGTGGAAATGGACCAACAATAATTTAGTTCTAAGCTTATCGTATATGAATCGAGCTAAGACTCAAAAAATATCAATAAATTTTAGTGCAACTAGTACCGGCCGCAAATCAATTTTTAGACCAAAAGAATACTACAGAGAGGGATTTTAGAATTTAGTGACTGGTATCTGTGTAATTAGCATTGGACATCCAAAAAATTAGCAATAAATAAAGAAGGATTCAATATATACAAGAAAAATGATAGTGTGAAAATAAAATTATAATTAAACAAAAAACATGATTGCAAAAGCCTAACAAAATCTCTTTTTTTTTTTTTCATTTTTCCTGTGTTGCAATGTGTTTCTACGAAATTGCTACTGTACTTTCAGCTGCTATGTTATGGTAATGAAGAAGATGCATGCTGCTCCTTACGTCTCTTCTCAGCTGCTATGGCAGCAGCCACATAAAGTGGCAAATGCCGTAGGCTTTCCATTGGGTTCTCGTCGGGAATTTCAGTTGGCCTTTCGTTAGTTTCTGGTGCCAGGGGTGGCACCGTTGCGAATAAGGACTCAATGTCTTTTTATGTGAAGAAAGGCTGGTCTTGGTTCTTCTTGTTCCCGATGAATGCAGTGCTGTTCCGGCTTTTGTTGAGTTTATATATACTCTCTTCAACCGTGTCTTTAACCTAACTCCACAAAATGACTTAGCGTGATTAAATATCGAAAATGCACAGATAATTGTGTTCTCACAAGCACTTTCTAGTAACATGGTAGTGAATCCTAAAACAAGTTGTTCTATAAAACACAAAAGTATCGGAAAGGGAGATGAACATACTATGAAACGATGAGCTATGGTCTTGCTTTTCTGTCTGATTCGATGGACCCGGCTGATTGCTTGTGCTTCTGCTGGATTGAGAAGCGGCTCAACAAGGATAACATGCTTCGCTTCTAGAAGATTGAGGCCGTTGGCTCCATGTTGAATTAAGAGCAGTAACACTTGGAAAGATTTTTGCTCGGGTTTCTGTCCACTTAGCTTGTGATTTCCTTTTGCGATTATCTTTTCTCCTTTGAATTCGCTAATGGCAACTTGCGATTTCCTGTACTTACACAGCAAGCGTATTAGGGAGAAGCAATTCCAAGTTCAGTAAATTTTATCTGCTGTAAATTTGGTAATGGCTACTTACCTTCCTCCTTTCATCCCAATATGTGTAATGTCATTAGCAGGGAAGGATTCTTCTTGTCACTGCTTCAATCTGCACGAGTACCCCGCCCCAAATGAACATTAATCTAAACTTGCTGACACAAACTATACTAATAAAGTGGCAAGGGTCAGCGGGAAATGACGAAGAGGTATGCTAGAGTTCTTATTTGTTTGGTCAGGGAACCGCACTTACAAAATCGAGGATAGATACAACACATACCTTTGTTCCATATGAACCTTGGACCATGACAGATGCTTCAGACATTTCACGACTTTCGGTTGTATGAAGCACAGAAGAAGCACAAGTTTCACTCTGTCCATCATCAGCATGAGCAATGTTTCCAACATCACTATGTTGTCGACATGTTGGGCCTTTTACCCACTTATCATGAACCTTGTTAAGTTGTTATGCCGTTCAGTAATTGCAAACAGGAACAGTTGTGAACTCGAATTAAACGATAGTTAATTAAGAGAATAAAGGAATTATCAGGGAAGAGACGCACCAAGAAAATAATAATAATAATAAAAGGAGGACAGAAGGCAATTAGCAGGCTGGAGACACAGATAGAAGATTGCCACTAATGACTCACGTAAGGTTTCCCAATAGCTACAGTTAGCCTACTGAATCACATTTTTGTTCAACCAAGGAAGGCTCTCGGAGATTTTAGCAGAAGACTGGCGTAAAGATTTTCGGACATACAGACTTGTATAAACTCCTATTTATTAAGGCGATGGTTATATCATGGAGATGGTATGGTGAATACTTACATTTACAGCATGTAAGATGCCCACACGGAAAAACCGTCTTCCGAATGATTAATGGATCTTGACAAACAGGGCATGTTTCTTATCGCCTGTAGGCATGCATCCATTTTTCTGTTCTGTGGATGTTGGAATGGTGACTGCCCCTTCAGCTACCGACGAAGGGTTTGGACTTTCCAACGGCACCTTTTGTTTAGCTTGTACCAGACCCTGGGAACAATAAAAAAGAGTTAGTATCGACTACCGACAGCAGCAACAACAAAGACATTCTATATTTTATAGTTTAACAAGTAGAAAGGTCAGTGCGCAAAGCATACCACCAAAGGGCACACAATTCTGCACCCAAAAGAAAATCTAAATATGAATGGTTAAAAATGGACTTTTGCTTCTACCTTTAAATAACGAAGTTTCCCCTTTGTAACAGACAACGAATTCAAGGACGTGAACTTGTCACTAGTATATAGGACGCTAGCTGAAGGTAATTCTTCTTCACTTAAAGCATCAAGAGCTTTATCATCCTCATCTTCTGCCATGCGCAGTCTTGAGGTTGCCATGTTAATTTCATCATAAGCTTGTACAATTTAAGCTTGGTAAGAAAGAAAAAGGATCATACCTTGCGAAAGCCTAACGGGAATACTATTAGCGGACAATTAGCATCCCAAAGAAAACAGAAGTTTAGCACGAGTAGCCTCCGTTCTGTGATCCATCAACAACAGGAGTTGTTAGTCTCAGAGTTAAATAGTTGCTACTGAAAGAATAGTACAATACAGGACATACCTCTAGAATGTGGAGGTGCTTTGTGGAATCTGATATACCATCCCTCCCTAATTGGGCCTTGCAATGATTTCTTATAACTCCAAGAACAACCTCTAATTCAGATGGAGATTTTGAAACCTATCATCCAAATATGATAAACAGGACAAGTTATAGAAGCTCTATACTTTAGTTTCGGTGCCATTTAAAGTATAAACGAAGGACGGCTGCATTTTATCACCCTTTAAGGATGAACAAAACTAAAAGTGAGATAAAGTGACTGACCACAACTTTTCCAGCATCTCTCTTCTTCGACTCTTTATTAGAATTGGAGATGTTGAATCTTTATGTGGCTGCGACAAATTCTGATAAAAACGATTAAGTTCAGAGTTCTTCTTCTGCAAAGCCACAGCCTCTTCAGCACATGTAGCTGTCCCTCCGCCTACTTTTTCTCTGCGAAAGGGCCTTGCTTCATATTCCTAGTAAGGAAATCAGAAATTGTAAAAACCATGCTAGATTAAGTCATACTGCAAATCAACAAGGATTAAAAAAAAAAAAAAGAATAAGAGTAACAAACCCGGAACAATTCATCTAGTTCAAATAGAACACATAGAGGACCATCGTCATAAGCCTTGCAATTTCGACAATTTCTCACGCGGTGAATATCCCCTTCCTTCGGCTTCTCCATCGTCTGATCAATTTCTAAAAGTCGATCAAGCAACACCTTCCTAGATGCTGCTAATTGGTCTAAACCAGTCTGCATATGATCTTCCTTTGGCCACTTATGCTACGGAAACTATATATCAAAGGGACACAGAATTAATCAGAATCCACAAAATATTAGACAGCTAGACTCAGTTTACTTGAAAGTATTGGAAGCCACAAGCAACATTCTGGAGATACTGTTGAAGAGATAAACAGTGCAAAAGGTCAAATATATGACCCTGCAGTAGATGTGATGTAGCGAACCCAAATGTTAACTTATCGAGACGCAATTCTCAATGACCTCCCATTGTTTAGAGTTGTTACAAGGGCCTCTTCAATCTTTCTGATCAAATCCCTAGAGAGGTCTGTGTTCTTTTCAGCATGAAGAAGGGCTTCCAACCACCAAACTGTACTTCGATCTTTTCTATTGCTGATTGCATTGCAAACCTTCAAAACAGTTTACCTAAATGTTAAAACATATTAAGGAATAAAGCGTTGATCGAAAAAGAACAATATATGGAAAAAATATTCATAAAATTATTAGCCTGCTCAAAACCATGAAAAAGAAAGACAGAGAACTAAAATGAACTACCATCGGTTATTTAGCATAGAATGTCCTAGATAGTAAGATACAAAGTGTGATCTTCTAGACAATACGAAATAGAGGATCATAAAGTGCTACACGGAAGCAGGTACGAAATAGACCTGTTTGTAAGACTTGTTAAACTCTTGTTAAGCCATGGATAGCTTTGAACGAAATGCAGACAAGTACTTCTGCTTAATATTGTCACAGGCTATTCTCAAAGATGCATCACTGAAAGAACTACATGATGCATGGGGCCCATTATCGCATTCTTGGTGAACAGCAGAAGCGTTATCTGATAATTCAGATGTACCTTCAGGCGAGTTACCGGCATCATTCGCAATTTCGTCATTCCCACAAAGTTTTTGCCTCTTCGCTACATGTTGATCACAAGTTTCAATGCCCTGTATCTTGGAGGCCATTTTACTAGAGCTCCCAGGAAACTGTTCTTTTGAAGGGCAGCAGTTTGTTGCCAATGTGAGTATTTCACCAAGATTATGATAAATGTGGATATTCAACAAAGGGTCCAGGCGGAAATCCTCAGAGTGCTCTTCAGCTAAATCCAGCGCTTCCTTGTACAGGGATATAGCTGGAGTGAAATGTTGTTCATGTATAGCTATCCCGGCAAACCCTCCGAAGTGCTTCCTCTCCTGCTACCTTTGTTTTACCTACAAGAATCTACAGAACAAGATCCCATAAAACAAAAGGAATTAATAAAAAAAAGTGCAGGTAATGATGTACAGAAACGTACCATCAGTATTTCCGCCATAGTCATGGGGGACTATTGCAGAGAACGAAGCCCAAAGCTTCATACTTGAGGGTGGCAGCAGGCTTGGCGAAGCTTTAACAGTGTGTTCAGAAGCTTTCCTGCCTCTGCGTGTGTGATGAGTGGATCTGATGAATCATTAGATTCTAAGCATCCAGGAACAGCATGAAAAATATCAGACCTAAGAATTGCATCTTCACATGTAACTTTAGTGTTACTTGTAGACTTAAATGAAGTTGCAAAATAATCATTAACAACCTCTGACTTTTCTTTTCCGAATATCGCCTTTCAAACTGTCAATCACTTCTTGGGCATAACTCACACAAGTTTCGTGTTGCCTTTGGCAAAAGTGTTCTTCTACTGGAGATAAAGTGAGGCAGGAGAGGCATTCCTCCTGAGGAGGAAGCTCCAACTCATCTTCAACATGCACTTTCAAAGATCGCCACATAATTTTCTTGAAATCTTTATGTGCAAATTCCATAGCTGCCACATCTCTCCTCTGAAAAGGCAAATGAAAAAAAATTAAGGAAGTGGTCTGATATACCGTATACTTACATTGAACTCAATGACTGACTAAAACTAATAGGAGAAAGCAAGAACGATATCTTTGGAAAAATCATGAGAAAACACTTACAACCCCAAATGAGTAATAGAAGGATGCGCTCGTGATAAATGGGCGCATTTTTCTTGAGTCAAAGTGTCAAATTGGCTAAAAAGTATACATTAAGCCTTAGATTTTATCTTAATCGTTTCAATTATCTGGCATCTTAGAAATTTTGACAACGGCAGGCATCCACTAGTTTTAGAAAATAATTGAATTGAAACAACGAAGGATGCACCGAACTTCATACCTCATATGGATCTCGTATAATTCAATCCACCACCTAGAACCATCAAATGGGCAGGCATTGAGAAATCGTAGAAGTCCATATATAAGTCATCAAGTTTGCGTTGCACAGGAGTCCCTGTAATGCACCAACGGTGCTTTGCTTACAACCGCATAGCCATTTCTGTGGTCGCAGAAGCATTATTCTCCACCATTTGAGCCTCATCCAAACAAACTCTCCATCAGAATATCCTGGTCAGAACAGTTTGGAACAACAGGGTACCTAAAACAAAATGGCAGGTCATCATCTTGAAAAATACATGTCCAAGAGAAAGTTGCTTCTAAATCAACACAATGATGTTCTAAGGTAAAGCACTGAAGTATGTAAACCCTAATAAGAAAGGAGAAAAAAACCAAGAAAATAAGGCAAATGCTAAACAACTTGAACACTGATCTTTTACAAGAACATGATGGCATTTAAGTACATTTGCTTCAAGAGTTCATGACGAGGGAGCAGCAGTTAATAAAATAAGTGGCTGAAAACTGGGAAATTATTTTTGTACCAAATACGTATCATTCCAAACAAATGATCCTAATGCAAGGGAAAAGATCAATGTTATGCAACATTCTTGCAAGCAATCAGGCAAAGATCTTATACAATGCTTTGAAGAATCCGTACAAACTAGTGTAGCCAATTTTTGAGCAAAGGAAAAAAGAAGAGGCAAGAACATCACAAGTTTTGAAGGAACCTTTTATGGAATCTCATCAAGCGCCGGTCACCTTCATGCCTATCAGAGTCATGTGACAGGTCCTCTTTAAGCACATCATATGTTGTTAACACAATGTCAGCGCTAACAAGTTGACTGATATCAATTTCCGACGCATTTGAAAAAGAAGTCTCCCTCACACCTTCATAGATACATGTTTTTAAAGAACCTGCACGAATATGACTGGGATAATAAGAAAAGTCAGTAGGTACAACATCCGTCATCTGGTGATAAATAATTCATACGCATCTCAAGACCATGTTAAGCAATAAACATGGTCAAAATTGAATCGATTTATCACAAATGAGTCATCTAAGGAGATTGAAGGATAGCATAAGAAATATTTAACAGTTAACAACCCTATCCTTTTGGGATAAATGACAAATCAACTTATGGACTTTAATGCACTCTCTAACAGTGCTGAGATTTGCAAATGCAAGATAGTTAAGACATAAAATATACCGTAAAATTTCAGCATGCCATTGGAGCAAAATAGGAGCCGGACAAATTGTAAGAGTGGCACCAGTAGCCACAGGAGAGGTGGTAGCCTATATTTCCCATCTCTTTCAACTACAGTGGTTGTATTTTTCCTTTTTATGTGCTTCTGAGAGGCCTCACTGGATTTGATGGATTTTCCATCTGCTGAATAACCGACACAGTCTGCATGTTGCCATGCATCGCATATGTCACACAGTACCCATAATCCTGTGTATGACATATTTTCACTCACTGAAATCGCCAGATTGGTGTGTATTCTCGTCCCATTGTAAAATGATCTATCACTATCTCAACAGAAAATGCAGCTTGTGTAGCTTAAACGTTTAATAATGCGATGGCTTTTTTATGTTTCGGTTACTTCATATCGAACTTAGAAATTTTCCTCGAACAAACTCAGTGCTTGCTCCGACCTGCCAAAATTGTTTGATCTTTCAAAAGTAGTAATCCAACATGCCATCGTAGTTTCCATGCCAAGCACATAATTTTATCTGAGGGATAGAAAAAGGTTGCTCATGGTCATGGAAGTGTGATGTAAAATTGTAGCCTTTGTGGCACTTCCTGTTTAATGTCTTTAGGTGATCTTAAGATTCCCAATGTTGTTTCTTGGTGATCTTTTGTTCCTTATATTTTCTTTTGCCGCCCAATGCAGGCCAGAACTCTTCAAATCCGAAGTTACAGATGGATGCGTAGGACGTTCGCAGGGAGACACCTCCCAACAAGAAGACAATGAGCTCGACTCAAGCGACGATGATGGATTTCCTCCACTAGAGGCCAATACAAACAGGAATAAACCAGCTGACTGGAAATCGGATTCCGACTCAGATTCCGGTTCAACATAAGTCAGAATAAGACTTTTGAGTTCAGAAACCGACTCTTTGGGTAGTTTTGCAGTGGATGTAGATGAATCACCAGTGAGGATAACAGTCAAATTTTAATCCAGAATTTTTGTTGGGTTGACTATCTATGTAATCTTGTATTCCAATGCAAATACACAGTAAATGGCAAAAAAAACATTTATCCAAGTTACTTTTACTGCTGTACTTTCTCTTTTACCGTTGGATTGCGATCAAACAGTAGTTTACTACAATTTTCTTAGTTTAAGAGAACGGGAATCATCGTTATACAGAGGCTTCATTTTTAATCACTGTGTCTCAGAGTCAAATTACACTTACAAAATAAAAAATTAAGATTTAAAGAAACATGGCACAAAATAATAGAAAAGCCAGGAGGATCTGGCCTGATCTTCTTTGTACTAGTTTGGTACTGATGTGCTTTTATAAAAAATGGGTATAAAAAAAAGTTGAGCTAAAAAAGGTGTTTGGTAAACACTTAAAAACAACTTATTTTCACAGTAAATGAGCTTATTCAAAATTGAAGCAGTTTTTTTTCAAAATACAGAAATACCAAACCAACCATTTGTGTGGATTCTGGGAATCCTCTAATTACATCCGTTCATACATCGTGCAGTCAGAGTAAATTTTTTTATTCAAAATTGAATATAAACAGTACCTGATAAAAACTAACCGCACAATATACAATAAACGAATGTAATTAAAAAATCTTTGGAATGCTCACAAAAGATAATCCGATGAGAATCCTGTCTCATCTCTTATATAAAAGCGCTTTTAATTGAAGCAGTTCCGGACTGTGAGAAATCTAACGGCGGGAAAGTGGACAAGTCTCAGAACCGCGCCAACAGTGAACAGCCTAGCCACGTGGCGTCCTCTCTTTCACTTACGACTTGTGCAACGTTACACAAAAGTACAAAAAGATTTTTTTTCTCAGCAATTACAGAGCGAGAGTAATTAGCAGGCGCTCACAAGCTGACAGAGAACGACGTCGTGAAAGTTTCCAAATTCCGCTTTGACACTTGCAAATTCCGAGCCCCGATTTAATTTCCAGAAATTTTGGTAATTTCTTTGTTTTTATAGGTGAAGAGATGGCTGTTTCGATGGTCTCAGCCGTGAGAGGCGGTCGTTTGCCGGCACTTCACCGTCATCACGGCCGTCAGATGATTCTGAGCTCCTCCTCCTCGTCGATTATTGGTAGTTGGGGTTCGTTAAAATCATCGAAGCAGCTTAATTGCAGCTCAAACTCAAAGGGCTTCACTCTCTTTGCCCGTTACTCTCAAGCTCAGGATCTTTACTCCTCCCGCCTTCAAGGTTCTTAATTTCTCTCTCCCTTTGGCTTTTGAATTTTGGGTTTGAATCTTGGTTTCTGGGTTTATCTCAAGCTTAAATCTTTATTTGATTTGTGGGTTTTTTTGATAATTTATTTGTTACCCATGCGAACAAAATAGTAGATTATACTTCTGCTAATGGTTATGTTCTGCTCACATTGATATTTTTAATCATGAAGATGTGAACTTCTTGGTGTTTTGCTTAATGGGTACCTCGAAAAATGTTCATTTTTTCACTTCTTTTAGTGAGTGGTTGGCTGTTGCTTTTTTCATGGATGTACAGAAGTGAAACTTAGGTGTAAAAACTGCTGAAGCAGAAGTACAACTCTTCTGTTTGGCAGACAGTTATCCATTAGTTGCATCACCTCTCAGAGTGAGAAGGAAACTTTGATTTGCGCCTTTGTTTAGACCCGGGCATGGGCATCTGTGTTCTTTAGGCTTGAATTCTTTTCTTTCTTGATCACTCTATTCGTTTGAGGTTTTAAGATGAAGCTGGAATTTCATGTCTTTACCAGATAGGTTTCAAGACTTGCCTAAACTGGTGGAGGACATTCTCCAAACATCAGTAAGCACAGGCCCACGCGGCGCTCTTAGGATGGTCCAGGGTATTCAGGCGTTTATTGGGGTTGGGGGGGAGTGGCTTGCCGACGTATCAAAGGTAACAGGAACTTCAATTTTTATGGTTTTACTTTCTTTATGCAATAGACTTTGTTTCCTACTGCTCAAGTCTTTCCTTTTAGTTATATTTTTTTCGGGTTTTCTCATTTTTTATTCTGTACACGAGCATTTGATTGTTGCATTGCTTGCTTGGCCATCACCTTGTGCAATTGCCAATTGAAAGGGTTCAATGACAACATGTGTTTGTTATAACCAATTCCAATAACTTGGATTAAGATTTCACTCAATTGAGTGTTCTGTTAACACCTAGGCATCCGTTAACACTGCCCCTTTTATCTGAATAAGCAAACTCTTCAGGAGTATACTTGTAAATGACCCTACCTTTTGTCTGTAGTCAGCAAACTCATCTGCCGGATTACCAACGCAACTGCAGCTTGGATTGGTGTCCCCCCTTTATTTGAGGAGATTGTTTGAGCGCATGGGGGCAACCTACGTTAAGTTGGGTCAGGTATATCTTGTTTTTATTCTTAGTTTTTTGATTGCTACTCCATAAGTTTGTTCATTATATCCAGTGTAAACTAGCAAATGATTATTATTTTACTTTACTATCTTTATTCATTCAATGTACACAATCACTAATGCTATGCTATTTACAAATGATAGTTCATTGCATCTGCACCAACATTGTTCCCACCAGAATATGTTGAAGAATTTCAGAACTGCTTTGACAGAACTCCTGCAGTACCCTTTGCGGAGATTCAAGCAATCTTGCGACAGGAATTGGGGAGACCAATTGACAGTGTTTATGAATATGTTGACCCAACCCCGCTTGCTTCAGCCTCAATAGCACAAGTTCTTTTCTCTTCCTATCAAATTTCTTATGTTCCTCAATCATTCTGTAAGCTTAGTAATAAGATTTGTGATATATTATGTTTAGGTTCATGCTGCAAGGCTAAGAGGCTCCCAAGAAGATGTAGTTATAAAGATCTTGAAACCCGGAATAGAAGATATGTTGGTTGCAGATCTAAATTTTATCTACATTGTTGTCCGCATTTTGGAATTCTTGAGTCCTGATATAAGCCGCGCTTCATTGGTATGTGGACAAAAATTTCTGCAGTTGTAACAATTGACTTTGACTCTTATTGTGGATGACAAGCATAAGCATACTAATTATTTTCGTACTCTTTAAATCATTTACACTGCCAATTTCTTTAGTTACAAGTTTTATTCTGTGAAAGCACAAACATTTAAGCTGATTGTGTAATTATTAGTATCCTTTGGACTCTATGAGTAGTGAAATAATTTGGGACAATGTCAGCATCTTTGATGCTTGTTCTTCTATCCTGCCTTGCTCAAAAGAATAAATGTCCATCTAGTATGCATTCATGTGTTGCGAAATGATGGTGGATAGAAGTTTCCCTTGTAATCTGTTCATCGTTTCAGTAGGTTGGTATCGTGCAAGATATACGGGAGTCCGTGCTTGAAGAAGTTGATTTCTATAAGGAGGCTGCAAACATTGAGTCCTTTAGGAGATATTTAGAAGCCATGGGACTCACAAGGCAGGCTACGGCTCCAAAAGTGTATCACCAATGCAGCAGCAAACGAGTTTTAACAATGGAGAGGCTGTACGGAGTTCCTCTTACTGACTTAAACAGTATAAGTTCCTTTGTCTCTAATCCGGAGACCAGTCTCATAACTGCCCTTAATGTGTGGTAGGACTTGAATATTTTATCCACCATTCAGTGCTTGTAGTTTTTGTGTTCATTTATTTGTCAAAATTTTTACCTTGTCGCTTGTTATGAAATGTCTCTGTAGGTTTGGTAGTTTGCTTGCCTGTGAAAGCTTCCACGCAGATGTGCATGCAGGGAACCTGTGGTTGTTGCGCGATGGCCGCATTGGGTTTCTTGATTTTGGTATTCATACATCTTCATGCACTAATTGTACTCATTGCTTACTTATAGTTCTAATTGTCTGTCGTATTTTTTTTTTTCAATGTTTCATTTGCTTATACAATATCTGCACATATGACTAAAGGTTTATACCTTATATAATATATACTATGCAGAAAAAGACTTGCCTAATGTTTGTTCTTTAACAACTGTGCATAGTCCCAAGATGCAGTACCTACCATTTGCTTGAAAGTTTTAGAAGTTCTCTGTATTTGTCCAATCTTTCAAATGTTATTGAAGTATTTTTGCTTGCGTTTGACTTAAATTTACAGGAATTGTTGGCCGTATATCCCCAAAAACATGGGGTGCCATGGAAATCTTTTTGGCATCAATTGCAGCTGAAGAATATGAATCAATGGCATCTGCGCTGATTGAAATGGGTGCTACAGACACAAATGTTGATACTAAGGCCTTTGCAAGAGACTTGGAAAAGATGTTCTCATCAATAAAGGCAAGCATTTAATTCAGGAGTTTGCTGATTGTGTTTTGCTTTCCAAAAAGGTTAATTTTTCGGTCTGTACTTGTTCTGAGACCATTTCAGAGCTAAGGGAAATTCATGTTTAGCAGAATGGTGCAGCCAAAAGATACCCCTTTTCCTTGCCCTTAAATATTGTGCTGTTTAAAAGAATTCAAACTGAAAGAGGTGTGTTGAATCGGAAGTGGCAATAGCCGGATTTAGAATGTAGAACGGAAGTGGCTAAATCAGCTTATTGATAACAATCACATTTGCTTCTTACAACTCCTCATGTGCAGGATTTGGATACTGAAGTAGTCATAGCAACTGCCAGGGAGCCATCAACGAATGCAACTGCAGTCTCTGCTAATCTAGTTGTTGATGAGAGACAAATGAATGCACTTTTTCTCGATGTGGTACGCTGTTGACTCCCTTTAGGTTTACATGCCTGCATGATTTAGCGCTGCTTCTGTAGCTTATGCCATCTTTTGGCAAATTGTTCTGAAGCCACGAACTGCTCGCATGTTCTTATTTCAGATTCGGGTTAGTGAATCATATGGATTGAAATTTCCACGAGAGTTTGCACTTCTCCTGAAGCAGCTTTTGTATTTTGATCGGTACACCCGTTTGTTGGCCCCGAACTTGAATATGCTCCAAGACCAAAGGATTTCCATCGCTTCTAATCGAAGAACCAACTACAGGAACAATTTCAGATGAACCTAGGAAGTGCAGATGCAGCTTCTTGTAGGTTGTGTAAATGTAAATAAAAAGTTCTCCAGCATTCGGAGGTACATTCAATAGGAACGATATCGAGAACAAGAAGAATATTGTACTCCACTATACGAAAGCAAAGCGTGTATCGTTTTTTGTTTGGAATTGATCATATCAGATTCTTCTCCTTTTTTTTTTTTTTTTTTTTTTGTTGAGAAGAAACTATAACAATTTATGAAAAAAAGAAAAGTGAAATACATAGAAGTGGATAAGAAATCCACCAAGAACAGAACAAGAAAATCTCTCAAGAGGATCTGATTACAAGCAGGAAAACCTCAACCAAATCACTTTACGACTGCTAACAAATCCTACAGTATGTGAGAAAGAGAGTAATTCTTAAAATCATTCGAAACTGAAGCCCAGAGGGCTGCCCAATATCTTACTCTTCCCCATAGATCTGCTACCCCCACACCAGTATAATCCTCAAAAATTCTTTTGTTACGCTCCAACCAAATGTTCCAAAAAACTGCCGACACCAGACAGCCCCACAAAGCTTTAGCTTTCCTCCCAATTCCTAGAGCCTAAAAATTGGTACTTAGAAGCTCGAAACAACCCTTTGGAACGACCCAACTAACTCTAACCTCCTGAAACAATTTCCACCACAGTTGAATCGTGTAAGAACAATGAAGAAAAATGTGGTTGACACTCTCCTCCTTCGCTTTACACAAACTGCACCAATGGGGAGAGAAGCAAATAAAAGGGCTTCTCCTTTAAATTTGATCACAAGTGTTGAGAGATTCTTCTCCTATTTTATGTATGGTTTTATGTATAGTTGCACAGGATATGCTGCATATAAACAAATAAATGAAATAGAAATCTCTGGTAAACTCGTATATACACACAACGATCGAAAACTTGATTTCTACATCTGACATATACTCACTCGTGGGATATACTATATCAGAAAGAACGAAAGAAGAGTCCTTTCGCGAAAAACTTTCAAGTCCTAACATGTAGATATGGCAAAAATACGGCAATGTCTGTGTTCGAATCACTTCCCGGAAACCTTTGCTTCCGTCAGGGTTCTGTTCACTTTCTCCGACTTTGCAATGCTTCAGGGTCCGGTATGTGAGACGAATAAGTTCTTCCATTTGAGAAGAATCCTCGGAGCTTCGTGTTATCATACTCTGAGAAATCTGTTACTTCCTTGACCCTCTAATCACCTGGCTTGGCGAAGCATAGCCCATGAGTTTATGAAGTGGTGAACTCGACTTTGCTGGCAGCTCCTCGATTTCTGAGGATAACGACGGTCTTGCTGGCACAAATGTTTCAATTGGATTCTTATCTTTGTTCCGAGACTGTCTCAAAACAAGCTCCTTCCTCTCTTTCATTTGATCCAATGAAGTATATGACATATTCCGGTTTTTTGAATCGCCTCGGGGAGAGTTGGAGGGTGCGAGAGCTCCTGGATCACCGTCAGTAGAGTAACCGTTGTAGTAAGAGGGTCCGTAACCATAATCATCCGAACATGAAACGGTATCTGCATGTTGAGCCAAGTTACCGCCATTAGCGGCAGCATTATAGTCGCCAACCTCACTCGGAGGAGGGGCTATAGCATTCTGTTCATAGGGGACAATATGCGATCTCTTTCGGAGCGAAAATCTGAGCACCTCCAAGCAAGCCCCACATCGAAGTCTATGGTATCTCCTTTTGAAAAGGAGAAAATCTGCAGGTATCTGCAGTAGTTTTGAGCAGTTGTAACAAGTTATGATAGGGGCTCCACCTGCTATGGGTCGGAAATGTCGCTTAGCCAAATGTTGTTTCTGTCTGTAAAGCTTATTCACATCATGCCTTTGGTGCCTCAGATCATCAGACATTGTTTCACGGCCCCAAAGAGGAAAATCAGATTCCACATACTGTTCGGGGGTTGAAGGATGAGACTCGTCATAGGATGTCCAGCAACTGTGACCAGGGTGAACCCTACATAACCCATTGTTGCAGCAACGAACGGGTTGAGGCAAAGGTGCTGAGCACTGCCAGTCTTGGGGTTCATAGTGCAAATATGAAGAATCAGCTTGGTGCCTGCTGGTTGTTGCCTCACTTGAGAAAGGTATACGCATGTTTTTACAGTGGTGTTCGGGGGGATAGTGGCTGCCTGCCATGTGTCTTCTCAGATACCTCTGATAGTTTGGATCATGATAGAGTTCCTCCTCGGATGCCTCATAATCACGGTACTGGGCCATGCTCTTCTCCTTCCAAGTGGCTCCTCTCGCATCCCTTCCACTCGCCTTTCCATTCAAATTGTTAACTTGGTCCTGCAGTTCATAAACCATTCTCAATAGTGTCCTCTTGTCCTCCACAGACATTTCAGATGATTGGTAGCCTGAATTGTGCTGGTACTCGTTATGCAGTTGATTTGTAAGGCCTCTATTTTTGTATCCGCCTTGGGAAACTCTTCGACGGAATGCCATCCTAGACATATATTCATCACTCTGCAATCTATTCCAATCTTGGCTTGGATGGCCTTGTCTTCTAGGTGGCAGTAATGCATCTTGATCCCACTTTCTGTATTTCATCGCATGATCATTCTTCACAGGCAAATTTGACCAGGGATCCCTTGCTTGACGTTGCAATCCTGGATCTCTAGTCATCATGCTATTCGCCATGAATTTATCCCTTCGGATTCTTTCTTCAGAATGAACAATGTTTGAACGTGTATTTCGGTTGAAGAACTGATCATCCATGCCATCATAAGAAGAAACACTGGCATCATAAGCATGATGACTTCTATTTGCTGGGGACCTCGACAGATCTCTAGGTGCACCGCTAAGCTCAAGGCTGGGGAAGAACTCCGTATTTCCAAATGCATCAGGAGACCCTACATGATCAAAGCCTTTGGAAAAAGCACTATTCTGAGGTTCCTTCAGTTGCCCATTAGGAGAAGATGTCAGGGAATCCGCCGCAATGCTTTCCCTTACCGCCATATGAGCAGTAACATCAAAGCCATTAGGAACACTATTCCGAGGTTCCACCTGTTGTTCATTGTGAGAAGATTCAAAGGAATCTGATGAAATGATTTCCCGTGCGGCCATATGAGCAGCAACAATTGAACTATTTCCCCTCACTTCTCCCTGATTTACAGTATTTGAGCTCTGGAAATCAGAATCAATCTCCTTGTTGATGCCTACGTCCACATTTGTTTCTCCTAAAGGTGAGCTCTCATCATTCGTTGATACTTCTGCACCTTTTCGTGTTTTTGGTAATGTCTCCTTAACTGCGTCACGTGCAAACTCAGTCGATGAACAAAATTCATTGGAAACTTCAAGTTTCTCACTATCAAAATCACGAGAATCATTTTGATCACTCTGATTATTTTGGTCTTCATTTGGTAAGTTTATATCTCCAGCTTGTTCATGATCACAATCTTCAGAAGACTCATTGGGACCCTTCATACTGGTTTGATCTGAAGTGCACTCTCCTGAGTCTGGAAGAGTAGCGCCATGATTTGAGCTGCCAAATTCCTTGTCATCAGAAGACTTGATTTCACTCTTCTTATTGTCTTGTTCTGAGAAGCATTTTCCCGAGTCAGGAAAAGTTGCCTCAGGACTTGAGCTGCTAAGCTGCTTGCCTTCTGAAGGTTCACTTAGATCCCTCTCATTGTTTTGGTCCAGTAAACATTCTCCCGAGTCAGGAAAAGTAGATTTTGGACTTGAGCTGCTAAATTTGTTGCCTTCTGAAGACTTAATCTGCTCCTTCTCATTGTTTAGGTCCGAGAAACATTCTCCTTGAACAGTAGCCTTAGGACTTAAGCTGCTGGATTCATTACCTTCTGAAGATTTACTAATGACAGGATTATCTGTCTCATTGTTGTGATCTGAAGCGCATTCTCCTGACTTTGAAAGACTTGCATTATGACCTGAGGTGCTAGATCCTTCGTCTTCGGAAGACTTATCTTCACTCTTCTCCTTGTTTTGGTCCGAAAAGTATTCTCCTGGGTTTGAAAGACTTGCATTTTGAGTTGAGATGCTAGATTCTTTGACTTCAGAAGACTTATCTTCACTCTTCTCGTTGTTTTGGTCCGAAGAGTATCTTCCTGGCTCAAGAAAAGTAAGCTCACGAGTACTTGGGCTGCTAGATTCGTTGTCTTCTGAAGATTTACCCCGATCCCCCTCGTCGTTTTGTTCTGGAAGAGCTGCATTATTACTCGAGCTGCTAGATTTCTTTTCTTCGGAAGGCTTGTCTTCATTCTTCTCATTGTTTTGGTTCGAAAAGAAATTTCCTGATTCAGGATAAGTAGCCTTAGGAGTACTTGAGGTGCTAGACTCGTTGCCTTCTGACGACTTCTTCTGATCCCTCTCATTCTCTTGGTCTCCAGGAGCTGCATTATGGCTCGAGCTGCTAGATTTCTCTTCTTCGGAAGGCTTGTCTTCATCCTTCTCATTGTTTTGGTTCGAAAAGCAATTTCCTGATTCAGGATAAGTAGCCTTAGGAGTACTTGAGGTGCTAGACTCGCTGCCTTCAGACGACTTCTTCTGATCCCTCGCATTCTCTTGGTCTGAAGAGCATTCTCCGGATTCAGAAAGAGTTGCATTACGAGCTGAACTTCTGGACTTTTTATCTTCAGAAGCGTGATCCAAACGAATCCTCTGAGCTGCCTCAGTGTCATTTAAGCTAGCGCTCTTGCTTCTCAATCCATTTACTCGAGCTTTTGCTGCATTCAGAAGGATGATTTAGGAAACTAATTCGAACAATGAAGTAAAAAACTGAGTAACAATATGTCGAAGTAGTTATCTATAAAACTGCAGGTGAAAAAAAAGAGAGCTCAATTACTCCGAAGGTTGAATCAACAGACAGAAATGAGATTGGTCCAACATGCGATTTCCCATATTAAACAAACTAAGAAATCGAAGAACACAATCTCGCCAATGTGGGGTTAGGCCGGTTGGCCAGGTCCCATGCACCCGAGTTCAAATCCCTCGTCAATAAATTGTAGTAGTTTAGAATAGAATATCGCCTTGTCAACCAAAATATCGCGGAAAATCCCAATAGCTGATTCCTTCCTTCTCTACACATGTATCATAGTTTTTTTTTTTTTTTTTTTTTCTTTTCTTTTTGAGTACATCAGGAAAGGGGAGTTGGGCTAAGCCAGACAATGAGCAACCTAATTTAGTATTGAATTCGCTATTCACGAGATTCGAACTTAAGACCTCTAAGACCTCTGGGTTTCAAGTGAAGAGGAATACCAGACCATAGTTATAAGTACAACCAAGTAGTTAGCAAATTAAATCTGTGAGATGGTTTGAGTTTAATACCTTGGAGAGTGACACCACATCCGCCGCACTTGTAGACCGGAATATCCGGCAACTCGGCAAGAAGCTGCCGGCATTTCGGACATCGTACAAGTCGAACATTTGCTGTCAGTTCAGGAGACATCTTTGCCCAACACAAACGAAAGGGCTTCCAGTTCCAGCAAAAAAGTCTCAAACTTCGAAGGAAGCTATAGAATTTCAAACACCATCTGCAACACAAAGAGAAGGGTGTCCAGTTCCAACAAATTCTCCAAAAAACTAAAAGCGTTTTTCTAAGATCCATGAAACAACAACAAGAATAACAAAAAAAAACATAAAAACAGGAACATTCCAAGCTAGAATTTGAGGAAATTAAGGAAGCAGTACCTGAAGAAGCAAAACCTCAGACTTCGGAGAGATCCAAAAGAGAGAGACAGACAGAAAAAAGGCAGTGAATTTGTTTGTCTGTTTGGTTTTCATGAAATGGGTGAAGAAGGCAAGGCAAATGGAAGTGTTTGGCAAAAACGTTGAAAACAAAAGCAAATAAAAAAATCTTATCTTTGGTGTGTACTGTTTGGCAAAGCTCGTCAAAGTCTTGGGAGTGCGTGAAGGGGTAAGTCTGTGATTTTCCAAGCAGAGGAATCGATGAGGATTTGGAATTGGTCTTCTGCTTTTTTCGTGGTGAAGAAGCTTCTTCCTGGTCAGATCACCGCTGACCGTGAGAAACCCGGTCAAGCTCAAAGACTGACTACAGAGAAGAGAGAGAAGATAGAGAGATGAGTGATACCTCCGCCCGCCGTATTAAAGCGTCCGTCTTGACGTGTCATCTTGTTATTAACTCCGAGATTGAGAGAAGATAGAGAGATGAGTGATACCTCTGCCCGCCGTATTTAAAGCGTCCGTCTTGACATGTCATCTTGTTACTAACTCCGAGATTAACTTACTTGATACGGAAGTATCAAGGTTGCGAGAAATTCTCGTGCTCAGTCGGAGAACTATGTCATCCGAATACCCACACACAAACTAGTGAGCCCCCTGTAATTATAGCAAAGATTATCTCTTGGTACTAAAACATAGTTCGAGATGCGTAACCTCGCCAATAAATATTTGTTACTTGCAACCATTTAATACGGTTGTTACGTGGTGTCTTTGATTACATGAGGGTTCTCCCATATAATAACGTCCCTTGCTATCCCACTTTCACCAACAAAGCACAAGGCAATCTGTTGGGAGTAACGATGCACCTACCATCTATTGTATCATTATTTGTATCATCTCTTTAATAGAACTAGAGTCCGCCAACACATGTAGGTCTCGTCTCTATTGTAAAGATAGTACAAGTAAGTGGTAAGAATATCATTTTTAATCTTTTGGTTGTGAGTGTTTTAAAATGACGATATATCAAACTAATCATATATATATTTTTTTTCAAGAAATGTAAAACAAATATTTATGTTATTAATTCAAAAAGTTAGGGTAGCGTTGTAGTGTAGGTAGGCCCTTGTCCACCAACTCCCCTTCCCCCCAATAATTCAAAGCAATCAATGCAAAGCAAAACACTTATCCCGTTATCCGTATTTACCATTTGGCACAAGAGAATCGAAATACTAAGAAAAAACTTTCCAAAGTCAAACTGTCTCTCCATCATTTTATATTTTTAGATAATTTTCATATTAATATAATAAAATATTATGTATAAAACATAAGGTGTGAAGAGCTCATGAAAAATCTAAAGATTTTCGTTAGCATTTCTCAGCCAACCACTCTTCCCTCACTAGCACGACCGTTATATAGGTCGGGTTATTTGGAAAAGGATCATTGTTGGATCATTTTTTTAGAAATTTTAAGGATTCAGCAATCGTATCCGTTCATCGTATATCGTGCGATCAATTTTCGTTAAATACTATTTATATTTAAATTTTAAATAATATTTTACTGTACAATATATGATGAATTAACACGATTATAAAATCCCTGTCGCCGGATCCTTTTTCCAAAAGTCGAAGGTTTCCAAGTCAAAGTCAACTGCCTCAGCCACACAAGCAACTGCTATTTCTGGGTTTCTAGCTGAGAAATCCCAGGGGAGTTTTCACGTCAAAAATCCCCATTGGCTATGAGGAATCCCATAAAAATAGAAAAAGGGCTGCAAAGTCAAACCTCTGGAATTGTATGGCCTGTCTCTCACGCGTGGCATTCATCCTGCACTGTATAGAGTAGGTATATTTTCATGTGTGGGTCCAAATTAGGGGTTTAACACATGAACCAAGTCAAATCAAATTATTAGGCTAACCACAATTTTCAATTATGAGAAGAAAAAAAAAAATGCTAAAAAGACTCTTTCAAAACAAAATTATTTATGAAATCTTTATCATCTTATAGTTTAACGTCAATTTGCATGTCAACACTGTAAATATTATGCATAAAAATAAGGTGATAGAGGTAGTTCACTTTTGAGAGACTCTCTTTAGCATTATGTTTTCTGTCCAAAATGTTTTATAATGGTGCCACGCAAATTGACGTTAAACTGTGAGGTGATAGATAGTCAACTTATGAGAGAGTCCCCTTAGCATTCCTCTTACATCTACAATAGTACGCAGAAATAGGTTGAAGATAATATTTTGGAAGTAAATTGTAGCAATAATCCTTCAACTTTAATCAAATTGGATGGTCCCTCAACTCATTAAAACGTATAGTTATGGTTCTTTTCGTCAACTTCGTCAGAATTTTGTCAAAATGAGTTATGTTGGAAGGACCATTGCTACAATTGGGTTAAAGTAAATGGACTACTTCTCCAATTGGGTTAAAGTTGTGAGACCATTTCTCCAATTAGATTAAAGTTGAGGGACCATTGGTAATTGATTTTTAGTTGAGGGACTATAGCTGCACGTTTTGATGAGTTGAGGGACCATTTTTCTAATTGAGTTAAAGTTGAGGGACCATTACTATAATTTACTCATATTTTGGTATGGCACTGTCGTAGTCATGGAGTGTTTCAAACGCACATATATTAAGAACGGCAAATATGTCAATTAGTAACAAAAGCACTAAACAAAATTTTGGAATAAAAGAACTAGTGTTGTACTAATTTATTAATTAGTCAGTGTTTGAAGACAATTGAAAATATCATAAATAAATTAACACCGTAACACGTTACAATATGAGTGAACAGATTATATTGCGTAAACGTCTCAGTATAAAACCAAAGATTTCTTGGAAGCGAGGGTACCTCTTGGAAAAAGACGTGGCCGCTCGGGCTTGGTAGCATGGCTTCGCATTCACAAGTGAAATAGGGTTTCACATTTGTCCGTATGATTACTTGACTTCAACGTGTTAACGACATGAATGTTTCCGAGCAGGAACTTGGTTGAAATGTCTTTGTGAATCTTTCCGACCATCGAAAATAATGGATAATCGTAACTTACTACTAATTGTGCTTCTTAAAAAAAAAAAAAAAAAACACTTTCTATTTCCAAATAACTCCTTTTTTTGTCAAACATCGGTATCTTCCTCGTTGTCTTTTTTGCTTTCTCTTTATTCCTGTTTTGTTCTTGTTTGTGTTCCCAAGTATTTTCTTTTGCTTTGCATTTGCATGTCTTGTTGTCTTTGTTGGTAACTCACAAAACCTGGGAAATTAAAGTCAATTGTGCATTTGGACGCAATGTGAGGTGAAGTTAATTTTATATGAGCTCACCAAATTGAGAAATGCTAGCATGAAGAGAATCTTCAGTTGGGCGGCTGATCACGTCATTTGTAATGTGAATTACTAATATTAACTAAGAAATTTTTATCACACAAAATAAAAGAGTTGAAAAAGTTGAGATTTTATCAGAAAATTAATTAACAATAGAAGAAGTAATCTTATAGGACATAAAAGATGAATTTTAGGGAATATCTAAAAGATGTGAAGTGGGTCGTTTAAATACGATGTGGAGTGAACTCTACAAATGACCCATCAAATAAACTTATATGAGGAATCCTTCAACAGAAGAGGACTGATTCTTTCAATTTGTATTACATTGTGAAATTTATAAGATAAGAACAAGTGTGTGGTGAAAGAACAGTCCCACATCATGAAAGGAGAAATCTAGTAAGGGCTTATAAGGAATTGAGCGATTTTCCATATTGCCAATTAGTTTTATAGTGAAACCACAATTTTTTTTTCACGGATATGTGTGTGTGTGTGTGGGGTGGGAGGTGAGAGAAAGAAAGAAATGTGGAGTCAAGTGAAACTCAAATGCAGGGAGTCCTGCTTGTTTGCGAGAGATTTTACCAAGAACGTGGTCAGGTTACCCCATTGAAGATTCACATGCTAGCATTGTCATTCGCACTATAAATGTAGCACGATAACGTGTAAAGCTCACAAAATAGAGTAATGTTAGCATAGTCGTCTACAATGTCACTATAGCAAATTAGTGCACTTATAATCGTAACGAATCAACAGTCTACAGTCACTCGTGAGTACTACTCAATTCAACAAAGGGATGCATAATATAAAGTAATTTGTTCTTTCGTTTTAAATTAAAGATGCATAATATAAAGTAATTTGTTCTTTCGTTTTAAATTAAAGTTGCATGTTTGGGTTGCATAAAAATGAAGGCCTGGTCAAGGTCAAGGTTATGGAATATGGATTGGTGGCACTTGTGTCAGTTGTGTGGGTGTCAAAGAATCCTTCAACTGCCGGCCACTGAGCTTTTAACTTTTATACGTACTTTATTTATTAAACAATTGTGTAAGCATCGCAATGGGCATTGACCAAGTCCAACCTAATAACAACTCACAGCAATAATTTCTACTTGGAAAAATAAGTTGATATTGACGTACTAAAAATGTTATCGAGCAGTTTTTGTTTACAAGAATATAAAGAAAATAAAGTTTTTTTTTTATTAACTAAAATGGTTATTATGATTAACATAATTTTTTATTTTGGTTCTTAACAATGAAAATTTATAAAAGTAATTCTTGAGTTTGTTCATCGCAAACAATTTTGATCATTTCGTGAAAATCATGTCGATATTCTCGTTAAGTTCAAACAAAAAATATCATTAAAAAGATAGTTATATGGTCGTTTACGGAATAATTCAATAAGAATATTGACAAAATTTTCACGGAATGACTAAATTATTTACAATGAACAAACTCATGATCAATTTTATCAATTTTAAATGATAGAGATCTAAATTAAGAGTTATGTCATTCTCGAAAACCATTTTGATTAAAAACTCAAAAAATAATATACACAATTGAGCACAAAGTAGACTTTTAAAAGTGCTTATAACTTCTTCCGGAAAACTGTGAAAGTGAAAGATATCATAGATTTTTAGATTATAGCACCTGCAATGAATGGAAAATGTTCCTTGCCGGATCTTTTTTTCTAGGAATCCTAGGAATCCCATAATAGTAATTTTTCATCGTACATCGTGCGATCAGTTTTTGTTAGATACTATTTATATTTAATTTTAAATTTTAAAATGATTTATGATCACACAATATATTATAAACGGTCACGGTCACATGATCCCTAGAATTCCCAAGAAAATGAATGAGGGTTACTTTACCTTACTGAATTAGGATTTAGTCAAAAACCCCAACTTCACTGGCGAGGAATAGGTAGGTTGACCATTTTGCCCCCTAAGCAAGTGAGAACAATGATAGCGCGTTTACTAATCCATAATCAAATTGAAGGAAATTGATTGAGGAGAAATTGGATTGATGTGGAATCAAAATCAGATTCATGTTGAAGTTATTTATTAAAACTGTATGGAATCGGAGTGGAAATGATGCATATTTTATATTACTGTTTACCAATTCACATGAATCGGAATAAAAAACAGTGTGATTACTCAAATACCCTTGTACAAAACAGATATAAATTTTATTTAACTAATTAATAATACAATTCTTTTGTGTATAAAAAACTAATACAATTATTTATCCTAAAAAAATCCTTTAATTACCATATAAGAAGCCTTTAATAATACAATTATTTTGCATATATGACACTAATACAATTATTTATCCTAAAAAAATCTTTATTTACCGTATAAAAATCCCCCACCGTATGCCAATTGTATGAACGCCTTCAATTAAAAACAACGAAATTAACACAGCCCTCCCCCTCCTCTCCTTGCCCTCTAAATCCCCATCTCCTTCCCTTCTGATTCTTCCTCTTCTCTTCTGATTATTCTTTCTTCTGATTCTTCTTCTTCCAAATAACTAATTAATTCCAAATATTTATTTATTTATTTATTATATTGGTCCTCTGCCTCTGTCTCTCTTTTGTCTACTTCTTCATTGGGTTTTGATTTGAATGGGTGCTGTGCTACCGGAGACGGGAAGGAGATCAGGGTATATTGGGTAGAAAATTTTGATTCCGGGTTGAGGCTTTCTCCCGGAATCCAAATACCACCTATTGATTGGTAATTCAATTCCATGCAAATCAAGAATCTGATTCCTATTTTTAGTGGCTCCCATGTACAATTTCATTCCCTAATATTAGTAAACAAATGAATCATTTGGAATGAATGCAATTCTCATTCTTCTCACTCCATTCCCCTTACGTAAACACGCCTGAGTTTAACACCTTAGTTAATAATAATTAGCAAAGCTTTTCCATGCCATCGTTGTTCTTTAACATTCAAAATCTAGAGCATTTAGTTTTGTAATTAACTAAACATTGACAACATCCGACCTGAATTGACCATATTACCCTAAACAAATAACGTCTTCCATACAAACACAACACATCATGCAAGACACATCAAGTGAAGTAAGCTGCAGAAACATACTAGACCATTTCATAGAAGAAACCGATTTCATGCAGCGGCAACGGCACGCCGCCTGTGCCCGGTAAATGCTTGCCGGAGCTCTTGGTATCTGCTCCTGTAGTACTCCAGCGAGAAACAAAGCTGCCGGATCACCTCTCGTTTCTCCTCAGCCCCATCCGAGATCACAACACTCTGCCTTTTCACCTCTTGCTGCAACTCCTCCACTCTTGTTTTCAGCTCATCTACTAGCCTACGAGCACTTTCGGATCCAACAATCAGACCCTCGTGTTCTGTTTGTAACCGACTAAGATGTCCCGCCATTTCCTGAATCTGATTGTCGCGGTAACTCACGTTCGCCATAAGCGTTTGAGCCCTAGCATTGAGCTCGTCTTTCTCCGCCATCAGCATGTCACATTTCAGTTTAAACCTGTCCAAGTCTTTATTTACAGCTTCCACATGTCCATTTTTATCAGCAACTTCTACCTTCAGGTGGCTTATATCATCTTGCAATGCGATCTCATAGACAGCATGCAGTCTTTCCATTTCCATCTTATCCGTTTCACATTGCCTTATTTCGTCTTCTAACCTCTTGTTTCTCAAACTCAATTCTTCGATTCTCGTGTCCAAGACAATTTGTTTCGCTGCAAAACTTGAAATGTCAGCCTGCAGGTCTGCTTTCTCTAGCGAGAATTGTTCCTGTGCATCATGCAATGCGCTCTTCAGCTGCATCACCTCAAGATCGCGGCCAAATATGTCAGCATTGTACCTCACAATCCTCTCCTGCAGCTCCGAGACATGCTTTCTCTCCAAGTGAAGTTGAGATTCAAGACCTTGCATTTGATAAGCGCCTTCGGAAATTCTATCGGCAAGTTCATGCTTCAAATTCGCAATCTCTTCGTCTGACCCCTTAAGCCTTTCTTTAGTCACTTCCAAGTCCTCCATCAATTTCCGAATCTCATTATCTCTGTCTGATGCACGATTTTCCAACTCAACTATCTGTTCTTGCAGCTCGAAGACACGCATTTTCTCCATTGTAAGATCAGACTCCTTCATCTGGAGCTTCTCTTTCAAGCTAGATAGTTCAGTTTCAAGCTCAGCAATCTTCTGCTGCCATCCCTGACTGTCAAAATCAGCGCTCGGAGGTGGAACCAAGTAATTGCTGACCGGGGAATTAGGAGAATCTGACTCGGATCCTAATGATGAAGAGGAAGACGATTCAGCGCTATTCTTTAAAGTAAGAGCTGGACTAGAACCATCTGAGCTTAGTGATATATCAAAACCAACAACTTGATCGTCGGATTTCCGCAAACCATTTCTAGCATCGGGAGTCAGCAGAGGAGAGCCTTGGTTGAAACCATATTCAGAATCTCCAAACCCCTTAGGTGCTTTGTTCAAGTATTCATAGCACCCGGCCAGTGAACGATACATCCGTTGAAATTCCTGAACTAATTCCGGCTTCTTCTGCAAAAACGTTTGGTCTTTGTTGGGCAAAGAATCACCATCTTCTTTGATCAGCTTCATCATTTGCTTAATGCTCTGGTCCATCTCTGTAAGATACAGCATTTTAAACATTTTATTAGGTCAAATCGTCACAGAAAATTACAGTAAGGAACAATTTGAACCAGCAAGAACAAACAAGACAAGCTCGAAAATAACCACTTACCTTCAAGATTTTCTACCAGCCACATTGAACTATCTGGAGAGATACTATTGTCCAACCCTGCTGAATCTGACTTCTTCAGTTCTGTTCTCTCCATATCAACCATCTACTGACATCAAATGATATAAAATAAACCACATAAGACCTCAAAATCCAATGACACACGACACGCTGATACGTAAAATCTCTAAGTATACAAACGTCATGGATACGACAATAAAAATATATAATTTAAAACATATTTTAACAAGAAAATATTCTAATTCATTCAAGTGTGAAAGTTAAATTCCTTGTTTTAATTAGAGCCAAGCTCTTTGTAGTAATCACTTTCAACTAGATCTTTGTTTCCTATTAATTTTCTCCTCTTAATTTTTCATTTAAAAGTGTAAAGTATCCTAAAAGCCGAACACTTGTATTCAACGAGTATTCGGGAGTATCTGACGAGTACCATAGCCGATGAGTATCAGATATGAGACACGAAGAAAGCATATCACTTGTAATCCGACCATTTTGTGGGGATTTGAAGGAATACATTTTCTTCGCAAGTAATACCCCAATTTTTTCACTTTCAATTTGAACACAATTTTTAATATAGTCTGTTATCCAACCCAATCTTAGACACCAAACGAGCGCTTAAAGACGAGGAATTTCGATGGCTCCAGTAATCCACCTATCAATTGTGATGCCCATAAATTAAAAAAAAAAAAAAAAGTAATTAAAGTGAAAGTCACAAAATCAAAGCAAATCAAGTACACCAATGAATCAGATCAGAAATAAGATTTTTCTTTCCCTATAAATTTCCACTAACTCTTATCAATATTCAAATCATCAATTTAAGCATACCAAACCAGATGCATGAAAATTCAATAAATTAAACCAAAAAGCGATTCTTAAAAAAGCATAATCTGTATGCAATCGATTATGTCAGCATGGAAGAGTGAGCTCACTGTCACTGACCTTTTGCTGCGACACAGGTGAAGAGACTCAAGAGAGAGAGAGAGAGAGAGAGCAAGCTCCAGATCCAAGCCCTGGAAAAATCAGAAGGATAAGCGAAGCGATTAATCGGTGCTTTTGTCTTTTAAGCCAAAAGCGGCTTTTTTCAAAATTCAAAATGAATTCATTCGGTTGAGGACAGCGAGAAAAATGCTGAGAAAGAGTGGGAAGGGCTCAAAATCCCGCGTTTTCTGTCCCTGATTTTTATGGTCCGAAAATGCCCTCCTACACATCAAATCATTTTCATGTTGTAAATTCTGGTAATGGGTATTGTCGTAACTTAACGAACTACTCCAATAATTAAGCCCTCAGAGGTGGGGCCGCTACGCATGGTGGGCAAGCGGCTTGCCGTCCCTGCCAGCGGAACAACCAAAGATTTATGGCGGGAAAACATTCCAACTTAAGAAAGTAATTTAATGAAAAAATCTGGTTTTATTTTAATGCTAAAAAGACATTTAAAAAGAACTCCCTATAAACTATCTGCTTATTAGCGTAAAAATTAATGTTAAATTATAGAATGATAGAAATCTTATAAAGAATATCACTTTAAGGAACTCGCCTTAGTATTTCTCTTTATTTTATTTCTATTTACATTGACACGAAGCTCGAAAGTGTGAAAAATTATACTAATATATCATCAAGCGACTTTAATTTTATCAACAAAATAATTAGAGTTGAATTTGACAATTTGTATTACATCGAAATTGTTTAAATATTTTTGGTATTTTTATCTAATTTAAAAGTGCAAATCTATAGATTTATCTTCTTTTTTTTTTTCCCATTATTTTCACAATAATCATTGGTCAAGGTGGGAATCCACACAAACTAAACAAAATTATTTGTTTTGGAACTTTATCATAGTCTTATTCAAAACATATGACCCCATATTTTATCTAATTTCATAATTTTAGTCTTTTTCTTGTTAGACTTGTCTATCTCTATCATTTTGTTTTGATTGACTTTTAAATAGATAATTTGTTATCTTTCAAATTTTATCTTTTACCAACCTTTTTTTCAATTTGCACTCAATGTTTATATTTGAAGCTCAATTCTTAATTTGCATACGTGGCCGTGGTCACATTTGCTAAAATAGATGTACTTTCTTTTACACACCGGAGTTTGAATTTCGCTACTCTCATTTCAGAATATTTTAAACTGCATTTATAATTCTATATGTGGCATTTAAATAAACTAATTTTTAACTCATAAAAAAATGTTAAGATTTGGGCTCTAGTTCTTGACCCAAAAACAGAAAAAAAGAAGTGGGCTCAAATCATGCTTTCCTTTCTTCAAGGGCCTCACCGGCCTACCTCCTTGTCATTCTTTGCTTTTTTTTTTCTTTTTTTTTTTAATTTTATTAAGCAATTCAAATTTCCCGCAACGCAAATGAGACAGGTGAAAATGCAGTCACTGGTCAGGCACTCATGGTGGAGACAACCGAACGTGGACTTAGTGACTTACCACTTCGGTATCTTATTTTGGAAGAAACTTTTGTGGGGCAAATATTATATATATGAAAGGGCTACCCCAACTCCAAGCGACAAAACTCTTCATTTTGCAAGAGTCGGAGGCAACATCTATCGTACGCAGCTTTACTTTTATTTTGTAAAAAAACTGTTTCTACGGCCATGTTCAGTCACAAAGGAGCAATCTTTTCCATTGCATCAAGGCTCGTCCTAAAAATTATATGTTATTTAACACGTGTATATATATTCTCATCCATCCACAGCCACCAGTACCGCTCCGACAACTGCATTTGGACGTACTGGGGACTATGAAATGCAGCACTGTTTTCTTTTTAATGGAGAACTATGCGTGCGCAAAAGAACGACAGGCTTTTTGCATGTGCATGCAGGATGCAGCTGCTTCAAACAAACCTTTTCCTAAAAATTAACCTACATATTCTTGGTTAATTAAATTACAAATTCAGTGGTTAGGCTGGAGGTCTCTGCAATTTTTCGTATAATTTATAAACATTTACACAGGTCGTCTCTTGTCCGAATGTTAATGTCAGGTTTTTCGAATGCTGACAATCTAGTCAAGTTGATCAGCAGTGTAGTTGTACCATCCCCTGTGGAGGGATGGGATAAAAGTGGAATTCTAAGTTATGGAAATTTGTTATATTGTTAGAGATTTTAGGGTTTTTTTTTTTTTTTTTTTTTTTTCAATTGTAAACATGTTATGTAGCGTTTTCATAGTGGCGGTTTTGGGCATGTGCAATAGGTGCCCTTGCACAGGGTGCCCAATCTTAAAGGCCCCTAAAAGATGAAATCATCAGCATATATACCAACTTGGTTTGTGGCAAAAAAACAAAAAAAGAAACTTCATCCTTAGGAAATTTTCTAGGTTATGCATGTGAATAAGAGAAATATTGCTTTCACATGCATAAGAGAAACCACTATTATGTTTTTAGTTTAGTTCTGCTGGCTTTGCTCAAATTTGTTTTTATTTATTTTCATGATTTTGGTTGATTTGAACTATAACTCAAGTAATAATTCTCCATTTAGATCCTTTATTTATACAACTATAGACATATAAATTAGCTTTGTAACAGGAATTTTTATACAAGAATCAATTTACTATCTTCCGCACAGTGACCCTAAAATCACATAGCCCCTAGTTTTCATCATGTATATGTTTCTTTTCTATTCCTTGATTAACAAATATACATTGTTCTTTTTTTAATGCCTTTAGAGATATTGGAATTTGATGAGTCAATTTACTTCTCCAGTGTGGGGGTACATGACTTTGATTAAGATCACTAACTTTTGGAGCTGTTGTCACATACTATCTATAGCAAAAGAACCAAATTAAATTAGCAAAAGAACCAAATTAAATTATTATCCCACCTGTTGCAAATTGCAATCCTTGACTTGTAGTGGATTAGTCATGGAGGCATCCTATTGCCTATTGGTATTTCCTTCGTCGTCCTCTTCCATTTAGCTTCTGCTAATAATTACCATTGGTAATGGCAATATAGAAATCATTGGTTTCAAACAAATGGTACGGTGGAAGATCCAAGTCTCACGTACATAATCTTATAACATAAATAAAATTATGTTGACTTTGGAACTTTATATAGTGAAACTCCAAGTTAAAAGATGATTTCCGCACTCTCGTTTTTTCTTCATGCACTTATTATTTAGTTATTGTTCATTGATTCTTCTTTAATTTGTTTAATCCAACAATAAGAACAAAAGAAAAGAGTGTGATTTCTGCAGTCTCGTTTTTTCTTCATGCACTTATTATTTAGTTATTGTTCATTGATTCTCCTTTAATTTGTTCAATCCAACAATTAGAACAAAAGAAAAGAGTGTGCTTAGGAAGAAGAAAAATGAGTGCAGAAATCATTTTCCATTCAGATTCCCTTTTACAATGGAAAGACAAATCTCTTTGCTTCAACAAATAATCACCTCCTGGATTTTGCAAAAGGCCAATGCAAACGGTGCAAAAGCTTTTGCTTTAGGAAATGGAGAAGCAAAAATTTTTTGTCTCTATATATAATACAGAAACCGCGTTTCCGGTACTTCAATTAAAATCAAAGATCAAATGGCAGTAATTTAGTCGTTTTCATTGTCACGTTCTTCAAACGTGGAAGTGGTCTTCTCAACCAAACCAACTAGTGAGTGGAAATAAGAAAAATGCCAATGGAGTTTAGCTTCTAGTCCTTGCCAGTTTCTCGTTTCGAAGGGACAATTAGTAGACATATCAAATCAAAGAGAAAAACTACCAAACACAACTTCATTTTCTGTGATGATGATCAATTTCTCCCAAGTACATCTGCATTGCAGTCCCATATTCAACTTAAACCACCACCAATCCTGATATTCAAAGTCTCTATCATTAAGAAGAAGAATTGTTAAATTTTGTGAATCAAATATAATTTTCGCATATTAGAGATTAGACTGTCTATGGATTAAATGACTCATTTAAAAAAATTGAGTCAAGTAGTGTCCACTTGCACCAGTACCTTTCGATCAAAATGCATCCATGCATGGAGCTAGTCACATATATATAGACCGTTCCGGTACCTTTCGATCTAAATGCAACCATGCATGGAGTTAGTCACATATGGTCATGAACGGTGAAGTTGACTACCAATATTAATGCAACCGGAAAAGGAGCCGAAGGACATAAACCCGTGACAAATGAGTATAGAGTAAATTGTCAAAAGTCTTTGTGTATAATAAGTAAATACGACAGCCACACTTACCTAACGTTTCTCTCCCTTTCTTCCATGACATTTTTTTTTCACGTTCCTAACAGCTGTATTATTGAGCTTTATTTTCTGCGAACTAGGGTAAACGTGGAAGTCGTTTTCACAGTCTCAACTTTTTCAGAAAAAGATGAAACCTGGAGAGACACTAATGTAATTGCTCAATCATGATTTACCTTTTAGGTTTTTTTTTTTTTTTTTTTTGGTAAAATACCTTTTAGCTTTTTTATAGCTAATCTTTTCAGTCCCCAAAGATTCCTAACTTCCGGGAGGCTCAAACAGTCAACTGGGTCATTCACTTTTCACTGTGATTGTTTACCTTGGGAAATGTTTTATTACATCAATAATGTTGGTAAAGATTTGGCATAAATTTGAATGAAAATTCTGATGATGTAAGAAAAGATAAATAAAAGAAGTATACATTGATTGCGCTTATATTATCCTCATGACATTGGTGAAAAATAGCTTTTTTGAAGTGTATTCAAGTCAAATTTGGAGAATTGGGATCCTTTTTTGATTTATTTGTTTCAAGTCCACGGACTACTCTTTAAAATTATACGACTCTTATTTTTCTATTCCACTTACCTACTTCACACAAATTAACTGTCCATATCTCTCTTTATTCTTTTGAATGACTTCAATTTTGAGTCAATTGATTCCGAATTTGAAGATCTAAAGAAAATCTCGATTCAAATTCGGAAAGGAGGAAAAACAATAATAATAACAACCGGCCCATTAATTAGAGTCAGATAATCATTGACAAATAAAAAAGTCCCAGGATATCCTTCGCCTGCAATGTATGGATCATATAACAAGGAATTTGTGTTTCTGTCTTTCAGATGAGCAGATAATAAATTTAAAATAACCGACAAATGATATTTTTATTAGGTCCAGTTTTATTTTATTTTTATAAACCGTAAAGGAGCTACAAAAGTTCTTCCTGCGTATGCAATTACAACGTCTCCGTTTCCAAAGACATCTTTTTGTTAGGACTGCCTAATTGTTTATTTCCAACATGCCTAGCATATGAATGCAGCATACGAACAGCTGTGTGGAAGTGACTCTACATGGTGCCAAGTGGCATGCGACTTTGATGTCCAAAAGATTCATTGGTGATGCTCATTGCTTGGCTGTGTTGTCTATTTAACTGCATAAAAGAGTTGGTATTTACTGTTCATGCACATATAGGAAGTCAATATGTTGTTCTTGCTGGAATCCATACCATAGCATGAAAAATATCAAGTTTTATGTAACGGTATTGAAGTTCAAGTGGTTTAGACCATTTCTTTATGCATTTGAGACCTTGTTTTTAATTCTTTCGTCGCCTGAATAGCTTGTATATGAAAAATATCTTTAGACATAAAGACGTCAAAGTGACTTTGTGAAAAATATTTTTGCTTTGTAAGAATTGATGGGGAGATAAAATCTACTCCTTTAAGGATAAAGACTTTATCAAATGGAGACGTTAAAGTGACAGTACTATCTTTCATTTGACGTTGTATAATTGGTTTGAGCACTCTCTCATTTTAACGTATCTTATTTCATATAAGTCATTATTCTTGGTAAGAATTGATTCCCGTCCTACATCATCAAGCTATATATCCTTTTACCTAAATTAATATTTGAATATGTGCATGATTAGAATAAAAGCAAAAACCATGACCGATGCAGCAAATTAACTATTTCAACGCATATATATAGAGAGGTCAAGAGGGGCTCTGGGAGAAAAGAAAACAAAAGGACTTTGGAGCAGGGGCTTTTGGGAAGCAGAAAGAATGGTAGAGGAGAAGCCTGAGGAAGAAACCATGGTAGAGAAGAAGATGGAATTATCAGAAGTACCCTTGAAGACTACTCATTTTGTGCTGGTTCATGGCATAAGTCATGGAGCATGGTGCTGGTACAAAATCCGGTGTCTCATGGAGAATTCTGGCTACAAGGTATCGTGTGTCGATCTCAAGAGTGCCGGCATCGATCAATCTGATGCGAACTCAGTCCTTTCTTTTGATGATTACAACAAGCCACTCCTGGACTTGCTGTCTGCTCTCCCTGAGAATGAACAGGTATTTTATTTTGCTTCACTAATCATGGCTAATAAATTTTTTTTTTCATTGTTTGATTATTGGAAACATGATTAGGGGATTGCTTTGTCTGCCTAATTAATATGTTTCCATGCAGGTAATTCTGGTGGGACACAGTGCTGGAGGGCTGAATGTAACTCAGGCCACTCTCAAGTTCCCAAAGAAAATTCTCTTAGCAGTATATGTTGCAGCAACAATGCTCAAACATGGGTTCTCCACTGATCAAGATTTCAAAGATGTAATTCATTTTTTCAAATTGCTACTTAATACCTTTTTTAATAATTAACTATAGGCTATATTTTTATGATGATTCAATTTGAATTTAACATGGGAATTAAACTGTGAGTAGGCAGTCATGCATGACAGGTTGAATTTATCTATAGTTTTGAATCTTTGATTGGAAATTAGTAAGGTTTAAGATCCCAATGTTGGTAATGGCTGCCAACTGCCATGACAAACAAAATGGTTGTTAAGCCTTATCTACTAAGAAATAATTAAACAATTAATTATAATATTAGTCTGATTAAAGCAGATTTGGTGAGGAGACAAACCCATAGTTGATGAGTGTGGAAAGTGATTAAATTTGGATTACAAAGTCATTCGTAGCTTTTCAATTGTTTATTCTATCACACTGCATAGCAAATTAGCAATCATATATTCAAATTAGGGCATCATTTTTCCAATCAAGCCCAAATGATTAAGATGAGACCAATTAGTATCAGTTTTTTATTTTTTTATTTTTTTATTTTTTATTTTTTATTTTATTTTATTTTTTTATACAAGCGAGAATGGATGAAGAAGAATCGAATTCTAAACCTCGATTTTGCAACGTCGAATACTCTTAGTTAACTGAGTTACATGTCTTTGCAATTATTATTTTTTTTTTCCTGATAGTAATGTTTGTGTGTAACAGGGGGTGCCAGATTTATCAGAGTTTGGTGATGTATATGAGTTAGGGTTTGGATTGGGAGCTGATAAACCTCCAACAAGTGCCATTGTCAAGAAAGAATTCCAACGCAAAATCTCATACCAATTGAGTCCTCAAGAGGTATCATCATATAAACCAATAATTCTATCACAGTTGTATTGATGCACTTGGTCGATCGATCATAGACTTTTTGTGCCTACGGATAATAGGTTGCCCAGGCTTTCCTTTCTTCTTCCTTTTTTGGTGGTGGGCTCTTGGCATTTTGTGTCAGTCCTCTGCTTTGCTTTTGAGCAAATTGGATGGCCATGAACATGTACAGCACCACATTCAGTTCTTCACATGATCAATTCGAATATGGAAGTAGAATTCTCTCCGCTCCAAATCATCTCCCATCTCCTCTTATCCTCTCTCACTTTAACCTGTCTTTCTCTCTGTAATAACGTCAATATAAGATGTTAACGTAACTTAATCGTGACCGTTCAAATAAAAGAAGAGGGAAATGGAGATAAATTTGAATGAGAAAGAATCATACTTCTCGAATACGAGCATCACATTATGCCTTTTTTTATAGACACGGCATAGTGAGAAAATCTTATTTTTTATTCAATATTTTTTAACTTTGATATGACTTAAGTTACTAACATGGTAAATTCTTGGAGTGCAAAATCATCATGTAAAACTTAGACTTTATTTCTAGTATGGTTAATTACTTTAGTTTTAGGTTTTAAGTATCAAATTTAGGTTCGGTAAGGACCGTTAGATCCGCTAAATTAAGCTCGTTCTGTCATTTTTAAAGATAGGATGCCATGCACAAAATCGCTTTTCACATGATTGATGTACTTTCATTCAATTTTTAGTTAATCTTGCTATAATTAATATATACATGTTAAGATTTTGATACGTCAATTATCTACGCACTCTTGCTGGTTTCTTACTATATTGATTAATGTTAGTCTCACAATGATCGTTGTTATAGGACGTTCCTACGTATATACATAGACGACTGACATTAACAAATTAGAAGTCATACACATGCTAATTTCATGCCTATTTTCCTTAGGATTCGACGCTAGCTGCCATGCTTTTGAGGCCAGGGCCGCTCTTGGCAATCACGTCAGCCCATTTCGAGGAGGACGGCGTCATCGACCAAGTGCCACGAGTTTACGTTAAAACGCTGCATGACCATGTCGTGAAACCAGAGCAACAAGGTTCGATGGTAAAGAGGTGGCCGCCATCGGAGCTCTATGTTTTGCATAGTGATCACAGCCCTATGTTCTCCACCCCATTTCTGCTATTTGGCTTCCTTGTAAAAGCAGCGGCTTCTTTTGGTGGACTGAAATAGTAGCTAGGACTAGGATCCTAGGATTTTTCATTACTTCCTTGGAAAAAATTCAAATAATATAGGGGAATAAGAACATATGGAGCACTTGGAGCTAACGGAAGATTGGGAGCAAAATTGAGCGCATTAGCGTTCTAGGATTCATACAGTCGACCACACTTAATGGTGTGGGATAAGGCTTGATTATTGTTGTTGTTGATGTTGTGTAGGGGAATAAGAACAATCAAATGTTCATCAGTTGGATATGTGAGACGCTAAAACAACCACAATGACGTTACATGTTATACAGCTGACCACACTTAATGAGATAAGATTTGGTGGTTGTTGTTGTTGTTGTGATGGAGAATAAGAACAAACAAATGTTCATCAATTGGATATGTGTGAACTGTATAGTGTGGTAAAATGATTGATTGCGCATAGTAAACATGAATATTTTTTTTTTGGGTACAAATAGTATATGAATTATTTGGTTACATCCTTGGAATATGAGGCAATTTTCAATAGAGCTTCCTTTGTTGTTGTTGATAATTTAAATTTAGCATGAGTATATATCTGGGGTGGTGCTGTTCAAACATCCCGTTTCACCTTACATATATTTCTGTTAATTTTTTTCTTAAATTTTATTTAATTCATTTGATCCGACGACCGAAATTAAAAAGAATGTGTGAATAGCACCATCCTTTATCTTCTAATATCATTGAGCGCTCTCTCTTACGGATGTCATGTAACAAAAAATGCACACATTCAACCATCACGGGGTGATCTAGTGGTTGGGGACAAATTTCAGGCCTTGTGGTCGAATTCCTAGCCCGTATTCCATACAGCATGTCCTGGGTTCAATCCCTGTCGCTGGTGAATTTCACGATGGTGACCAGGAGGAGGCTGATATACCTCTGTGAGTCTTCCCGACCCCCGAACAAGAGGACTGTGCCACCAGTTAGTCCCCTTTTTTAAAGAAAAAAAAATGTTTACATTCAATTTAGGGTATCCTATGATGCAGTTTAACGACAGAAATTGTATATAGTCGTGGCATCCTTGAAGATTTGTTTCTTCTAAAATTCATCCACGTTCGAAACACATCTAAAATGTGAAAAAGAAAACCAAATCCTTAGATAAAACTACAACAAAAATGGAAACCTTGGCCAATTTTTCACACGAATAAGTATTGATAAGAGAGTTTAAAATTTAAACCGCTCTGATAATTTTAAATACATTGTTGCGAATATATTGAGAACTTCTTATTTAAATTGAAAATATAAGTCCAACAACTCAAAAAAATAATGTCTTAATTTTTTGAAATTAAGGACTGCTTTGGAAAAAGCTTGTGTATAAATGAAGGTCAAATCCAATAAATAATCTCCGTGGTCAAGAAATATTCGAAAAGTAGCCCCTAATGTTTAAAAGGGTGAGGAGACCATAGCAGAGGAGGTTACAAATTTAAGCCCAATTTCACATTTTATTTATTCTTTTAATATTACTTTTCATTTCATCTGTGCACTCCATGGAGCTGATGGTCTTATGCAGAAGGACTTCTATGGAACATTGATGCTATTATCGCGATATTTCAAGCGAATTATATGATAAAGTTAAAATGCATAACAGTGAGTAATTGGTTTGAGATAACGTCACTGTAATATTTAGTTTTTAAGAAAATAAGAAAGACATGAAAACTATTAACCCTATTTTTTTTTAACAAACGATAAACCCCATTGAAAATGAGACTTTATTAAAATACACAAATCAGAAAAGGCACCAAAGGTCTCTAAACAGAGATATTTTTTAATGTGCCGGCAAGACGGTCTGATACACCAGGGTGATAATACAATTGGTTGAAAACTTTAAAAAACAAAATTTCCAACTAATTGTAATATGACACTTAGTGTATTGGACCGTGTTCCGGCACACTAAAAAATTTCCTCTAAACCATTCCCGTTTCAGCTTCCGGAACTTTATCCTTGATGACAATGGCAGCACTAGTTTCAGCTGCATTCTCATTTGCACTAACGGCTATCACACCGTTGCCTCCGAAATCACTGTCCTCCCCGGAAATCTCCTCAAGCGACCTCCCCTTGGTCTCTGGCACCAAGAAACTGAAGAAGAATCCGATCAAATTAATCACTGCAAGCGCCTTGATCGCCTTTTGCACCCCTTCAACCTCACGAGTATAACTCTGCAGCACAAATGCAGCAAGTATAGCACCCGCTTTGCCCGCCGCCGCTGACACCCCGTGGCATGTGGACCGGAACCTAGCCGGGAAAAGCTCGGCCGGCACGATGAAAGTCGTGCTGTTGGGCCCAAAGTTTGCGAAAAACAATGTCAGCCCATATAACAAAGTGAACAATTTAGTGTGACCCTTGCAGAACTCATAGGTGGAGTGTTTATCCTCACACTCCACTCCCCTGAGATTTCCGTAATGAAACCCTAGAACTCCCATGAAAATCGACATCAGTAAAAACCCGCCTAGCTGGATCGGTTTTCTTCCAAGCTTGTCAATGGTAAACACAGTAAACCAGTAACCGGGAACCGAGGCAAAAAGTGCTACGAGCAGCATTGCACCGGATAGCCTGTAGACTTCTTCAATTGCATTCATTGCGGAAGGTCTAGGTAAAAGTCCACTTGAAGGGTAAATATCTTTCTGAGTGAGCTGGAGGCTGTAAAATGCAATGTCCAGCAGGAACCAGGTGGTGGCGGTGCCGAGAAGATGGGTGCCGTGCCGCCTAAGAAACTCCCTAGAAAACAACTTATATGCGGAATTTGGATCAACTAGGGTTTTGGAACCAGATTCTCCGACCGGTATGTCCCTTTCGAGGACTTTGGCCATGTCAGCATTGGCCTTGTCCTGATCTCCTGCAACCAAGGCAGTGTACCTTGCAGTCTCAGGCATTTTTAGTCTCCAATAGAAGGTCAGAGCCGCGGGGACTGCGCCGAACATGAGCACGATTCGCCACACAAAATCGCCTTCCGGCTGAGTGGAGAGGACAGGATTAGTCCAAAAATCATTAGCTGGGTAGGCTAGCAAGAATAGTTTGGACACGAACATGGCTACGGCTCCTGCGACCAAAATGCCAATTCCTTGCATTGCAAACACAGCTGCAATGAACCCGCCTCGGGTTTTTTGGTTGGCGTATTCGGACATGATCACTGCTGAGAGGGGATAGTCCCCTCCAATTCCGAATCCGAGCCAAAATCGGAAGAAACAGAGAGTTGTGACTACACCTTGAGCACTGTGGCCAAACGAAAGGCCGGAGGCCAGAGCACATCCCACCATTGTGACTAATGTGATTCCGTAAACTTTTTTTCTACCAAGTTTGTCTCCAAGCCAGCCAAAGAAGAGTTGCCCTGCTAGGGTTCCGAACAGAGCAACCCCTGTTATGGCATTGTTGATGTGGTTAGGCAGAACGCCAGGCTTGTTGGTCGAAGGGTCGTAGTAGTAAAGGCGGCCTATGAGTTTTGTGACCGCAGTGATGCAGAAGAGGTCATAAGCATCGGTGAAAAACCCCATGCCGGCAATGACAATCGCTTTGTAATGGTAAAGTTGAGTCTTGGCATTGTCGAGAGTCGAAAAGATGGTTTCTTTTCCATCCGCCATGGCAGAAAGTTGGGTTTTTTTGGCGACTGAGTGAGGGAGCCAGGGAAGGGTTTGCTAAAGAAATGACTGATGATTTAAGAAGATCAAAGGGGCGGAGATTACCTCTGTTGTATTTTGGATTCTGGAAGATTTTCGAGAAATTCGCATTGTGATCAACGATTAATTTGTTTGAAAAGCCGTTAGTACCTAGAGGACACTAATCTCTGGGACAAGTTTTCTATGTAACTCTCTGTCTCTTTCTGTTCTTTCTTGTCTGGTACACAATTGCCAAGGCTGAACCAATACATAGTTTGAGAAAAGCTTGACATACAAGAAACGTATTCAGATGTATGTAACTTCTTCTTTTCTTAGAGATTTCCTCTCAAATAATGCTGAATTTTGTCTGATTGCGATTGTCTTATCATTTTTTTCATTCGATTCCAAATTGAATGTAATATCAACTTTTATGAGTTTCTGTGCGTCGGAGTATGCGTGTCAAGATTTGTCTATTTAGGGTTACTAAAATAGCATTCAGTTGCCTTCAGCTCCAACAACCTTGTCCTGCAAGCAACAAAACGACATTGATCTATGTTGTACCCCTGACAGAGAAGATCTAAAAATTTTCTGATATGAATATATAACTATGTAATGAATCAAGATAACGAATTTGTAGGACATCGTTTTACATGTTGAGGCCGGATTGATTTTCGTGAGAATATCCCGAAGAAAAGCTAAACGAAAAAATTCATCACCATAGAGTCAACTAGGAGACTTGGTTGCTAACTGAGCCACGACTGCTGCTGTCTTCTTCTGGAGCTCCGGCTTGTTTCCTCCGATGAGTTTGTCCACTTGTCTTCCATCTTTAAGAAAAACGAAGGTCGGAGTGGCCTTTATATCCCATGAAGTGCTCAACTCCTGCAACCCCGGAAAAACGAGAAGGAAAATTTCATTGGCAGCTGCATTTCTATACATTTGTTCTACGCAAAATATGCGATAAAATAAGAAATCATTCACACTTACAGCGAGAACGTCAACATCCACGGTTAGAAATACGATAGAAGGATATTTATCTGCAAGCTCACAGTAGGCTGGTGCAATTACAAGACAAGGCCTACACCAAGATGCACTGAAATTTGCAACAACCTGTTGGACAGTTCAAGAGAGAGGATCTCGTGAGAGAGAAAATTTGGCTTTAGGGTTACACATTATCTGTTGCAAGTCCGATTTTTGCAACATCGGCTCACGAAGGTTAGCAAAAATTTTATTTTTGTGACAATACTAGTTTGAAATTTCTCCCTTTCGCTCAAGAACTAATTAGAGATTTGTTCATAAACGACGCTAATTTCAGTAATTTGAAGTTTTTTTATCACGGCGTAGAAAAGGTATATTATGTGAATTCATGACAAAATTAAGAACAAGAAAAACTTACGATCTTTCCATCCTTGATTGCTTCTGACAACTTTTCCTCCCAACTGTCCATGGTCTTTATAAGGTGCACATTTCCACCGGCAAGATGATGACCCTCTTGATGAACCTCATCGACATTATATCCGGTACACTGCAAGAAATCGAAGCATTTCCTCAGATGGAATGCGGAAAAAGGCCAATTATCTCGGATGGTTTTAAATGATCCTTGTGTGCATATAAAGAAACTTACCACAGAGCAGCAGCTTCCCATTGGGTGTGCACAGATGAACTGGGAATATATTTACCAGAAACATCTACAAAAGTAAAAGTAAAAACCTTGTCAGAAATTCAAAATATGCAATTGTGACTGGCCATCGTGTTGATTTGATCCAGAGACATTAGCTAAATTTGCATAGACACGAAGAAAAAATCCTCCGAAAAAGAACCATGTTCGTAATTCCTCGATTAATTGCCTCATTTTCTTGTATTCATTTCCTGATAATGGTGTTGTTCTAAATAACAACATTACGTAAACAAAGAGAAGGGTTTTAGATTAATGAGATGAATTACCTCAGACAAGCTTTAATCTCCATGGTGATTAAAGCCTAATCTGCGACCGAGGATGATGAAAAAAATAAAAAAACCCAGGAATCAAGATTAAGATGATGGAAGGAAGGGATTATGAAAGAAAAAATAAATTGGCGGACGTCGATTCAAGAAAAAATGGGAAAATTATACAAAACGGCAGCAAAGCTGTTTTGTGATATAAGTAGGTGTAATTAACACATTAATAATCAGATATTTGGACAATTTATTTGGATCAAACATAACAACAATATGACAACGTGGTTAGTTGTAAAAAACCGAACTGAAATATCATGAGAAGAAAAAAATTGATTGTCTGTGATTGATCAATGGTGTAACAAACCTGGTACGTCCAATTGTTTGCAAAATATAAGTTGTTACGTTTGTTGTTAGCAACTACGTTAGTTGTCATGTTATTTGGAGGTAATTTCAAGTCTAATCGTTTGACTCTACGTACCTAACTATGACTATACCATTTTTAGGGGGTCGAGTTAGAACCCTCCACTCGAGATTCTGTGTTCGGTTTCTCTCTTCAATATTATCACTTTTATGATTAAGAAAACCTGTTCCTTATGTCTTTGTTTCTATTGGATTCTATCTCATCATATCACATTCTGTTCTGCAATATTTGAGAATCACCGTCAATACCTCGGACCGATTAGAGACATACGGAGTTATAACCGATATACCATCTTGTTCAATGCAAGTTCTAAATTAATGTTGGAGATTGTGATGCTGAAAACACGATAACATTGAACATTATTTCCAAATTTCCAATTGCATTCCAAAAACAAGATGACACTGCTTAAATAGAAAAAAGAACTAAAGTTTTTTCATGGGGTTTGCACATCAAATTCAGACTCAGAGGACGGCCTAGTTTTCGTGTCGGATTGCCGGAGTTCCTCTATCATTCTAACTACTTCATCCATGTTGGGGCGTGTTTCGGGCAATTTTGTTACGCATGCCAGAGCAATCTGCAGCACCTGCACCATCTCTTCTTCAATGTGGTGGTGTTTTAGAAGTTCCAAATCAAAAACCTCAGCTGTCCACTCCTCGCGCACAACAGACTTAACCCAACGCGGGAGATCAACTACGCAATCATGCCCCAGATATTCAAGCGTGGCTTTGCCTGTCAGCATTTCTAGGAGGAGCACACCAAAGCTGTAAACATCTGATTTGTGAGTGGTTTTCCGCATGTCAACTGCCTCTGGAGCGCGATATCCAATGGCTCGGGACATGGCTGGAGGGAAGCTCATTAGAGGACTCAACCCTACGTCCGAGATGCAAGCCTCGAGTTCTTGGGTGAGGAGAATGTTTGTGGACTTTATGTTGCCATGGCTGCATTTAGCACCCACGGAATGAATATGAGCAAGTCCCTTGGCAATTCCGAGCGAAATTTTTACTCTTGAATCCCAGTCTAGTGGAGATCTCCCAACATCGCTGCTTCCTATAAATCCATTGAAAAAAAGGGAAAATCATAGGAACGTTACAAATTAAAGTAACTATAAATAGACATTAGGATTTAGATTAGGTATCTTACCATGCAAGCGTGCAAACAAGCTTCCTGCTGGCATGTAGTTGTACACCAAAAGCTTCTCTTCCGTGGAGAAATAATAAGCGCGAGGAGGCAGGACATTCGGGTGCTTCCCTACCCTCTCCACCACCTCCATATGCTGCTCAAACTCCCTCTTCCCCACCACAACTTCCCTCAACCGCTTCACCACAACCGTTGTTTCCTCATCCAATACAGCTCTGTAAGTCGTCCCGAAACTTCCTTTACCAAGAACTTCAGCTGACGCCCTCAGCAAATCCTCGAGATCAAAATTGTAATGGCACCCTTCAAAGAAGAATAGTTTGTTCTTCTCTGCCTCTTGCACTCCACTCCCGAAATCTTTAGGCATCTCACCCTTTCCATCTCCTGAGGCCTTCCCCTTCAGCATCCCGCCACCTACTTTGTTAGTCCTTTTCAAACAGCATATGACAACCACCAGGACTAGGAGAACCAACACTGCAGAGCCCCCAGTTGCCACCGCAACAATGATGCCCGGGCTAAGTTTTTTTATGGGTGTAGCATGGTGATTTTTAGGGATGTTTGGCGAGGGTAGCAAGAAAGCAGGGGATGCAGAAGGGTCCATGGAGGTGTTTTTAGAACAGTCGTTGAGAGGTGCCCCACATAACTGAGGATTCCCAACAAATGAAGAGTTGGAATATTTATCGAGGGAATATGGAACTGAGCCATTCAAGTTGTTGAAGCTCAAATTCAAAAGCTTAAGCGCGGGGAGGTTCAGATTCGGGATGGCTCCAGAGATGAGATTGTTTTGGAGGCGCAACGTAGTGAGGCGTGTAAGATTCTGGATTTTTGGTGGAATGTTACCGGAAAAGGAGTTGAAGGAGAAGTCTAATACAATGAGGTTGGCGGGCAGAGAGGCAGGAAGCATCCCTGAGAAGTTATTGTGATGGAGGTAAAGATACTCCAAGGAAGGAATGGATGGGATATCAGAAGGAAGACTTCCATAGAGGAAATTTGAGTGGAGGCTGAGTACTCGAAGAGCACGAAGCTTTCCTATACTGTTGGAAGGGATGGAACCGAAAAGTCCAATTCCCGGAAGATGGATAGCAGTCACTCCAGTTTTGTTTAAATTGCAAGTGATTCCAACCCAAGAGGTGCAAACTGGTATGGAAGCATTCCAGTTGAGTTTTCGGGTGTGGACAACTGTGCCAGCAAAGTTGAGGAGGGCTTGTCCATCTGAGTTCAGGTCAGACAAAACCGAGGAAGGGAAAGGCGTAACAAGGGAAAGGAAGATAAGCGCGCGAACGAAGACCTGAAGCTTCATGGTTATCTGCTCAGAATGCAAATGGTACAATTAGAAAACCCCGAAAACAAAGTTAGCGAAACATGCAGATAGGATGCAGATAGCAGCAAAAATTCGACTACATTTCGGGTTTAGGAAGGCAAAGAGTGGCGAAGAACCACTGAATGACTTGGGGAAATTCAAGAGGATCGATCATAACTGTGTTTGAAAAGTGCTGTGCTTGACAAAACGCCTCCCTTTATGCCTTAGCGATTTCAAACTTTGGATCAAACACAACCCAAACAAAAAGGTGACAAAAGACAACCCACTCAGCATGCAAAGTTCACATAACTTGTGACAGATTCCATTAGGGACAAATAAACACTCTAGTTAGCCTGTCTTGATCACCCTAATTGAAGAGAATAAATTCATCAAATTTGTTTATCTTATTGCTTTAGAAAATGATACCAAATAGGGATTCTCCGCGTGTGTACTGATTTTACTCACTAGGAAAATACAAGATTAAAACCAAAAAATGGGTTTGTGAAGAATAATCTTTGTCATTAGATGGATTAATCATGGGTTTAAATGAATTAAAATTTCTTCAAAAATATTAGGGAAAAGGGAAAATGCATCCCTACCAACTTTTGTAATTGGGAAAAAGCAAAGTACACTATCTTTAGCCAAAAGAAAAAAGAAATAATGAGAGGCCAAACAAAAAAAAGAGAGACTAGTAACCAAAATAAAAGCTCACTTTTTTCCCTAAAAGAAAATTATGTACTTAAAAGTTAAAAAACAAGTGGGAAAAGCAATCAAATACATAAAGCAAAGTGGGGACAAAGAATCCAAGAAGAAGATAATCTTCCTAAAGAAAAAGAAAAAAGTTCAATATTATGTACAAGAGCAAGGTATTTTTGTGTGTTACAGGTTTTCTTTGGTATTATACAAAAATTTTACGTGATTTATGGCTCATTTGGAAGTTCTTTTAAAATTATTGAAATTTGCTTTTGGTGAAATTGATTTTGAGTTTCAAAAGCACTTTAGGTGCTTTTTGAAAGAAACACTAGATGTGTTTCTTGTAAGAAACACTTAAGTGCTTTTTTCTATGATCCAATTGATTTTTTACCAAGGATTGTTTCAAAAAAAATTTCACCAAAAACGCTTTCAGTCATTTTAATAGCACTTCTAAACAAGCCTTGAATTGCCTTTTGTTGCAGGTTTCATGCTTGAATAATCAAAAGTAAGCACATTGGAACATGAATATATAATATGAATTTCCATATAAGTAACGAGTCATTTTTTTTCTTAATTGTCGATCACAGGCTAATACGGATACGCAATTGTAGAAGCATGAAAAGAAAGTTCGTATCAAACAAATTTGACTTCCGATGAATATTCATGCATTTTAACCCAAAGTGTTACTACAGATCTGTCAAAACAAAAGTATACTCATGAAAGAAAAATGCCAGAAATATACAAATACACTGATGTGCCATAGAACTGTGAAAAAGAAGAAGTCATCTCTAAAATTTAATCCCATGAGGGTCAGAAAAAACCTACCTGAAAATCTGAGCAATTTGTCACAGATTTCTGTGCTACTTGGAAGTTAAGGTGTGTGAAAATTAGCAAAGTTAAAGAGGTTAAAGAGGGTGAGAGACTAAAACCAAAGGACAATGAATTTATAATTTGAAAACAAGACAATGAATTTATAATTTGAATACAACGGGAATAATTTTTTTTTTAAATTTCCCTATAATGTATAATGAAAATAATAATAAATATACAATAATTGATAGAGAAACGGAATTTTTTTTTAATGAATTGGTGATTGGATTGTAGGAGTTATGAAGTAAAAATGTCAGGTATGGACTAAAAAGAAAATAATTATAAAAAATAAAAAAAACAATGTTTGGTTACTCAAGGATGACGAAAGTTTGTCAAAAATTTTCCTCTCCGATTTTTACAGACATTCGTGCTTATAATTGGAACCGTTCATATTATAAATCACTTTGTAAATATCATATATGCAAAAAAAAAAAATTGATATTAAAACTAATATCGTTTAGTCAATCAACTGTAGCGGTAAATAGATAAACTGTTCGTAATGCTTTTACCATTTTCATCTATTTATTATTATAGAGTTCGATGACTAAACGATCTTAGTTTTAACCAATTTTTTGCAGAAAGTGATATTTATAAAATGATTCATAATACAAATAGTTTTCATCGTGAATATGAAATTCTATGAATTAGAAACAAAGCATTTTGAGTAGGAATACTTAAATAAAGGGTTCAATTTATTCTTCAACATTTACGTTGGCAATTACATATATAAATTGCAATCAGAACATTTCTCAACCAGAAAAGCTAAATGCTGATTTAATATATAATAAATATAAATATAGTGCATTGGGGAGCAGCATCCATGACCATGAAAGCATGCTTCACTCTAAGGACTGAGGAGAGTGTAGAGTGGATAGGGACCGGAGAGCAACTGCTTTCATTTCATTGTCCTGCCTCTTGACTTGTCACTTTATTTAGCATTGGTTAGGAGTTGGGACAAATGATTGTTGCACAATTTTTGGCACAAAACTCGCGTATTGCGCAAGGAGAGAACTTTCGACATGATTGTTTGATTATGACAGTTCTTACATTGAATAAATAAATGGGAGGGTCAGTTGCGATTAAAATACAAAACTCAGGCCTTTATCTATCCCAAAAAAAAAAAAAAAAAAAAAAAAAAAAAACCAAGCTCTTATCCTATAGAAGGCTTGTCCACAAACAAAACCTTCAAAAACTTTTTCAGGTCACACACCTTCAGTTACCATTTCAAAAAGCTTTTCTATTAGAAACACGCCAAAATTTACATTAAAAATTGAAGTTTTTACGAAGAGCATCCGGTAAATACTTATTTAAACAGTATAAGAAGCGTCATTAATTTTATGAAAATGCTTTCAACTATTTCAAAAATACTTATAAACAAGCCTTACAGATAGAAAGAGAACAAATTTTCTTAAAACCTAGCCCTTGTAATTACTAAAGGGAAATTTGTTAAGTTGATCTGGCTTGCAATGATGAATTATCACGCATGATAATTATAATTATCCCCTGTTTTGACTTCAAACCCAGCACCAGCAGATTCAAAACACTAATTATGTCAAATACATAAACAACGAAAATTCTTCAACTCTCACATGGTAGTAGGGTCCTTGATAAAGTATCAAAGGTTAATTTCTGAAACTTTTCTGATGGAAAACATGGCCCCTTAACAGAAACCATACCATGGTAAGTTGTCTCTTCGTATAGTAGGTAATTCCCACCAACTTCACTAGGAGTTCTACGAGTAGAACTGAGATATCAAACACGTCATTCATAATCAAGTATCGAACTCGTCATTCAAGTAAGCTAAAAGCCTAAACCTCATATGTCCAACTTACGAGTGAAGAGAAACATAGCATACTGAAGACGAGGAAAGGGATGTGAAACTGAAATCGATCTCAGTGTACAAGACTAACCTTAATATACGAGTAGTTGGCTGTTGTCCTTCCCGTAGGATGTTCCATGTCCTTCTCTGCGACGTATAGTATGGTGGTGTTAGGCTGTCGTTTCAACAAATGATATGCTCCATCCAAATTACAGGAGCCTTTTCACCGCTCCCGTGCGATGGACAGGCTCACGTCGCGGGACAGTTATTTTACTTGCAGTTGCAGGCTTGCTTTGGAGGGAGTATTCAGTAGGGTTGCCGCACTACGGCAATAGATACCAAGGATACGGACAACGGGCAGAATAAGGAGGGGAGGGATATTTTTTGTGTTCCGGCGGATGGAGCTTCTTGTCCGGAAGCCTGAAGTTTTTCTCCGACTTTAGAATAATTTTTTGTAAATACAAGCGATGTTCTTATTCTAAACTTTAGAACCTTAGTTTTACGGTCATGTGGTCTAAAAGTCCAAGATGAAAATTTTCTCCAACTTTAGAATAATCTTAGGTGTCAAAGTGTGGATTTCATGTAAAAAAACAAGATAAAAGGAACGCGGGGAAGAACCGATGAGGACATAAAATCCTGAATGAAAAAATGTGATGAAAATTCTCAACTCGAAATGTTAGAAGATGCCTTTTTTTTTTTTTTTTTTTAATACAAGCGATATTTCTACCTTTAATCGTATATTAGTCTTTGCAGCTTCTTGTATTAAGGTTTAACACTATAGGAGCTTTGATGACAGCAGCAGATTTAAGATTGGACTTTATAAGATCATGGGCCGGTTCAAAAACCTTTTTGATTTTATGAAAAAAATTAAAAGTGCTTCATGGCCTCTCCCAACAGCTTTAGGAAATTCTTTGCAGGCAGAAAATACCAACAGAGAGAGCAACTTACATAAAACGTAACTCCTTCACAAATGGAAGTAACGATAACTTCAAAGGAATAATCTAATCAATTATATTTGATGACTGAGCAAAAGCTCGAATCGAAAATGCTGGAGAATTACACAACGGAGATGATCACAAAGTTTTGAAACATTACAAATCAGAGAAACAAATAATCAAAGCCATGCTTTTTGCTTCAGCTGTTAGTCTGTCATTTTTATTTCCCTCGTTGGGGCCATCATAACTCTGAAATTTCCAAAGTTGGCTGTTTGCGGTACAAACGTAAACTAAACCAGTAAAACTCAACTCTGCAAAACAATGCAAGGGTAACCTACACCAACAATCTGAGCTGATGGCCGAAGACTTGCGCGTTATTTACAAACTCCTGTATCAAAACAAAACAGAAGAGAATGGAAGGGACTTGAACAAAAACTAGAGAAACAATCACTGTGACCCGCTCTTTTCAAGCTTTTCAATTTCTTCGCGATGCTTTTTTTCTGCCTCCTCAAGTGCTTTTTCAGCATCCTCCTCTTCTTCAATCTGATCAAGATTATCGAACTCCTCGGTTGCAGCCATTGCTCTCACAACCGGATCCCTAAGTTCAGCTATTAGTCCGCCACCGACTTTGTACTCTTCTTCATCGCCAATCAGGAACAAGCGCTGGTCAGGTCCTGATGCCATGGGAATGTCAACTGCCAGTAGCTTCATGTCATACTGCATAAGAAGACAACACCCTTGAATGAGGAAAACTTGGCCATCCAAGTACCCTTCCAAGTCATAAGATCCTAAATATACGGGTTTTCAACACCCCACATACTAACTAATGTATAGCATAATTTGATTAGTCATGTCCCAGACCTTGCACTCAATCTGCTCCGTTTGAAAGGCACTCAGTGTTGTTTAACGAGGAAACATTTTACCTAAAGCATCACAATAGTAGGTACAGAAAATAACATATTTGCAATGTACATTTTCCACACTATCAACCATGGCATGCAATTAGTTTAGTTTCAACTTCCATTTGGTACACACAAGGAGATCAAGGAAGATATTGAAATAAAAACACGTGCTTATGAAAAGAAAAATTTAGAAGCATCCAGCATAGCATATAGCACGAACACAAACCTGGCCTTTTTTCTTCTTTACTTCAACATTAACCAGGCCCTTCCTCTCAGAACCTCGCACAGGGAAAATGAGGAAGCACCGCTTGCTCCTAAAAGTTGGCTTGAACTTCTTCAGAGTAACTCCACCTCCGGACATTACGTAAGCTCTTAGCTCTGATCCAGAGAGAGGAGCACCCATAACCTCGAGAATCCCAGCAGATGTATTAAGCTTCCTCATTGCGATTCGATAAACTTTATCAGGATTGATTGTGAACCTCGAGCGGATGTAAAGGCCCTAAAAGTACCAATAGAACACATAACTCTCAGGTAGTAGTCTATAACCAAAAGCAAGATTGTCCACTAACATGAAATTCAGATACACTGCATAATTAGATATCAAGATTTTAGTTCCTACTATCCTATAAGTAAAGACTTCAACTTTCGATCATACATAGATTCCCGAAAACAGTATAAAATGAACCCACCAGAAGGCAATCTGAATTCGATCATTATACATCCCCCAATAGAGCTTATAAACTTATAATTCTAAATCATTAGATTGACTAGCAGTTTGTGCATTCTCAGCTACTTCTATGTCATTGCAAGATCAGCTAAAGATTCAGAGGAACTTACAGCGAAGGCGACAATGGCGGTAGAAAGGGCGAGGAAGCCATACTTGGCCATGCCTTCAGAGAGTCCAATGAAGGTGCTAGCAATCCCAAACATCATCCTCCATAGCAAAGCACACACCAGCAGTCCCCCAATTCCCAACAGCACCAGATTGTTCCTCTTCCAGAACGCCTCAATCTGCAACCCAATGGCCTCCTGGTACCGCGAGAAAGCCGATGACGCCGCGGAGAGCGGCTTATCAAACACCTTCTTAGCATCGATTTTGCTGAAATTCGACGGCTTGAAAGAGAAAAACCTCATGCCCAGGCCCACACCCGGCCCGGAGTATCTGCCAACCCCACCTCCGGGGACTGTTTTCGGGTGAGAGGGAAATTGGGGAGGAGGCCCATTGCTGGAGTGGTAGCTCCTCCTGGCGGAGGACAACGGAGGCGGAGACGGAGATGAGGGTTTTGAGATTTGGCTGCGGTGAAATCTTAGCAGGCCTTGGAAGATCCGAGACGAGGGTTTTGACATTTGAATTTTGTGGGTTTGTGTGATTTGGGGTTCGATTAGGGATTTGAAATCAGCTTAAACAAACACACAGACTTCACTCGGCTTTCGATTTGCGAAATTTAACGGCTTTTTTCACCTGCCCGCATTTTCCACCATTAAAAATTGGTAATTTTCTATGCTCTCTTCAGTGAAGACATTTTTGGGAAGTCGCCATGGATTCTGGTAGATAACCGTTGTTTCAATGGGAATGAAAAACCCTGCAAAAGTGCAGATGGACTAGAGCTCAGTTGGGAGTTCGGTCAAACTCTTGGCCAATAGTGTGAGAAGCTGAAGCAGTGATGAAGGTTTTTTATAAATCTCACCTGTTTATTTTTACGTTTTACTGAATACATCGTGATAATGTAAAATTTCTGCTTATTTTGAACTTAAATAATTGGTTTATTGTCGGCAACAAGGGTTGACTCAGTTGGTAAGGTTCTTGCTTTGTGTGTCGGCCCATTAAAATTCGAATCTCATTGCTAGCAGTTCTCATTAATATGTACCGATAACATTTGACAATTAATTGTCATGAGGGAATCCTTGAATATCTCTCCCCAAACTTTTGCTTACCAAAAACATTAGGTCTATTGTCGATTTCTATAAAACCTACATGCTCGTCGGTTATGAATCAAAGAAGTCCGAAATAAAATGCATATGCAACTTCACCACTTATCAATTATATTCTAATCAATTTCAATTTAGTTTTTGAAGTATTAGATTAAAGATCATATTGTGAACTCGCATAATTTAATTTTTTATTTCATATGTACTCCTTCCAAGCAAGTAAACATCGCATTCGAATCCGATACGAAAACCAATTGCTTGGTTCTCTGACCAAACTATATACGGTAATGATCTCAAGATATAGCAATTACAACTGTTTAGGCTATTGTACACAAGAGGAGAAGAGTCTTGGATCCCAAGTTATGATAAGTCTAACACGCCTTCACACATCGCAGATACCACTCACCATATTCGTTTTATTCGAACTAGACGAACCCCAGAAAGATAGACTCGTCATGAGTTCTAAATAAATGCTACTATATAAGCAGTATCATATTTCAAGCAGTCGACGAGGCGGGTCCAGAAAGGAAAGCTCTTTCCGATGGACGATTAGCCAGAGGACCATGGCAGCCGAGAAGCTGCACAATCAAATATTAGAACTCATTAGTTACGCGGGATGCTGAGAAGACGACAGTATCTGTACATATTTCAACTTTTGGTAACTTGTGTAACAAATAACAGAATGTATGAGATAATGAAAATGTATCAACACACTAGCACAAGTATTACCTTAGCATTAACACCATCTGGCTGGATTCTGCCTTCGTTCTTGTACTTCACGTAATCAGCACGACTGAACTTGGTGAAACCCCTGAGAGAAAGGATAACAAGAAACATCGGCGATGAAAAATGAAGGATTATATCGTAAACAATGTCCCTAACAACTAATTGCAACTCTCCGTTCCAATAAATCATTACTTTGAGGTTCCACCTTTTCAAAATAGTGAAAGAAGACGACACAAATTTATGCCAACTTAAACTATTGTCGTTGAACAAATGAAAAAACACTCTCTCGCTTCATTGCAGGCGCATAATTTAATCAATAGATTTCCAAGCTAAAATGTATAAAAACCCGCCTATACTGCATCAATGCTTGAATTTGAAATGCAGAAAATAACAAAAAGCATACCACTTTCTGCTGACAATAATCTTTTGGCGGCCCGGAAACTTGAACTTTGCACGGCGGAGGGCCTCCTGTGCATGTTGACCGTTGCTATCCCTGCAGCGAACAGACAAGAGGACCTGCCCGATAGCAACTCGAGCACATGTTCCCAGTGGCTTGCCAAACGCACCTCTCATTCCGGTCTGGAGCCTATCAGCCCCAGCGCATGAAAGCATCTTGTTGATGCGCAGCACATGGAACGGATGCACCCTCACTCTCAAATGGAAAGTATCCTTCCCAGCAGATTTCGTCATGTACTTGTTGCAGGCGATGCGAGCTGCCTCAAGCGCCTCGCTCGAGACATTCTCCTTCTCCCAACTCACAAGATGGACGCAGAAGGGGAACTCATCAACACCCCTCTTCTTCATTCCAACATCATAAATTCTGATCTTGGGATCAGGGACACCGCGACAGAACCGCGATTTCGGGTATGGCTTGTTCTTAATCTGCCTATAGCACCTTGCAGGCCCTAAAACATCACAAACCAGAACCAAATTATTACAAAAACATGATTATAGCAAAAAAAACTGTATTCAAATATCCAATCTAAACACGATCTTCTAACGCAACCAAGCAATTCCACATGCTACACAGAAATTAATCATACCAAACCGAAAATACAGCATCTTAATAACAAATAATCTCAGTATTAACAAAATTAATCACGTACAAAATAATCCATTTCGGTATCAAAAACCGACATCCACGTAAAGTTCGTTTAATTCACCAGATTAAGAACACAAAATTCAGATAAATATTACCAAAATCGTTTCGATTGCAAACACATAAGGTTTGATCGACAACAAAATCCATCCAGCACTAACAAAATGGTAGAGTCGATTGGATCTTTATATATAAAATTCGATAGGTACATGTATAATACATCGATGTGCGAAGAATGAAGAAATAATTATAGAAAAAAATAAAATAAAATCAAGAGAGAAGAACTCACTCCTTCCCATGGCGATCTCTTAGATTCTCTCCTGTTTACGCTACCGGGAAGAACACGCGTCACAAACCCTGTCGCGGGCTTTTTATACTTGGTACCCCGCGGAATCCCTACTCCGGCCTATACGGTTTCATCACAAAGGCCCAATTAAAGAGGCCCAGAGCATTTTAGTCCTGGTCGACCCAAACGATACCCGGAGTTGGGTTTTACAAGGAAAGCCACAAAATGAATCGACAATACTTCGCTATCAAATTCGTTATTTATGACCTATGAGTGAAAAATTTTATCACATACAAATGCAAATGAATACCGATTGTATATAAATAATTACTAGACAATGTGACATTTAGATTCAAAGAAGTTCCCACATTAATCGCAGGGATGCTCGATCATCTCATTTGAAAGCTACTTTTCACGAAAGCATAAGACACGTCGTATTACGAGTCTGTTCAATGAGTTCTGACAAAAATTTACTAGTTAAAGTTGAACCGCACAATGCAAAGATAAAGCATAAGCTATGATGCGACAGAAGCAACGGGAAACAGGTCTCCCCACGGTTCCTTCAACCATTGAGGAAGAGATGAAGACAGACCCTTTCATCCGTGCCGATCTACCACAACTTCCTTAGGCAGAAAAATGTACTTGTTTTACAGGAAAAGGTCGGTTGCAAAACTGCCGTTGAAGCTCTACGGGATATAAGGCAACGAAAGGGCAATTGGAAGGGTTCGTTCGTGTCATCTTGCTTTCGATTTTTCTTTGCAACAGAAATGGGGATGGAGATTGCATAGCTTATATATGTAACGTAAGGACATTGTGCTTGTTTGAAAGTGTTTTTAAAATGACTGAAAGCGTTTTTAGTGAAAATATTTATTGAACCAATCTTTAGTAAAAATGCAAGTTAATTCTTTAAAAAAAAAAAATTATTGCTTAAAGTGCTTTCTAGAAGAAGCACATAACTGTTACCTATTGCAGAAAATACTTAGAGTACTTTTAAAATCCAAAACATTTTTTCTAAAAACGCTTTTAATCATTTTAAAAGCACTTATAAACGAACCCAATATCTTTGTGATTGTTACTTGATGGATGGGCCAGCGTGTGAAACATATGTCAATGTTCTTTGGCGAGGACGCTTGACAACTAAAAGTGGTTCGTTTGAATATCGGCCAACCTACCACATGAGAGGGCTTACAAATTCATTTGTTAATAAATTATAGGTTGGCCCTCTTGCAAAGTGAAGTTGCCTTTTCTTCTCCAACAAGTAAACTCATAATTCGAATCAAATTATGAAATTTCTTTTGTCGAAAATGACCCCTTTAAAGAAAATTAAATAAAAGCATACGGCACCTACGTAAAGCAATTCAGAAAAGGAGAAATAATAAATGGAGTCGTTGGTGGACTGCATCGTTCAAACTCGAAATTTGGATTGAGTTCGTTTTACTCTAAAATTAAGAACATACCAATTATAATAAAATTGCACGGTTTAGTTCTGAAAAATGACCGAAGAAATCGAACCAAATCAAAAAAATTTTGGACAAGTTGATTTGGGGGTTTTTTTTCTTAGGCCATCTTAGGCCACAATAATGAGCTCAATGACTCTTTCTTTCATCTGATGATACTGGATCATTGTACTGTTTTATGATCCAACGATTTAGGTTCACTTTTTTTTTTTTTAAAGTTTTATATTTATAAATTTGTTGAATCCAACGGTTGAGATTTAATATGATCAAATTTAAAGATAAAAAAAAAAAGATCTCGCTGCCCAAATTTAAATCTAATGGCTAACATAATTAAAAAAAAATATTTCATAGTGTTCCATGAGTTTCATGGTGTCGGTTTAGTGATTTTTCAATATTTATCGGAATCTATTATTTTTAGGTTAAAATGTTCATAAAATTAAATTAGGATAGTCTACATAATTTTTTTTTTAAGGTTACTTTAAACAAATTAGCCTAAATTCATTCTTTTACAATCTTGTTCTAAAATTTAACTCATAATGGTTGGAGCAAAAAATCTATTTATTGGTTAAAATAAATTTTCTAGGTTAAAAATTTTAAGCTTTAACCCAAGAGTTGGAGATGATTTTTAGAATAAAAAATAACAATAAAAATGGTAAAAAAATATTTATTAATTACTAAAAATAGATTGAAGTTGTTGTCAAATTTAAATCAACAACCTTTGATGATAATCCACGTCATGCCACATAGAAGTTGGCATTTTGGTTGGATAACACTAAAGTTGTGTTTTTTTTTATTGTTATTGATGATGTGGACTTTTTGACTCCTCATTTAGAGATGCTGTCAAGCTTAGGGGTGGTGATCAAATTAGGATTTTGAACTATTTTAAAAGACCCTAAAATTATAGATTAGTCAATGAGGATTTTAATTGACATTTTTAAAATCCATTCAAATTCATGTGTAGTCAATTAAGATTTTAATTGGCTTTTTAAAGTCCATGCAAAACCATGTGTATAAAAAAAAACTTGTGGGATTTTATTAAGTTATGGATTTTGGTGGATTCTAGTGGATTTGATGAAGATTATCTCTATCAAACAAGCATCCCACTTCAAGCATTCAAGAACTTCAAATTCATCTTTTTTTCTTGGATTCTTGAACTCCAAACATTCAAGAAAAAGTGCATGAATAAGTAGTTGGCTTTTTTAGCCAAAATGGTTCATGAGAAATTAACGTAATTCTTCATTTTGGTTCCTGTGATTTGAAATAAAAAAAAGTGGACCCTGGCTGTGGGAAGTACACAAGCCGTGGAAGAGATAAATCATTGAACTAAGAGATGGGTGAAATGGGATGCAGCATGACATTATCCTTTAGATTATTTTGAACAGTTAAGATTAAAATTCTTGTATGGATAATTCAAAACAAAATTTATCTGGATAAATGAGAGAATGTCTTTGAAAATCCATCAAATTCTAGAAACAAAGTCCATACAAATCCTTGAAAATCCATATACAAATCCTTAAAATTCTTCAAACCCTATGAAATCTATTCATTTAAAGTCTTTTAAAACCTCAAAAATCCTAAGTTGACTATACCCTTTATTTAGCAAACCATCCTAAAATTTAACAAGCAAGCAAACTTCAAAATTCACATTTCTGATATTGGTTCAAAATGCACTTTTTGATATTGGTTCGGTTTGGTTCCATACTTACTCCACATCTTATCAAAATCAAATCAAACCAAACCAACCAATCTGATGAACCGATCAATCATTTTTAAACTAATTGGTTCGGTAAGTTCGACCATACTAGTACCACTCTAAAGTTGTACCAAAGTCAACACGTTACTGCTAACAGCCAATAAAAATGGCCAATGCAAAGACGATAAATAAATAAATAGATAAAATAAAAGCAAGAGGGAAAAAAAAAAGAAAGGGGAAAGAGGAAGCCCACGACGCGTAGAAATTGACATTTCAGTTGAAAAACATTGAAGCTGTCTTTTTTTACTATTATTGCTGATGTGGACATTTTTACTTCTCCTTTGGAGATGCTGTTAAGCTTAGAGGTGATAGTCAAATTAGCATCTTGAATTATTTTAAAAGACCCTAAAATTATAGAGTAGTCAATGAGGATTTTAATGACATTTTAAAATCTATTCAAATTCATGTGTAGTCCATTAGGATTTTAATTGACATTTTAAAGTCCATGCAAATTTCATGTGTATTAAAAAACTTAAATATTTTGTAGGATTTCATTAAGTTATGGATTTTGGTGGATTCTAATGAATTTGATGAAGATTCTTTCTATCAAACAAGCATCCCACTAACTTCAGGCATTCAAGAACTTCATATTCATCTTTTTCTTGGATTCTCGAACTCCCGACATTCAAGAAAAAGTGCATAAAAAAGTAAATGTTTTTTTTAGCTAAAATGGTCCCTCAGATTAGCATAACTTTTTACTTTGGTCTTTGTGATTAGAAATCAATAGAAGTAGTCCATGGCTGTGGGAAGTACACAAGTTGTGGAAGACATAAGTCATTGAACGAAGAAATGGGATGCAGCACAATATGAGCCGTTAGATTATTTTGAACGGCTACTCGGTTAGGATTAAAATTCTTGTATAGATAATTCAACAAAATTAATTAGGTAAATTAGAGAATGTCTATGAAAATCCATCAAAATCTATAAACAAAGCCCATGCAAATATTTAAAAATCCGTATACAAATCCTATCAAATCCTATGAAATCTATTCATTAAAAAGTGAGAGATCTTAAGTTCGAATCTCGTAAATGGCAAATTCGATACCAAATTAAGGGGGCGTTTGTTTGCCCTCACTAAGTTGGACTGGACTGGACTGGACTAGCTATTAGTCTAATACTGTGTTTGTTCTATGCTGGGACTAACATTAATGAGACTAAAGGGGACTGGCATGGACAAAACCCTTCACTAAGAGGTCTTAGTGAGACCCCCCAATAACTATGGGACTAGCTAAGACTATCCTCTCTTTCTCGTCCTCGTCATGCTCAACGACCATTCTCGACAGACTCCTCGTCATCCACGGTCACCTAGATCAATCATTAACTTTCCGACTCTCTTTCAGATCCATTTCACAACCAACTTTCATACAAAATATACCAAATTGAAGCTGGGAGTGACAAGATTACGATTTTACCTGAATCGAGGCCAAAATGTGGTTGAATGTGGCTGGAAAATGGCCTGGAAGTCTCGGCCTGTTTGGGCTTCTTCAAATCCATGACAGATTCGAGCATTCAAAGCTAAGATCTCGGTCCAAGGATGGTGATGAATTTTTTGGCGGTGCTAACTTCATCCAATTTAACGAGGGTTGGCCGGAAAACACATCGGGAAACCTGCAACTCGTAGGGAAAATTGGAGCCGTGAGGTCCCATTCGAACAACGCATAGCTAGAGAGGGAGGGAGGACAGAGAAATAGAGACTGGAATCAATAAGGAGTTTGACCAGGAATGAGAAAGAGACATGAATTGAGAGGTCTAAGAGGACAAAAAGAGGGAGAGGGTGGGACGATGAGAGAAGAGGAAAAGAGTGGGACGAAAATGGTAGGAAAAAATGAAGAAAAAGATAAGATCATAATAAAATATTAATAATTTATATATTAAATAATATAATATTATAATTTGTTATTATCCAGCTTCTTAGTCCAATACTGCAACAAACGCTTCACTAAGTTAGTTCAGTTTAGTCTAGTCTAAGCCAATCCAGCTTAGTCATTGAAGCTAATCCAGTCCAAGATAGACCAGCGCAACAAACGCTCCAAAGGTGTAACTGAGTCAACACGTTCCAGCTGACAGGCAATGACAATGGCCAATGCAAAGACGATGAATAAATAAATAAATAAAATCAAGAGAAAAGAAAGAAAAAGAAAGGGGGCCAGAGGAAGCCGACGACGCGTAGCTTATCGTTCATCTTACTCGAACAAGAAAACGGAAGCTTTGATCCCCAATTTGTGGTTCAAGCTTGGAATTTTCGGTTCCAGCTACCTCAGTAAATAGGGCGGCTCCGTTTTCTTCAGTGTGGTCTGTCGTTTTTTGACTTTTTCTTTTTCAACGGTCCGCCGTCTCTGAATCCGTCGTTGTTTCGTCGGCACAAAACCCTACAAAAGGTCGGTTCTTTCTGAAACCCCAAAGAAAAAAAAAAAAAAATTAGGGTTTTTGGTTTTCATGGAGGCATCTTCCGGAAATGGTAGTCCCGCCACTGGGGGAGCCACTGGGGTTGGCAGCAATACGTCGTCGTTCGGGTCTATGCAGTTCCCCGCCCTCCGGTTCTTCCAGTCGCCGCTCTCATTCGTGTTGGATTACTCCGGAATACTCTCTCCCAGCTCTTCCCGCCGCGATTCCGACGCTCCGGTGGTCAACGCTGTAGTCGTTGCCGATTCTCAGCCCCACTCCCCTACGGCCTGCACCTCCGGGTCGAGCAACACCGGGGAGGTTTCGATTCGGATTATCGGCGCCGGCGAGCAAGAGGACCGCGGGAACGGGGGTGCGACGGTGCCGGTTCAAGGGGAGGAGAATGATGGGTCGCCGGGTAGGGTTCAATCGTTGGATGATCTGGCGGGTACAGTCAATGGGGTTGGGTCGGACGAGAGAGTCCCCTTGGTGGCTTCGTCGTCTCCCACACACGCTGGGGATACTGGGAATGGCGCGGAGGATAGTTCTAGGGATTCTGCTTACCAGAGATATGATATTCAGCAGATAGCTAGGTGGATTGAGCAGATTCTTCCGTTTTCGTTGCTCTTACTCGTTGTGTTCATTCGTCAGCATTTGCAAGGTACTAACTTTCACCACTTGCTTACTTCAAATTCTAAGTGCAGATTGTGGGTTATTATAATTGTTCTTAATTTGCAACCAGCTATAATTTTGCTTGGATTTTGGCTTTAGTTTTAAGTTTGAATTAACCTAATGGGTACCCGAAAATTCAGCCTTTGCTTTGTAAGTGTGGAGCTATTGCGGGGCACTAGTCTTTTTGGTTCTGTTTATGTTACTTTAGAGGGCCTGTGCTTTACTTCTCTAGTACTTCTTTGTTTTTCAATTTGGATGGAGCTAGGATTTTCTTGGCCCATTTGGAGTTGAGTCTCATCCATGTTCTTTGCTAATGTTAACGGTTGATGTTAAAGATGCAGAAGCTGTTTCTAATAGTCGGTGGCACAAAATAGAAATGCTAGCTTTAGAAAATTCAGTGCCTTGTTCTTATCATCAACTATCATAGAGATACCAATGTGAGCGGCTGTAACATCGCACATGAACACTTCAAACTTGAGAACGAGTTTTCTTTCACCAGGCACATACTTATTACTTTTCAGTCCTAACAATACTTCAGTCTGAATATTAAGCTTTTCTGGTGCTTAAAAAAATATCCTTTCTCATAAATAGAATGATTAAACCTTCTATGGCAATGTATATGTGGATGACTGGCGATCACTTTTTCACCTAATTGGTTTTGACGTACTTATCTTGCAAATTTTTTTCACTGCAGTGCTGTATTCATTTGTTTTTGGGTTGAGAACTTGCAGGTTTCTTTGTCACTATATGGGTATCAGCTGTCATGTATAGGTCAAATGATGTTGTTAAGAAGCAGACTTCTCTAAAGGTGATTTAATACGGTCGTTAATTCCTTGAGATTATTTTGTTCATTCTTCCACTCTAAAATCTGCTCAAATGCCAAATCAAATATCTCAAACAATTATTGGTTTTTGCAGGGAGATAGGAAAATCTCTGTTCTTGTAAGTATTGCTGGTGCTTTTATGCTTCATGTAGTTGTTGTTTACTGGTGGTATCGAAGTGATGATCTTCTATACCCATTGGCAATGCTTCCTCCAAAAACCATACCACCTTTCTGGCATGCCATATTCATCATTTTGGTAAATGGTAAGGAGACAGTCTTTTTTGCTATTATTATTGTTTTATGAATACAATTGTTTTACTAATACATTAGATATAGAGAAGACTGCTGATCTGTTGCAACCATCGGAAAAGGATGCGGTGGATGTTGGGGATAGAATGACAATAGGTTTTAAGTTTTGCGTTTGAATCCTCAATTTATTTTTCAAGTCTGTCCGACTGGTTCAGGCTCTGTTAAGCATATTGTCTCTCTATTTGTCAACTTAGCGCCTATCTGTTAATGTAGGGTTGAGCAGTCTCTTTTTCTGGTGCTATATACAATTCATGCTTCTGTCCTCTGTCCTTTTAATGTTGCCTGTTTATTTGCTATGCCACTGCAATTATAGTGGATACTTATCTTCCTTTGAAATTGTGGGAGAGTTTCGCTAATTTCTGTTGCTTTCAGATACCATGGTGAGACAGGCAGCGATGGCTTTCAAGTGTTTGTTGCTTATATACTACAAGAATGGCAGAGGCCATAACTATCGTCGGCAGGTATATGATCCGAGCACTATAAATTTCCATAAGCATATCATCTCCATATCTCATAATTTGGAAGATCTCTCTGAACGCTGTTATCTCATTTTGAAGGGTCAAATGTTAACTGTCATTGAGTATACACTGCTGCTGTACCGTGCCTTGTTACCAGCACCCGTTTGGTACAGATTCTTCCTGAACAAAGACAATGGGAGCCTCTTCTCCTCACTCACAACGGGATTATATTTAACTTTCAAGCTAACATCTGTTGTTGAGAAGGTAAGTCAAATATATAGTAAGCTGTTTTACTGGAAGATAATGGTATAAGTTGTGACGCTTGAATTGAATCCATTAGTTTTATTTTTATTTTATTGCTTTTTAGGTCCAATCCTTTTTGGCTTCCATAAGGGCATTGTCACGGAAGGATATCCATTATGGGTCTCATGCAACATTGGAACAGGTATGACATCGAACTGAATTATTTGATTTATTTGGATTCTGGAAGCTCGATCAACAGGGTTGAGATCAAGTTTTTTTTTTTTTTTTTTTTTTCTTGTAGAGATCAGTTTTTTCTCTCTCTGTTATTGCCTCGAGTTATTATCCTCTATTACCCAAGTAAAAACTGGCTCTACCCTTCCTTAATTTATCCTTGTTTAATGTTAATCTTTAACCTACTACTCTCGGGTTTTCTTGTCCTGTCACCAAATTAAAAGATAGTTAGCTACATTAATATTTCGAAAATATAAATTATAACCTCATCCTGGTGTTCCTTATCCTTAAGTTTTGTTGATGAACTTGTTTTCTGGAACAACTTTGAGGCTTCTTCCTTGCTCAAATCAGAAATTTGATGTCTCTTTTCATGTTAAGAGTTCATCTAACAAACAATGATGATATTCTATGCATGCGCATATAAGCATATCTATTAAATGGTCAATTTGAGCTTAACATTTGTCATTTTGAAAGGTGGATGTTTTATTCTTGATTTTTGTGGGTAATGAAGTATTTAGCAATTTTGTGTTTGCACAGTTAATACGAGTATGTTGTTTTGGATGAGGGGTGCAAAATGTAATTGTCCTCATCCCCTAGGAGACACCTAATGGTTTTCTTCCAAGTTGCCTTGGTTTCAAGTCTGGTAGTGCTTTTTTTTCATAGGCCGCAAGGATGCGGAGAAATACCTCAGATTGCTTAGAGGATTCCTTTCTGTTAAAACCATAAAATCGATTTAGATCCTTCTGGGTGCAGCTTTAAAGCTTTGTTATCAATATATGTCCACGTCTACCTCCCTTGCTTCTGTGCGCACCAAAGCATGTTTAATTTTACATAGTGAATACTGTTATTGTGTTTCTGCTGAAGTACCTATGCATTCTAGCTCACGCGTATATTTAATCAGGTAAATGCAGCAGGAGACCTTTGTGCCATTTGCCAGGAGAAGATGCATGCTCCAATTCTATTGCGCTGTAAACATATTTTCTGCGAGGATTGTGTCTCTGAATGGTTAGTGTATTTGCCTTATATTTCTCATTGAGTTTTAGAATCGTCACGATATTATAGTTAAGACATTGGAATATGAGTTTCTTATGGTTTGCCTGGTAATGCTCGTTGCATGATGTTCATGAGGATTAATGATGAGCCTCATAAGTTCTAAAATACGAAGGATTCGATCTAAAATGCCATAATGTAAGTCTCTTTAAGAGCGTCGTGGCCTTTGGACGAAATTCTGCCTCCGGCAATTTTGCTTTGTGCCAAGTTTGGGACCCATCTATTTGCTAGTTGGATCAACTGCATGGCACATTTTTTGGACGTTGTTGCTGCGTAATTGAACAAGAATTCTACTAGGTCCCTACCGGCTGCAGCTTTATTTTTTTATTTTTCAACCATTTTACAATGTAGTAGTGCTTTGTTTATGTTCGTCACTTTACTCTTTCGACTAACTGACAAGTACTTAACCCTTTCAGGTTTGAGAGAGAAAGAACTTGCCCTCTATGCAGGGCACTAGTAAAACCTGCGGATTTGCGAACATATGGAGACGGATCAACGAGTTTAATTTTCCAGTTGTTCTGAACTCCGAGTGTTCTCCTTCTGGAGCGTTAGCTATATGAGCAGCGTTCTTGAGTGTCTCGGTTTTGTTTTGTTATATAGGCAAAAATGAATGTATGTCCAACAGCATTGTATCGTCATCAGGTTGCCTCCAGGTAACCAGATGGAAGGTATGAGACGAGATACATGACGTCAATATGCTGCAAGCATGAGGTCATCCATGATCCCTGTGGATGATGAAAAACAGTAGATGACATGATTATTAAGCTGCCATGCCATTTCTCAGCTACAAAATGGTGGCCTCTGGTTACTTTGGGGTCCTCTTTTCATATGTTTTCTCCTTTGTATAGATACATCTTTTCACCCTCTTCGCTAATATTTACAAGATCTTTTCGCGCATCTCTGTTTGACCGCAGACACAAATCCTCACCGATACTGTATTTTGGTCACACTCGACTCCGATAACTGGTTTTGCCATCCTTAAAAGAGAAATCGATTAGGGCTTTTATGCAAAAGATGAAGTGATGAACAGGTGAGGAATTTGCCCTATTTTGGACGAGATTCACATCTAACAAAAGATCAAGTACAAATTAGTTAGAAACTAATAAAAAAAATGCTTGATAAAAATGAAAAACGAAAAAATTGTTGGATTTGAAATACACTACATAACCTTTAGCTGACATAAATAAGAAGTAATTTGCTAATCCTTTGGTATGTTTACACACTTTTTTTATTATTTTTAACGAACGATATTATTACATTAAGGAGTGAGCTAAGTTTTATAACGGATTTGCTATAATAATATGGTTCAACTATGCCCTTACCAAGAATTGAATCTAAAACCTCTCACTTACAAGTGAAAAGGAATACCACCAGACCGTAGTACTAAATGGCCGTATGTTTTCATACAGTGTGTGAAGTCATGAATCCACGAAAGAAGGAATGAGGATGAGATTAACCATCCATCCCTCCCAGCTGATCTGATTCTTAATTTTTCATGCATTGGATTACGAATTTAAAACAAAAATTCGCTTTTTTTTTGTTTTTGTTTTTGTTTCATATGTTAGCAAACATGAGAGTTAGAAATTAGACTAACTAGAATACTCATGTTTTGAGCAAGGGTGATTCTGTATACCTCATTTTACTTTTCACACACTCTATTAATTTTTGTCATTTGATCATTTTCAATTCCTTCGTTTTGACTGTTGAAAATTGAAAGAGGTGTATAAATGACACCACACTTTTAGTAAATGCGCAAAACAAGAATCTGAATGACCAATATCATTTGTAGGCCTCGTTTATAACTATTTGAGTCCAAATAACTCATTGTTTGAAAATTCCTCATCTAAACATACCATTACCATGCATGTATTTTTCTGAAATAGCATTACTAAGCATTACTATGCATGACGTTGCTGCATGCCGTGAAATGCAATATATAAGAAACCTAAGTGGTCCATTAGCTTTTGCATTCCAAGTCAATAAACTTTATAAGGTGGTGTATATTTTATGAGTGACATGAATCTAACAAGAAAAAGCAGGAACCAGAACTGTTTGTGGTCCAGTGACATAGCCTCGCCTGCTGTTGCTGCTCCCCATAGTCGATGGCTGTGGAATCAAAGTCGTACCATCGTCAGCCCTGCAATCTTCATGTCTTTCTTTATAGTGCTAAAAAAGTAATACAAAAACAGCTCATGCATTCACGCATTTGGTTAATAATTCAATATTTTACTTGTTCATTTTCCTTCTGCTACTCAAATAGCTTCAACTTCTGCCTTTTGGGACCACAATTTGGCAAAACCATTTATTTGTTTTTGCATCATGGATCATTGGCTGAGGTGTTGACTCCTATAATTTGCATCATTTGGTTATTTTTTTGGCTTCTTGGGCACTGGAAGTTTCTGACTGCTTTCAGTTTATTACATATTTCCCCTTCATGTTTACCAGCAATAGAGCCTTCGAAGAATATCTGGACCAAATTAAGGCTAGGGTTTCCTCAGCTTGTTTACTAACAAAGCATCTATTTCCTTGTTGTAACTTGTATATGTAACCTGTAAGGCCTAACTGAGAGTTATTTAGATTTAATGGTTAAAGATATGTTTGAGGTTACTTTTGAAAGGGTTAAAAGTTCTTTCTGACAACTAATTAAGAACACTTCTGATTACGTGCGGCAGAAAATGTAAAGAGTTTATGGGTTGTAGAAGCATTTTATGAAGAAACACCAACTAGGTGCAACATTTCCATGTGTTTTGCTGTAAACATGTTGAAATTTTAAACACTTCTACCAAAAACAATTTTGAAAGGATTAAAAGTGTTATTAGGAAACCAAAAACACGTTCATATATAACACCATTTGACATAAAAAACGTAGAAGTGCGTTTATGTGAAACACAGTATTTCTTACAAAATTTCCAACGTGTATCTAATGGAAGCGATTCTAACAGTCCCGTTATGGTTTGATTGCTAGTTGGCCATGACACTAAATTGAGACCATCTGGTCTTTGGTGGTGGCTATGATAATGCAGGACTGGTCCTGTCCCTTAGCATTTGATTTGATTCTTGCGCACTTTCCCATTGATCAATGAGTGTATGTAGTGGTAAAAGATCGCAATATCCAGTCTCTCAAAGGCTTAGATATGTATACAGTATGATGATGGCAAACAGGACTAGCTAAAAAAATGCACAGATGCCCGTCTGGTTTCCATAAGCACTCTATGCCACTCATGACCCTAATTAGCACATCAAATTAGGAACACTTGTATGAAAGTTATGTTACCTTTCATGGCCGATTGTTCATGTACTTTTTCTAAATTGTTTTGTGTGCATCCCTTGTTTTTTAAGCCATGCAAGCTATTCCCCAGATCGAAATGAATACTTTTGTAGTGTCTGATTGTATACAATTATTTATCTATTTTTCTTATATTATTGTGTAAAAATTTTATTTTTAAGATTTTAACGAGAACGGGTAACAGTAGAGAACCACGTGAATGCGTGCATCCCCTCGTTAACACCCAACACAGTCAGAATCTAGAGCTAAAGCTAGGTCCGAACTCGATGATGGAATGCACTCGGCGAGGGCGGCTACAACTGTCAGTAAATTTGTCATTTTATCCAAAACTTTCCTCCCAAAGGAACAGTGCCTGGGGTGAAAATTGTTTAAGCATGTCGCAGAATAGAATTACATAATGCGAAACAGGATGATAGTAAAATCTGTCTCACTAAAAAATGATATAAAGGACATCATGGACATGACGCATGAGTTTGGTTGTGTCCTGTGCGTACATACTAACCCTAACCGCCCAAAAGGATCCTTCCCTAACCCCAACCCCAAGGCTGAAAGGATACCACTACCACTACTAGTGCCATTGTGGTGTCTACTTGTTTAGAAACTGAGCCATACATTGATTGAGCGCAGAGAATTATAAAAGAAATCCCAAAGTGGTAGCTGCAGTGGGAGTGGGACTGTGATGAGAGTGCACACAGTATACTCTCAGAGATAAACGTGGGCTGTCGGTTGTCCCCGTTCAATAATATTTTTTTTCCTATCAAAATTTTAAATTAGATTTTATAATTTAAATGATGTGGACGTTGGTAATTGAAAATGTTGATTAACGTGCTTATTTCTTAATCGTAACATATTTTTTAATTTGTAAATTTAATTTAAAATTTGGTCTCTTTAGCATTATCATTTTTTTCACTACATTTCATTATCTTTCCTCAAATAAATTGCTTTACACTACATAACAATCACAGTGACAAAAATCAATTATCTATACATTCTGATGAGGGTTCAGTCTTCATTTATTCTTCTCTCTCCTAACTAGTGTTTGAAATATCCTGGATATGTTCGATATTTCCACAGAAATATCCAAAAATTCAGGGAATGATATGGAAAGAGGAGCCCATATCAGCGATATTTTCCGAAATCAGTCAATTTCCTTGATATTTTTGATATTTTAAGGAAATATTCAGGGTTTGTAGACAATTTACAAAAAGTTTGCAGGAAATATCCATGAGCCTATGCATTATTTATTTTTTTTAATTTCTTTCTTTATGGAATTAGTTTACTTCAATAAAACTTGTGCTGCTTTTGTGACGAAAATTTCAATTAAGTTATGTATAATTTATTCTTTCTAGTGAAATGCTTTATTTTATTATTTGTCATTAAAAGGAAGTTTTTCTTCTTACATGTCACATACTTATTATTTACACAATATCTAATTATTAATTATTGATTCACACGTGTGTTGTGGCTTCATATGACATTCCCTAAAAAATAATTTTAAATTTCCATATTTTTAAACAAATTTCCATCATTTGTATCGAAGACAATCGATGATATTTGACATATCAATTGATATTTCTACAAATTTACCTATCAATATTTCTACCGATACTAATATTTTAAACACTGCTCCTAACAACTAATTATATAACATACTAACTACCGCTGTGGACAAACAAATTGCTCTGCATCCGTTATTATCATACACAGTTAAATTTATGTTAAAAGTCATCCCATAAAACGGAACTTTAAGTTAACAGTCGTCACATAAAATACAAGTGCATGTTATTGTTTTTCTCGACTAATCATGGTAATTAAGTGTATCAAAATATCTAATGTTAGTTGCAGTGGGACTGTGAGAAACGTTCTTTCAATCTATTAAATTAGAATCATCATACGTTGGTTCGTAGTTGGATTCCTTTTAATAAATATAATAAAAGAAAGAGTATCTTGAATTTGGATCAGGATAGACTCATTGTTCAATCCCCTTCAATACAACCGAAAATATTATGTTAAAATTAAATCAACAAGAAAAATTTATTAATGGAAATCATTTAGCGTTGATGTTTTTTTTTTTGTAAAATTAGTATGGGTAATGCTAGAGATTAAAATTTTCTAAATTAAATTTTGTAAACAAAATAATGTTAATATTAATATTAAATTATTACTTAAGTATTCTTTATTAGTAATAAATTATTTAATTTGTAAATATAATTTACAATTTTAATCTTCCGATACCCAAGAATGCTACAGTGCAAACTCAAATCCAATTCAAGACCATGTCTATATATTCTTCTCCTTTCATTGGGTCAGCTAAAGTGTTGTTTACATGTGCGTGTTGGAGTGTGCGTCTGTGAGAGAGAGAGAGAAACTCCTGAATTAATTATCTCTCACAACCCTTTCTTGTTTATCTTCATAATTATCTTCTAGTGAAAATTCTCCTGAAAGCAGAAAAGTGAAACCCCCCTCTCTCCTGCGTTTAGATTTGCTAAGCTCCTGAGTCGCTTTCCTGCGTCTGACTTTCATATGGCCATGGGGACAATGACCCATCTTTTCTATTTGCATCACAAATATAAAACTCTCTCTCCTGCAACTCCCTTTCCTTCTTCTCCTGCCAGGAAAATATGGATTAGGGTTTTGAAGAACGCCTCTAATTACTAAGATTTTAGGGTTTCGGTATCTTCCATTATTCTGTACACTATTTGTGGATCCTATATTCTGCAGACGAAGATACTACTACTTACTGCTTGGAAGGTTCATAACTAGTGAGTCAATGTCTTCTTCTTCTTCTTCTCTCTTCTCTCTCTCTCTCTCTATGTGTGTGTGTGTATATATATATATTGTTAGTTTTTCATACTGTGTGCCCTGGGGGGGTTTAATTTACCCCCCTCTTCTAGCTGCAGTCCTTTGGTCTGGTATTGTATTTGGTCCTTTAATTTTTGTTTTAATTGATTTAATCTGAAGCAGAAAGTGGGTTTTATTTGTAAGATTTGAGTCTCTGAATTTATATGATTATTAGCCTCTTCGTTTTAAGCTATAGTATGAATATTAGAGCGTCTTTGTTTTTCAGTTTGCTAAAGATTCACTTGTTACCTTAGCCTCCTTAAACAACCAAATTTTATTTGTTTTTGTTTTTTTTTTTTTTTTTTCAACTGTAATATGTGTATGCGCTCCTTTTTAAACTAACTTAACGAATTGATTTTCCAACTGTAAATTATATGTTCATAATGAAACTCGGGGTCTTATCAGTACTGCTCTAGATTTCTGAAATAGACATTTTAATTTATTTTCGACTTCTTGGATTTATGAGAATCTGAGACCAAACAAAAGTTTAATCAACTTGTATGTGTTTGATGATTCCTAGCTACTCAATGAATATGAAAATCTTTTGGGTAGTGATATATAGCCATTGATTTAGTGAATATGTAAATAGATATATCTTTACCTATTTAGATCTTCCCTTCTTTTTTCCTTAAAGAATCCATGGAAAGGAATAGGGTTGCTCTTAATTAAGCTAATTTTTGGGCATTTTCTTAATGGAAAAAGCTCTCAATATAATGAAAAAGCACTTTCTTGTATTTGAAAAATTGAATAAATGAATTCGGAATCTTTTTTCTGGACTAAGAATTCAATATGTCATTGTCTATGATTTGCAGATGTTGAAGTTGCTTTCATTGATTTGGAGTGTGAAACTGGTGCACAGTACTACCAGTACTACTGCAGTTGCATGGTGGGGTTTACTTGATTTATGGATACAAATTTACAATGCTATATCCGCTAGGTATAAAAATTATATGGTGAATATTGAAGAAATGGGGAGAGAGAGCTTTCTTCAGTCCACTCATGGATAGAAATTGAAAGGGTTGTTGAAGTAGCTGCCGACTCATTCACTCAAGCACTCAGTAGAGATTAAAGGAGTGTAAACGCAGACAATTTGCTACTGTGATTGTGTGAATGAAGCGGGAGATATTTTACATCCCTCTTGCTCTGCGCTTGGACTGAAGGGAGCTCCTCCTTTCCATTCTCTCCACTTTTCTCCATCTCTCAGTTAAGGTTTAGGAGCACTAAACTAAGTTAGGTGCCAAAACTTAGTTACTACTAATTAGTTTCATATGCTTATATATCAGTTAGAGAAGAGTTAATAGTATCATCATCATCATTCTTTCCCATCTGTTACATGCTTAAGTTGACTGATGGTTAGCATTTGGTTTTCTCTCGCAAGAAGTAATGTGTAGTTCTCTTACTGAAACGTGTTGTTTAGCAACACAAGTTATGAATGTATATATGTTTAGATTCACAGTCTAGTAACATAAGTTAAGAAATATATGTTTAGATTCACAATCTAGCAACATAAGCCATCGCATATATGCACCCCTCATAAGCATTTGATGAATCAATTCGCTTGTTGTAAAAGCAAAAAAGCCTTTTCTGTATTTCATGGGTTACTAGTTACGAGTAGGTGTACTCCAGCTAGTACCAATGACCATGCATATGAAGAAGGGGCCTACGTCAAGTGCCTTCTCTTGTCCACGGGGTTGATCACAGCTCTCACATTGTCCTCCTCTAATAATTTTACTTCATTTCCTCTACTTTTTTCACCCGACAAGTAATCTTGGTCAGGTGCTTTTATCTCTATTTACTTTCCCATCTTTTTAAATAATGTTCAGTAACTTTTCCCTTTTCCCCCACTCTCTCACCTGTGATACTCAAAGAAAACATGTGTCATCTGTAGGTTCTCCATATTGTGCATGCTAATAAAGAACACTGAAGGTTCTGGGTTTAGTTTGCAGTTTTTCTCATGTACTTCAAAATTCAAATCGTGGGCATGGCCATGCCAGTAACATGCAGCATGCATGCACTCACCATTCATGACATTTTACCAAAAATTTTCAAGAAACTGTGCTCCTTTCCTTAGGCTAAAGAAACTGTGTTTTCTGCAATATTGGCCAAGTACTTATTGTGTGTGTGTGTGTGTGTGTGAGATGTATATGTATATGTATTATATTATATATATATATATATATATGCAGGCAGAAGGCCTCGGTTCTCATTCTTGCATTGCATGTGTTCATCGAAAGGTGTACCCTAAGTCGCATTTTCAATTCATCTGGAGTTGAGCCATCCAGTCTTCTATGCTGTCATTCGTTGATTTATTTTATTTTTTAATTAGAGCAATTTCTCTAGTAACATAGCAGATGCTTAATCCGTACTTAACCAAATACTTTATAAATAATGGTCGTAGTTGTTGAACAGAAAAGGAAATTAAAGCCAGCATTTTATATAATCTTTTGTTGGAGTCGGGTTATATTTTTAAGTTATTTCTGAAACTGGACGGTGAATGGCTTTATCTGACGATGTGGTGAGTTTATATACTTCCATATTTGGAATTGATTGGAGCTGATGTGCCTTAAGTCCTCTTTTGGAAATCAGCTTTTGTTTAATGCAGATCGCAGAGACAAGCTTGGAGCTCCTTCACTTGACGTTTTAATATTTGTAAAATGTGGTGCAGAGTGACCTATACTAGCATGCACTGTGGTCCGTTTATTTTAATTTTTTTTCTTTCTTTTCAGGAGTTTCAAGTTCCAATTTTTCCCTTCTTTTCAGGAGTTTCAAGTTCCAATGGTGCAGCTCGAGTACTTTATTTTGTTAGGATCAAGTTCGACTTTCTTGTTTTATTATTTTCACCATTTCACGAATCTTTTTTGTGTTTTTCTCGGGGCATGATAAATGACAAAGGGGTCGTGGTAATTCAATTAGAAGGCAGTAGTTGTCGTCTACAACAATAAAGTTTTATCTTACTAAGTGGGTCGGTTGTATAAATTTTAATACGTTACTGCGTTCATTCTTGTATCAAGTTTTACGTTAGTTTCAAATGTATCCCGCAGCAGTTATCAAGAACATGGAAAGTTTAGGGTTTGGGGGTTGGAAAATTCTGTTAATGGGACTTTTGGGCTCATTTGAAAGTAGCAGAATGGAAAGGACTCATGAAAAAGTCCAAGGCGAAGCTGCGAAGGCCCCATAGACCAAGACGCCCAAGGTATGAGAAGCGTAGGGTGGAACACGCCCGATCACAAGAGGCCGATCGCTGGTCAATGTCATGCATTAACTGCTGACCAACAAGAGCACGTGGCGATTCTCTAAGGAAAGGTCTACTCAGATGTCAATCGCGTAGCTTGGTGACTCGAAGCCAACTAACTACAGGGACCCAGGATGGGACAATTGAGACTGACCGAGAAGCGCTCGGAGATATTGGGTTGAACGATTGAGACTGACCGAGAAGAATAGCGCACTTTACTCTGGGATTGTGTGTAAACTCAGCTGGACACCCACGAGTATGGGGATTGTCTGCCCTTCACTTACTATCTATTTCCCATTTCTTTTTATTTAAGCAGTTATGGTTAAGTAACATCAATATTTTTTATTTATATTATTTTTTATCTTATTATCTTTATTAAAAAATTAATATAAAATATTAATGTGATTTAATCGTGATCACTCAAATAAGAAATGATGGAAATGGTAAGGTAAGTGGAGGGTAGATAATTCCCATCCCACCCATGATCATTTCATCGTCGAATGTCAAGTTGGCAAGTGAAAAGATATGTCACGAGGCTAGTCTACATTGGTGACACAATCAATGCCCAATGGAAGGGATGCAAAGCACTAGGATTTTCTAAGGGCCTGTATAAATGGGAAATTACATGTATTACTCGAGCGTTATCTTGCAGTTAATTGAATTTGTGCTACACAATGGATCTAGACCAATTTGAGGGGTTTACTACTTACATCCCAAACCTATCAAGGGTTCAAGATTTTTGTTTGTTGAGCTTATAACTTGTGAGTGTTCACTCATCAAACCCATCTGGATTTGACCTGTAAGCTTTGAGCGTTAACGAATTCATTAAGGATGCTCATGTCATTAAGGGTATTTTTCAGTGAAGGAAAAAAAAAAAACAACTTTAAATTTTTCTAAAATAAAATTTAAAACAAATTTAGCTATTTGGATAATCTCTATAAAAGACAAAGTGGGACAATAATGACAAATTACGCTTCCTAAAAATGAATTTTGGCATCACAAGTAAACCCTTTTTATTATTGAGTGGGATCAACATCAACTTGATCAACTAATCTTGTTTGAAAGTGCTTGTAAAATAACTGAAAGCGTTTTTAGTGAAAATATTTTTAAAATCAGTTCTTTGTAAATATGCAAGTGTTTTTAAAACTATTTATTTATACAATCTTTTTCTTAAAGTGTTTTCAGTTATTTGAAAGAAAAAAAAACACTTGCAAATGAGCTCTTAGTTGAGAGATTATGGACCTGTTGGAAGCGTTATTTTTTTCTTGAACAAATGATATTATTTACACTAAGAGAGAGGGGGTGAGCTTAATCTCACAACGGGCTAGCACTAATGTGGTCTAATTCCATCTTTGATAAAAATCGAATCTAAAACCCCTCATTTACAAGCGAAAAAGAATAATACTAAATTGTAGTAATAAACACTTTTAATCTTTTAGAAAAAAACATTTATCTAATTTACTTACATTTTAATTTAAAATTTTATTTAAAAATATTTCAATAAAAACGCTTTTAACCATTTTGAAAATAAACGAGCAATTGAGCGACAATTATTTTCAACAAAAAGAAAAAAAACCAAACAAGGAGAGGAAAGAAAATAAACAGAGAATTCGTAAATTAGAAAAAGGGAAGACAGACGTATCGCTGTCGTCTCCTCTCGTCTCGTCTGGTGCTGATGGCCTATCTCAGATCGAAAAGGTCAGTTCATCCAAATTCAGCAATTGACTCTCAAACCCTGAATCTGATTTCGTCTCCTTCCTGCTGCTCCCCTCCAGTCCCCTCTTGTCTCTTTCTTCTATAAATTTAATCAATTAATTCGATTTTTCATTTTTTTTTTTTTTCTGATAGAGCATCTGCGGCGCCACGAAAGATTCAGTATATGCCTGATCGTTGTCAAACGCTGTAGCAACTGTGAGTTTGGCAAAATTTATAATTATGGTTATTGATTGCTCATGATCTTCTCATTGCTTTACTGTGAAAAGAAAAGATGGATAATTTACTGCTAAATGTGCTAATTTTAATGGAGATTTGCTAGGTTTTTGGTACAATTAGGTTAATTTGGTGATGGGTTTCGGAGATTTTTCTCTAAAGGATGATAATTTATATAGAATTTTATAAGTTTTCTCTCTTTCTGGTTACTTTTTGTTTCGAATTAGTTGGATTTAGCATTCTTCACAAGGTTGATTTGATATTCTTGTTAAGTTTATACTTTCTGTTTGAAATTGTTGTTCCCTATAAGTAACTGGTACTCTTCCCCCAGCTTTAGTAACTGATATAAACTGGTTTTCTTTTATTTGAAATTTTTGACATTGATTTAATTTTTTTTCATGGAATGACAGAATTAATCTTGGAGTTATCCATCTTTTTGTGCTCGGGTTATCTTTCGTTTCGCACGATTATTGATCGTGGAAATTGGTTTTAAGTGGGCCTGATTCCATCATGAGTTCAACAGTGTCAACATCTCGAGGAATGCATTCACCCGCAAGGCTTGGCATGCATGAATCACCGGATTCTGGGGCTTCTGGTTCTTTCAGCCCGCTCGAACCAGATGTCAATGACAGTGAAACGGAGTTGCTCTCTGTATCTTGGAATCAGGACTACGGTTGCTTTTCTGCAGGCACAAGCAATGGTTTTCGAATCTACAACTGCGAGCCTTTCAAAGAAACTTTTAGACGTGATTTGAAAAGTGGGGGATTCAAAATTGTGGAGATGCTATTCCGATGCAACATTCTTGTACTTGTTGGTAGCGGGGACAATTCACAATATCCGCCTAACAAGGTTCTGATTTGGGATGATCATCAGAGTCGATGTATTGGTGAGTTTTCATTCAGATCTGAGGTTCGTGCTGTAAAGTTAAGGCGTGATCGCATAGTTGTGGTTCTTGAGCACAAAATATATGGTTACAACTTTAAGGATCTGAAGCTGCTGCATCAGATTGAGACTGTAGCAAATCCTAGGGGATTGTGCAGCCTTTCACACCATCCAAATACATCTGTGCTGGCTTGCCCAGGCCTTCAACGAGGACAAGTTCGAATTGAACATTTTGGGCTGAACTTGACGAAGTTAATCAATGCTCATGATTCTCATATTGCATGCTTGACCTTAACAATGGACGGGCTGCTTCTTGCAACTGCTAGTAATAAGGGTACTTTGATAAGAATCTTCAACACAATGGATGGGACTCGCTTGCAAGAGGTAGCATATTGCATGTGAATTTTTAGTAATATATTATGGTGGTTCCTCAAGTTTATGATGAATGGCTTCAGATTCTGTATGAGAAAGTTAATCTTTTAAACTAACATGTTGTGAATTACTAAATAGAAGAACAAAGGTCATTCGTATTTAGCCATAAATTTTCTTTTATAATGTTATTCTTTTGTGGATGCGAGGAATGACGCCCACTAGTAATTGTGTTTCATGAGGGTTTTATTAATCTATTGCCTTTGTGTAGGTACGCAGAGGAGTGGACAGAGCAGAAATTTACAGTATTGCTCTTTCTCCAAATGTTCAGTGGTTGGCAGCATCGAGTGATAAAGGCACTGTGCATATATTCAGCCTCAGAGTTAGAGTATTCGGGGAGGTTCTTTCTGCTCATAATTCTGCTCAAGGGGCAGCAATGTTTCAGCAGAACTCTTCAAATTCCCTGGATCCTCTTATTTCTCCAAGCACCGGTGCCAATTCTAGTTCATCATTGTCTTTCATGGGAGGTAATAAAATTGTGCTCAAACTTTTTTTTCAAGACCACCACGAGTCATCTGCCTGGATACTACGCTTCTCCATTTTAAGTGTTTGAGGGACTTCGGTTTGGATTTCTCTGTAATTTTTTGCCCTTGAATGGTTTTATAAGTGTTCTAAAAATAATCATTCTGACAATTTTGCAGGGGTTTTACCTAAATATTTTAGCTCAGAACGGTCATTTGCTCGGTTCCACTTGCCAGAAGACACTCAATTCATTACTGCATTTGGTTCTCAAAACACTGTCATCATTGTTGGCATGGATGGGAGGTATGCTCTCTCTTTGTGTATGCATGTGTGTGTTTCTATTTGTTCTTGCATTTTCCGCTAGCCTAAAAGTTGTGGAAATATTCGAGTAATTCTTCCTCAACAGTTTCATCGAGATTCATATACATAGATTTTGAATCCTTTCTGAAGAACAAAGAAAATAAACGGAATGAAGATTATTTAGTTCGACCTCCCTTTAGTTTTTCGCCTTTTTTTGGACCAACTCATCTGTCTCCCACCCCTGCTCACTGCTTCCTTTTTTCTGGTTTTTCAGTTTCTACAAATGCAGTTTTGATCCAATGAATGGAGGTGAGATGGTGCAGCAGGAATATGTACGCTTTCTGAAAACCGAAAGCAGGCGGCCAAGTTAGAATTTGTTCGAATGAGTCGTGGAGCTATACATTCGTTTATCCTATGTAAATATTGATTCGGAATATCCGTTGGATGTAAATATTTGGAAGTGTTGTGTTCCCTTTTACCGCATCTCGTAAAATAAAGCAATCTTTATAGCTACATTGCCAGAAGCAAACCTGTCCCATAACTTGCTTGGCTACCCATCTCTAACAATCTGGTTACTCTCGAACAATCTTGAGCTCGGTCGCTCATAAAACTTGGCTTCATTGCGCATTCACAAATGAACAGAAATTGGCGGCCCGAACCATCAGACTTTATTTGATTTTCTATCATCGTACGATCAAACAGATCTTATTTGATTTTCTGTCATCATCTGATCAAATGGTAAACTACGCTTAACACATTACGAAAGTTTCTGGATTTGAAGTGCCAACGATTACAAGGCTCCGCCATCCCGGATGAATTCTGATCCAGTTAAAGCTTTGATCTTGCACTTCTCTCGTCATCGAGAACAAGCATCACTTTTCCAATGACTTTCCTATCTTTGATGGCAGCGAAAGCAAGATTAGCCTGTCATTTACACGAAATTGAAAACAGCTTAGAGAAGCAATCTCCACATTAAACTGAAGTCAAAGCAAAAAATCATGCACAATGAGCATGAAACTTAATCACATGGTCAATACCAGACGGAATTCCTTTAAGAATTATACTAAATATCGTTCATTTATATCTGATCGGTTCTATAGGATGTGCCTTCATACCATCTTCCAAATCATAATGTTATTCCACACAGAGTACCAAAAACTCAGAAGCCAGAGCATGTAGCTGTGATAAGAGGTTAAAAAAGAGTATGAGTTCCTAACCTCGGGCAGGCGATAAGCATGAGAAATGTGGACGCTGATCAAGCCTCTTGCCACCCAGGACAGTAGCTCCTTGAGTGATTCTTCAAGAACACCTGGTCGATGTATTTTGTAGCTACCCCAGTAAAGTCCATGCACTGTCCAGTTCTGGTGCAAATAATACACAAGCATAAGAGCATTATTCTTGAACGAAAACTTCGGGAACAAAATATAACTAAGACCCACGTAAGTTAGACACACAATTTTATACACTCATATTTTCATTCAGCCTTCTCCAACATTATTCTCATATATTTAAAGCAATGATCGCTTCACGTACAGATGCTAAAGGCTATATGATTGAAGTGGTAGTTACTGTTCAACCATCGACTTGGTTCTGCAATCACTACTTGGAAAAAGGAAATAAGAGTTTCAGGTGATCAATTCCAAATAACTATAATTCTCACTAAGACTTTGGTGTCCTTAAAAACTTCCACATCCTATCCACTAATCAATCCTAAATACTCTCATGTTCCTCTAACCATCGAATCTTAGGCCGGCATTACTCATTTCCGCCAACAATTGCGATATTTGGGACTGCAAACAATCAATAATTGTACCTTAACGAGCGCAATATTTGCAGGAATGACAGGGACCTCTCCACTTGCAAAGCCTATGACCAAAATGTTGGCTCCCCAACTCAAAACCTTCATGGCCTCTTTCGTAAGCTTGCCTCCAACCGGATCATACAAAACGTCAACCCCTTTAAGCTTTCGGGATTTCAAGAAATCCTTCACACTTTGGATAACATTTTCGCTGCTCGAGTCCACCACATGATCAACCCCCAATTGCTTCAAATACTCCACCTTCTCAGCTCCCCTGCAAATTCAGCACCCAACAACAAAATCCCATTTCTTAAATGCATTAAAAAGAAAAACTAACGATCATTACAGTCAAATCGAAACAAGTTTAAGTACCTAGCTACGGCGATAACAATGGCTCCCACAACCTTGCCAATCTGTATGGCCGCAAGGCCAACTCCTCCAGCTGCACCAAGAACCAGCAATACCTACAAATTCACACACACAACACAACAAATCAAACACGAACAAACACATAGGAAAACACAGAAAGATTATCAGAAAGATCAGTACTTGACCGGAGGACAAATTGGCCCTATGAACAAGCGCCACGTGCGAGGTCCCAAACGCAACAGGCAGTGCACCGGCAGCCACCAGATCACACCCCTCCGGCACTCCAAACCTTCCAACCCCAACAATCCCACATCAGTAATTTATAGAGAGAGAGAGAAAGGAGAGAGGGGCAAAGCGAACTCACAGCTCTTTCTGATCGGCGACGATGAACTGGGCGAAAGAGCCGAGGGCGGCAAAAGAGCAAACAGGGTCGCCGACTTTGAACTTGGAGACGGCGGGTCCGACGGCGTCGACGGTCCCGGAATAGTCGGATCCGGGGATGAAAGGGAGGGGCGGCTTCTCCTGGTACTTGCCCAGTATCTGCAGATAATTGGCGTAGTTCAAGCTCGTAGCTTTCACTCTCACTCTCACCGATGTCGGAGAAACCAATTCCGGAATTGGGTGGTTCTTCTCCACCACTATCGCTTTCTCCGCTCCTCCGTCTGATATGTGTTGTGTCGGGTCGCCCAGTTTCCGGCACACCAGAGCCTCCATCGTCGTCATCCTCGGGAATTTCAACTAGACCGTCCAATTCTTACATTAATAAAAAGAAGAATTGTAGAAATGGCCCCTGAATTTTTATTTTTTTTTGAATTTGCCTCACGAACTAATAATTTTACATTGAATCACCCAAAGTGCAAGTTATATTACAATTTGACACCTAAATAAAAGTCTTTTCACAGATTCAAGGCCACTAAGTAAAGTTCAGGTGAGGGGGTAGAGATTGAAGGCGCCAAAATCCCAATGGGGAGCAGCGCAGGAGTTGGGGTGCTTCCTACGGACCTTGCCTTGCTCAAGAATTGCAGCAAAGCTTCAAGCTTTCGTGGCGGCAACACCACCATCAGCTTTAGCTTTCCGTCAAGATTCGGTTCAGATTCCAAAAACTACACAATTCTCAAGTCTTTTCCGGTCGCTTCTGCTGCTTCCGTCAGTGGCTCCGGCGGCGCCCAATACTCCGGCTCTGGTAAGCCTAAATTCCTTATCTTTCTGTGTTTTATTATCGATACTCGTTATTCCGCTCATCGTGTTAATTAGCCGTTGGAATTGGGAAGTGGGATAACTTTTCATCATTGGAATTATTTGCTCCGGTTTGTTCTTAGTTGTTAGGATACGTTAGTAATTGACAGCAATTTTGGCCCCAAGGGCTATTGAGAAGGTTGCTAAGGGCCATCAACCGGAAGAAGATAACCAGACTGAAGAAGATGCCTCAAATTCTGTAAATCAAGGAAATCCATTTATCCAGTTTTTCATGACTTTGTCCAAGTTTACCAAATTTATTTCGGACGCAGTAATGCGACTCGTGAAGGGAATGGTTGGCTCTGCCTTTGCTGCAATGCTCGTAAGGATCTCCCTCTCTCAATTTGTTTACATTGCATTTGGTTTCATTTTTCCAGTTACTGTAAATTGATCGAGTGTTCCAGCGAACTAGAGCAAAAGAACCGACAAGGATTGTGATATTAGCCAGACTTTGAAACTTTTAACAAATTAATAAGAAGTGCTAAATGCATTGACCAAAAAATGAGAAGAACATGGAACATAGGCTTCTTGGCTAAACATTTAATAAAGGGGTAAGCTCATTTTACTACTTGAAAGGTTTTTTGTTTTCAATATTTAGTACAAGTTCTTTTCATCTCAGAGTGTCATAATTTTATGACCCTTTCTTGTATCAGTCAAGGTTGCCGGTACAATGTAAATTAGCATTGTACGTCACTGTCAATATGCATCCATGTGGATATTAAAAATATTAAAAATTAAAAATTAAAAATTAAAATCTGGGCTCTATCTCGTCCCATCAGCCACCCCACCTTCCCTATCCCTGATACCCTCCCCGACACTCCATCCCTTCTCATCTCCCTTCTCTCTTCTGCACCTACCCCCTTCATCCTCTCCCTTCTCTCTTCTGCACCTACCCCCTTCATCCTCTCCCTTCTCTCTTCTGCATCCACCCCCTCCCTCCTCGACTCCCCGCACCACTAACGAGGAGATCATCTCTCTCCTCTCCTTTCCTCTCTCTCTCTCTCTCTCTTTTCATTGACTTCCTTTCCACTTCTCTCCGATTTGCTACCGTCACTGCGGCCCTCTAATGATCTCTCGTGCCCAAAGAGAGCTTAGGATTTCCAATTTCAAATTTTGAACAATCCTAGGGGTTTGGAAATTTGATTTCTCCAAAGTTTCAAGGGTTTCCTTTTCAATTTGTGTTGAAATTTCTTAATTTGGTGGTGATTTTGAGATTATTGAATCTGCGGAAATTGGGGAATTGAGGGGAGGTTGTCGATTTGGATGAGAGAGGAGGTTGATTGTGTATGTGTTTGTGCTAGAATGGACTTCGGGCTCGTCGTTTGGACTGGTGCAAATATGGATGAGAGACGACGCTCCCCGCCGCAGATTTGTACTGCAGGGAAGACGATGGGAGGGGGAGCAAGGGAGGAAGTGCCCTTGTAAATTTTTCATTTATTAATATCCTTCATATTAACACGTAGCGTCCAGTAAGGGGGCGTTTGTTTGCTCTCACTAAGTTGGACTGGACTGGATTGGACTAGCTATTAGTCCAATACTGTGTTTGTTCCATGCTGGGACTAACATTAATGAGACTAAAGGGGACTAGTATGGACAAAACCTTTCACTAAGAGGTCTTAGCGAGACCCCCCAATAACCATGGGACTAGCTAAGACTATATTCTCTTTCTCGTCCTCGTCATGCTCAACGACCACTCCCGACAAACTCCTTGTCATCTCCGGTCACCTAGATCAATCATTAACTTTCCGACTCCCTTTCAGATCCATTTCACAACTAACTTTCATATAAAATATACCAAATTGAAGCTGGGAGTGACAAGATTACGATTTTACCTAAATAGAGGCCAAAATGTGGTCGAATGTGGCTGGAAAATGGTCTGGAAGTCTCGGCCTGTTTGGGCTTCTTCAAATCCATGACAGATTCGAGCATTCAAAGCTAAGATCTCGGTCTAGGGATGGTGATGAATTTTTTGGCGGTGCTAACTTCATCCAATTTAACGAGGGTTGGCCGGAAAACACATCGGGAAACCTGCAACTCGTCGGAAAAATTGGAGCCGTGAGGTTCCATTCGAACAACACATAGCTAGAGAGGGAGGGAGGACAGAGAAATAGACACTGGTATCAATAAGGAGTTTGACCAGGAATGAAAAAAAGACATGAATTGAGAGGTCTAAGAGGAAAAAAAGAGGGAGAGGTTGGGACGATGAAAGAAGAGGAAAAGAGTGGGACAAAAATGGTAGGAAAAGATGAAGAAAAAGATAAGATCATAATAAAATATTAATAATTTATATATTAAATAATATAATATTAGAATTTGTTATTATCCAGCTTCTTATTTCAATACTGCACCAAATGCTTCACTAAGTTAGTCCAGTTTAGTCTAGTCTAAGCCAGTCCAGCTTAATCCTTGAAGCTAATCCAGTCTGAGATAGTCCGGCGCAACAAACGCCCCCTAATTGTTTACGTCGATATTATATCATCGGTTAATAGAGATTCTGATTGAAAAGTTAAGGAATTTATGAAAATGTTTTAAAATTATGATTTTTAGGTACTATTTGGAATAAAAAAAATTCATATATTAAATATTGAAAATCGAGAAACTTCATTACACTAAACTAAGATTAATCTTTTAATAAAGAAGGTAGGTTCTCTGCCTTCCATTTTCCGTGTCTTTCTATTTGTGTGATCACGGTTAAACCATGTCAGCATTTTATAATCACACAAAATAAGAGGGCACGGAAAATAGAAGGACATAGAATCTGCCTCCTTTAATAAATTAGGACGCGGCCTCACGTTCTCTTTTCTTGGCTCCTTTCCCATTTCTTATTCTTTATCATTTTTGTCGTAATTATTTTCCAAAACATAAAAAATAGAAAATTATTTTTATCCGTAAAAGAAGGAGAAAATTTTATCTGACGACTTTGTCAATTTTTGGTGGGATATTATATTCACAGTTACATCACTAATAAATAAAATTACTCAAAATCTGTAGGAGATCAAAAAATCAGAGCAGACTTTAAATAAATCTTACCCAATTAAATAATCAAAAAGTCTTCAAAATGCCACGTTCTCCCCTCCCCCACAAAACCCCTGTATGAACCAAATCTCAACGTCGTAGAAATTTCAATGCTATTCCTCCACAACACCATTCTCTCTGCATTGCTACGTCGTAGAAATTTCACTTCGCTCCTCTGAGCTCGCCGAAGCTCCCTCCTAGATCTCGGCCTCCGCCGCAACCCCTTCATCGTCTTCGTTTAGCTTCGAATATCCGAGCTTTTCAAGATGTCGATGCAATGGTGGAGTCAGAAATTTATAGCAATGGGGTCAAAAAATAGCTTTAAAAAATCGATCATACTTTCATTTAAAAATAGATTTCATACTCAAATCCGAAATCCCACATACACCAATAGCTCACACTCAAACAAAGAACAAGTAGATAATACGAAAATACATAACAAGTTACTCTAGCACCAATATGAGTACAAATCGGAAACTCCTTTAAAAATTTTATTCAACGACTACAAACAGGAAATCTCTCTAAAAATTATAATAATTGTATTCGTTGGATAAAATTTCAACGATCCGATGAGCTTGGTTAGAAAGATCCCCACCCTCAGGAGGGGATCCTGGTCCAATTAGTTCTGAAAGAGGACTAATGCCATCTCCAACCGAGGGCTGGCCAGAAGACTCGTTTTAGTCCTCTGGCCCTCCAAGATTCTCTAAAATATTAATATTTTAATGAACAGTATAAGGCCATATTTGCCTCGGTCTCCAACCGAGGGCAGATGGCTCGTTTTAGCCCTGTCACAAAAAATCGTCTCCAATCGAGGGCCAGATGACTCGTTTTAGCCACAAAAAATCATTTCCAACCGAGGGCCAAACATAATTTATTATTTAAAAACTACAACTTAAATGTTGTTTAAGTTTCATGTTGTTAAATGTTTTTTTTTATGTTGTATAATTTTTATGTTGGTTAATGTTATTAATATTGTTTAATGTTGTTTCATGTTACTTAATTTAATTTAATGTTGTATAATGGCTTAGGAGGTTATAGAAAAAAATAGAATTAAAAAAAATATGAAACAAATTTTGTGAAATAGAAGTTATAGGAAAAATAAAATAGAATTTAAAATAAAATGAAACAAATTTTGTGAAATAGAAGTTATAGGAAAAAAATGAAATTTAAAAAAAATATATATGAAACAAAATTTTAAAATAAACGTTATAGGAAAAAAAATAGAATTTGAAAAAAAATATGAAAAATAGAAGTTATAGGAAAATTTTTGTAAATAAAAAAAATAATAAAAATGTTAAAAAAATTCAAATAATTCATGTCGGTTATAACCGAAAGAAATACATTTGTATTATTTAGTATAAATGCATTACTATCGGTTATAACCGACAGTAATACATTTATTTTAGTAATACAATGTATTCCTGTCGGTTATAATATACAGGAAATCCAACATAAAAAAAAAAAAAAAAAGGCCAACCCTCTCTGATTCTGTGAGGTCCTTTCAGATTTCAGAATTCTCTGGTCTAACCCTTGATTAGAGATAATTTTCAAACTATTTTCGACCTTCTAATATTTTGGATCATTCGGTTGAAGATGAACTAAGTAAAAAGCACTTGCAAACCCAACTCAAGTCCCATCATTTCGTGTCCTTTGACGTCGTTGAACGCGTTGGATCAGATCCTCTCCTGAGCCGTTGCCAACGGGGCCTGGGGATAAATTGATCCCAGCCCTTCAAATTCATCCTGCGGCCTAAAAAGGAGACAGTTGAAAATAGGGAGAAACGGGGGGAGAGAGAGAGAGAGAGAGAGAGAGAGAGAGAGAGAGGAGTGAGAGGTGGAAGAAGATAAGCGAAAGCTGAGATCTTTGGGTGTGGGAATAGCCTTGTGAGAGAGATCGTCGTTGACGGGGTTGGAAGTCGGAGCATGCAAATCCGGCCCGGCGGGTTTGACTAAATTATCCGGCGATTATGGTGGGTTTCCGGTGATGAGAGATGGGATTAGAGTCCTGTGTGTAGCTGATTTGTTTGTAGTTAATATTATTAGATATGGATTCGTAGGAAGCTGGAGTTATGGGTTAAGGGAGAGGGAATTGTAGGGAAAGGCAAACTAAATTGCCTTGGGTTGCGTGAAAAAAAATTTGAAAGCCACTTGGCCGTTCTTGGCCGCAGGATGAATTTGAAGGGCTGGGATCAATTGATCCCTAGGCCCCGTTGGCAACGGCTCAGGAGAGGATCTGAGTCCGCGTTGAAAGCTGCAAAACCTACTCAAGTCCCATCATTTCGTGTCCTTTTACTCCGTTGAGCGCGGTTTCATTGAAGCTGTTTTTTTTCCCGATCTTTTCCGAAACTTCAATCTCAGGCGTCCAGTGATCAGATCGTGAGGCCACGAACATCGTGGTTTTCCACAGGAAACGTTCTTGGTTTTCTTCAAAACTTGGGGCGGATGCTTCCTGGAAAGAACAAAAAGTGTCCCTTCAGTATCATATATACAGTATACTCTTTTACTGCCATTTTTTTCGCTGGATTGGAATCACTCCAGTGCCGTAAACAGTAACACCACACCATGACATCCCATGAAGCCTCCTCCTCAAAACTCTGGAATTACGACGTGTTCTTGAGTTTTAGAGGCGAAGATACACGCAATGGCTTCACGGGCCACCTTCACGCGGCATTACAAGACAGGGGCTTCGATGCCTTTATTGATGAGGATAATCTGAAAAGAGGGGAAGAAATAAAACCCGAACTGTTGCGGGCAATCGAAGAGTCCAGAATCTCGGTTATTGTCTTCTCAAAGAGTTACGCAGAATCAAGATGGTGTCTTGACGAGCTGGTAAAGATCATGGAATGTAGAGAAAAGTTGGGGCAAAAGGTTTTGCCAATATTCTATCACGTCGATCCTTCACATGTGAGGAAGCAGCAAGGTTGTTTAGCCCAAGCATTTAAGAAGCACGAAGATAGCATCCTTGAAGAAAAAGATGACAAAGAACGTGAAGCCAAGAAAGAAAGGGTAAAGCAGTGGAAAGAGGCTCTTACTCAAGCTGCAAATTTGTCTGGCCACGATCTTAATAACGGGTAACCATTTTCATTGATCTGAAACATGTTAATGAATGGTTGTTAGGCAAATAGCACACAGGAAAAATACTTTCATTGATTGAAACATCAAGATTTGCAAGATAAAATCTCAGTAATGCTCACGAGATAGGAAACTACCTATTTAAATATATTTTACAAAAGTTTGATTATATTTAAGCGCCTAAAACTTGAAGTTTTTGTTTTTTAATCAAACATCTGTGCTTTTTAAGATTACAGGCTATATCATCTAAATTTCAATTTATGTTACTGAAATGAAATTTTTGGGATTGAAATTTATATACAATACTCCCAAGTCCACGCATCGAAAATTAAGTTCCTATATATTGCAAGTTGATTATAGGTTGAAATCAGTGTATCAAATAGATATATGCTAGTTTAGTCGATTTGTATATGTATATAATTGCACCAATGAGAAATAATATGTTGTGTGAAAGTGTCAAATATGAAATCAATAAACTAATATGAAAAAATAGAACAAAAATGAAACAATCCAAAATGACATAAAGATTTATACTCGTTCGGCTTAAACTCATATGCATTTCGAAGATAGCAAGAAAATTCCACTACTGATCAAAGTAAAGATTACAAATATAATTTAATTCTCAAATTCTAAATCCCACATGTACCCAATAACTCTTACAAATCCCAAACCGTAATTTCTTAAACCTTTGTTGAAAGTCTAAGAAGTCAGGCTATATTATCACCCTCCATGTCGTTCATGTTGACTAATTGAGTGAAGGTGATAGCTTCTAGTAATCCTTCATTGAGTTAATGCTGACTAATTGAGTTTTCAGGCATGAAGCAAAGCTTATTAGGAGAATTGTTGAAGAGAATATTAGGGAATTGCTTCCCAGCACAGATGAATTACACGTGGCCAAATACCCGGTTGGAATCGACTCTCGTGTTCAACCAATTATCAGTGATATTTCAAGTGGTGGATCAGATGACGTTAAAATGGTTGGAATTTGGGGGATGGGTGGATTGGGCAAAACAACTGTTGCCAAAGCCATTTATAACAAAATTCATCATAGCTTCCAATTCAAATGCTTCCTTGAAGATGTTTGCCACCATGGTACAAGCCAACATGGTCTGCTCTGTTTGCAACGAAAATTTATTTCTGACATCTTAAAACATGCCAAGCCTCAAATTATTAGTAGCGTTGCTGCAGGGATCCCTGTTATAAGACAACGCCTCCAACGTAGAAGGGTACTTTTCATTATTGACAATGTAGATAAAGTGGAGCAACTAAATGCGATAGCTGGAAGTCGTGAATGGTTTGGTCCAGGAAGTATAATTATCGTAACAACAAGAGATGAGCATTTACTAAATCAACTGAGAGTGGATATGAGATATCAACCTCGGGGAATGAATGAAGAGGAAGCTCCTGAGCTTTTCAGTTGGCATGCATTTGGCAATAGTTGCCCTAATGAAGAATATCTTGAATTGTCAAAGAAGGTAGTTTCTTATTGTGGGGGTTTGCCGTTAGCACTCCAAGTTTTAGGCTCTTCTCTTATTGGCAGACCCAAAATAGAGTGGGAAAGCTATCTGGAGAAATTGGAAAGAATACTTGAAGAAGACATTATTGAAAAACTAAGAATAAGCTTTGATGGGTTAGACGATACAGAGAAGGCTATATTCCTTGATATATGTTTCTTTCTTGAAATCGGCCAGGGTTATGTGAACAAGGATTATGTCACAAAAATTTTAGATGGATGTGGGTTATCTCCAATAATAGGAATCAGTGTTCTTCGTGAACGGTGCCTTGTAGCTGTTGAACAGGGCAAGCTGAAGATGCATGATTTGATTCGAGAAATGGGCAAGATAATCATTTCTGAAAAATCTCCTACTCAACCTGAAAGATTGAGTAGACTCTGGGACCCTAAAGCCGTAACAGATATGTTGACAAATAAATCTGTAAGTAGATTCCCAACAAAGTTTAATATTAATGCTCGCTAAATCATATCCTAGTGCAACTGCTTACATTTAATGATATTTAGAAATACATTTATAAGTACAATAAACCTTCACGTGGAAATGGAAGCAATTAAATCGATTTCCAACCGATTATATGGCAATTGTTTGTAAGTAAATCATTTTTCAGACGCAAATTACCCTTTTATTACTCATCATATGTCCTTTTGTTTACTTAACAGGGATCTGAAGAAATTGAAGCACTATCTCTAGATTTACCAAGCTCTAAAAAAATGGCTAGTTTCAGTACAAAAGCATTTGTCAATATGAAAAAACTGAGATTGCTAAGGCTCAACTATGTAGAGCTCACTGGAAGCTTCAAACATTTTCCGAAAGAGTTGAGATGGTTGTGCTGGCATCAATTCCCTTTCAAGTACATGCCAGAGCACCTTCTTAATCAGCCAAAACTTGTTGTTCTTGACCTGCAGTTCAGCAAACTCAGAAAAGGCTGGAAGAATTCCAAGGTACAATCACCCTTAGCTTCTGATTTTATTTTTTAAGCCATATTCTTCTTGGATTTTGAATAATATTTTCTTTGGGGTTTGTGCAGCTGCTCGAAAATTTGAAAATCCTTGATCTCAGTGATTCCCCTCGGTTAAAAAAGTCACCAGACTTCTCAGGGCTCCGAAATCTTGGAGAACTGCATTTTTCATACTGTGAGAGTTTGTCCAAGATTCACCCATCCATCGGTCAACTTAAAAAACTCACTTTGGTAAATTTTGAATACTGCCAAAAGCTTAGGTGTCTCCCAGGGGAATTCTGCAAGTTGAAATCTGTTGAGACTCTTCTACTTAATGATTGCAGTTCATTAAGAGAACTGCCTGGGGGCTTAGGGGAGATGGTATCATTGAGAAAACTTTATGTAACTAGTACAGCCATAAAACAATTCCCCAACGACCTTGGGAGTCTAATTTCTTTACAAAAGTTGAAACTTAGAGACAATAGTTGTCGTAGCCTACCTAGCCTCAGTGGTCTTTCAAATCTTGTATCTTTGAGGTTATCTGTGTGCAAGAATCTTCGTGCAATCCCCAATTTACCAACAAATTTGGAAGTCTTGGAAGCAGATTTTTGCCCTGCATTGGAAACAATGCCAGACTTTTCGCAAATGTCAAACATGAGACAACTGTGCCTAGATAATTCGCCCAAAGTAAGAGAGGTTCCAGGTTTAGGTTTGGGTAAATCATTAAACTCCATGACAGAGCTTTGTATGCGCGAGTGCACCAATCTCACAGCTGAGTTTAGGAACAACATCCTACAGGTCTCTCTCTATCTCTGTCTCCTACTCTTGTCTTTCTCTGTCAATCACACACAAACACAATCGCACATGTACAAGTATTTGACACTATATTACATGGTATGTATGTTATAGGGATGGACTTCTTGCGGAGGTGGTGGTATTTTTCTGAATGAGATTTATGATATTCCGGAGTGGTTTGACTTTGTCGGTGACGGCAATAAAGTCAGTTTTGATGTTCCTCAATGTGATGGTCGTAATTTTAAAGGGTTGACACTCTGCTTGGTTTGCTCCCAATTCCAATTTGGAATGGTTACCTTTACTGTTGTAAATTGTACCAAGCGTACTACTTCGAGGGTCTCTAAGCCTACTTCGGGAGGAAGAGAGGATTATTTTTGGCAGGTACAATTATCGAACGATAAGCTCAAGCTCAATTTGCAAGGCGGGGACAAGATTGTTATTCATTTAGAGGGTTATTATTCTTGTACGGTGAAGAAAATTGGGGTAAATCTTGTATGGGACAAACCTTTGAAGGAAAACAAGCATTTTGGTAGGGGTGATTATTATTACTATGAATATGAATCTGAAGCAGTTCCGGATTGGTTGTATGATGAGTCAAGTCCAGTACCAGGTCGGCTGTCTTTCTTGTTTTCCCAGCTCCCTTGTTCGGACATTTGATTTGATCGCATCCAACAGATGATTTGTTCCTCATTTTATTGACAATTCATTTGCCATATTGACTAGTTGTTCAGTTGTTACTTGTTCTATGCTTTACAAATATTCATATTCTCTTGTGGAACCAAATTATTAGCATCATACTTCGACCTTTTCGGTCCTAAATCAAAATTTTAGGTTGAAATGTGCAGTTACTGACCATGGATGCAAACGTAGAAATCGGGACTATAATCTCACTTGGAACCCTTTCTATCAACTCCTCTGCTTCGTCTGACAGTCTGGCACGGCCAAGAAGGTCGATCAGGCAACCATAGTGTTCGAACCTCGCTCGATCCCATATACCTTTCTCTTGGAGTTGAAGAACAAGAACTCACAACCCTCATTTGCCAACCCTCCGTGAATGCAGTCATAAGACAACAATGAAGGTGAAATCATCAGGCTTCATGCCAATCTGTACCATTTTCGTGAACAACTCGATTCCTTTGCTTGTCTTGCCATTCCTTGCAAGCCCATAAATGACTGGAGTCGAAAGATTTGTCTATGCTCCAACGTTTTGCATACATTTCTGTAACCGCGGTACCAACAACAACTGCATCAATTTTTAATTCTGTTATATTCGGTGTACCCGTGAATCCATTCCCCTTGCTCTAATGCTCCCAACGGAGCACATGACATCCTCCGAAACATATCCAAAGCCTCCTCAAACCTCCTGCACTGAATATACCTCAAAATCGTAATGTTCCAACAAAGCCTGTTTCTCTCAAGTATTTCATCAAACACCTGCTTGAAACTCTCAACCATGCCCAATTCCGCATACATGTCAATGGGCGAGTTACAAATACGCGTCAAACCCAATACCAGTTTTTACTACAAAGGCACAAACCCATGAACCATTTGACCTTCCTGAACCTCTTCCAATGGCTTTAAAAACAAATGGGTTGGTGAAATTATCAGGGCACAATCCGTCCTCCCTCAGCCGCTGGAAGAGCTCAACGGCGCTTCTGAAACTACCCTTTGCCAAACGCCTTGATCATTACAATGTAAACGAAAAAGAACGGATCTTTGATGAAACGGAGCCTTATTCTGGTGCAGAAAACACGAGCTTGTTGACGGCGGCTCTTTCTTGGGAAATTTCGAGATTCGTGTAGTAGATACGCACAAATTTTAAAATTCAAACTCATCTAACAATGATAAAATTCAAATTCATCTAACGGTAATAAATAAGATGGTGAGCAAAAATGCCCTCAAATGCATTGACCAAAAAAAGAGAATAACATGGAACATGGGCTTCTTGGCTAAACAAACATTTTAACAAATTAGGAGCACGTCCTCTTTGCATCACCTCTCATTGGTGGAACCCAAACCTCCTCTTTTTTTGCCTTCTTTTCCCTCCCATACATAAAAAACAATTATTTTAAAGAAAACTAATAAAAATGGTTTGAAAAGTTTGAGTTTTAATGATAAAGACAAAATAAAAGATAAAGTGAATAGTAACAGGTTTGACTTTTTAGTGTAAAAATATGGTTTTTCATTAAAGTGAACAGTACTGTGAGCTTTTCGTTAATACTCTCTTATCTTAATCAATAAAAAAATGTGATAAAATATCGCTTTTGTAATCTCAATTGAAGTGCATCAATTAATTGATCTCGCATTCGCAAATAAACCTTGGCTTCAATTTTTTTTTTAATACATCGATATTTTTACACTAATGGGAAGGAGAGCTCGGCTAAATCTCACAATGGGCAACTGAATTAAAATTTAATTTGCCATCCACGAAATTCAAAGCTTGGCTTCATTGTGCATTCACAAATGAACAAAAATGGACAAACAGAGGCAGGTCAATAAAACAGAGAGGTTACATAACTGGTACTACGGGCCCCAACCATCAGATTTTATTTGATTTTCTATCATTATATGATCAAACAGATCTTATTTGATTTTCTATCATCATCTGATCAAATGGTAAACTACGCTTAACACATTACGAATGTTTCTGGTTTTGAAGTGCCAACGATTACAAGGCTCCGCCATCCCGGATGAACTCTGATCCAGTTAAAGCTTTGACCTTGCACTTCTCTCGTCATCGAGAACAAGCATCACTTTTCCAGTGACTTTCCTATCTTTGATGGCAGAGAAAGCGAGATTGGCCTGTCATTTACATGCAAATGAAAACAGCTCAGATAATCAATCTCCGCAGTAAACTGAAGTCAAAGCAACAAATCACCTAATCACATGGACAATACTAGACGGAGTTCCTTGAAGAATTATTCTAAATATCGTTCACTTATATCTGATCAGTTCTATAGGATGTGTCTTCATACCATCATCCAAATCATAATGTTACTCACACAGAGTACTGAAAACTCAGAAGCCAGAGCTGGTAGCTCTGATAAGAGGTTAAAAAAGAGTACGAGTTCCTAACCTCGGGCAGGCGATAAGCATGAGAAATGCGGATGCTGATCAAGCCTCTTGCCACCCAGGACAGTAGCTCCTTGAGTGATTCTTCAAGAACACCTGGTTGATGTATTTTGTAGCTACCCCAGTAAAGTCCATGCACCGTCCAGTTCTGGTGCAAATAACACACAAGCATAAGCGCATTATTCTTGAACGAAAACTTCAGGGACAAAATATAAGTAAGACCCACGTAAGTTAGATACACAATTTTATACTCATATTTTCATTCAGCCTTCTCCAACATTATTCTCATATATTTCAAGCAATGATCGCTTCACATACAGATGCTAAAGGCTATATGATTGAAGTCGTAGTTACTGTTAAACCATCGACTTGGTTCTGCAATCAGTACTTGGAAAAAGGAAGTAAGAGTTTCAGGTGATCAATTCCTATCCACTGATCAATCCTAAATACTCCCATGTTTCTCTAACCATCGAATCTTAAGCCGGCATTACTCATTGCCGCCAACAATTGCGATATTTGGGACTGCAAACAATCAATAATTGTACCTTAACGAGTGCAATATTTGCAGGAATGACAGGGGCCTCTCCACTTGCAAAGCCTATGACCAAAATGTTGGCTCCCCAACTCAAAACCTTCATGGCCTCTTTCGTAAGCTTGCCTTCAACCGGATCATACAAAACGTCAACCCCTTTAAGCTTTCGGGATTTCAAGAAATCCTTCACACTTTGGATAACATTTTCGCTGCTCGAGTCCACCACATGATCAATCCCCAAATGCTTCAAATACTCCACCTTCTCAGCTCCCCTGCAAATTAAGCACCCAACAAAAAAAATCCCATTTCTTAAATGCATTCAAAAGCAAAACTAACGAACATTACAGTCAAATCGAAACAAGTTTAAGTACCTAGACAATGGCTCCCACAACCTTGCCAATCTGTATGGCCGCAAGGCCAACTCCTCCAGCTGCACCAAGAACCAGCAATACCTACAAATTCACACACACAACACAATAAATCAAACACGAACAAACACATAGAAAAACAAACACAGAAAGATTATCAGAAAGATCAGTACTTGACCGGAGGACAAATTGGCCCTATGAACAAGTGCCACGTGTGAGGTCCCAAATGCAACAGGCAGTGCACCGGCAGCCACCAGATCACACCCCTCCGGCACTCCAAACCTTCCAACCTCAACAATCCCACATCAGTAATTTAGAGGGAGAGGGAGAGAGAGAGAGAGAGAGAGAGAGAGAGAGAGAGAGAGGAGGGGAGAGGGGAAAAGTGAACTCACAGCTCTTTCTGATCGGCGACGATGAATTGGGCGAAAGAGCCGAGGGCGGCAAAAGAGCAAACAGAGTCGCCGACTTTGAACTTGGAGACGGCGGGTCCGACGGCGTCGACGGTCCCGGAGTAGTCGGAGCCGGGGATGAAAGGGAGGGGCGGCTTCTCCTGGTACTTACCCAGTATCTGCAGATAATTGGCGTAGTTCAAGCTCGTAGCTTTCACTCTCACTCTCACCGATGTCGGAGAACCCAATTCCGGAATTGGGTGGTTCTTCTCCACCACTATCGCTTTCTCCGCTCCTCCGTCTGATATGGGTTGTGTCGGGTCGCCCAGTTTCCGGCACACCACAGCCTCCATCGTCGTCATCCTCGGGAATTTCAACTAGACTGTCCAATTCTTACATTAATAAAAAGAAGAATTGCAGAAATGGCCCCTGAATTTTTTTATTTTTGTGAATTTGCCTCACGAACTAATAATTTTACATTGAATCACCCAAAGTGCAAGTTATATTACAATTTGACACCTAAATAAAAGTCTTTTCACAGATTCAAGGCCACTACGTAAAGTTCAGGTGAGTGGGTAGAGATTGAAGGCGCCAAAATCCCAATGGGGAGCTGCGCAGGAGTTGGGGTGCTTCCTCCGGACTTTTCCTTGCTCAAGAATTGCAGCGAAGTATCAAGCTTTCGTGGCGGCAACACCACCATCAGCTTAAGCTTTCCGTCAAGATTTGGTTCAGATGCCAAAAACCACACAATTCTCAAGTCTTTTCCGGTCGCTTCTGCTGCTTCCGTCAGTGGCTCCGGCGGCGCCCAATACTCCGGTTCTGGTAAGCGTAAATTCCTTATCTTTCTGTGTTTTATTATCGATACTCGTTATTCCGCTCATCATGTTAATTAGCCGTTGGAATTGGGAAGTGGGATAACTTTTCATCATTGGAATTATTTGCTCCTGTTTTGCTTTATGCCTTATTGGGTTGTTCTTAGTTGTTAGTATACGTTAGGAAATGATTTCTCCTTCTGCGTAAGTTAGAATTAAACAGAGACGTGCATAAGGAGACAAAGGGGTGTGTGGAAATCACTTCCCTTCACCTTTTGTGTATGTTTGTTTGTTTGTTTGTTTTTTTTTTTATTTTTTTTTATTTTATTTCTGACTTTAAATCACCACCAGAGCAATTGCTGGATGTGCAAACAAAGCAGAAGAGGAGGGGAATAGCTGGGGTTGAAGAAGATGAACTGGAGAATCCGAAACTTTTAGCTGACCCGGATAGTTGTTTTTGTGAGTTTAGAGGAGTGGAGATACACCACAAGGTATATGATGCACAATCACAGGTACATGAGGCTGAGGCTCTCTCTAGCCAGACTAAGAATGTTGGGTTTCCTATGATTTTGTTACATGGCTTCGGAGCCTCAGTTTTCTCGTTCAGTCGAGTTATGAAGCCGTTGGCAGAGGCTACTGGTTCCAAAGTTCTTGCCTTTGATAGACCAGCCTTTGGATTGACATCAAGGGTAAGCGCTTTTGGGCATTTGTCTTTTGAAAATGGGGAATCCAAGCCTTTGAATCCGTACTCCATGGCGTTTGCAGTGCTTGCTACCTTGTACTTCATGGATTTTCTGGCAGCTGAGAAGGCGATTCTAGTGGGGTATGTACATTGTCGTTCTCTTGATCTGCCTTTTATTCTAAGGGAATCCTTGATTTTCATTTATCTATTCTGGAGATTGCAATTTTAGTAAACATGCATGTGTCAAGAAAGCTCGTACTTTGGATTACCCTGAGTAGATGTTGGATAAACTTGAATTAAATCCTCAATGAAACATATAAATTTGCTGACCGGGTGGCCAGTCATCTTAGCCGTTTTTATTGTTGTGTCCGAATCAAAATGACTAGCACCATCTATGCAAGCATTGAATATGATATTCGCTGATCTAGAAGAGAAGAAAACACGGGCAAATTCTGCACCCTATAAATCAGTCTTGAGAAAGGAAAAAAAATGGTTATGCTGACATTTTCTTGGTACTCCCATTGAGATTAAGTCTCGTTTAGTGCCTTTGGGCTATATATAAGTTGTTTTAGGAGAGATAGTAAAGCTTCTCAATCATTGTCATCGTTTCATCACTATGATTTGAATTTTTAAATCAGGCATTCCGCTGGTTGTCTTGTAGCAGTTGATTCATATTTTGAATCCCCAGAGCGTGTTGCTGCTCTAATCCTTATCTCCCCAGCAATTTTTGCCCCAAGGGCTATTGAGAAGGTTGCTAAGGGCCATCAACCGGAAGAAGATAACCAGACTGAAGAAGATGCCTCAAATTCTGTAAATCAAGGAAATCCATTTATCCAGTTTTTCAAGACTCTGTCCAAGTTTACCAAATTTATTTCAGACGCAGTAATGCGACTCGTGAAGGGAATGGTTGGCATGCTTAACTCTTTGTACAAGAAATTCTTATTGGCTATTCTACGCTCTGCCTTTGCTGCAATGCTCGTAAGGATCTCCCTCTCTCAATTTTTTTACATTGCATTTGGTTTCATTTTTCCAGTTACTGTAAATTGATCAAGTGTTCCAGCGAACTAGAGCAAAAGATCAAACGTTTAAGATTGTCTCGAAAACATTTTCTCCTAATGTCCTAAGTTCTGGCTTGAAAAATCTATTAGTTCAGTACAATGGTTGTTTAGTTATGTCCCTGGACAAGATATACTGGTATTTTCTTTTTTTGACATCTGACAGTAACTTACCATACGATTTTCAGGTGAGGATGGTTATTGATAAGTTTGGTGTTGCTGGTGTTAAGAATGCGTGGTATGACTCGAAACAAGTCACTGAACATGTCATACAAGGTTATACAAAGGTTATCATCTTGAATAGTTTTGCCTTCTTTCTTGTGTTTGGTTTCGGGGGAGCATAGTGCTCACCTGGACGTTCGTATGACATGCAGCCATTGAGGATTAAGGGTTGGGACAAGGCACTTCTGGAGTACACAGCAGCAATGCTCACTGACACTTCATCTGAGTCGAAGCCACCATTGTCGAAAAGACTTCGTGAAATCTCATGCCCTGGTAACAGTTTAACCATATATTTTTCCCCGAGCCAAATAACCAGATTCTAGTTTTGGCTAGTGTGTTTGAGCCATGAACTTTTAGTCTAGCCAAGACCTTTTATGCTCTGCTAATAGACACTGTCTTATCGTTTATGTTGGAGAGGAAACATGTAATGTTGATCCTAATCATTCTCTCTTTGAAACGCAGTTCTGATTGTTACGGGTGATACTGACCGGATTGTCCCCTCGTGGAATGCCAAGAGGCTATCACAAGCCATACCCGGATCTTACCTTGAAGTAATAAAGCACTGTGGTCACTTGCCACATGAAGAGAAATTTCATGAGTTTGTCTCGATAGTTAAGAAGTTTCTGCAAACAGCTTTGGGAGACTCTCAGGAGCAGCACATACAAGCTGTAGTGTGACGCTTGTCTCATAAATGACGGGTTTGATCAAGCAAATTAACATCGGAATGTGCTCAGGCGAAGTTCTTAGGACGTGAATTTTTTTTCAGCAACGGAATGGGAAATGCCTGTAAATTGAAGTATAACACAATACTTTTCATTATAAAATTTATGTTTGGATGATTATAGTTGTAATTAACAAGTAATTAACAGATTTTCATTTCATAATCTGATGCTAATTACAAACATGCTCAGAAAGGAGGATCAATTGATATAGTAAGACTAGCATCTTGTAAGCCAGAAGGAACGTCGAATCCTGACATGAAGTCATCACCAAAGATCACAGCACCAGCCGCCAGCGCTCCAGCACCGATTCCCATTCCAACACCAGCTGCTCCTCTGCGACCAGGCGGTGCTCCAGATGATGGCATATTGATATAGGTCTCTGCCATTCGATCTGTTCTCCGGACAAAAGTGGGTATGTAGCCAACATTAGAAGGTGGGGGAGGCGGTGGTGGAGTTCTAGGCGGCTGATAGCTTGGCCCGCCTGCTGGTGGGTAGCTTGGTCCGCTTGCTGAAGGGTAGTTTGGTCCGTTTGCTGGTGGGTAACTTGTGGCGCTGGCTGGTGGGTAGCTTGGTCCAACTGCAGATGGATTGGAATAGTTTGGAGGGAAAGGCAATGGTTGTGCATATGGGGAGTTGATACGGAACTGATCTTCTGGCCTTTGTTGTCGAGCTACAGGTCGTATCGCCGGTGCAGACCCGTCTCCAGTAGCCAAGGTGATGGTATTGCTGTGATCCATAGGTCCTCCCTCACTGCCTATAAAAAACAGAAGTGAAGTCTAATCACATTAAATTCGAAACTCAATTTATACAAAGATCTTTCAAAGTTTTTCGATAAATTATGAACCTGTGTACGAGCTTCGAGCTTCCATATCCTCGGAAATCCGTATTGAAACATCGACAAACCCTTGAGGTTTGTTGGAGTTCTTCTTCCGCAACTGGTAGCTCCCGACTTCTTCAGCTCCTTGCCTTGGAGCCCCAGAGTTCTTGTTATGCTTAGACAGAAACTCTTTCAGGACAATAGTTGCCGTCCCCTGAAGCTTTTCTCCGAGGAATATAGGCTCTCTGCTGTACACTTCAATATGCAGCGCCAGATCCTGCAAGTCCGCCTCTGAGCCCTCAACCAAGGTAGCAAACTTGGTTCTCCAAACCGGATTTGCATTTCCAGATGCATCAATCTTGGTGCAGTATTTGTTGTTGGGATTAGTCCACCCAACAGCATACCACTGGAGCTTCCATAACGAAGAGGAACGCGTGAGCCCTCGAGCGGATATCAGGCACACTTCAACCCAGAGTTTCCCCATGCCAGGCTAATTGAAGGAAAGAGAGAAGCTGAGAGAGACAACTTTCTTGAAGAAAAAGAAGGGAAGCTGTTTAGCATGATCTAAATTGCTACTTTACTTTGGAGGTGAGATAATTTTTATGCCCTACCAACATTTTGGGCTAACCCCTTTTGTCAGACTTCTTTTCCCTGCCAAAAGTGCACCACAGATGGGCAGGAATCTGTGATTTAAAATACAAAACGCACAGCATAATACTGTAGGGAATATGACTATGAAGGCAATATATAACAGTGAGACTATTTTTTACACAAGTTTACTTGATCAAAAGCTTACAGGTAAACTAGCTTACTCCCTCCCTCCAGGAAAAGAGAAGAAGAAAAGAGTCCGTTTTGGGTCTCAAATCTAGATGCTGCAGCCAAGGGTATATCGGGGCTGGGCTTTACGATTTCCTAGTCTTCTTGCATCCTAAGGTACTTAAGAGGGGTGGAACTAGCAATAGCTTCCGACCGGCACGTTTAATCATCTGTTGATTGCCTTCAGGATCAGTTGAAATACTACTCCTTGTATACATCATTGCAGTGGAGGCCAAAATGTCATCCCCAAAGCCACACCCTTTGAAGAATGACCTGAATCAAGATTCACAGCAGATATTTTTTTCACCAAAAGATTGAGGCTTTTCGGCATTCAAGCGAGATCTGTGTAATTGTTACCTCTCATCTTCTGAGCACAGGGCTGCTATGTCATAGATGTCTCTACTTGTGAGTATTCTGCAACAAGTAATGGAAAGCTTTTCACACACCACAAAATCCTTGCGTTTTTCTTATGGGAGCGATATTCTAATCTCATCTAAACTACAGGAAGAGAATTCGAACTTGGGTAGCCAACTGAGTTACGCCCAAGTCTGCAAATCCCGGTGTTACTTAACAATGTGAGCTAAATGAACATATCATGAAGGGACCATTCAGGGAAAAGATGAAGTTGAAAACTTTACGAAAAGTCGGTTTTCAAGAACGATAGAAAACTGAAGTACCTTATGATTCTTCTAACAATCATCCTGCCGATTCCCATTTCCCGCAACGAAGGAATCACCTGACAAACAGACACTGAAGCATCTTCATCCAATACATCCATATTTCAACATTTTCTCTTGGAAAAATGGTGTTAATTTATACCATGACATCGTAGACGGAGGCGGTGAGTCCGAGATCGGAAACGGCGCGGCCAAAGCCGACCAACTGACCGTTAGATGGTGAAACAGGCGTCACCGCATTATGAAGCAACTCTCCAAAGCCAACCGTCTTCTTCTTCTTCCTCTTTTGCTGCTGCGCTTCGATGGAAGAAGATAACGATGATGAATCACCAATTAAATCACTTGGCTTGCAGAAGACAGAGACCAGGACTGAGCTGTGGGAGAGAGCAATGCGCAGCTTGTGCAAGTCGACGGCTTCAACGCCGCCGTCGTCGCCGTAATTGGGGAACCGGTGGGGTGAGAGTTTGCAGGCGGTGAAGAGGTCTCGGAGGTCAGATGGGTGTACGTGAGATGGGTTTGTGGATATGAAAATTGGGACCATGGCTTGCAGAGGAAATGGCGATTTGGACTTTGATGGCGTTTTTATGGTTTTTTCCATCTGGGTTTTGCCTCTGCTGCTTACCCATTTCAACTCCATGCTCTTGACGGACATGGCGGCAGCCGCCGTAGCCACCGCTGCACTGACCTCCATTCTCTTTCCCTCTGCTTTTATTCTGCGTCGATAGTGGAAGATAATGGGTATACGTACCAAAATCTAGTGATAGATTAGAAACAGCACAACTGGAGTCCAATAAGTCGATTATACCCTTGCCTTTTTACAATTTAACAGGGCAAAATCGACATTATATATTTCTCCTTATTCACTAAAGGCCCCTAAGTCCGTTGCATTTTTACAGATGAGGACACATCGGGTTTAATCAAATTTTCAGAATCTTAAAAAATTCAAATTATCGTTTACTGCCGGAAAGGGAATCAGGTTGCTTGCGGTGAGGTTTCACCGGAAACAGCACGAGGACACGTAGTATTTTAAGGGTTAAGATTGTTAGGATCCATTGGGCCACTATATGTGACTATCTCTTATTCGGCCCATTACAAGTTAGGCCCACTACAGAAGTAGCGGGAATTGAACTTAACGAGAAATTGAACTTAAAACCTCCGACACAGAAGCAACATGCAACAAGCAGAAGATGGATTGTAATTGTCTAGGAAAAACCAAAACCAAAGCCAAAAGTTGAGTTCATCTCAGCAGTTTCATAAAAAAACAACAAAGCATAACTTCAAACTCTTATGTTCTGACGAAATGGAAACGGTACGATAAAACAGAACCGCGAGCACACTGACATGCTTGTTCACGCAACATATTCATACAACCTTCATGGCCGATATTTCCACGGGTTCAGTCACATCCCTGAGAACTTGCAGGCGGAGCTCCAGTGTTTGATCCCCCTGAGTGCGGAGAGTTCAAAGGAAACATGTTTGTTTCCGCAGCACCTAGCCCTTGTGAGCTTGCAGGAGGAGCTCCAGTGTTTGATACCCCTCCACTCCAATGATGCCCAAACCATTGATCTACGTCTGACAAATTTATAGGCCTCATGCTGGTTCCAGAGGTTGGTGTGCTCCGGCCTTGCCCTTGCTGCTGGAATGGTTGGAAGACAGGCCGTCGTGGCCCTATCTCCACTGGCCTTAACCGGTACAGACCCTGGCTTCCAGAGGTTGGTGTGCTCCGGCCTTGCTCTTGCTGCTGGAATGGTTGGAAGACAGGTCGTCGTGGCCCTATCTCCGCTGGCCTCAATGGATTCAGACCTTGGCTTCCAGAGGTTGGTGTGCTCCAGCCTTGCCCTTGCTGCTCGAATGGTTGGAAGACAGGTCGTTGTGGCCCTATCTGCGCTGGCCTCAACCGGTTCAGACCTTCGCTTGCCTGCTTGGAACTATTAGTTCCATACGGTGTGCATCCTCTACCACCCATAGGTTGAAATTGACGTGGTTCACCTCCCGAACAATTTGAGTTCAGCCCAAGTGTGGAGCAAAATGCTGGAGTCCAACTTGAATTACCCTGAGGGCAGCACCACCTGGAAGAAGATGGCGATGGACCATAAACCTTTTCAAATTGCCTCCTTAGTTCTGAAGCAGGCAGATTAGTTATAACGGGACCCCTACCCCTACCAACATCAGTTCCAATGCTGCTGTTAAAGGAGGCTTTGATTGAGGGCAGAGTCCCAATAAACTGACCATTATGGCGCCCAACGTTTGTTTGTGCACCACAGTACTGAGTTGGGGTGGAACTCAGAAGGATATTTGAAGATTGAGAATTATTGATGCCATTATGAGATAATGCCACATTAAGATCTAGATCTCTACGCTGAAAGTTTGAAGTTGAAAACTGAGGATTAAGAACTTCAGCTTTTTGTAACTTCTGCTCGGCAACCCCTTGCGCTGTTACAAGCAAATGCAGAATACTGAATAAGTCTTTGATCAATATCTCATAAGAAATGAGGGTAGCCTATTCCTGTATAATCACTTTAGCCAAAATGTGAATTTCAAAGTTGAACTTAGGGCATGCGTAGTTTGGACTTACACCTACCCCTTGAAGGCATCCCATTAGTTGACCTATCAGCAGAACTGTTCGTGATGTTCTTGCTCCTCATACCAGCTCGTGATGTTTTTGAGGAACGCACACTTTCAAAGCTTTTGAGGTCATTCTTCAGTGCACCAAACAACTCATCCGCTATAATTTTAATATCACGAGCCTGGAAAGCCGTAAATTGAATATAGTTCAGGCAAAAATGGATATTCCAAGAGCATAAAATGTTGGTCAACTTTGATGATAACAGTGCTTAATGTACTGACCTCTCTATTAAAAATGGAGGATGGGGGGTTGTATGACATTGCGTTGGCTGACACCAAATACACATCATGCTGTACATTGACCAAATGAACATCAAAACTAAAGCACCAGACTTGTGTATCAGTATTAACAATTAATCCACCATTAAGGTTACAATCACAAATGTGATGGGACACAGTTTGTTTCAATCCTACAACCATAAAGTAGAACGAAAATTAAAATTTGATAAGGAAACTTATGAACCAACCCCAGATGACCTGTTTATGTCAAAACAAATGTTTATGCACACGCTGACCCAAAATTTTCAGCAAACTCAAAAAGAGAGAGGAGTTAAATACAGACGCTCAAAGACCAGTTTTCTCTTCCGAGCCTTACTGAAAGGAAAAACAAGTAGAGAACCACCTGAAATTCTTCCAGTGTTCTGTAGCTTCCTGCACTGAGTTTTTCTGAAATCGTGCCGAAATCCATTGGCTCCTTAATGATATCATTGTACCCTTTAACCTTTCACATGAAGAACCATATATTAGCAACTATACAAGTATATACACTTGGAAAGACCATAAATAAAGAGGGCAAACCTCTTGTGGATTTACTGGTTTTGCAAACATATTGTAAGAGTCTTTCCTGTAGTTAAAGTTGGAGACAGATAGAAAGGCATTAACTTTCTCAATGAGGAATTCACTAAAGAAGACACTAATCACTTATACGAGCAAAAGAAAACAAAATTTCACTTCATTAAATATTATAGCGTGGCTAACTGTAAATAATCATTAAGAAAAGATGTCATAACCCAGTGTTTACTTTCGCAGAAAGCTAAGAAGCAGTTCAAGCTTCCATGATTCTGGTAGAGGCGTCTCTGATGGCATGGCAGCTGTTTGATTAAATACAATAAAAATGAATTACCGAGTCTTTTTATTCTTAGCATATATATAGTAAGTTGCAATTTAAATCTTAAAGAAAAAAAATACAGACCATCACCAGCATGTGTATTGTCAACCTGCAATTTATGCACACACAAAAAAAAAAAGATTAAAAACCACGACTCTAGTGCAAAATTCACAATAAACAATCATGTCCTTACATTCAAAATAAATTAACTTAAATAAATATAAAGTATGTAGAAAAGATGTGGAGTGCCTGCCAGATTTTATTACTCAGAAATTATGCTTGACTAATAAAAAACTCAAAAGAATAAATTAATCGTCAAGTGGTCCGATATTATTCTATATAAGGTATATTTACATACATATTATGTCAACACACTTCGACATTCCCACTTCAATAACCGTTCCAGTTTTCACAGCATTATTAAGTACACACCTTTGTTTTCAGTTTATTCTCATTTCTGCTTGCGGCCGGATCTTGGACAGGTCCAATCTGAACCTTTTTTCTTCTCCGTGTCTGGCAGGAATCATCTTCTTCAGAAGACACATCCTCTTCAGCGTAACATATTTTCTTGCCCTTGCTTTCCGCATCCAGTAACCTTGCGCTCTTACGTCTATTTCCGTCTGACGTCATAGTTACTGCTATTTGTTATTTTCCAGTCTCCTAATCCATAAATCAAGTGATAAATATCAGGATGAAGCATGGTAATTTCAAGAAGACTATGAGATGTTCATGTATAATACATTCAATTTTGGAAAAGTAAAGGTGTCAGAAAATAAAAGGCACTGAAATTCCTAGTGATTCCACAAAAAAGAAATAGTTTTAGTGGAAGAGTAAGGGTGACATCGGATATATTTGTTCCTAAACTTAATCTGTGGGGAGGTTCTCAAACTTCACAAAACCATGTTGATCAGTGCTCTTCTTACTAGAAAACTCACTGAATTTTCATATTCTCTCACATGCTCTTAGATAGGAAACCATCACATCTTTCACTTCTTTAGATTTGGCACCCTTTTTATCTCAATTTAAAAAATCTGATTTGCATAATAGTCAACCAAGCAAAATTGGAAAAATTTGAAAGAACTGATGCCACCCGATCTCAGATTTACAATGTGATAGAACACAAATTCAACCATTATTCAACTGAAACATTGCCAGTTTTACAATAAATGCAAACCAAAAAAAGCAAACCCCAATCGTCTTGTACTCTGCAGAATGAAATATGAGTAATTATGTTAACTTTCATAAGTTTCTTATTCACAATTCAATCTCCTAAAAGAAGGCAAGTGAATTTTCGAGTCCAATTTTAATAGAATACATATTCCAAAAGAACAACATGCAACCTGTTTTTGCATTAATGAGTACTACTACCACCATCTATTTGGCATTTTCCACAAAAGAAGACACATGAAGAGAAATACACACTCAATGACAGGCTACATAATGAACATGGTACATGTTCTTTTTCCTTGTTTGTTTCTTCATTATATTGCTAATTTGATGGACCTGTTTTTTTTCTTTTTTATGAGGAAAACTTCTGTGTTTTACACCTAGAAATCCCCCAAACCCATTTTCTGGACTCGGATTCAAATTAGGGACATCGCATAACCCTAAAATCCTTGGACATTCTAATTTATAACCAAACTAGAGTATATAAATATTTCCCTTCCTCCATCCATTTGACTTCTCCCCTTTGGGCATCAACTGTTTAACAATCTGATAAGCAATCAGGTGTTGGAACCAAGCTCAGATTCCAAAATATTATGACTCTGGGTTTAGCTTAATATCAAGCAAGTGTGCTTGAAGGTCTGATTTCAACACAAATGGTTCCAAGCCTACTCCAAATCTATCATTTTTTGTACCAGCCGCAACATTTTCGACATCAATGAACTTCCAATACTACTCCAAATCCTTCAATTCTTACCAATCACAACCATTTCGGCATCAGAGCTTCTCTAAGAGACAAAATCTTAACACATCAATATCATAAATTGATGACAACCACAACATAAATGATAGGATTATATCCAATTATGTCAAAAATACCACTTGATATAAAAACAATTAAAGAATCAACAAGGTACAAAGCCCTTTGGGAAGGGGTAAAAAAAATTTCACTCATATTTCTGATTATCAGAAATACTCTTTCTTTTTAGCAGGACTTGCCTATCAGCAGCTTACCTCGATTATCGTAAATGTGATATCCGTGCAACTGATCTACTCAACGATTCACCACTAGTAAACCCTCGATCCCTTTATATCCTGATCATGACAGCAAAAAATGATTAGTGAATATACAAAAACATAGGAAGATTATCTAAGAGCAATCAAGATCTGCAATTTTTGTTCTTAGATTCTCCTTCGGCCATCAAAAAACAACTGAAGACAACAATCAAGACTTGCATTAAAAAAATAAAAGCGATAGAGAATTACCAATTGCTCTTCTTCAAGAAACCGACCAGCGAAAGTATTTACAAGACCTCCGCCGCGATAAGGTCAATCCTCATTGCTCAAACAAACCCTATGAAGGCCATTTTATAAAGCGCCTCAATAAATTCCACCCCTCATTTAAGGTAAGCTTGGTGGATTTGATTGGATATGAACGGATAATGACTAGCATGGGTCACCCGGTGCATGAAGCACTTGACCTGACAAATGCGTTATAGTTAACCAGTGCAGTGGCATTTGCCACATCTGGCAAAACACATCAAGAATAAATGCATAAATAAAAAACAAAACTTAGCGGTTAAACTCAAATTCATTCTCTAAAGTGCGGTAACAAAAGCGATTGAAATGAATAAGAGCTTTATTTTTCTAAAAGTAATGTAAATGAAAATAAAATGAAGAGTTACAAACGATTACTTTGTTTCATTTCCATGTGTGATTTTGAATTGATTTCTCAGAAGCCTTTACAAATCAAATCTTCACTATTATGGCAATTTCTTAGTAACTCTCTTGAAGCATGAACAAAAAATAAAAACACATATCTAGCTTTAGATATAATTTCTGAATAATGCGCCATCTGTTATGAAAATCTTGGACTAAATCAGTGAACGAACCACTTGACAAATGCCTACAAACTCCTACGTGTTTCCCAAATATAGATCATTCTTTAAAGTTTAGAACGAATACACTATAGGACCTTTAGATGCTCTTGATTAAAGCACATTAGTTTCTATATCTATTTTGTGGTCATGCCTTGTGCTCAATGCTTTAACACGAATCAATTATGTGATAAGGCTTGTTCATATAGCACATACCACACTGAAAAAGGTAGGTAAAGCTAAAAAAACAAATCAATTATATTAAATATTTGTTAAGAAAACACTTCAATAAACACGATAACTGCAGAAGCAAGCATACCAGTATCAATTTCTGAAACCATTGGAAACCCAGTTATGGTGGTCTGAAGCAATCCGAAGTGGCCAAGAAGATTTCTTGGATCATCAACCCTCACTACAAAAACCAAATTCATCACTTACATAAACTTGTTTATGAAAATCAACAAAAACCCAAAAGATATAGAGATAGGAATCATAGAAAATGTTGGGTTTTCTTACAAAGATTCAGTCTCGAATTTGCAAGCAATGATGAAAACCCCATAATCGTAGGATCCAAATGACTGATGAGATGTTCTTGCCGACTTTGAAGATTTTCCAAGCAGCCGGAGCACTCAAAGTTGTGATCTTTTGGGGAAATTTCTCCGCCTTTTTGCATGAAGGGAGGATCAAGAGAGCCCCAATAGTCCATAACTTTGAGGGGTTGCAGTGACCTACTCCTTCTGGGTCGGAATCTGACGCCACTGTCGCCATTGCAGTAAAAGAAGACGGTGCTGAAACGGTGCTGAAACGCTGCTATTTCTTTGACCTCTGCGAAATTCAGGAAACATGGTGAAGGAGGAGGATGTGGAGAAGCTTGGATACAACTGCGCTTTGCAAATGGTCGCTAAATCGATTAAGAAGTGATGTTTTCCATGGGACAACAGATCCACATAGCATAAACTCGGTGGGTTTGTAGCCAAACTGCCGTCACATAGACGACAAAACTTGGGTACTCACTTGTGAGTATCCAATATACTGAACCTTTTAGTTGGCCCAGTAATATCATGACACATGTTATTTTAAAACAAATTAAATAAACCCACTATTCTTGTAACCAAACATCACCGTCGAAGAGCATGAGAGAGTGGGGGTCGACGGAAAAGGGAAAGGTTGGTTATGGCTCACCGGAGAAGAGAGGGATTGAAGAGGAAACACGTTGGTGATGAGGGTGGCGAGTGCGTGGAGAGGGGACGGGGGTGGGTCTGCCGGCAGCCATGGTAGATTTGCCATGGCAGCACCAAATCAAGGGAGGAAGGAAGGAGATGAATCGGTGTGTTTAAAGGATGGTGGATTGGGCGACTTTGGTTGGTGGTGGTGGGGAAAGATGGTGGATTGGGATGGACGGCTGGGTAGTGTTTCCACCGTGTTTGGATAGCACAATAACACATGTTTGGCTAGAAGAATAAAGGCTAATTGGTTATATGTGTGCAAATGAACATGTGTCGCTATTTAATTGTTCCATATAATAAAATCAGTATATTGGGTACTCTCCAACGAAGAAACTTTTAGTTGTGACGGGAATATGGATGATACATCACGTGTTTTTATATAAGTGGTGAGAAATTTTATTTTTTAACTTATTAACTTTTTAACACACATATCCCACCATTTATATAATGGCACGTGATGTATCATCTCATGTAACGGCCACACTGAAAAATCTCTCCTCTCAAGTGAGTACCCAAGTATTCTCCTCACATAAATTCCCCAATAGTTTCTTTCTGACAGTGAAAATGAAAAGAAATGGTCTTTAGGATTTAGGATTAAAATTGGTAGTTTTCTTATGAAATGACAAAAATGGTTCAAGATAAACTTGAGAATACTTACTGTTTTTTATTATCAGGAATTAAAATAAAGAATTATGTCACCTTGTATGATTACACAATCAAATTTTTGTTAACAATCCAAATATTCACTATTTTCTATTGCATGTATTCACGATTTTACAAAAAGAATGTTATTAACACTTAAAAAAAAAAAAAAAAAAAAAAAAACCTCCTTTATTTCTCATTTTGTACATTAGAGAAAGGTGTTTGAGGACTTTGTTTGAGTGAATTCCTTTTATCTATGTGTAAGGTATTAATTTATTTTGGATGCATACATCGGTAGATTAGAATGATGATGTAAATTCCCAGATTTCTTTTGGATGTATATTATCTGCCAATTGGAATGATGACGTAAATTCTCCAAGTTATATATGAATTTAATTTCCCTATCATTTATTTGGTTATGAAACTGATGATTGATTTCATAAGTAAATGTTGTTAACGACTTAAATTGCAAAATTTCCGGTGAAATGGAATGAAAAACTAGGACTTGGGAGAAATTTTCAACTCCTCATATATGCAATACCGGATTCAGAATTCGAACATTGGGGGGCTCCCAATGTTAAAGGTCTTAGGGTTTTTTTTAATAGAAATACAGCGCAAAGCGTGCACAATTTATTTCCCTCGAGGCATTTCGTTGAACACTTTGGACATGTTGTCGTCAGCCGAACTATGTTGCACACATGGCAACAAATATTGATATATGTCAAAGTAATATGATGAGTGATATCAAGAGAATTTGTCAATTGCTCTCAGCGCAACTTGCTGAGTGATGCTGAAATATGCATAGCATGAATTACATCAAACATTTGGTGTGAACAAAATGGATCCATACCAAAAAGTCGAAGGATCCTCGAAAGAACTTTACATATATATATATATATATATATATATATATTTCCCGAGCTCCTTGTGGTTTAGGGACCACCATGATCTCAATGTACATCTGTCACTATATACATGCCGAGTCATTTTTCATTATAGAAAAATCATAACTTAACACGTGCATACAAATTAGATATTACCAAAGCAAAAAAAAAAAATGTTTTAGATAAGTAAACCTACATCTACATTCCACTATCCCACATTTTGCAAACATGACATTTCTTATCTTCTATCTGTAATTCCGATCAAGAGACACCTAGCTGACTTATTTTTGAATCCGTCAACAGATTTTCTGAATAAGAATGTGTACACCATTTCCAGGCACCACGATCATTTTGTAGGCAGGAGAATGCTTATATTTTGGAGATAGAGTGAAGGAAAACTTGGAGATAACAAGGGATAGCACAACCTTTAGTTCAACCATGGCAAGGTTTTTGCCCAAACATGTCCTAGGCCCCAACCCAAATGGGATGTAGACGTGGGGAAACTTGCATGCCTTTGAGACTCCATCAGTGAACCTCTCTGGTTTGAACTCATTTGCATCTGGTCCCCAAGTTTCTGCGTCTCTGTGCAGTGTTGGGATCAATGTCCATAAGCATACGCCTTTTGGGAAAGTCATGTTTCCCACTTGGGTGTCTTCGAGTGCCTCCCTTGACACGAATGCAGCCGGCGGGTATAGGCGCAGGACTTCTTGGATCACCATTGCCATCTGCATGGTCAAACAGTCTTAACATGTCATGTTTTTAGATTGCGAATACGAGTTACTAGTGAGGTGGAATATTGTTTGAATGGGCAGACAATCCATAGTTATATTGTCACACTATCAATCAAGATCGCCGATTTATCAGCATTTTGTTTGAATGTACAGTGACAATATAGTATGGCATCAAAACATTACTCTATTTCGAACTTAATTAACTAACATAACGAGCAATGTAAACGCTTGTACCGTTTTCAACTGAGGGAGGGTGTTTGAGTCTGGCAGGCCATCCGGGCAAGCTTGTGCCAACTCCGTCCTGATTCGGGCTTGCCACTCAGGATGTAACGCGAGCAGCATCAAACACCAAGAGGCAGCAACAGCTGTGGATTCATGGCCTGCAAAATATATGTTCTTGCAGTTGTCAACTATGAACTGCTTGGATGAACCATTACCTAGGGTTTGGTCATTGATGGCTCCCTCTAGTATTTTCTGCAACAAATCCTTTTGGTCACATGAACTTTCTCTTTCTTTCACTGCCTCCCAAATCAAAGTTTCTATCTCCCTCTCCAAGCCTTTCTCATTTTGCTTCTTCAATCCACTGCATTGTTAAACAAGCATTTATGAATTAAAATTTTATGGGTAGCGATATTCTGATGTAATCTAAACTATCAACCTGGCTACGCTCAGGTCTGCTGTTTAGCATACACTGTTAACTAATGGAAAGTTTTCGTACCCAAAATTACTAAAGAGGAAGTTTTGCTGGGATATTACTTCTTGAAGACTTCTAAGCTTCTTGAAAATCTCTTTGCCCTTTACATAAGAGCTTCCAAAACAAGTTCTTGATATAACATCTGCAGAGAAATCTCTCAAATCCTCGTCCACCTGAATCTCCGCTGTCACGCTGCCTTGCGCTTCGATTAAGTCCTCCCATTTTCTAAGCAATGTCTGTCCTGACTCCAGCATCAGCGACACCATGCCCTGCCACATTATGTCAACGGTGAGTCTCAGTTTACAAATTAATCATGCAATGAAACAATTATTTGCGGCAAAACCATTCGAATTTTGATTTGGAAGCGAGTTTAATTACCTTGACTTTGTCTGAGAAGAACTCAGGGGCAATAATCTTCCTTTGCTGTGACCAAACAATGCCATTGGACCTCACAATTCCATTGCCAAGCATGGGTGCAAGTCTCTTGCTTACATAAGTAGCCTTGCCTAAATCCAAACTCATGCACTGGTTCATTTCCTTCACTAGTTCTGGGTTGTTCACATACAAATGTTGCCTCATTCCTGTTGAATATGTGTACACTAGACCTGCAACATTTCATACTTCACGTCACCAATCTTTCTTATCGACGTCTAGAGGAGATCCAAACTTGGAACATCTTTCAACGTTCGAAATAACTGTTCCACCAGATTATGGCCAATTTGAGAATGCTTATAAGCACCTCTGCTTATAATTGTTTTTGTTGAAAGCACTATTATTAGAAACATCAAACACGTTGAAGATTTTATTAAAAATTGGAATTGCTTACCGAAGAAACACCTACCACAATAGAAAACACTAAATCGTGTTCTTATAATACAGAAAAACTTTTGAATGTTAACCTTTTCTGTCCAAATTATGTTAAAGCGTTTTAGTCATTTTAAAAACAATCCTAACAGGTCATGAGCATATTAGTACCTATGATTTGGAGGATACTTCCGTTGTAACCACCAAAGGAATTGAACAAGTTAACAAAGAACATTCATGATTCATGAAGTCCATTTTGATTCTATGATGGGACAGAATGAGATCGGGCCAGCTATAAAAAAATTTATTTTTGTCTACCCAAATTGAAAACTCATCAATTTCATCATCAACAATTAAGATATGACTCTCCAATAAAGGTTGGTCAAAGTGGAAGGGACTCTGGTCGCTTAAGTAAGTGGTCTCGGTTTCGAGCCCTTAAGAGCGGTCTCCGCATATGCGCCCAACCATACCTTGAAGGATTAGTCCCAGGCTTTGCCTGAGGACACCTTGGGAAACCTAAAAGATATGACTCTCCATGTTAACAACCATTTAATCATTATTTAATCCTCTAAACCTTCATCTAAATCTCCACACTTTTATAAAATACTTTTATTTTTTTGTTAGATTGTGAGCCATGGCCACATCAACAATTCTGGTTGATAATTTTGAGAATTAGTATTTTATAATCTCATATTATATATTAGATGTGGCCCTCCCATGTTCCAATCATCCTAAACAAATTACATAACATAGTAAAATTCTAGAATATTGTATTAAAAAGTGGTATCGTTTTTCATAATTTGAATTATTATTAATAGTAGTCACTGTCTTGACATCTCACATTTAATTGTAACTTATAATAAAGAGAATATGATTAGAAAGTAACATGATTTAAGATTGGGTGCGGCTATCCATATATTATTTTTACTTTTTATATATCTCTTTTAATTTTCAAACGTCGGATCAAATAACTTGAAAAAAATTAAAAGACAAAAAATAACATTAATTGTGTGAAAGGTTAAAAAGAAAGCTGTGAAAGCACCACCCTTAAAATTTGGATATTTGTTCAACTTGGATTCTAGTCATTAGTTCTAGGGCCTGAGACATTGGCATGAATTTTTTTTATTTAACAAAAACGATTTTTAATTTGGTTTAATTTACAAGAAACGAGATTTGAACATATATAGACCAACTGGCTTAAGGATCTGCAGACGTTGATGTAGTTGTTTTCTCCTTACCTTCGTTGTTATTCACTTCAAATCCAGAAATTAATCATTACAGAATACATACTCATTTATCACCTTGTACTTGTTATGATCATATTAATGAAATCTCTATCGCTTCTCATCCGGAAAAAAAAAAAACAACAATACTTTTATCGACTTTAACTTACATGGGATTCAAACATGAATTTAAAAGACACACGGGTTCAGATTAATTGGCTAGAACATGGCCTGGTTTTGATAGTCAAACTCGACTGGCGTGTACAGGAACTCTATTTCCTTCTTAGCTGGACGGTTGCCTCTTAAATCTCCAAAATATTCAACATATCCAGCAAGAATCAAATTCTCATGAACTCTATTTCCTTCTTAGCTGATATCCATTTCTTTTTTCGGATTTATTTCTCTAATAAATTATCTGTTTTCACGTTTAATAAAAAAAGAAATTTACAGAAATATATAGGAGCTATAGCCTGTGTTACGTATGAAAATTTATATATATATATATATATATTATACATATAACATGCCACAGATAAATTCTTAAAGAAGAACAAACATTGGATGGGACTAATTACGACAAACAGAAAGGGATAAGATTAATACCGTATTGTTTTCTCCAGTGTTCGAAATAAGGGAAGAGAGTGGAGGTGTAGTCATGGGCTATAAAATCAGCCTGCAGGTTTGGAGTCTTCAACTCTTGCAGTTGTTGGATTTTCTGCATCTCGGGAAGATTCCCATACAGAAAAGTAGGTGCAGGGCCTTTGATGCCTTGCAGTCGGAGCTTCCTTCTGACCCTCTCGGACTTTAGCCAAACAGTGCTGTAGAGGTGGAGGAAGAAGCCAACCAGTCCCACGACAGCCATGGAAGAAATTATTCTCAAGACAATAGAGACATCCATCTCTCTCTCTCTCTCTCTCTCTCTCTCTCTCTCTCTCTCTCTCTCTCTCTCACAGTTTCAGTTTGTAGCTAGTTAGAGTGATGATATATAGGCCATGGAACGAGCGGAAATGTTCTATTGTCATACGTATTTTTCAGACTCTTTCGAATTATTGAGTAAATGTACTTATTTATATTAATATTATTCGGTTTCAAAATGTAGTATGGAAAAATAAAATATGCCAATTGTCTTACAGACCACAGTTGCTTAGCTCCTTACAAGGTATTTATTTCTTAATTAAATTACAGTAATGTTTCATTGAAAGCAGAAAAGAAAAGTTTTTGCAAACATGCCAATACTGATTTTTGTGCAATGAAGAATGACTTGATATACATATATATATATATATATATATATAAAGAGTTTGATATTTTTCCATAAGAAATGATGAAACATTTACCAATTTTTTGTTAATTGAGCGATTGATACTGTTTTAGGTGTCATTTGGAAGTATTTTTAAAATGACTGAAAATGATTTTAGATCCCAAAAGCATTTGAAATGCTTTCTGCAAAAAGTATCAATTATATGTTTCTTGTAAAAAGCATTTTAAGTGTTTTTCCATGTTTCACTTGCATTTTTACTAAAGATTAAAATTAAAAACAATTTCACCATAAACGCTTTTAACAATTTTAAAAATACTTTTAAATGAGCCATTGTTATTCAATTTGGATCCACTTTGAAAGTAAATTACTTTGGGGAAATGATTTCCATACAATTCTTCTTTATTTATTCGAACTTGAGTGCAAATAGTGAATTGTGTTATTCTAACCAATTTGACTTAACCTTACTTTTTAACAAACAAGATAGAGTGGTGCTATCCACACACTACTTTTTACCTTTCACACACCTTTTTCAAATTTCAGTTGTCGAATTAGATGAATTGAAAAAAATCAAAGGACATAAATTAATAAGGGATGTGTGGAAGGTAAAAATAGGTGTCCAATTTTTTCTTTTTTTTTTTTCAACAAAGCAGGTGTCCTAATAGCACCACCCACAAGATATTGACAATTATACTAAAAAACCAATGAACAAACAAATACATACGGTAAACAGATTTGATGTGTCTGGTATAAAATAGGTTGTGTACAATAAATATCTACGTCACAAATGTAGCATGCTTGTACATTATTGATATAAAATAGGGTTATTCGAACTTGAATGCAAAAATGCAAATAGTGAATCGCACTACCATAAAGAACTTGACTAAACTTTATTTTTGACAAGCAAGATACTGACCTTTATACTAAATAACCAATGAACAAACAAATACATACGGTAAACAAATTTGATATGTCTAGCATTGTTGATATATAATAGGGTTGTGCACAATAAATATCTACGTCAAATGTATAACATGCTTGTACATTACTGATATAAAATAGGATTCCTCGAACTTGAGTGCCAATAATGAATCACACTACCTTAACAAACTTGACTGGACCTTATTTTTGACAAGCTAGATATTGACATTTATACTAAAAAACCAATAAACAAATAAATACATATGGTAAAAAAAATTTCACATGTCTAGCATTGTTGATATAAAATAGGGTTGTTGCACAATAAATATATACGTCACACATGCAGCATGGTTTTACACTATTGACATAAAATAGTGTTATTTGAACTTGAGTGCAAGTAGTGAATTGCGCTACCCTATCGAACTTGACTAAACCTTATTTTTGATAAGCAAGATATTGACATTTATACTAATTAACCAATGAACAAACAAATACATACAAGAAACAGATTTGATATGTCTAGTATTATAAAACGTAGTTGTGCACAATAAATATATACGTCACACGTGTATCATGCTTCTACATTATGAATATAAAAAAGGGTTATTCAAACTTGAGTGCAAACAGTGAATCACATTACGAACTTGATTAAACCTTATTTTTTGACAAGCAAGATATTGACATTTAAACTAAAACACCAATGAACAAACAAATACATATGGTAAACAAATTTGATATGTCTAACATTATTGATATAGAATAGGGTTGTGCACAGTAAATATCTAGGTCAAACGTGTAGGATGCTTGTAAATTATTGATATAAATAGGGTTATTCGAACTTGAATGCAAATAGTGAATTGTGATGTCCTAACAAACTTGACTAAATCTTATTTTTGACAAGCGAGATATGACATTTATACTGAATAACCAATGAAAAAACAAATGTATACGGTAAACAGATTTGATATGTCTAGCATTATTGATATAAAATTGAGTTGTGCACAATAAATAATTATACGTGCAGCACGCTTGTACACATAAAAGGTTGAAGGATTTGGAAAGGGATTCTCTCTGGATCCCGTCCACCAAATCCACTCAATCAATCAATCAGAACTCTCGAAATTTGATCCAACGGCTACAAACAGGGGGTCCCTTTAACAATTATAATAACTTTAATTATTTGATCAAATTTTAAGCGCTCGAATTAGATAATTGAATGAATTAAGTAGAAGAGATCCTCCCCTAATCTCTTTCCGAATGATTCAACCATATATAAGGGGACATGGGGTTGTAATCTATCGTACACACAAAAGCAAGTTTTAAGTCTTGCCAGAAGAATGATCAAGTACTTGTTTGGTGATGAGATGATTGATGAAATGGATCTGTCTAGGACGACATCATCAATTAGTTGAATTTTATTTTTTTATGTTAAGTTGGGAAACTTAGACGTTGATGTATGCAATTTAAATGGGGTGCTGATGGCATGCATTTTTCATATTTTATTTACACATATAATATATACACGAATTACTATCCAAAAAAAAGAACGCGAAGAGCGCCTCAAAAATTATGCTTTTGAGCTACAATGATTTTTGATATTGACGTAACTTCGTATTTTAATTCCTGACAATAAAAATCAATTGAAGTAATCTTTAAGTTTGTCTGTTGTAAATTATTTTATGAAAAATCTGTCAATATTCTAGTTGAGTGGAAGAGTTTATTGGTTTGACAAAAATACTCTTTACAAGGTGGCCATGTGGTTGTTCACATGACAATTTAATGAGGATATTGATAGATTTTTCATGGAATAACTAAAATGATTTACAGTGGATAAGCTCAGAGACCACTTTTATCGATTTTCATTGTCAAATACCAAAATGAGGAATTATGTCTAGAAATTTTGGCTAAAGTGGCTAGAAATTTTGGCTATCACTTTTGTAGATGCTCGGGATGGGGTGTAGCCTATGATAAGGTGGAAGGGAAAAATAGGTGCATTTTTACTCACCACCCTCAAATGGTGGTAATGCTCACCCTTCTATTTATTACTATCATATGAGTTTAAATTTTAAAATTTGTATCTATCCATTAAATAGATCTCGAAATTTAAACTCTTCTAATGATAATGAACAAAGTTGTGAGGAAAAAATATTCTTGACGGAAATAAGTTATTCGCAAACGTTAACTACATGAGAAATGCAACTATAATTAACTTAACAGTGATCTTCCATCGTACCGTATAGGAATTTAAAAAAAAAAATAATAATAATAATAACTAAATTTTTTTTTTTTTTTTTACCAAATGATATTATCTACGTTAAGAGAGAATGGATGAGTTTAACCTTATAATAAGCTAGTAATAATATGATTCAAACTCGCATTTAATAATAATCGAACCTAAAGAAACTTAATTACTGGAAAATAACACTTATATTGTAATCTGCACACACTTAGATGCAGTGCCACTTCCTGGTGAAATCTTAGGATGGACCAGGCCGATAAGCTTATTATATATGCGAGAAATTGACAAACGAACCTCAAGGTTCTTAATTACATTTTTGGACCACTTTGTACTTGAGCTATCTCAATAAACTAATCGACTACTGATGTGACCAAACTAATTATCTTGTAAATTAATCCTGTTTGAAGGGCTTTGAAACTATCTTCTTGTTTCCAACTCTCAACTTACGATGCCCTAATCGCATTTGCTGACGAGATTGCCAGCTATATGAACACATAGTGTATCGTTAGATCAACATAATTATATTGTCCTAATAGTTCAAACCATTGTTATTAACTACACAAACACATCTTGAATTATTAAATTAACAAATTTAACGATTCAGACAACGATCGTACGAGAAAATTCCCCTCAGCATTGCACAATAATGTGGTGTGCTACGAAGACACTTCTTGAATTGCTAGATCAACATAATTTTGTTGATCTAAAGGTTCAGACAATGATCGAAGGCATACTTGTGTCGCATGCGTGAATAATAAGAATCCAACCAAACTTTAGCAAAAGCCAAGGTCTAAAACAAAAGCTAGTTAATGGCTAATGGCTAATGGCTGTAGAGGACTATGGTGTGATGCTTTTTCCTATAATAAAAGGGATTAGATGGTGACTTTGACACGACAGTTCATTATTTTTGGAGCAAAAAAGGCTCATAAATGCATTTTAGTTTTCCCTTAACTACCATTATGTGATTCACCATCATGTGATGCTTCAATCAACAATGTTTTTATGCATTATTGGGTACAGGTAGAAAGCCGATGAGGATTCTTTCCAAATTCTCTTTACGAGAATATGCATCTGTTCATCGTACATCGTGCGATTAGAAATTATTTTAAATATTTTTATTTAAAATTAAATAAAAATAGTAATAAGAAAAATTGATCGTAAAATGTACGATGAACATACATAATTTAAGAATTTTCAGAATCATGACAAAGAGAATTCGGAGAGCAAGCAAGATCAGGAACCGGCGGACCGCGCCGTCCTTGGAAGTCGGAACACAGGATTGCCCCGTGGCATAAAAATGGATAGGGGCTAGGGGTACTCCTCGTTGTCCGGAAGATAGATTGGGGTTCCTTGGTTAATCAGGTAGCCCTCCACTGGAAGGACAGCCAGCCTTGTTCCACTTCATCTCAACCATTTTCAACCATACAACACACATTGGGATCATAGAGTGGGACGAGAGGGATCCACCATCCTCCAGAAATACACAGAATGTGTTCAGAGAACTGAATTGTCAGTTTGACGGGTGAGTTGTCGGGTGAGTGAACGAAGTTGTTGATGCTAGATTCACGAGTTCATATTTTTGTGTTTCGATTAATCACAATCAATTGAGTTGTGTTAACACGATGATTTCAAAGCCAAATCTGTACATGTGAGTTGTCTGGTAAGCTATTGCGGTTGTATCTGTTAGATTGATGAGTTCATCATTCTTTAGTGCAATATATATAGGTTAACACAATTCATTGCATTGTATCAATACGATTGCTTCAAAACCCATTTTACATGTTAATTGTTAGTAATTATAGGACGAGTCTTGACGCAACACAAAAATTACTTATTTGTAATCAAAAGGTCATGGATTTAAGTAGTGAAAATAACATTTTTATAAAGTAAAAGTTAGGCTATGAACGATAGACGTTTTTTTTCTTTTGAAACTCGCAGAACTAAAAGTCTTGTTAGCTTATGATCACCCTTTAGTTGTCAAGTAAGATAACACAGCAATAATCGTTAAATTGACATGTCATCGTTATCTGTTTTAATACAGCTTATCAGGACACGTTGAATGTGTCAACACTATAGTTTCAAAAACCTACAAGTCTACAAGTGTTGATGATGATGACCATAGTGAAATCTAGCTATCTATATATGTTAGGTCACCATAGAAGACTTATATAATAATAAACTTCTTGTTGGACTGTATGGTTCAATAATTGGTTACACAAAGAGGGAAAGAGATATCTCTTGATACGACAAAGTGGAGGATAGATTTTTTAATGTGTTAGAAATATGATTCGGTACATTAGATATTATTATATAAGTAGTTAGATACTTGAAAAAAAAAAACAACCACTTGTATTATAATATTTGGTGTATCGGACCGTATTCTTGACACGCTGAAAATTTTTCAAAGTGGTGGTAGTATCTTATTACTTCAAAGTTCCAAGTAGAGAAAACAAAATACTAAAGAACATTATACTTAATGCATGTTGGATCATATAAATCTCAGACTTCCCTTTCAACGCATGCAATTTGAAAGTGTCATTTGGAATTCAGGTACAATGAATGAGTTGCTAGAATGGTGCTTTAATGTTCCGTCGATGTGTAAATGTATTTTAGGACTTTACAAGTTAGACTGTGTATTGCCACATAAGATACTTAAAAGGCATTTGTTGACGCCTCTTTTAGAAGAAAGTGTTTTTAAATAACCAAAAACGTTCGTTATGATGTGTAGCAAAAATTAAAAAAGTGTTTCTAAATTATAAAAGAATTTATGAGTGCTTGCTAGAGAAATAACTCTTCTTCAAGCATCACTTGGAATTTATTTACCTTGTTGTTCAACGTCTTCTGATGATAGTACGATTCTTATTTTGTATGTCTTAATGGTGTTAGGTCCTGATCGGATGGTTTAGGCCTTGTGAGCATATTTTTTGTTGTTGTTTAGGTGTGGGTCTCCCATGATAAAGAATCGTACATTTGAAGACTTTAGTTTTTGTGTTGTTTTTTTGTTTTGGTTGTGCTTTCGTTGTTTGTTTGCCTGCCAAAGGACCGTGAGTCTATGACAACACTCATAGCAGGGCTTCTTTGCCAAAGAAGCGTCGTCTTTTGCAAGTTCATTAGAAAGTGATGCAAGGTTTTGTCCTTGTGAGTGTTATCTTTACATTTTATTAGATATAGATGTGTGGGGTGGTGGGGTAGGTTTGTATTGTCTTTCTGTTGTGTTTGTAGTCATAAAATTGTATTCTTAACTGATGATATTCTTCGTTTTATTTAATTAATATAATACTTATTACCTTCAAAAAACCGTCACTTGAAATTTTAATAAAAATGGGTTGTGCTTCGTGTGTGTGTGTATGTGTGTGTGCGCTTCGAACAAAATCACTATTGAGCATATGAGTCATCGAAAATGATTTCTGGAGCAGCACCTGTTATATGCTTTTTGATCGAAGCACTCAAAAGGAAAGCAGAGGCCAAAAATAAACAGAAAAAGGAGAACCAAAGGGGTACAAGTCGGGCTTCCAAATTAGAACTGGGCATCGTAACAAAACCATTCGAAATCCAACAATGTTGGCCCAAACATGTGGATGGGCCTTATCTGATCCAATAATTCATTTAAAAGCCCACAAAACCGCCGTCGGTAATTATCGTCAACTTTTCTAAAAATAGAGATTTTTGAAAATGTATCGGAGCTAGAAACACTCCAACATCCCCTATCCGACAACAAAAATCTCCTTCTCCGTCACAGCTCCACCTCCGAGTGCTCCGCGTAGCGAGAGATAGAGGGAGGCGACGCCGTTTTGTCTCTGAAATTAGGGTTGTGTGTGGGTGTCTCTGCAGCTAAAGTCCTAGAGCTTTTTTGATTTTCCTACCGAATTCGATTTCTCTGAGTTTTTAGGGTTTATGCGATGCTGCTAAAGGTCAGAAATTGGGTAATTAGTGAGGAATTGGAGGAGTAGGTATGTGTTGCTATTTGGTTCTAGGTTTGAAGTGAGTTTATTCGGGTTTTTCTGTGAGAGAAATTGATGGAAGGGGGAAGGAGAATCTCGGCGAGTCCTCGGCCTTGCAACGGTAGGAGGGTGGTGGCGAAGAAACGACCTCGTATTGGTGGGGTTGATGGGTTCGTCAACAGCGTTAAGAAGCTCCAGAGGCGCGAAATCAGCTCCAAGCGCGACCGTGCTTTCACTATGAGCGATGCCCAAGAGAGGTTTCGCAATATCCGCCTCCAGGTACTATTTACTTTTTTGAATTGATTTATTTAATCGAAGGAAAGGTTGGGGCTTTGATCCTTGTTTACCTCATCTGCTTGGTTCGATGGTCTCCATTTAATTCAAAAACCGAAGTTAAGTAATGGGATTTTGTTGTTAAATTGCTAGGATGCTAGATCCTCTCACAAAAACATGAAAAAAAGGGGATTTTGTTATGAATTATGTGCATTTTTATTTAATTTTGATTTATCTTTCTGTTAGCTGTTGAGCAATGGATAATTACTTTGTCAAGTCCCCTACCAGAAAATCCCCCGTAGCGTTACATCTGGGTGTTAGGAACATTCAGTGGAATTCAATCAACATAAACATGCTTATGCTTATGTGTTCGTGAGTGTGTGATTGTTTTCGTTAGTACTTCCTGTTAAGTTTGCGCAAATATGTCTTTTATCCTCGTGAGGTTCTTACCATCAAATTGGTAGTACACGTTCGGAGTCCATGCCATGTTACTAATGCCAACATTTGAAAGCATGCTGTATAATAAAGCCTAGATGCAACGATGCAGTAAGAAAGTTTTGAGTTTCAAGATTGGAGATTTGAATTTGTGCAGTCAAGCTGTTGTGTACGCATGCTCTCTTCAATTTTGAATTGTGTGGAAGGATTTTTTTTTTTTTTTCCACTAGTGGTGTTAGTGTGTGTCTGCAATACCTAATTTCTGCTTGTCATGATATTTGGATGCATAGGAGGAATATGATACGCATGATCCTAAGGGTCATTGTGCCATGGTTCTGCCTTTCCTGCGAAAGAGGTCCAAAATTATTGAAATTGTAGCAGCACGTGACATTGTGTTTGCCCTCGCACAATCCGGTGTTTGTGCAGCATTTAGCCGAGGTAGTAGCTGTATTATCTGTATTTCTGAACTTATATTGCATGCACTAATCTTATTACGTATAAATATTCAATGAAGGGAATATGTAATGTTTATGTTGTTTTATGCAGAAACCAACCAGAGAATATGCTTTCTGAATGTCAGTCCTGATGAAGTGATAAGAAGCTTGTTTTACAATAAAAACAATGACTCACTTATCACTGTTTCGGTTTATGCCTCAGACAACTTCAGTTCTTTGAAATGCAGAAGCACAAGGATTGAGTACGTATCTCTCTATCTTCCCCCTCCCCTCCAGACACACACACAAAAAAAAAAAAAAAAAAAAAAAAAAAAGAAAGAAAGAAAAGAAAAAAAAGAAAAATGAAATTCAAAAGAAACAACAGTGTAGTTGTCCAATTTACGTTATCTTCTTTTATTTCTTTCTGAACGCACTGTAAAATTATATGATCCAGATACATAAGAAGGGGTAAACCAGATGCTGGATTTGCTCTTTTTGAATCCGAGTCACTGAAATGGCCTGGTTTTGTAGAGTTCGATGATGTAAATGGGAAGGTTCTTACTTATTCTGCACAGGATAGGTAAGTAGTCTGTCTTATTGGTATACCTTTCTAATACACTATTGTCTTCTTGATTTGATTAATCTTCGTTTTGCTTCCATTTTATTATCAGTATATACAAGGTGTTTGATCTGAAAAACTACACAATGTTGTACTCCATATCGGATAAGAATGTCCAAGAGATTAAGATCAGGTAGTTCGCATGCCTCCTTACACAGTGTGTCTAATTTGTATTTGGAATTCTTTTGTTATTGCTTAGTGGACATTTGTGTCGCTTATGATTTCTAATTTTTCTTTTGTTTCTGTCATAGCCCTGGGATCATGCTGTTGATTTTTACTAAAGCTAGTAGCCATGTTCCTCTAAAGATTCTGTCTATAGAGGATGGTACTGTCCTCAAATCCTTTAACCATCTCCTTCATCGGAATAAAAAGGTGGATTTCATCGAACAGTTCAACGAAAAGCTTCTTGTAAAGCAAGAAAATGAGAACCTTCAAATTCTCGATGTGAGGACTTCTTGATATCTTGCAGAAGTACTATAATTTATTCGTTTGGATTTGTACGTCTGACTGCTATTATCTGTAGGTTCGCAATTTTGAGATGACAGAAGTAAGCAGAACTCAATTCATGACACCATCAGCCTTCATATTTCTGTATGAGAATCAGTTATTCCTGACGTTTCGGAATCGAACCGTGGCTGTTTGGAACTTTAGAGGAGAACTTGTGACTTCTTTTGAGGATCATCTTTTGTGGCATCCCGACTGCAATACCAATAACATATACATTACAAGTGACCAGGATCTTATTATTTCTTACTGCAAGGCTGATTCCGACGATCCATTATCTGAAGGAAATGGTAACGTTGTTTTCTTCCTTTACTTCTAGTCTTCTATCCAATTTGATCTTCAACTATCCACCACAGGGATCTCATTGGATGGAGAGTCCTCTCTGTGACAGTTGTTTTGTATCTGAAACGGTGTTTGCATCTATATTTGCAGCTGGATCCATAAACATCAGCAATATCTTGACTGGAAAATGCCTTGCTAAGATAAGAGCAACCAACAATGCTGAAAAAGAATGCACTTGTAGTGGTGAGTCTTGTGGTGGCAGTTCCAATTCGAAGAAGCGGGCCCTTTCATCCCGAATTAGGAGTACAGTTGCAGAGGCCTTGGAAGACATTACCGCTCTCTTCTACGACGAAGAGCGCAACGAGATTTACACGGGCAATAGGCTCGGTCTAGTTCACGTATGGTCCAACTAATGGTTTCTTCGAGTTTATTCTCCATGTCCATTAGATTCTTTCTTGGTCTTCTAGATGGTTGAATTGATCGCGCCGCTCCCCACCGCAACGACTCCCTAGAACTGTACCATTAGTTTGCTCGTGTACCATTAATCCCTTTGTGTTGCCTGAAATCCGAATTCGTTCCTTGTGTCTCTGTTGAGCTTGAGAACTTATTTTATAGCGACTCTTTCATGGTGGTGTAATATAAATGTAGAATTGAGTTTGCCATTTTTTTTTCCCTTTTTAACTGCACTCTTTTTACAACAATTATTGTTACAGTAATGGAGCTGGAAATGTTAGGAAGTGGAATTGGTGGGACAGAGATTCACTCAGGTCACTCAAATTGAATTTAACGGTCCATAATAATTCAATTCGTTATCTCACCTTGCACAAACTAGAGGCATATATTTCTCTTCACACAAACTTAGGGTTCGGATTTCCTGATCTTTAAACATTGAACTTTAGAGTCAGGGGTGATCCAAATTTGAATTGGTGTGACCACATGGAACAGCTAGCTCACTTTTTTCTTACCTTTTTCTGAAAGGAATAAAGTGGGAATTGGTGTGTGAAGAATACTTTGCATGGATTAGAAGGCTCGCAATATCTACCATTCATGCATCATATGGAAATGCCAAGGCATGAGTGGATCAGCAGCTTTACGATTTGCCAACCTTCGATCCCTTTGTGAAGCTCGTGCTACTTCTGCAGCACCACCCAATTATAATGATTTAGGGGGCCGTTTGCGACAACTTTCGTTGGAAGCACTTCTGCTTGTACGAGCTTTTGTTGAAAGCATGCCAGACTTTTTTATTTTTTTTATTTTTTAAAAGGTCGGTTAATTATTTTAAAAAATATCTTGAAAATGCTTCATGAAGATGCATGACAAGTGACGGAATAAAGATTTTAACTTAGGGGTCTTAATGTTAAATGTCCAAGGTTTTTAGATATAAACATAGTGCAAAACGCACAACCAAATTTCAGTTTAGTCACGGAGACATTTCATCAAACATTTAGTGGGATTGTTGTTGTCAGTTGAACTATGTTAGACATATGTTAACAAATATCGACATTTACTAAAACAATCTGATGAGTGCTTTGGAGTACTGCCGAGATATATCTAGCATGGGTTACATCAAACACTTGGTAATCACAAGAGGAACCAGTGCCGTATATTCATAGGATCTCCAGAAAGCCTTCACATGATTATTTCCCAACCTCCGGGTGCTCATGGGACCACCTTGGTCCCAATGTGCATCCGCCCTTGTGCATGACCCATTTGAACGTGCTTATCTAAAAGCACTTTTGCTCAGAAGTGATTTCATTAAAAGCAATTTTATTAAAAGCACATTAATATTTTTAAGGGAACTTTAATGAAAAGCTCATTGTACTGTTTATTTTAACCTAAAAGCATTTAAGAACACATTTAATTGTTTTAAAACACACTCCCAAAGAGTATCTAATTACTCAAATCACTTGCGTCCGTAAGTATTTTTAAATTTTTATGTCATACACTGTCGGACCTACAGGTGTCCTTGTGCTGCAACTATATGCACACTTCCACACTGGTTGTGCTTGACAACATATAAGACAACATTTGGCAAGAGATGATGAGAATACAGGAAGAGAGAACGAGATTTAATAATGCTTGTGGGAAATGTAGTCGTTTCGTCTTGTCTGTTGGATCTTAATGGCACCAAACCAACATATAAAATTTCCTTCGTTTCGGAATTTGGAAACGACCTCTTTTGTTGTTGTCCTTAAATTTGTTGAGCAACACGACACGAGCATGTGATATGAGAATGAGTAGTGTAATATATTTTTCATTTTTCGGTTGATTTTATACACTTTATTCAATTTAATGGTTAAAAAAAAAAATTTGCGTAAAAGGTAAAAAGTAGTCTATGTTTAGCACAAGTGTACCATTCCACATCGCCCGGAGGAATAAATCCTGTAAGCCTTATATGAATATTCTCATCTTTACCAAGCACTAGGCTTTTTGAGAGCTTACTGGCTTCTGGTTTCGTAGGAACTCCGAAGTTAAGCGAGAAAGGGGCCAAAGCATTCCTAGGATGGGTGACCCATTAGGAAGTTTTGCTCGCATGAATTCCTAGAAACAAAACCAAGAGGTCGTGGTCGGGACCCTAAGCGGACAATATTATGCTACGGTGAAGTCGAGTCCGGGATGTGATGGGGGCCAAAACCGGGATGTGACAACAACTATATGATAATAACAAAACTGTTGCTTTTGGAATTTCAAACTCAAAAGTTACAAAAACTATTACATTACTCGTTTTCATTTTATTTTTTGTCATTTTAATTATTGCGCTTTTAGTAATGATTAAAATAACAAAAAATAATATTAGTCAGAAAATTGACGTTAAATTGTGAGGTAATAGACTCTCTTAAAAGTGAGACTATCCATCGACTCTCATCATCTTATGTTTTTTGCATAATATTTGCACGAGAATTCATGTTAAACTGTGAGGTAAAAAACTATTACATTACTTTTGTTGTTGTCCTTAAATTTGTTGAGCAACACGACACGAGCATGTGATATGAGAATGAGTAGTGTTATATATTTTTCATTTTTCGGTTGATTTTATACATTTTATTCAATTTAATAGTCAAAAATTAAAAAAAAATGCATAAAAGGTAAAAGGTAGTATGTGTTTAGCACAACTATCTGATAATAACAGAACTGTTGCTTTTGGAATTTCAAACTCAAAAGTTACAAAAACTATTACATTACTCGTTTTCACTTTATTTTCTGTCATTTTAATTATTGCACTTTTAGTAATAATTAAAATAATAAAAAATAGTATTAGTTAGAAAATTGACGTTAAATTGTGAGATGATTGACTCTCTCAAAAGTGAGACTTTTCATTGACTCTCGTCATTTCATGTTTTTTGCATAATATTTACACAAGAATTCATATTAAATTGTAAGGTGTCAAAGAGTTCATGAAAAGTCGCACTTCTAAGATAATTCCCTTAACCTCTAGTTTAGTATGACTTGCAGTCAAGTCCTAATCATAAAATCCATATATATATATGTATATATATTAATACATGAAATCCAATGGGGTAGTATGCAACCACCACGTGGGGGTGACGTCTTATCTCTCTAAAACATTTTTGTCAATAGACTTCGCCACAATAACATTTACCAATATCATAAACTTCCTACAACCAGTGTTTACGATATGGTATCGGTGGAAATATCAATTTATAAATTATTAAAAATACCAAGGGGATATATCGATATCCGTTTCTTTCGATGAAAACGATAGAAATTTGTCCAAAAATGTGAAAATTTAAATGAAACGTTAAGGAGTATTATATAACATTTTGTCGATATTTGAATGATATGTTTGAAATATTAATGAAAACTGTCAATTTTAACTGAAATTTGAAAATTTCTCCAATACAAAGTTAGAGTTCACTTCATTCCATATGTTTTTTTTATCCTAACATTTTTTACGAAAATATCAACCCGTATCGAAGAATTCTCGAACACTGCCTCAAACTCGCCTTGTTATTAAAAAGTCAAACATACTCGAAACTGAAATGACAGTGAAGTGAAAAAGGAAACAAACTTGCGGGGATAAAAAATGCCAATTAGGCAAAGAAGCGCACAGAGAAAAAAGGAGGTGGAGGGAGGGAGGTGAGAGCGTGAGAAGTAGGCGAGTGGAGGACAAGTATACTCTCCAGCATCCACACAAAGCAATCAACGCGGTGGCTTTTCTCATATTCTTCAGTCTACAAGTCTAGTGTGTGTTGCTCCTCGGTCTTCTTCTTCTTCCTCCGCCTCCTGCATGTGCATTTCGCCATTGGAGCCCTCAGTCTCTCACTCGCAATCGCACTCGCTCGCAGATCTCTCGGGCTAAAAGGTAAGCATTGCCTCTGCATTTTTGGTTACTATTTTGATTGAATCTCTTTGTTTTTTATTTGATTTGGATTCGAATCAATGTACTGCGAATGAATCGAATGTTTTTTAGATTATTGGTGAGATTGTTATTGACTGATTTGGTTGTTAGTTTCTAATTTGGATGCTGAGATATAGGGGAGGACTTTCATTTTTCTAGATCTGCATTTTCAAAATTTAAAATGCTGACTTTTCTTTTAGTAAATGAAATGCTCAAGTTTCAGCTGAATCTCGATCGGAAAAGAAGAAGTTTCAGCTGAATCTGAGTTTTCAGTGACTTTGTTGAGCAATGGTTTATATATTTTCTGTAAATTTTGATGTGGATAAGTAAATGTGAGACTGTGATTGCAATTGCGAGAGAGAGACTGAGAACGATGCTTTGAATTTCGGGTTGTCGGTGCGCCTACCGGATTAAATTCTCTTAGAAACTGCACTTGTTGCAGCATAAAGCTTACTACTTTTTAGCAGCCTGGGCATACACTCTTTACCTCTACTCGGTCAAAGGTCACTCTAGTTATTGTCATTTTTGTTGTTTTTTTTTGGGTTTTACCTAAAATCTGTTTCCCTCTTTTGCGATACAGGTTGCTCTGCTTCGGTTCAGTTGTAAGCGCATTAGAATGGAGGCGAAGATTGATGCCAATGCACCCTTGGACTACGCTGAATTTCAGATTTTTCCATCCCAGAACAGGTTAGGTTTTCGCCTTTCGGTAAATTTTGTTCTTTTAAGGGCATGTGTTTTCTCTTCTGTTGTATTGGATTATAAAATTTATTCTTTCTGTATATACTACACTAAGTGCATTATCAAAATCGCAACAAATGTTACGAAACCTTTGATCATCACTTTAACTAGAACGAGTTTTTGGAGATAGGATTCTATAATAAATTCAAGATATTCATGAAACCTATAAATCGACAGAAAGATATGTATAATTTCCCGTTGGTGATTCCAATTGTTTCTAGTTTGCTTCACTAATGTGTTGAGGGATGCTCTAGGTATGAGGCGCTTGTTTCCAGTGATGGAGAAGTAGAAAAGTTAGCAGGCAGGACGCTAGAGCCACTGTTGCCACATTTACCAGAAGTAAATGAATTGCATCGGAAGGGAACGAATGCCAGCCTCACACTTCGACTTCCTAAAAGCCTGCATGGTGCAGCCTGGTTCACGAAGTCGACTTTCACCAGGTTTTAAACACACTAGTGTTTTACTTTTCTTGTCTTTTTACCTTTAGTTTATAATAAAGACTTGTAATAATTCCTACCACTAGAATTCTTTTAACCTTTCACTTTTGGAAATTATCCATTTTATTTCCTGATTCACAAATTGTTTTACTTCATCACAGATTCCTGCAAATTACTGGTTCACCAGAAATAATGCAAACCATTACAGCTACCGAAGAAGAAATATCTCAACTGGAAGAAGCCAGAAAGTTTCATGTTTCTTTATATGGCCAGGTCCCTTCTCCCTTCTTTCAAGATTGATGTTTGAATGTATGGTTTAATAACTATTCTGTTATCTGGTAACTAAGGTGTGTGATTTTTGTCAACAGTCTGAAGCTGAGATTGCATCATCAGATGCTTCAAAGTAAGTCCTTTTAATTCTTCATTTAAAATTTCATTTGAGTTGCATCAGCCTGACGCTATAGGAATTTGTGCTGTCAGGAACGAACTTTTGCGGGCTTTGGATTTGAGGCTCACAGCACTAAAAGGGGAATTAATTACCGCTGTTGAAAAGGCTTCTCATTCCTCGTTTAACACTAAAGAGATTTCAAATTTAGCAAACTTTTCTCAACATTTTGGAACAACAGATTTCAGGTAGTCACTTAGATTGATAGAAAGTGCACTGGTATTTTAGCTTCCTAGTTGCTCTGAAAGAATCCGTTGTTTGAAGATTTATCTGCTAAATTTTCTTACATAGGCAGTACTGTGGTGAAAATGCAGGAATGCTCTGTTAAAGATTTTAGAACAGTATCAACAAAGCAAGAGTGGTGATCCTCAAAATGATGACAAGTGCGGCAATTTTGGAATTGCGAATGTTGATAAGACAAATGGAAGTGCTCAGATATCAAAGCCCATGAATTTTGATACGCCAGTAAAATATAGTGTTTCACCTGCAAAAGCTGCCCAGGTTGAGCGCCAGAGTTCAACCGAAAGCAGGGAGTCATCTGAGTCAAGTGATGAGGAGCAAACATCTGCAGAAAGAAGTCGGAGTCTTATGAGAAGTGCCACATCTAGAAGGTCAGCATCTCCAATGCGGAGGATTCAAATAGGGAGAACTGGATCGCGCAGAGCCGCTGCATTAACCATTAAAAGCCTCAATTACTTTCCTTCTAGGGAAAAGCCTTTTTCTGAAGAGGGTGAACCTGAACACTCAAATAAGAAATCTGAGAGTAATGCACTGAGGATGAGTGTTCAAGATGCAATTAGTCTTTTCGAAAGCAAACAAAGAGATCAAGCTGCTGCAGATGCTCAAAAAAGGAGCTCGTTAACAAATATCTCTACGAGTACAAATAAAGCTGTTTTAAGAAGGTGGAATTCAAGTTTGGGGGAAGCTTCCACCCAATGCCAATCTGAAATTGTCTCTGGAGACCGTGTTCCAACGACTCCCAATGATATACCAAATGATGAGATGCCAACATCTTCAGAAGAAGTGAAACCAGAGTCTGACCTTTTACCCACAGATCAAAGTACTATTGAAGCTCCTAAACCTGCAGTTAACGAAGGAAAATTTGAGAAAAAATTATCTAGTCCAATTGATAATGAAGCAGACTCTAATGTAACTCCGGGAGAGAAAAGTAATCAAAAATCAACAGCATCAATGGAATGGACTCGAGAAAGGGAAGCAGAATTGAACCGAATGCTGATGAAAATGATGGAAAGTAAGCCTATTAAGCCTGTGAAGCCTGTTAAGCCTGTGAAGCCTGTTAAATCTACAAAGCCTCAAGCTACCAGAAATCAAAGCCTTCCTTCTGAACAGAGAGGTGGCTTTTATGACCACTACAAGGAGAAGAGAGATGAAAAACTACGAGGTGAGAATTCTAGAAAGCGAGCAGAGAAAGAAGCCCAATTCAAAGCCATGCAACAAATTCTTGATGAAAGGAAAGCTGAAATGTCCTCTACAAAGGCGAATGATATTGATAAAAAAAGTGCCATGCAGAAGCCCCAAAAATCACTTGGAAAAGTATCTCAACCTGCAAATCCTAGAAAGGAAAATGCAAAACCTTCTGTTACAAAGAAGGCTTTGCCTAGAACATCACCCTTGCCTGCTACACGCAAGTCATGGCCATCGACACCAACACCGAGAGCCACAGGGGCATCGCCAGCTAGAACTCCAGTTGGGGTCTCTTCTACCAGCACTACCCCTACCCGTCAAAAACCCAAGCCAACACCACCCAGCACTAAAGTGGAAAGACCCCTGCAGCGACAGAGGAATGTGAAGGAATCTGTGAGTACTAATGACAGGAGCTCAAAGGGAGTGAATGAGAAGCAGCAGCAAGCAGTGAAAAAGAGTGGTAAAACAACAAAACCCAAAGTAGCGACAACCTCTGGTGATTATTCTGATATAATTTCAGCAAAGCACAGCAAGGTGACCAAGAAAAGCAGTGTAGTTCCAGTGGAATCAAAACCATTTCTTCGGAAGGGTTCTCGAATGAGCCCTGGTGTTGGTCCCGTTGTTAACAAGACAAGAACTTCTCCTCACTCGGAGGAATCTTTGGGAAACAGCACAAATATGATTGAGACTCAAGAGGATGAGGTAATTGGTAGTGCCTCTGATCCTGTGAGTCAGCATCAAGAGCCAGATGTTGTGTCAGTCAGCCCTTCAAATGATGCTGTGGAACCAGAAGCTCTGGTAAATGATAGCCTGACATGTAGTGAGACACAACATGTTGACCCAGTTTCTCCTGATCGTAATGATGACTTAAAAAATGTTGCAGAATCATCATTGCAAGTTCAAGCTGAAGAAGAATCAACCATCTCCCCAAGTGCTTGGGTGGAAATAGAGGAGCATCAGGCCATGCCCCCTTGTAACAACGGCTCATCTCAAGTAACTACTTCAGCCAATGTTGCACCAGCTGGCCTGTCAAGTCCTCGTGTCCGTCATTCTTTGTCCCAGATGCTGCAAGAGGAAATTAACGGACCAGATAATATTGAGTGGGGAAATGCTGAAAATCCTCCTGCCATTGTGTTCCAAAAGGATGCCCCAAAAGGACTGAAGAGGCTCTTAAAGTTTGCTCGGAAGAGCAAGGGAGATGGTAATTTGACTGATTGGTCTAGTCCGCCAGTTTTCTCTGAAGGAGAGGATGATGTTGACAGTGTACTCAGAAAGGCTTCGCTTCATACAAGGAACTATGAACCATACTCTAGTAAGTTTTCTATTTGACAAAAGCAGATGGTATTTCATATTGTAGTTGTGAAAAGTTAGACGTTTGAATGTTCATCTTTTTCCTCGTGCTATTAACATTTTGGATTTGTGCATGCAGCTCAATCAAATATTAGCAGATTCGACGATCAGAGTTCTTCACATAAGTCACAAGAGAACCGTGACGCAGCTGCAGGACCCGCAACTAAAGGTTGTCTTCCCACGCGACTAGAGTATACACAGTATCGTTTTCTTTGATTTGTTTTTCTTGCAAATTTTTCTACACCTGCATACAGAATTTCAACGCGCCAATTCTAATTCGCTTAATAAGATTCCAACGCTACTATCTTTGTGTTTCAGCTGCAACAAGGTCATTCTTCTCTCTTTCAGCGTTTAGAGGCAGCAAACCAAATGAAATGAAGTTTCGCTAATCCTAGAGGCGCATGTGGAGTACCGGAGTCAGATTCTGCGAAACCTTCAATTTTTCGTTCACTGTCGTTGTAGCATACTAGCATGCATGATGCATTCATCCCTATACTTGTGGCATTTCTTTTTACTTCTTTTCTTGTGTTAGTACTGTGTTGCCGGGTCTTTGTACATGCTATATGCCCTTGTTCTGTTGTTCTCAGAGATTTAAACAGAGCTCTTGTTCTTAACCCTTATGCTTCGGATGTCAAAGCGACTACAGATCGGTACATTGGCATCAATATGAATGCTTTGCGTATCTTGGCATCAATACGAATGCTTTGTGACAGAGGATGTCTGTTTCCTAAGTTCTTTACAAAATTACATAGTAAAATGCCGACTTCGTCTTCATTATTTGCGTCACCCGAATTGCGAAGAGCACGTCATTTACCAGTTTTCTCTTGGGCCTTTTTGTGCGTGCGGATGATCCTTGCGCCCAAGAATTTATCTACATGTGCGGTCGGTTGGGAAAATTCTTGGGTGCGGAGGTCAACCACACGCACCACCCCATCCTCTTGTATTTTGATCCTACCCACCCCCGGTCACACCAACTTGCGTCTAGCGCGGCGTCCAGACTGAAGAATTTCGCATACATGTTGGAAAAATATCATAGTTGCAACCTAATACCATATCCAAATCTTATCCAGGTAGATCTCGGTTGCAACCTCACATCTTGTTTCACGTAGATGGCGGCTTATGAATCGAAGGAGACGATGCAAAACGAATGCTAATTCGTGCAACAATGTCGAGAGGTGCCGAGACTCAAAGAGAAATTATCCATCGAAACTTATATCTACATGTAGTATTCTCAACAGTTTTTAAAATTAATCAGTCTGTGATGAGTTAGATATTGCAACAGAATCAGGGAAGTTGGTCCTTACAAGAACAGAAGAGATCAGACCGAATCATGCTTTCATGTGAGTTGGTCCTCCAAAGAACTGATGTGCTTTTCCCTCCTCAGAAATCGAAGGTACGGGAAAATCACGTACGTATGAGACCCATAATAACATGAAAATATTTGATACAGTCGTTTTATGCTGGCCGCGGCAGCACAGTCACCCAAGGATAACTGAAGAGATGAAAGCTTCACAAGTTCATATCCAATGACAATGTGATTAGGGTTATAGAGCTTCTCCAGGATCTGCCAATTGCCAACGCGAATGTGAAAACGTCAATTGGAATTATGCACGAGAAAAATACACCAAGTGACTAGTGAGATATTTTTATAAAAACCAAAGAAGATCTACTTCATTTTAATTCACAAATAACTATCTATGAATACATATCCTTGCAGAATTTAGATCTAATCAACACTAATGCATAAAGTTCAGGATGATATGGCTTGTGTACGACAAGAATTTTACCTCGATTGATGCTTTGCAATGTTCCATGGCGGGTTGTAACTCTCCGACCAAACAAAATGCCTGAGCAAGATTGTCTTCCGCCTGCAAATGTCGAATTATTTTAGTTAACCGTATACAAATAAAAGTTGCACATTCAAATGATATAAACAATGGCCAAGTAGCTCCTTAGATAAAAACGTAGAGTTAAAGATCCTAATGATTTTAGTGATGATAAATTTCTAAGATACAAAAGGGTGGTCAGAACTCACTTCTGCAATGCTCCTATTATATGCAAAAAATGTTGATCTCAGCAGACCAAGAGAACTTAAAGCATCCAAAGGTACGGTACTAGAAACATCTTGTGAGACTATTGCATCCTGTAGTCTGTCAAGAAATGAACAGTCAATACTCCAGCACGCATAGTGAACATAGAAAATAGGCACTCCGGTAATTTGGAAAGATAAGAACCACTTTTCAGACAGTGTTATACCTTCTGATGCACATCCGAGCTTTATCTGCAGCTGCAGAGGAAGATTCCAGATCACGATAAGAACCACATTTTAAACAAAAGCCCGGATTAATGTCGAAAACATTATTGGGTTGCACATGAGGAGCCAGTTTATTGATCTCATCAGTATTGAACTCTTCAACCTGTATGATCATAAATGAAAATCAATAAAAAAAATTCAGTTAAGGACCACATGAAAAGAACCGAAAGTGACTTGGGAGATCATACATTCCTGAGATATATAGTTATTTACAATACCTGAAGATGAGGCTCCACACTACTAGTGCTGATGATACTGGGCAAATACTTAAGTTTCTCTCTTTCAATGTTAACAATGCCGGTATCCAAGACTATGCCGGAACAATTTGGTTTGACACAGTGAAAACCATTTAGGGCCAGGTCGGAAAAGTTCACATTTAAACAACCCCTACACTGACATCGAAATGAGTACTCATCTTCCAGAAACTTGACACGGTCCTTACAGTCCCACTGCCCAATCTGTATAAACAAAACTTAGTTTATAGTAAGAACAGAAATTTGTAGTGTTTCACCATGTAGAAAGGGCCCTTCGGAAGGGCTACCTGCATTGATACACAATTACATATACAGCTCCTTCATTGACAAGATTCAACATCACCATAGCATTTCATGGAAGAACATCATAATCTTATTCCATATTAGAAAAACTGAACAATATAATGGTAACTGGGCATACCTGTGGACCATATGAAAATTCCAAAGGAACCCCCGATGCGACAAATTCTGTTGTTCGTATAAAGAGAGTGCGTAAAAGGAAATATGCATGGATGTTTGGCTGACAAGAATGGTTGAACAGACTTCCGGATAAATAGATTGCTTGACCTACTTTGACCTATATAAGTAGCAAAAATAATGTTGCAGATAGATCAGAGGGCATAATATTTATGAATTGAGGTTCGATGTACATAAACAGATCAACTGATCAACACAAGCATCTTTTACATAAATTATCACAAGTGTCACAAATGAAAATAGCCACTTCATAAAGATCGTTCAACGCAAGAGCAGTGAACAAGGATGGCAAGGATGGTCAGGAAAAGAGGAGAAACAAACAAGAACAAATAAAAACAAAAGCATACCATAAATGCGAACCTGTTCCATATTACTAGTTAGACCTTCTCCCCAAGGTGTAAGCTTTCCAAATTGATCTTCTAACCCATGATAATCAATGGATTTCATACGAACAATTGTCATAGAGTTCACCCTAATTTGGGATATAAGTATGACAATCTGCAACAACAGGGGAATGGAACCTCATATAACAGATGACAATCAAGATGTGACATATAAAATCCTTTTGAAATATAGGTCATCCAAGTATTTACAGATGTCAAAAAAAAAGTTCAATATTTATTACAATCTCTGAAATGATAACATAATTTGGTGATGATACCAATGAACAAATTTAGGATCTGCACGTGCACCTTGCATTTATGAGAGCATTGGGTTTGTACGTGTGTGTGTGTGTAAGTGAGTGAGAGAAAGACTGAGAGATAGAGAGGCGACCTGTGAAATAGAGAGCCCATTTATTGGTAATTCAAAACCATCGGAATGCTGAAGACAGTATAATAATACAGCAGAATATATATGTAATTCCAACTTCGTTTCTGGAGGCATTTTCGAATAATGATGAGAAAGATCCTGCAAGAAAAAATAGAGGTCATTAGCTACAAGTAAAATCTATTCATGAGATAGTGATATGATAAATTGAAATGAAAGTTAGTACTGTGGACAATATAATAAGTATATGTACCGAAATTTCACTAAGATGAAAAGTATCAGTGGAACCTCTTCTTTTGATCACAGACTTTACTAGCACTCGGCCAGCCAAAACTATCTCTGATGGCAATACTGCTGGCCAGTGTACACCTTTACATTCATGTTTATGTTCAGGAATGTGCTCAGTACCTGTTTCAGGTTCAACATTTAAAGTGGTATCTGCAATGTACTTTTCAAGATCGGCTGACAGATTTTCAAGAATGTTTTGATTGCTGGGGTAATCCCAGCACATTTTTCCTCCTGCTTGTATACGGCATTTCTGGGAGCAATACAATGGTGTTGAACATGATGTACATGGGACTTTATCCGCGGGTAGCTCATTCAAGCAGTAGTGGCAGTGAGTTTCCCGACAAGGCTTTAATATTATCTGCAAAACACCAGGCCAAAATTTCATCCATCAGTATTGCACAGAAATGCACCAATCCCTCCCTTTGGGAAGGGAAAAGAAGACAAGGCAGTGGACCACACCACAAATATAGCATCAGGATTCAAGAAAAGCTGAATAAAAAGGAAATCTACTTGGACTGAAACACTAAAATCTAAAATTAAAGGAAATTAACAAGATTAAAAAGTAAATAATAGCAAATATGAAAGAGATGTCAGTTCATACCATTGCAAAAGGGTCTTCTGTATGTACCAAGGAGGCTTGAGGAAGGTCACTGGTTGAAGTCATACCCCTTCCTTTCTCTGGTGTGGTGACACATTGTAATTCCATTTGGCGCAGTTCATCTGGTGGATTACAACGTACTTTAATTAGGTCATTAGTACTTGCATCCCCAAGATGAGTTACGACTAGCTTTATTAGAAAGAAAATAACTGTTGCGAAGTTTAACCAGTAAAACAAGCTGCACAGTCACAGGTATCTTAGAAAAACTGGAAACCATGTAAAGACTGCATTAAGAGTTTTAATAACAAAAGTACACTAGAAATGAGACCATTGGCCACTGCTACATCCTAACGTAAGTGTGAAAAATCCATCAGCTTAAGTGAATATAATGTAAGACACACAAATATTATGAAATAACGAATACTCCAAGCGAGTTATATCATTTCAAGCTGTTAGGCGTCAACATGGATTCATATTTGTAGCTTTTGTATGTCTCCAAATTGTTATTTATTCATCTGTTGTTTTAATCACAGGGTTTAGAAAAACGTATTGGGGCCAATCTCTAAAATTATCTTGAGAAACCATGGAATGATTATTCATCAAAAGTGAGCAGTGACTGTCAGTCCAGAGGTCAAAAGATTTGAATATAGTCACATACTTTAATACTTAACAGTGTTAATATCTTACCGAAAATACTTGAGTTATTCTCGTTATCTTGTTCTGATGGATTCATACTTTTATGCTGATCTGAAATTATCTTCATCTCACTTTCTATCTGTCTCTTTCCACTCATTGACAACTCCAGAACCTTAGCAACATCCAAGTCACGGATTGCATCCTCATAATTTCCGATAGAAGCATTTGCCTTGCCCCTTCTATACCATGCCTGCAGCACATACAAAAAATGTAAATTTGGAAAAACTAGCGCAACTCCTTTTGTTACCCTTGTTCTATAGTCACAAAGGAGTCAAACTCAAATCCACGCTACAAAACACGAAATAGCGCAACACAATAAAAGCATTTCACCTTTGCATAGTTTGAAGAAGTTTGAAGTGCCCGATTGCAGTCTCGTACACACTCCCTCAGAAGACCCAGTTTCTAAAAGAAAACATATAGCAGTAAGCAATGAAATCTGTCGAAAAAGCTTTGAACTTTTAAGTTTGGTGCATACACAATTACCCACATATCTAAAGAATGAGACTTACCTGCAACACAGAAGCCCGATTTGTATACAAAGTAGCAACCAGATTTCTGTCTTCATCTACATCCATAGGAGCAACTCTCAATGCCTGTGTGCCCCATGCCAATGAAAAATATATACAAACATAATATAGAATTAGCAATGCCTACTGTTTAGAGAAGTAATCTCAAATACAGAAGTACCTGGGTATAGCAATCCAAAGCTTCAGCATAATCACTTCTCAAAAAGCACTTATTGCCCTTTTGCTTCGCCTCCAAAGCAGCTTCTATGTTCTTTCCACAGAGAGCTACTTCAGGGTCCGCTAAGTCCCTCACCATCTGATAAAATCCCACAAATTCCAATCAATTTCTTATCTGATTTCTTCTGTTCCTGTTTCCTTTTCGAAGCTCGCAAATTTCAGTGTATAAAGATATCGACTTACTTGGTGAAAGGGCTCGAAGTGGAGGAGAAAATCGGCGAGAGAAGAGCAGTTTCGAGGAAGATCGTCGGCGGTGCTGGCGGCGATCGATCGCTTTAGGGTTTCTGGAACCAGAGACTTCAGCTTCTCCATGAGAGCGGGTTTTTGAGCTTTGGAACTTCACCCAACGGCTATTTGCTACCCGCCGAACGGCCACGCCGCTTTTGCTCCGCTTTTCACACACGTGTGAAGCCAGTTTCTTTCATTTTTTTTGGAAATCACACGTGATGTGAAGTAACCACGAAGGCCGTTGGCTACTCAAATGAGAAGTAGGAGTTTGTACTTAAAATCGTTCATTTGTCGACATACAGAATTTTGTGTTTATGATTTAAGTCATTTATATTATAAATCAGTCTATAAGAGCGCCTTTACAAAAAATCAACTAAAATTAAGGCCTCATCCAATTATATAAAAACAGGTGAACGAAAATAGTAAAAGCATTAGGAATAATATGTATTTACTATAATAGGTTGATTAAACAACCTTAGTTTTAAAGGAAAATTAATGAAAATGACTTGAAAATTTTGACATTTAACGATAAGGATAAAATAAAAGGAAAACTAATGAAAATAGCTTGAAAACTTTGAGTTTTAATGATAAGGACAAAATAAAAGGTAAAATGAATAGTACTAAAATTGACTTTTTAGAGTAAAATTGTGATTTTTCATTAAAGTGAACAGTACCGTGAGCTTTTCGTTTAAACTCTCTAAAATAAAAGGTAAAATGAATAGTACCATGATTGACTTTTTAATGTAAAAATGTGATTTTTCGTTAAAATGAACAATACGAGAGCTTTTCGTTAAAGTTCTCTAGTTTTAATTCATTTTTTTGCAGAGATGATATTTATAAGGTGATTCATTATATGAACAGTTATGATCATAAACACAAAGCTCTGTATTAGAACACGAAGAATTTTAAGTAAAAGATTCTACTCATAGTAGCCAAGCATTGTTACTTGCTACTGTGTTCCCTGAAATTAGAAAAAGGGGGGGGGGGGGGGGAGTCAAGGTCCAGTTGTATCAAAGAGAAGTGCAGCAACCCGAAATACCAAATCAAATTTCGAATCGCATTTTAACCATGTTTAGTACAACAAATCAATGTTTTGCACTACTTGATTCAACATGTTTTTATGGTACAACAACATATGTAATTCCGTAATGCTTCATTTGATTACACTCCCCTTAAAATCCCTCGTCCAAACACAAAGCTGAGAAACAAAATCCACAAAATTTATACGAAAATCATAAGATTCTGTTGTTGTAACAAAATCCATATTACAAACACAATGCTTTCCACTAAGCCCAAACTCTTTTTCTGGGCACAAGATCTGATGTTTTTATGTCATCTATTCTGGCAGCCACGATGAAATCATTCATGCTCAATCCTCCTGCAATCAAAGTTACCTGTTAGCCCAATCAAAACTTTCTAAAGTTAAGCGTGTGTGGACGTAGCCTCATTGGACGTCACCTGTGTTAATTTAGAATATCGCTTGTATTAAAAAAAGTAGAGACGTTGTAACAAGATGTTTTACCAATGGAAGATGTCCATAGCTCTGCTCTAACTTGGTTGGGTTGCTCCAAGTGAAGGTTTGGGAAATGCCCTGCAGAATCCACAACCTTATAAATCCTGTTGATGAGTTCAACCCCACATTGATAATCTCTCAACTTCCACAGGCACTGCAATTTCAGCCCACCTTCTCCAACTATCAATCTCCACCCAATAACCTACAGAAAACAAAAGGCACATTTCAACTCTACAAACACAACCGAAGCAGGGCGGGCGTAGCCATATTGGTTGGAGCGGATGTGCCAAGTTCACCCAAAGTCCGAATCCCCCTCGCGCCCGCAGTTTGTATTGTATCAAAAAACAGACAACCCACAAAGTCCTGAACTTTGAACAGAACCCAAAAGGGTCCCCTCCCTCAAGTGAAGTTGATATTTTTCGTTTATGATAAAAGAAAAAAAGACAGAGACTGAAAGGGTAATTTCATCGAACACCATATGGGCATCTCATATAAAATGGGCATGTACGTGAAGAATCGAATTGACCTTTCTGAGGAGCTCCTTGGCATCGTCCTCCGCCATAGGAGGCTGGAGGGGAGAGACGGGGCTGCAGTCTAACTGGGACAGAGAGAGAGCAGACAAATTGGGGATGAGGATTTTGTGGTCGGTGTTGCCGCTGCCCAGCACCTTCTCACCAAACCCACTCGCTATCTCAGCCGGAAAGGGGTCTCTGGCACCGAAATCCCCCAGCATGTCATTGCCCAGAGCCTGAGTTCGCAGGCCGAGTCGAACCCGAGTTGGAACGGTGGTTAAGGTGGGTAGGTAGTGGTGGCGGCGGTGAGTTGGAAGGGAGAGATGGGGTAAGGAAAGGATGATGGTAGCCATGGCCATGGGGGATGTGCAGGCAGAGTGCTGCTTTGAGGGTCGTTTGGATTGGTGTTTGCTTATCTTGGATTCCAGGGAAAGGTCGGTTCTCAGTGGCTGGATAAAACCCACGTCATTAACTAATGGTATTATGTTTTTTTATTTTTATTTTTTTCAATTTTAAGAAATCATGTTTTTGCTATAAAGGTGCGTTTACTAATCCGTAATCAAAAGGGAGAGAATTGAATTGAGGAGGAATTGAATTGAGAAGGAATTGAATGAGGTGGAATCAGAATCAGATTCTTATAAAAGTCGTTTACTAAAACTTTATGAAATCGAAATATGAATGATATAAACTGTTTACTAATTCATATGAATCGGAATGAATATTAATGTGATTACTAAAATATCCTTGTGTTAGGTAATATATAAATTTTTTTGGATTTAGGGCTGGTTTGGTATTGCTGTGCTTTGAAAAAAAGCTGATTTTGCTGTGCTGTGAGAATAAGCGGCTGTGAAATAAAGCAGCAAAGTGTTTGGTAAACTTTTTTGTAAAAGTGCTTTTGAAAAAAAAAATAGTATTATAGTGTATGGTAAACTTTTATGTAAAACAGATGTGAAAAAAAACAGATTTTTCAAAGCTGGGTTTTGCAGCTTCTTGTTTTTGGCTTTTTTTACCCAAAACTGTGAAAAAAAACAGAAGCTGAATGTTTACCAAACACAAAAATAGCTCTAACTTTTTTTGATACCAACTTTTTCAAAAAACACCTTAGTACTAAATCAGGTCTTAAACATCCGAAAACAGGGCCAGCCAGAACAAAAGGGCCATCAGTTTCTCTCTGTGCCGATACCAGCCCTCGTTCTGCCGCCGCCACCACCACACACAAACTCTTTCTATCGATACCAACCCTCTGTTTCGTTTGCATCTCACCAGCTCTTCCACCGAAGCACCTCATTCGCCAATACCAACTCGCATAGTACTTCCTAATTCACCCTGCAATCATGACGCCCAATCCCTATTCCACCAAATTTGACCTTTGTCTTCACCAAATCATACACAAAATAGAAGATAGAATTGTTACCATATCTTATTGTCATATATAAGGTGGGTTGTGCTGGGAAAGTGCTATAATGGGTTGCCGGTGTGTGGATCAAGATGGGTCAGTGGTGGATGACTATGGACAAACAGAAAGCAAAAACCCACTGTGGTGGCTAACGGACGAGATTGAATGGTCGACTCGGCGGATGAGTCGAATCAATTTTGGTGTTCTTGCTGGTATGTGTAAGTTCGGTGTCGTGGTGGTGGTCAAGGTGTACGGAGTCGGCGGAGGAGAAACGAAGGAGAGGGTGCGCTACTGGTGACAGGTACAAGGGTATTTTGGGTAGAAATGTTTGATTACAGAAGAAAGCTTTCTCCGGGAATTCAATTACCACCTCCATGTAGGTAATTGAATTCCGGAAGATTAAGGAATTCGATTCCGGATTTTAAGTGGGTCCCACTTACTTTTTCATTCCTTACATGTTAGTAAACACCGGAATGCTTCGGGAGGAATACGATTCCGTTTCTTTCCATTTCATTCATGTTTGGTAAACGTGCCCTAAGTGATTTTGGGTATATGTATTCGAACATAGAAAATCGGGTACAAAACATATATGCTTAAGGCTTATTTTTAGTTACGTCTCTTAGAACTCGATTTTAAACTCATTTGATTCATGTAACTCAAAATTTGCTCTATATTGCCTTAAATCTGTTAATTTCTTATGTGAGTTTGATTTGTGTGTGCCAAGTTAAACAAATTTCATTTTTTTTTTTTTTTCATCTCTTCAATTTCTTTTAAATTTAATATTATATAATTATTGAATGTTAATGTACAATGTTATTTATAATCAAATGTATTTCACATATGATATAGTCTTATTGGGTGTTGGGTCTCACATATGTTCTAAGAGTCAACCTATAATTTTCAAGGAGAAGAGAGAGTCTACAAGTCAAAGTGGAACGAATTTTGAGTTTCAATGAAAAAAATGGTGACTTTTGAGTTGCATAAGCAATGTGAGATAAAAATAAAGTTCCAAGAGGCGTAATTAAAAATAATTTTTTTTTTAATTACTTGAATTACAAACTTCCAACATATGTTAAGAAAATGTTCATTGATATTGAACTATTGTGCAATTATCTCACTTATGACGAGATTTTAGTATTGTTCCTCCTCAGAATTGTGGTAGTGATTATTTTATCAATTTCTTTTATGTTTTGATTCAATTTTTTTACAGGGTTAATTAGTTTGAAAGTGTCTACCAAATCAAACTGCAAAATTAAAATAGAGAAAGGCTAGAGATACCAAAATCTTCACTAAATTTGTGCACCAAATGATGCGCATGTATATTTTACACCACATAAATTTTTATGGGACATTTTGATATAGGCGTCTCGTTTTTTTAATTTTTTTTAGACTAAACATATACTCCTTTTAGAAATTTGATCAAACATTTTCCTAAAATTTTGGTTATTAATTTTAGTTTTTCACATAAGTTCAACTTTGTTTAGAATTTTAGTTTTTCACGCTTCTCCTGGGCATTTCATTTTCATTTTTTTTTCTTTACCTATTATCCCTATATTTATGCATTTATTATCCATCTCTATGCTTTTGTTTTTATTGTTTGTTATAATTTTTATTTTTTGTGTGAATATAGTAGAACACTTATAGAAAATTTGTCAGATTTGATTATTTGAAAAGACCGAGCACATAATAAAGATTTGTTTGATTATACAGCTACGTCTAGTTACCTATAATATGGATACATTTAGTTTTATAGTGGATTTGATTTTTTGTATTTCTTAATACATTTGGAATGTAAATGTACCAAAAAGGTTATCTGATAAAGACATTTGGTTTTGTAATGGATTTCAGATTTTTTGTTCATTTGGTCTTTTAGTACATTTGGAATCTAAACTTACCAAAAGGGTTGCTTGACAATGGGTACATTTGGTTTTATGGTACATTTGGTTTATCGGTACATTTGAAATCTAAACGTACCAAAAGGGTTACATAACAATGGGTACATTTGAATTTTTGGTACATTTGGTTTCTCGGTACACTTGAAAACTAAACGTACCAAAAGTTGGTACTTTTGTTCTCAAATGTACCATAAGTTTTAAGTATATTATATATATATATATATCATATTTATACGTGAAAAAATACGTATTGAAAACTTTTTATTGAGACACTTTTAATCGAAAGAGAACTTTTTTTTTATTTAAAAATACTGATAATAAGGAAATGAGGAATTAGTTAATTTTTTTTTATTTTATTAAAAAATGTCATTTAATACGTAAAAGGGGATTGACGAAATTAAATTCCTATATTATAGGCAATTAGTTGCTAAGCTATCTTATGCTTCTAAATAAATGCATTTATTTTAAATGAAAACTAATGAAAAAGATTTGAAAACTTTGAGTTTTAACGATAAGAACAAAATAAACGGTAAAGTGAATAGTACCAGGATTGACTTTTTAGTGTAAAAATATGGTTTTTCGTTAAAGTGAACAGTATCAGGAGCTTTTCGTTAAAGTTCCCTTAAATTAATGACATAGAAATTAAATAAATAGAAAGTTATTGAGGTGACAATTGATCAAAGCACCTTAATCAAATCTTTAAAAAGGATGAATATTTAATCTAATATATAGGAAATTCTAATTTTCTCAATTTTTATTACACAAATTTAGTGCATGAATTTTGTGTCTTTCGCATTATTCATTAAAATATTCTAAACCCTATGTGAGGAGCATTCATCAGTTGATTGGTAAGAGGAAAAAACAGAAAAAAATTAAAAAGTATACTTTTATTATCAAACAATAAAAATGAAATTTATTAAGGGGTATACTATCTACACACATTTTTTTACTTCTCACACACACCTTGTTAATTTATATCCTTTGATCTTCTTTGATTCAGTCAATCTGATGGCCGCAAATTAAAATGGTGTATATGAAGTAAAAAGGGGTGTGTGGATAACACACACCTTTTTCAATTCCACTTATTTATGGACGACTAATGCTAGGGAGACCAAATTTTTTAAATTAAATTTGCAAGTCAAATGATGTGGTTGTAGATGATTGAATTATTAATTAAGTGTCGATTAATATGCTTATTTCGTTTTGGTGAAACGTCATTTGTTTTGCAATTTGGTCTCCTTAACATTATTCTTTATGGATATACCACCTCTGTGTCCTTTCTTCCTCTTTTGCAATAGTCATACGCTCACCAATACATGGAATTCAACTTATAAATTATTTATATTAAATATTCTAATTCTGATAGGATTGGCCACTGTCTTCTATGGAGTGGTGATGCCTGCATAAATTAAATAAGATTTACTTGAAGTTACAAGGGAGGGAGAGTATATGGAGTGCAAATTCAGTAAGAATAAGTAATGATAGAGAAACTTAATTTATAGATAAAATCTTGTAAACTAAATAACAAGGAAGTTGACAATTAGATTATTACTTAAACATTGAAAAACGTGCTCATTTTTTTATTGGTGACATATCACTTAGTTTGCAAATTTTATCTACAAATTTAGTCTGTCTTGCACTACTCAAGAATTTAAAGGTTTTCACTTAAGTAGGTCAAGGAAAAAGTATATGGAGTGCAAGTTCAGTGGGATTGGATATTCAAATGAGTTAGGAATGAGGATTGGAGATTAAGAAGTACAAAAAAGCGAACGCTTTCGCTATCTTATATCTATCTTGCAAAAAAACAGAGAATTAGATAGAGACCTCAATTATAAAATACAAGCTGGATGGATGAAGTAGAAGAATACATCGCGTGCGTTGAACGACCGTTGAATGCCACTAAAGCTCAAGGAAAATTTTATAGAAAGACAATAAGGCCAACAATGCTTTATTGTATGGAATGTTGGGCGGTGAAGCACTACACATACACAAAATGAGTGTAACGGATATAAGAATTCTTCGTTAGATGTGTGGACACATGGGAAAGGACAAAATTAGGAACGAGAATATCCGAGATAAATTAGGAGTAGCCAAATGAAGATAAGATGAGAAACAATCGGTTAAGATGATTTGGACATCTAAAACGAAGGCCTACAGACCCTTCGGCTACAAGATGTGATTACAATGTTGGTGCTTAAGATTTTGCAGCTGCATTTGATCCAAGCTTCATGTTTCCTTACAATTTCGAGGGTTTGTTCTTAGTTTGTAATGTAGGGCTGGAATTAAAACAAAGCTAATAGGTTAGATGTGTGTCACATGTCATAACAACTCACTTATAAGTGAGCATGTGTTGTCCATGTGAGTGTGTAAGTTGGATGAATGTGTGCGCCTCCAACGGCTATAACTCACCCTCTATTTCCATTTTCTCTAAGCATCAATTCAGTTACACCTAAATCGAAGTCAAGGAGCTATGATTATGAGTTTCTTGCATCACTATTCTTCCATGCTCTTAGAGTAGAGATCATCATCTCATTGATTTTTCTGCTTGAATGATTTGCTCTGATACCTCTAATACTACACACAGATCATAAACACTAATATATGAGACATAGACTCAGGGACAAAGGGGTAGAGGAAGACCTAGGAAGACTTGGAAAGTGATCTAAGAAAATACTTGGACTACTTGGACCTAACGAAAGATATAGCACAAAACCAAGCGCAGTGGCATTCTTGGATTTATATAGTCGACTCCACTTAGTAGGATAAATTTTTTTGTTGTTGTTGTTGTGAAGGGGAGAGAGAGAGAGAGAGAGAGAGAGAGAGGGAGAGAGAGAGAGAGAGAGGGGGGAGAGACTCACTGCCACACTTGAAGCTGTGAGGGACACACTTTCCGCAATGTCGAACCTGCTGAATGGTATATGCTGGACGGAGATCAAATTAGTGATCTTGGGAGTAACGTGGGGGCAGAAGTACTCGAAGTGCATAAGCCTAAAGCGTTGGCAGCAGTATGCGGAAGCTTTCTGCCCCATGAAAACTCGCTTGCACGCACTGATCAGAATGTTGTTCTCCTGCTTGCACTGGCTAGGGCTCGTATCCGCCTCCGCCGCCATTACCATGTATAATATGATGAACCCTAATAGTAACACTGTTGCCACTTGCTGCCTCATGATATGATATGTTTCTGCTGATTTCTTTTTTCTTTTTTCCCTTCTCTTTCTTAATTGATTTTTCAATTATTTAGGTTGTTGTGGCAACTGTAGCAATACCCCATTTTATAGGTTGAGAGAGGATGGATGGTTCAATAATTTAGGGCAACCAGTCAACCAAGACTACCGACGCTTGGATATTTTTCATTGTAAGGAGGGAGATATTTTTCAGTATGCTCAAAACACAAGGTTGTATACTACGTGTTATTATATATACAAGTGGTGAGATACTTGTGTTAAAAAATAAAATTTTCCTCTATTTATATAATGACATGTGGTTAGTGGTGGATCTAAAATTTTAATACAAGATAATCCCAATATAAAAGCTTAAAAAAAGAGATGAAAATAACATTGAAAAAATAAACGACAAATTACAATTTTTCATTCATAATCTTTGTGCAAAATAATCACAAGCTACAAAAACTAAATTTGTCCACAATAAGCTTTTATAATTTAAAAACGTATCATGATAGTTGATTATCAATTCAGAAAAAAAAAAAAATATTTCTCAATGTAAATAAATAACCTATCATTTAATGTTAATCACCCATTTTGTTGCATAATAGATTGAAAATGGTGTCTACTCAAAAGTCATTTGATTTGTCTTTTATTTATATTTAAATGCTTTGACCTTTTGAACTTAAAAAGTGGTGCTACTAGCATGCTAATAAATGCTTTTTAAATGTTGGTCTGCAAGGTCTCTCATGTTCTGTGCTTTTAATTTTTTTTTAATAGATTGGCTAAAACGATATTTTTTGGCCAAGTCATTAAAAAAAAAGTGTCTTCTTCTTCCTCTTGTTGTTTTGCAGAACGTGCAACTGCCATGGTTGCTCTTCTCTGCCACCACAGCCCAAATTTGGGTGGTCATCGAAGGTCCTTACAGCCACTTATCCGAGCTTCCGGGTGATCCCAAAACCACTCCAGTCCCTTAATAGATCTGTCTCTGCAAATGTTGTACCATCCTTGTTTCGGGCAATGAAAAACTTCTCCTTAGGAGGGCCATTAGGAAGAGAGATTTTTCACAGGACAGTATCATATGGTATTATACAAGTAGAGGAATTTTTTTTTCTTCTAAGAATTCTTCCACTTGTGCAATGACATATGTACCCGTATTTTGGACACACACTGAAAAATCTATCCATTGGGACCTACCGGGTCGATGTGAAGGGCACGGGTCAGTCAACCATTGGAAATGGTTATTCCAACTTCTAATTCAAGAAAAAGGTTTTAGTTAGCGAACTAAGTTGATTGTTAAGAGGAAAAAATAGACACTTTGAAAAGAATAAGGTAAGTATATTTTTATTATCAAACAATAAAAATGAAATTTTTTAGTTCCACTTATTTATGGATACTAAATAATACAATTTTCGCATCCTTTCTTCCTCTCCTGCAACACTCATGTGCTCACCAGTACATGAATTCAACTTCAAAGTATGTAATTCATATTATTGTATTAAATATAACTATATATACTGATTCTGATAGGATCGACCGCTGTCTTCTATGAAGTGGTGATACCTGCATAAATCAAATAAGATTTAGTCATCAAATCAGCTAATTATATACACTAATTACATAATATCAGAGAGACAGAGAGAGAGGGAGAAGGAGAGACAGAGGGAGAGACTCACTGCCACACTTGAAGTTGTGAGGGACACGCTTTCCGCAAGCTCGAATCTGCTGAATGGTATGCTGGACGTTGATCAAATTAGTGAGCTTGGGAGTAACGAGAGGGCAGACGCACTCGAAGTGCATAATCCTAAAGCGTTGGCAGCAGTACGCAGAAGCCTTCTGCCCCATGAAAACTGGCTTGCATGCACTAATCAGAATGTTGTTCTCCTGCTTGCACTGGCTAGGGCTCGTGTCCGCATCCACCACCATCACCACGCATAATATTACGAACCCTAATACCACACTGCTGCCTGCTGCATGCCTCATGATATAATATATATGTTTTTGCTGATTTCTTCTTTTTTTTCTTCCTTCTCTTTCTTTATTGATTTTTAATTACTTTGGGTTTTAGCAACTACACCAATACGCATTTTTATTGGTTGTGAGAGAGAGGAATCAGAGGATGGATGGTTCAATAATTTAGGGCAACCAGTCAACCACGTCAACCTTCGGCTTGAATATTTTCCTTTGTTAGGAGGGCCCCGCCGACCTCTGGGTCGATGTGAAGGGCATGAGTCAGTCAACTATTGGAAATGGCTACGTACCTGACTTGATCATAAGTTTTCCGAACTTGGTATTGTTTATTCCAACTTATAATTCAAGTTAAGGTGACTATTTTAGAAGTGGGACTCTTCATGAATTTTCTATCACCATATTTTTTGCACAATATTTAATAATAATGGCATATAAATTGACGTTAAATTGTGAGATGACAGAGAGTCTATCTGGAAGAGTCACACTTTGAGAGAATCCTCTTACTTAACCACTCATATCCCAAATCATTCTCAAAACCAAAACCTAACCCCATAAAAACCAAAGATAAGATACCAAAACACACGAAATGTTGTCCACATAGGTAGTGTATAAGAGAACGAGGAAAAGTAGGAGAAAGTGTGTAAAGTGCTTGACATGAGCGAATGCATACGGTATGGAACTGGGTCCTGCTAGGAAGGGTAACCTTGCTAGTAGGGTGCAGGGATGGCCCAGGTCCAGTGCGGGCTAGGTAAACTATAAATTTATATAATTTGGATAAAAGTCAAAGAAATTTAAGTAGAACTAGTATTTTTGTGTTTAAATTAATTAGAAGGTCTTGAGTTCAAAACACCATGTGTCTTTACTTTCTAATTTTTATAAATTTCTTTTCATAAAAGTATAAATTTATATGGCCAAATGATAAAAAAGTTGGACTTGAAGTGGTGCTTTTTGTTGTTTAAAATTAACGAGAAGCCATGAGTTAGAAGTACTATTTGCATGTTTATTCTTTTCAATTTTTACGAATTTGTGTTTGGTTGTTAATTTTTGCTTTAATCACTAGCTAGTATCTACATGGGTCGCAATTTTTAAACATTCATTTCAATTCAAGTCTAACATTCAACAAAGAGTAATGCATAGGCCAATTTACAAATCATATGACGTGTCAGCAATAGGTTTAATTTAGTGCTCATTCATTGCTTATACATATCAATTAAAGACTCGAAAACATCATTATTTTTTTAGTCCCATATTGACTGGGTTAGTAAATAAGAAAAAATACCTCACGATTTATATAAAAAACACTTTAAAAGTTCAAAAAGAAGGAAAACAAAACTCATCATCTATTTACTTGTAAGCTCGGATTTTTTTGGTTCCTTCTTTTGATACAAAATGATTAGTTTTTACGTATTTCGAAATTATTGAGTTTGAAGTGTTTTTCTAAGTATAATCTTATTAAAGTCGGATCCTCTGCGCGCGTGCGCGCGCGGGGGGGGGGGGGGGGTGTGGTGATTCGGATGGTGATACGAAACCATTTGGGGGACTTCATGGCAGCTGCTGCAGGTCCCATTACGAGACCAACCTCTGCAATCCACACGGAGTTCATGGCTGCACGTCAGGCGGTGCTGCTGGTACAACATTGTTGGTCGGAGGATTGTCAAATTACTTTTGAAGGCGATGTTAGCTTGGGGATGGCTGCTATGAAGGGACAAGGGGATGATTCTTCCCCCTTAAGGCCTATAGTCAACGATTTGAGGTGCTTTCTTGCAGGAATGCCAAACTCGAGGGTCAGTCATGTTCAGCGGGAAGGAAACGAGGCGGCGCATCGACTTGCCTGGATGGGCCTTAGTAGCCCTCAGGAGTTTGTGTGGTTTGAGGAGCCTCCGGATTTGATATAGGACATTTTAGTCAGGGAGGGTTTGTAATTTTATTTGTTCTATTGTTCATGTGAGGATAGGTTTACTGTTTTCTCATTTTGTATGAATAGATTTCAAGGATTGTTTTCTGGACTGAAATTCGAGAGGGCTCTTATATTGTGATGGACTTTGCAACCTGGTTATCCCTAAATACAATTGAAAACCTAATAAACTTGTGGTTGGAACTTTGATACGAGTATATATAGAACAAAAGAAAAATTTTATTCGAACCCAATAATTTTATCTATATTAAGAAAGGATCGTGTAATATACTGGATAACATGTTTTCCTAGGCATTCTTGTAGAGATAATTAGTTGACTCTAGCTGTGTATATATTATACTCTTACTTTGGCAATGCAATGTTCGAAGGGTATTCAGTCCATCGCTTTCCATAGCCGTTCAATATACCACTGTAATATTCATTTTTTTAATAATCTCCACATCCAATATTTTTTTGGTATATTTTACATTCCAATTCGTTTTAAAAAAAAATAAAAACTAATGAAAATGATTTGAAAACTTTGAGTTTTAATGATAAGGACAAAATAAAGGGTAAAGTGAATAGTACCAAGATTGACTTTTTAGTGTAAAAATGTGGTTTTTCATTAAAGTGAACAGTACCGGGACTTTTCGTTAAAACTCCCAAAAAAAAAATTGTGTAGAGAGAAATTTTTTTTGGATTATTACAGTTTCTGCGTTCTTCTTCCCTTATTCTCCCCCGTAAAACTCGCCTATTCCCTTCACAATCTAAATTACATGTAAATTAATTCATCATTTAGCTAGGAAGAAAGCTAGCTAATAAAAAGAGACGTTTTATTCTTTAAGTATAATTATTTCGTGGGATTGATGCTACTCCTGGTCCTGGGTGGTGATGCCTGCAAATGAAAACAAAGGAGAAAGAGATCTGTTAAGCACATAAAAGAATTAATGTAGTTTAAATTAACTAGCTAATATGGATCAGATAGGGATTAATGTGGAGAGAACTCACTACCACACTTGAAGTTGCGAGGGACACTTCTTCCACAACCTTTAATCTGCAGAATTGTACGTCTTTGAGGGATAATATTGGCCAGCTTGGGGGTGACATGAGGGCAGATACACTCAACATGAGTAGGCCTAACAATTTGGCAGCAGTATGCAGAAGGATTGCGTCCTGGAAGTAGCGCTGTCCGGCAGTTTTCACGCATACGGTCCACCTCCTCCTTACACTGGCTCGGAGTCGTGTCCGCCTTTGCCATCGGAACCACCTCCCAAACACCACACTATAACAAGAATATGATCACGGCCAATGAACGTCCTGCCCTCATGATTTTCCCTGATATTTTTCCTTTGTTGTTTGAATTCCTTTTTTGTTGCTCCTGTTGCATTTTAGCAGTAGAGACTACTCCTTTTTATAGATTATCAATAATGCTATGTACATATAGGTTCATAAGATCACCCACTTGCGTCTGTGTAAGTGACCGAGTATCTTAACATTACTCTTTTGCTTTATTTTCGATAGGGGTTGAAAAGTCTAGTATATTTTCCACAGATGTATAAGTTAGGTACCAACCAAAAATCTTGGAAAAAAATTATTTTTAAAATCTTAATTGTTGAAATTGATCGTGATATTTTTGAGATTTGAACACTATATATGTTTGTGAATATTTAATCACTGTAAGTCGATATTTTAGCTAGCTAGTTTTCCAAAAATCTTTCGGCCGGCTGCTTGTAATGGCACAAGTCAATGAGAACTTCATAATGGAGTGTATTGAATTGTTGTATTAGATGACTTGATGTTCCTCTTTTAGTCGTGGAGAAATTCTTCAGTGGTTTGGAATATGGTCCAGTACACTAAATGTAATAATACAATTAGCTAAAAATTTAAAGAAATTTTTTTTAACTGATTGTATTATTACATTTTGTGTACTAAGTCGTGTCATCGACGCATTGAAAAATCTTTTTCAATCAGGCATCATTACTTAGGTAAATCAGAAAATATAGGAGAAAAAACAAGCAATTTGGAAAAAGAGAATTAGTAATGTGACGTGTTGTAGACAAAATTAATGGGTCATAGACTCCAAATTAAAATTGACTCGTTGTAGACAAAATTGACGTTTAATGGGCTAAAAATTGAAGGTTTTTTAATATTCACATGGGTTATTTATTAAAGGAGAAACTTGATATAGGTCCAATTTTTTGAGCCAATAGTAGGAATAGTCTAATTTATTAAAATAAGTTCAATTCCTTAAATCTTATTATTTTATTATCAATAATTATCTCTTAAATGATAAGATTTATTATAAAAATAAAATTTCTTCCTAATTATATCTTTGATTATTTTTTTTGTTTTGTTCTTTCTTGTGCTTTATCCCGTTTTAAACCCCATTTATAGATTTTATTTTTTATTTTTATAATCAACCTATATCATATGTTAATTATATTTATCTACCTATATGATAAATTCTTTTTTATAATCAAGTAAGATTCATGTGTCTTGCTTGTAGATATATTATGTTTTTTTCCTACCTTTTAGTTAAGTTTCATATCTTACTTATATGTATGATATACATTCATATATTTGTTACTTGAGTTAGAATAGAATGATTTGCAGATAGATTTATGTCAATATATTATTTTTTTTGTTATAAGATAATAATTATATTTTTTGGGGTTGAAAATTAATAATATTAGAAGATTTTAATTGATTTTTAATATTTTTAGAAAATATAAAATGAGCATTAAAAAAATAAATACATATAATTAGGTAATTGGACTCACTCCTAAAAACCATCTATATTTTTGGACTTGGATCTAAAAGCCCCTTTATTAAAAAATGGCTTAAATGTCAATTTAGTTTCTTTATTTTCAATTTAGTCAAATTGATCCTTGGGTTTATATTAGTTAGTCAATTTAAGACAATTTGTTAAAATTGACATGTGCCAAGCATGTGAGAGGACAAAAACATGATTTCACGTACATCCACTAAACATATACGATGTTTATCTTTAGAAATTGACGCTTAGATCAATTCACTTGAGTACTATGCGATTTAGGTCATGTCAGTTTTAAGTATCTTGTAACGAATTGTCTTAAATTGGTTAGCTGATGTAAACACAGAAACCAATTTGACCATATTGAAAACACAGTGACTAAATTGATTGTTAGACTAAAACACAAGGACCAATTTGACATTAAAGCCTTAAAAAATAATCAAACTATGAATACACTTATTTTGTAGCTCTACAAATTTTTTAGGAGAAATCACGAGGGTATAAGGGTTGCAAGCTTAAATTTCAAGGAACAACAATTTTTGGAATTCACTAGAGATAGGGACACAATCGAAAATGTTACTTGATTAATGATTGAAAGATGATTAAGAGCTAGCCAATAGCTTAAATAACATGATCACAACACCCTTGATAACTCAAAGGTCTTAAGAAATTAATTAACAATTACCCAATTAAATAGGGATAAAATAGTAATATGGAACAATTAGAAATATAAACGTGGAAGAGAAAAATCCCACCACATTTTATGCAGATCAGTTTTTGTCAAGGGTAATGTTAAGGATACAAAATTTGCATACTAAATGATGTGTTACCAATATGAATGAGCACATTTATTAACGCCTAAGTAATAAATCAATCATCAACTTTCATGTTTTTTAATTTTCAAAATTTTGTCTGCAAATTTAATCTGCACATCACCCTTTTCTCAAACTGCAAATTCAGATATCCCGCGGATGAGGAATAGGCGGAGGCCATTCCGTCTGACCACTGGGTCTCCGCCATTCGGTTAGGGGCTGATAGGGATTGGGTAGGAATTCAAAGGACGTTTGATTTTGGTATTTAGGGTTTTGGTGGTTGCTAGATCGTGAAGGGGAGGTGCCTCGAGAGAGATGTTTCTAATTTATTAGTTGCGTCATCGTCGCTGTCGAACGACAATGATGCTGTGGTGGCCATTGTTCATGTGAGGAAGATAAAGATAGAGTTGGCGATGAGAAGTTTAGACTGAGGGTGAGGGTGTGATTTTTGTCTTTCGATTACTCAGGGCAAGGGTTGTCTTTTAATCATAGCCATCTGACCCGATTCTCATCGGAGTGCTGCAAAAAAAAAAAATAAAAAACTGATTTATCATGAATCCCCTAGGTATTTTTGTAAACAAATCAGGAAAAAAAGAAAAACCCAAAAAAAAACTGATTCACCATCCTTTTTCTCAGCCAACCGCAGCGCTCGCATACGCTAGTTTCCCACGCAGTCATTAACTGCACACCGGCAGTTTGTTTGTAGTTGTGCAGAAATCAAGGAGAAGAGAACCAGGGCGAGGCCGAGGGAGAAACGGAGAGACAGATCAACAAAGAGTCTTCCTTGGTACAACTTCTTAATTTTCAATCTTAATCTTTTATTCTCAATTCTCAATCTCAAAAGTACGGCTGTGTGAAAAATGGAGGGAAATTAAATGGCACCATGCGCAAAATGTACGGATAAATTCATCTTGACGATAAAAAACGCATAGTTGAGGTTCCTTTTTCATAATTTCAAATGAACTTGATCTCACATATATTGGGTATTGTATTTTTTAAGTGTAATGCATGATGTTGTTGCACAAGTATGCATAACGTAAATTGTGAATTTGGCAGTCCAAAGGGTTTGGCAACTAAGAAAAAGCTTCAGCAACCATTTGAGTTCATGATTGGTCTGCAACATTTTCAATTATATTATGCTGTAAGCTTTTCATAAAGTGTCAAGATGAAAAAAATGGCCAAGAGGCGTTGCATTCAATTTAAAAGCTTTTTCTCTACATGACAGCAGTATGCACTTCCCATTACTTAATAGTAACTACGCGTTTCTGGCCGAAAGCTTGCAAGTGTCTCTAACAGTGATTTAGTTGGTTTCTTTTGGACTAAAATGCAAGACTTCTCGTGACCCTTTTTATATATGCAGAAGTTCGTTCCTCAAGACCTTTTGATTTGATAGCTGGTGGGGTGTTGGATAGAATAAATATCAAAGCAATGTGGATTGAGATGGCAGATTAATTCAAAAGTTGTTTGTATCTCTTTAATATAATAAGAGGTGTGCCCTTATCATGTAAATATATGCAAGTGTTGTTGAATCTAATCATAACACAGTTAGTTTAATAAATTTTATATTTCAAAAATGTATCAAATCATAATACATTTCACGTAGATGAATGCAGTAAAAGTCTGTGTGAGAAAGAAAACAATTAACACAACGTATCTTAAAAGTCGCGTTCTTGCTTACGTGTGAGTGCATTTAGAGAGACTAGTATGTTAAGAAAATGTTCACTAATATTGAACCATTGTGCAATTGTCTCCCTTGTATGACAAGATTTTAGTAGGGCTGGAATTTTTTCCAAAAAAACTAGTATGTTAAGAAAATGTTCACTAATATTGAACCATTGTGCAATTGTCTCCCTTGTATGACAAGATTTTAGTAGGGCTGGAATTTTTTCCAAAAAATCCCAAACCAAACCAAAAAAATCTTGATCCCATATTGAAAAATTCTCAAACTGATAATACCGAATTTTTTTGAATCCATACCAAACCAATCACGAACCTTTCAGTACGGAAATCAGAATTACATATTCAATGGTTTGGGAATCCTGAACCAAAGAGAAAAAATATATATATTTACTTTGGTTGCATGCATGTTGAATGCTGAATTTAAGTAGTTTAATAGTAAACTATATCAGAAATAGAAGTATGAAATCAAAGTAGTTTGGAACTTTGAAACATCAATTTGACTTGATATGAATGAATTGGTATTTCAATTGGTATAAAATTTCAAATTAATACGAGTAAAAATACCTAGATTTCAATTAATATGAAATTGGGAAACAAAATTTTAGGCCAAAAGCCCAAATTTTAGCCCACATCCAAAAAATCTCAAATTTCAACCCAAAAACCCAAAACTCAATATCCAATCCTGAAGTATTGAAAATATTTCAGAAATCCCGAAAATTGTGAATACCAAATTTCGGTTCGGGATTGGTCTTCAAATTCCTTCAAAAAATTTCTGTTTAGGATTTGGGATCCCATTTTCGGTTTGGGATCCTATACAGAACCACCCCTAGATTTTAGTATTGTTCCTCACCAGAATCGTCAAAATTTTAAATGTTTTGATCCAATTTTTTACAAGGTTAATTACTTTGAAGTGTAGTCTAGATCAAATTCAAAAGTTGAAATAAGGTAATATTAGAGACACCAAATTATGTTACACCACATGGACTTTTATTTATTATCATTTAAATTTAAATTTGAATCAAAGCACAAATTTGAGTAATGTCACATTATTTGGTGTACAAATTTAGTGCATAAATTTGGTACCACTACAAAAAATATAACCACTGCGCACAAAAAGTTACTTGTGCCCTATGAGGCTTAAGGACACCTACATATGTGTCCATAGACCAATAGCAATAATACAGCAACTAAAATGTTATATGTGCTTTCTATGGACGTGTTCTTTGGTGATAAGGCACACACTTGCTATTTGTGCTCATAATAATTAAACACAATTAGCAGGCTATTTGTGCCTTACTTCTGACAACCATGTGACAATCATTTGCGCACAACTTTCAATCGTGCCCAATAGGTTCTATTAAAAACAACGTAAAAACTTGAAATAAAACAAGTATTCAAAGTTATCATAAAATCAACAAATCCCACAATATTGCTAGCTTTACAAATTCTTGAGGGGAAAAGGAGGTAGTGGCCTTGGGCGGGGTGGGGCGTGGGGGGTCGTTTAGGATTCAAGTAGAAAGAAATGTTAGAGCTTATAATATAACTGTGAACGTGTTCACCTCGTTGTAGAATTTTGCAATGCTATTCAAACCCTAATAAAAGAACAATACTTGACTATTTAAATGATGAGTAAGAATTCACACTTAAAATTATTCATTTTTGATTCGTAGAATTTTGTGTTTATTGTGACGACTCGTCCCTATATAATTTTTCTCCCCGAGTGTGTAAAGTGACGAATATGCCATCGTTGGCTTGGTGATGTGGATGCACATATGTAGTTTTAAATTATTTCCTCACCGTTGTAATTAAATCGTACTTGACGTCACGAGCCCGTCGACGTGAGTTAGGGTCGAATCGGATTTCTAACAAAAATGTTACGACGATTAAAGATCGAGATTTGGTAGAAATATAATTTTGGGTTGCCTATCACTTATTCACCAATCATTTTAGTCCCTATATTCTTGAGCCAATTAGATTTAGGTTGTTTTGTTTTCCTTGGGCCAACTAGAACCTAACTCTCTCTCTCTTCCTCACGGTAGCCCAATTAGGGCTTGTCATCATTTTCTTCTGACTAATCTCGTGCACACACACATAGACACCCACACAAGTATGCATCCTTCTTCTCTCCTTCACCTTATTAACCTTTCCTTGTCCGTACACCGTAGCACCCATACACCCAACCATCATCAACTCGCATGGATCGAGCTTTTGAAGACCACCTTCGTGTTCCTTGCAAGCTTAGGAACCTAACCATACCCTTAGTTCGAAGAACGGATTACGGGAACTCGAGAAACCATAACCTCCGGCGAGGTGAAGTTTGCTTGATCACGATCTTGACGTGATTTCAAGGTTTTAAGGCTTAGTAAGGTACCCACTCAACTTCTCTAACATCTTGGAACAATTTTGGAGTGGTTTGGACGTAGGAATGGTCGAGTTCTTGAAGTTCTAGTTTTGGTCGGCTTTTCCGTTAGATTTTGGACCTCTAATAGGTATGGTTGTGTCCTACTCTTCAAGACCTTCAAATCCATATAAGTTTCATGGATTTTGGTTAAGAATTGAAGAGGATATTAAACTTTGAAATTTTTCCAGAAACCGGCGAGTACAGACGGCAGCCGACGGCGGATTCCGGCGAGTCACCGAAGAAGAAGAGGAAGATTCCGTCAACTTTGATGGAATATACTAACGGCATCAAGTAACTCCGTTAGGATTTAATGGAATATTCTACTATTTTAATAAAATATTCCCTAATGTCGTTAGGGATTTCGTAAGTGTGCCAAGCACGTGCCTTGGTTGGCATGTGAAGGCGTGTGTGACGTCCAAAAAATTATTCTAAAAATATAAGGGTGTTCGTGTTGTCGAGTAGATCATTTTGGTATATTCAAACACCCATTTGAGCAACATATGAGAAGTTATTCCTCGGGTTTATGTATGTGCTTTAAAATTAATGAAAAATTAGTGATTTCGCATATAGGTGAAACGTACCCTGAGGACAAGCGTGGACAAGCAAGATTGGGGGGCTACGATCCTGTTACTTATTAGTGAGTGGGCATTTGCTTTCTATATATATATATACACACACATCGTGGTTTCCAGAACATTTTTAAAATGATTTATGCTTTAAATGCCATGTCGAAAATGAGTTACATTTTAAGTATTGCATTATTATAAATCCTAAATTATATTGTTTGATCTGCGTAGGCTCAAGTAAGCTTCAGGTGAGTATATTGTGATGGTATTGGTTGCATTACACATTGTTATGCATAGATGCATTTAGAGCTCATCATTGCTGCATCCCGATGTTAGTGCTCCCGCCCAAGGTTAGGGCACAGTCATTCACGTGATGTTTACCTCCCGCACAGCACGCTCACCTTGGATCCAAGTTTGGTGCGAGCCCTATCATACAGACCACAATAGGTGGTTCCGACTCGTAGGTGACCCACGATTATTCGCACAACCTTCACGTGATCGTAGCACTTGAGCGTACATATTTACACCCAGCCCTATCATACATATCACAATAGGTGATTCCGACTCATGTGCTAGCATATACTAATGAGCTATGGGTCTAGTCGTATAGGTCACATTAGGTGACTCCGACTGGCATACTACTTTATATTGATTTCACCTGGCTTACATCTTTTAGTGCGGAAATGTTATGACATGGCATACTTCATTTTTTTTTCGGGCCTTCTGCATTGGTATTCGTATGTATATACATAGTATTATTTTCTAGAAACTATACGGGTTTTACAGTGAGGGGTTATTATGTTCAGAAAAGATAAATGTGTTTTCAAACGTTTTATTTTTGCCCACTCACCCTTCTGTTTTATGCTCCTCTAGGTCTTAAGTAGCTATACATCTTGGTGGCACACGAGAACTTCTAGACGGTTCTGACGATCTACTAAATAAGCATAGGCATCTTCTCCCTGTTTTGTATAATTAGCACTTAGTTGGTTTGACTGCACTGTGGATTGCCTATGCTTTGAATACTTGTATTTGGTACTTGATCACTTTCACGCACTTATTTATTATCACTAGTTAAATTAGCTTAGGTTGGTTTTTATTTATTCGCATTGACCTATTACCATCATCACTTTTGTTGCGCACTTGGCTACGTCATCCTCACGTGACGGTCATCACGTCTCGACTTCGGTCGGGGTGTGTCATTTATGATCAGAACCATTTATGTTATAAATTACTCTATAACGATCATCTCTGCAAAAAATAATTAAAACTAAGATTGTTTTATAATCTAATTGTATAAAAACAAAAGAATGGAACTAGTAAAAGCATTATGAATTGTTTATATATTTGCTACAATAGATCGACTAAAAGATCTTACTTTTATTTTATTTTTTATAGAGATGATCTTTACAATGTGATTCATAATATGAAGGGTTCTGATCAGAAGCACAAATCTCTATGATTTGAACTAGAAGAGTTTTGAGTAAGAGTTCCTACTCATTCTTGAGTAGCCAAGCATTGTACTTAATAAAATAGAAAATTTCAAACCCTAATAAAATAGAAAATTCCATGGGAATCACTAGATACAAATCCACATTCTCTTTTGTCTTAACACATCAATTTTATGTGTAATATATATTAAGGCTCTAAAATGCGCTAGGTGTTAGCTGGACAGGAGTAGGAGCTTAGCGCTTAGGGAGACTAGCGGGGGCCTAGGATATTTTTTTTTCAGTTTTTACTAAATTTAATATATAACTTATAAATAAATGACTTATACTTAAAAAAATATACATAATTGTGTTCCAATATATTAAATTACAAAATAAATTGACATATAAATTATAAAGTACTAGAGCATATTGAAAACATTGGGAACAAACATATAATGAGTGTTCATTCAAGTATCCAACAAGTTTCTTACAACTTAGTGAAAAAGTAAAATTCAAAATGAAAGTTATCTATTTTATTTTTTATGTGAGAGTCGTGATCTAGGCTGGTGCCTAAGTAAGTTTAGACATCCTGTATTATTTTTTAGATGTCTGAGAATTAATCATGGCACCTAGCGCCTAAGCATCCCTAAGCAAGTCCTTAAGAACACCGATATATATAGGCTTGCTCAGTTAAGGAACCGGATCCCCTTCTGAGCTTAGGAGGTTGAGCCTTGTGAGCAAATGGTAAGACACAGAAAACAAAGTGACGTCCCCTCCAGATCAATAGAATTTGACTTATTTACGGGCCGTTTGATAATTTTGTTTTTTAGTTTTTTGAAAACTGAAATCTTGTATGGTAACTACTTTCAACTTTCAAAAAAAAAAAAAATGAAAACTAAAAACCACTTCCTTGAGTTTTTACTTTTGGTTTTCAGTTTTCTTTTTTCTAAAAAACTGAACGTAGTTACTAAATAAGAATTCAGTTTAAAAAAAATAAAAAATAAAACCTAAAACAAAATAATTAACAAACGACTTTTAAAAGTAATACATTCCGTCCCACTCTCTATTACATAAACATGGGTACGTTACATCCCTTCATAATTTAAATTGCATGTAAATTAATTCATCATTTAGCTAGCAAGGAAGCTAGCTAATAAAAAGGGACGTTTTATTCTTTAAGATTACTTGTTCTTAGGGGTGGTTCGGTATGGGATACCATACCGAAACTAGTATCCCGAATCCTAAACCGAAATTTTTCGGGACGAGAATTTGAAGACCAATCCCAAACCAAATTTTCGGGAATCCCAAATTTCGGGAATCCCGAAATATTTTCGGGATTTTGGGACAAATCGGGAATCCCAAATTGAAATATGAAATTATGAATTGTTCTTCAAATATATAATTCAAGAACACATTTATGAACTAGGAATTTTATTTCATTCACACTACTATTTAATTGAACACTGGCATGCTTGACTCTTTTTATCATAGTCAAAATTCAAATTAATTAAACTCTTTTTGCAATCTGTTGAGAGACAAAAGAATCAAGCATTCTGAAATCATTAGCCATGGCAGCAGCAAAAATAAAATCCACATGAATATCAAACAGAACATGAAAAATATGCAAGGTGTAGGGCATTCGAGGTTGCTGAGCATGAATTAGAAACTACTAGCATCAATTATAAAAGAATAATATATATGTATAAATATATATAATAATTAATATTATATATTTTCGGTTTGGTATGGGATTCCCGAAATATCGAGAAGCCAATCCCGAATCCCATACCGAAATTTTGGGATTGGTTCGGGATAGCATCCCGAAAATTTCGGGAATTTCGGTTTGGGAAATTTTTGGTTTGGGATCGGGATTTTTTCGGTTCGGTTCGGGATTTTCGGGAATTTTTTCCACCCCTACTTGTTCTTGTGGGATTGACGCTCATGGCGGGGTGGTGATGCCTGCAAATGGAAACAAAGGAGAAAGATTTATTAAGCACATAAAATAATTAATGTAGTTTAAATTAATTATCCAATATGGATCAGATAGAGATTAAATGTGGAGAGAACTCACTCCCACACTTGAAGTTGCGAGGGACACTTCTTCCACAACCTTCAATCTGCTTAATTGTACGTCCGACGGGGATCAAATTGGCCACCTTGGGGGTGACATAAGGGCAAACACACTCAACATGAGCAGCCCTAACAATTTGGCAGCAGAGCGCAGAAGGATTGCGTCCTGGAAGTATAGCGCTCCTGCATTCATCACGGAGACGGCCCACCTCCTGCTTACACTGGCTCGGCGACGTGTCCGCCTTTGCCATCGGAACCACCTCCCAAACACCACACCATAACAAGCATATGATCACGGCCAATGAGCCTGCTGCCCTCATGATTTTCCCTGATATTTTTCCTTTATTGTTTGAGTTCCTTCTTTGTTGCTCTTGTGCATTTTAGCAGTGGAGACTACCCCTTTTTATAGATGGGGTCTTAAAGAGTTCATTCAATTATCCAACAAGTTTCTTACAACTTATTGAAAAAATAAAATGTAAAATGGAAGTTATCTATTTCCTGCCTATGTGAAAGTTGCGATCTAGGCGGGCTAAGTACCTGCCTAGGTAAGTCTAGGCACCCTTTATTATTTTTTAAACGTCTAAGAATTAATCATGGCAATGGCCAATCAACTCTCACCTAGGCTGCCCTAGGCAGAAATTGATAGGTGCCTACTAGTTGTTCGACGAAATTGCCCAATAAAACTTTTTGGGTTGATATTATGACACCGTAATGATCGTTTTTAAATCTCAAATGTTAAAATTAATTGTTATATTGTCGATATTTGAATATTTAATCATTGTATTGGCGATATTTTATATTAATCAAAACTTAATTTCGAATCATTTTAGCTAACCAGTATTCATAAATCTTTTGGCCGGCAATGAGTGTACTGTGTACGCAAGACTATGATCTGTTCAATTGTTGTATTCATGTGGAAGAGAAAATGTGCGAGATGACTTCTTGTTCCTCTCTTAGTCGCACATTCAGCAATGTGGAAAAAGGAAATTATTAATGTCACATGCTGTAGAAAAAAATGACGGGTAATAGGCTCCAAATTAAAATTGATGCGTCGTACACAAAATTGCCGTGCAATGCGCTAAAGCATTGAAGGCTTTTAATATTCATGCATGTCCTGGGTCCTATGAAGTTAACCTGGAGAGACTCTGCCATTGACTTCATCTAGCCGCCCTAAATGGTTTTACAAATTCTTGAGGGAAGACGAGGTACTGGGGGGTTAGGATTCTAGATGAAGAAATGTCACCGCTTGTAATATAAATGTGAACGTGTTCACCTCGTTGTAGAATTTTGCAATCTTATTCAAACCCTAATAAGATGGAAAATTTCAAACCCCAATAAAATGGAAAATTTCACGGTAATCATTAATTGCAAATCCACAATGTCTTTTGTCTTAACACATCAATTTTACGTGAAATATATATTAAGGTTTTAAAATACGTTAGGCGTTAGGCATTAGTCGGTCGGTGAGTAGGAGCTCTTTAAGTATACTTATTCTTGTGGGATTGATGCTCATGGCAGGGTTGTGATGCCTGCAAAAGAAAAAAGGGAAAAAGATTTATTAAGCACATAAAATAATTAGCTAATATAGATCAGATAGAGATTAGATGTGGAGAACTCACTCCCACACTTAAAGTTGCGAGGGACACTTCTTCCACAACATTCAATCTGCCTAATCGTACGTCGGACAGGGATAAAATTGGCCACCTTGGGGGTGACATAAGGGCACACACACTTAACATGAGCAGCCCTAACAAGTTGGCAGCAGAGTGCAGAAGGATTACGTCCTGGAAGTATCGCGCTCCTGCATTCATCACGAACATGGCCCACCTCCTGCTTACATTGGCTCGGCGACAAGTCCGCCTTCGCCATCGGAACCACCTCCCAATTGGAGGAAGATTTTTTACCCTCCTATTCCCATCTCCTCCTCTCACACATTGTCTTTTGTCTTATTATCTCTATAAAAAAATCAGTATAAGATGTCGACGTGACTTAACCGTGACCGTTCAAATAGGAGGCATAGAAGGGTAGAGAGATTAGGAGGATAGAGAATCCTCCTCCCTCCCAGACACCACACCATAACAAGCATATGATCACGGCCAGTGAGCCTGTTGCCCTCATGATTTTCCCTGATATTTTTCCTTTGTTGTTTGAGTTCCTTCTTTGTTGCTCTTGTTTGAGTTCCTTCTGTGTAAGTGTAACATCCCACATTGCCCAGGAGAGTGATTCTTATATGTATATTCCCATCCTTACCTAACACAAGGCCTTTTGGGAGCTCACTGGCTTCTTGTTCCGTAGGAACTCCGAAGTTAAGCGAGAAAGAGGCTAGAGCAATCCCATGATGGGTGACCCACTGGGAAGTTGCTCGTGAGTTCCCAAAAACAAAACCGTGAGGGAATGATAAGCCCAAAGCGGACAATATCGTGCTACGGAACCCGAAGTCAGTGAGCTCCCAAAAGGCCTCGTGCTAGGTAAGGATGAGAATATACATATAAGGATCACTCCCCTGGGCGATGTGGGATATGTTACAGTAAGTGACTGAGTACCTTAACTTAACTCTTTTATTTTATTATTGAGAAGTTTACAAAATGTAGTATATTATCCATGGATAATGCTAGGAAAACTAAATTCTTTAAATAACAACCTAGATTTTAATACTTAAATAAGATGAAGTTTAGAAAAATGTCTTATGCATATTGAAAATTGATTTTAGTCCCTAGACTCTATTTAATGCCAACATATTAAATGTCTCTCTCTTTTATTTATAATTTTATGGTGTTCATAAATTAAATTTTATGAAAATATTATAAATTTTAATTCTCATTATGGTAAGTATCTTATATAAAAAAATATTTTCGTAAAGATTCGGTACACATGTTTTTGCATATAATCTTATGTGCCACTAATTCATTACAATATATTTAGGTACGAACATTTCGGTATACTAGGTTAGTATAATATGTTTAGGTACGAACATTTCGGTACACTAGTTTATTATAATATATTTAGGTACTGACATTTCGGTACACTAGTTTAATATAATATATTGAGGTACGGAATTTTTCGGTACACTTATGTTTTTGCATATTTTCTTATGTGCTACTAATTCGCTACAATATATTTAGGTACGAACATTTCGGTACACTAATTTAGTACAATATATTATGATACGAACACTTAGGTACACTAATTACAGGAAGTAAAATAAATATAATGAATTAAAATGTGTATAATAATAATTTTAATTTTAATGTAATGACATTAAGATATCTATTAAATATTAAAACAAAAATATAATATAAATTTGAATTAAGTACGCATTAGAGGACTAAAATTAATATCCAATCTAACACCAGGTTTTTATTGAATTTTAATCTTCATCAAGGATTAAAGTTCAAAGACCCCTTTTTAAAAACAAATTTGTAAATCAAATGATGTGGTTGTAAAATTTTGGTTTACAATCATCTACAACCACATCATTTGATTTACAAATTTGTTTTAAATTTCAATTGTTGAAATTAATCGATGTGTTGTCTTTGAGTGTTATATATGTTATTAATGTTTAATGATAATACTAGGAAAACCAAATTTTAAAACCAAATTTACAAACGAAATAATGTGTTACCAATAAAAAAACAAGCACGTTAATCGATAATTAATAATCCAATCATCTACAACCACATCATTTGGTTTGAAAATTTAGTTTGAAATTTTGATTTCCCTAGCATTATCCATATCGTCGATAATTTATATTAATCAATTCAACAATTTAAAATTTAATTTCTATCCATTTTAGTTAGGCAGTTTTCAAAAAATCTTTCGGCCGGCAGGTTGTGATGGCACAAATCAATGAGAAAATCATAATGGAGTGTATTCACTTGTATTCATGTGGAAGAGAAAATGTGGTGAGATGACTTGTTGTTCCTCTCTTAGTCGTGGAAAAACTTTTTAGTATACCGAGAATATAATTCGATACATCAAATGTAATAGTTTAATTAGTTAAAAAATTAAAAAAAAATAATCAATCAATTGAATTATTCGACTATCGGGTTATGTTTTATGCACATTGAAAATTTTCTCTTAGTCGTGCACTGTTGGTTGAGTAAAATCGAAGAAAAATAAAAAACCAGCAATGTGGAAAAAGAAAATTAGTAATGTGACATGCTGTGGACAAAATCGATGGGTAATAGGCTCCAAATTAAAATTGACGCGTCGTATACAAAACTGAAGGCTTTTATTTTAATATTCATGCATGTCATGGGTCCTTCTGTGATGAAGTTGACGTGGAGAGACTTGCCATTGACTTGAGCTGCCGCCCTAAAGAAAATTATTGATTAATTTTACAAAACAATCAAACTAAGAATACACTTCTATTTTGTAGCTCTACAAATTCTTGAGGGAAAAGGAGGTACTGGGGGTGGGGTTTAGGATTCCAGATGAAATGTCACAGCTTGAGCTCAAGCGTCTAGGCGGATATTAGACGGGTAGGAGCTTTTAGTGCTTAAGCATCTAGGCGAGGGTCTAGAAATTTTTTCAATTTAACTAAAAAATTGAATAATTTTGATTTTAAAATTTCAGTGGTGAAGATACGTTATTTGCAAATAAGGAATGAGTTCATTCTTCTATGAGGGAATGTAAGTATATACTATCTCTTTGAAAATGCAAGAAAAGTTTATTTTTCTGCAAATTAAAATGGTAGTTAAGAATGCTAATTAGCGGATTCTTTAAAAGGATATTGTTTGTGTTCCCCTCATGGAAGAAACGTTCATTTTCTTTATCATGTAAATGACTAAAAGATCTTTAAATTGATTTTTTTGTACATGTATGAGCTTTACCTGATAATAAAAAGAATGAATGATCTCGATTATGATGTTCATACAGTAAAGATATGTTAATCGTAAGTAGGAGACAAATAAGTTTTCCACGTCAGGTGATGAGCATTATCCTCTTTACAAAGTGGAACATATGGGGAAGATTCTTTGAAAAGTAAGACACTATATTTGTTCTATACATTGTGCTAGCTCATGGTATACATACATTTTGCACGAGGCATGCATGTGTGTGGCTTGCTCAATCACACCCATATATATACATAGAAAAATCAACTATTTCCCTAGTTCTAACTGTATTTAAAAAAAAAACAAAAAAAAAACAAAAAAAGAGAGATTAGATGGTGGCTTCGTTAAGGCAATCCACTTTTTTGGAAGTCAAGAAGACTTACAGAGTCATTTCAGCTTCTTCTAGTCACCATTGTTGATTCACCAGTGTCAAAAATTGAACACAAGACGTGTCGTGTGGCATACGGCCGGGTCTGAAATTTGTCTCCAACCATTTAACCACTTCGTGATAATTCTAGTCCTAATAGTATCAATAGTGTGTGCAGAGGTTGTTGGATAAATATCAACAATCAATGATAATTTTATGTATGCTAATAAATAATAAATACGAATATATAAATAACATAGTATTAACAATGCGAAATAATATTGAACTGACAGATTAAAGATCGAGGCTTGTGTACCGCAATGTCCTTGAAACATATATTTCGTTCCTACTTAGTGCTGGTAGCTCTACGAACGTCTACCTCACCAAGATTCAACGATCTAAGTTAGAATTCCAGCACCGGAAAACTGACTTCTGGCAAATTTCTATGTGGTTCTCTCAGTAAGAAGGTTTAGGATTGTAGAAGAAGAATTTGATCTTTTCTGTGTTCTAAATGTCATGCAGATGAATGTACATATAATAGGTTTATACATGTTCGCAACATGTATGAGAATGAGGTGCGTCTATTGGAGGTCACCTTTCATAGATGGGTGTTTTACTCTGCGTTCTTTCATCTCAACAGACTTCATTTGAAAAGATGAGTCTATTGATAAAAATTAATTAATTAAATTCGAAATTAATTAAAAATAATTAATTATATATTAATTATCAATTAATTAGTACACCTCAAGGTTGAGCCTAATTTCTTTCTCCATGGCCCATTACTTCAATCACTATCTATAAGGGACAAAGCCTTATAAAGTGAGGAAACCTTTTGGTAATGGCCAATGTGGAACAATAAAATTTCTACTCAAAATTTCTTATAATACCCCGCATTTGATTTGAAATTTCATTCAAACTCTAACAGAGGCAAAGCTACAGAGGGACATGGAGGATCTGCTACCCTCCCCTCCTCGGAAATGAAGCCCAGGAGTGATGGTCCTGAAGTCCTTCCCTACTGCTGCGCCTCTGGATTATTTGTAACGAAATTGAAAAGAAAGTAAAGGGAAGACGGTGGGAAGCTTACAGGTGGAGTTGGAGCGTTCTGAAATTTTTGGAGGGAAAGGTTGGTTCGGGAAGGTAGGCTTGAATTATATGGAATTTACATGGGTGCCATCGCTTTTGTTAGGTGAGATTGGTGAGTAAGTGGGTGGCATTTACATGGGTGCCATCGCTTAGTGATGCGCTGGCCGGTTGACTTCTGTGTTTGGTTAAGAGCAACTCCATCGTAACTTATTGTTTTGAGGATGGGCAATCCAATTCTCTCTCTCTCTTCTCCTTAAAACATTCTAATCCACTCAGACATTTGGACACAAGGCGAGCCCAATAGAGAAGTCAGGCAATAATCGTCTAGTTCAGCACCTTGCTTATGTGACGAAGGCTGATGAAGACGTCAGAAACGATTTAAATTATTAAAAAATTATAGAAATTATAAAAAAATTATAAAAAAAAACTAATTAAAAATATAAAAGATTATAATTTTTTCTATAAATTTGTAATCATGTTCTTTCACTTTACAGTACATTTTAATATTTTCGAATACTTTCAACTAATCCTTTATTATTATCCGAAATTAAAAATAAAGTTATCTTTTATTATTTTATAAAATAAAAAATACTAATATTTTAATACGAATTGCTTGAGCTATTCAATTAGGATGGAGATACACTTGAGCAGTTATTGTTCATTGTAGGTAGTTACAATTCATTTAAGGAGATTGAGTTGCCTATTACCTAGGTGCTCTAACATGTTGCGCCGGTGATTAGTTTTTTAGGTTTTGCGTTTAGCAAATGTATGTCGTTTGTGCTTTTGGATTTGTTGTATTGGGCTGGTCAGACCTTGTAGGGTTGTAGGCATGAGCTAATGTTTTTTCATTAGCCTCAAACAAATTTGAATTGGAAAGATGCAACTAATGTTGAATTAGGTTAGAGAATAAAATGGAAATTGGTACTTTCAAAATTTCATTTTGCACTATAAATTTATGAAAAGTGTAGAATGAGATTTTTGAAATGCTAATACAGTTTCCAATAAAATAAGCATTTAATTATTTTTAAGGGTGAACTGCCAATTTAGTCTCTGAATTATCATCTAAGTGAAAATTAGGTCTTTAAACTATTTTTCAGAAAAATCATTCCTTAAACTATAAAAATCTGCCAGTTACATCCGTAATATTAGATTCAAAGCTACTATATTCAATTTTCCGTCAATTTAAGTCATATTAGTTGCATGTGATACACATTGGAGGGTAGATTGGTAATTTTTCAAAAAGAAATAGTGTATGAAGTTAACTTTGGATGGTAAATTAAACATTAGATTCGTAACCTATATAAAATGTTAAAGGCTTATAGGCAAAAAAAAATGACGGTATTACACTCTAAAGTATGTCAAGTGACTTAAATTGACGAAAAATTGCTTTGAATATAATAATAGGGATGAAATTAGCAATTTTTATGAATTTAGGGACTAATTTTACCGAAAAAATAATTTAGGGACCTAATTTTAACTGAGGTGATAATTCAAGAACTAAATTAGCACTTCACCCTATTTTTAATTCTATTATTTTGTCCTTATATTTTGATTTATATATGCGATTAATGCAATTGAAATAGACTTTATATATAATTTTGTGAACAAAAATATTCAGCTGGCAGTTTGGCCATTATTTCAAAAATCTCTATCCACGACTGAGAAATCGTTCTATGGTGTTCTTGGTCAATAGTACCCCTTTTCACCCCTCTCCACGACAATTCATGGTTTCGCCACTGAATGCATATATATATATATATACACACGTACTATGTGTATATATGTATATATATAACTACACTTTTGGATTTGGAGGAGGAAGCAGCCATTTGGAACCCTGAATATATCCAAGGCTAATGAAAGGCTTGACTTGTTGGTCTGTCAGTTCTTTGCTCAAATTTCTCTTATTATATGTACTTGAACCTGGATCCATGCACTTGTACTCTCCGTAGGACACAGTGCTGCAATTTCAAATTATATTATTAACTCTCGAAACTAATTATATGACAATGCTTAATCTTGTACTAATTAACATAATTTGCTTACTTGTCACGTTCGGGGTGGTTATCATTGCTCCAACCGGCAGGGTTAACCACCTCAGTCATGCTGGTGTAAGCATACACCACCTGGGGTCTGACTCTCCAAGCCCTGCCCAAATATGTGCCACTGCCTATCCCAGTTACGTTGCAATGAACAAATGAGTATCCAGTGTCCTCCGAAGCTGAGTCCCTTGCTTGTGCTGTTATCACTGTTATTCCAGTATCTCCCAGCACATGCAACTCAGTGTTCTGCACCCATCAATTATATGTTATATTATTAGTCACCAACCATCAAGAGTTCAAAACCAATATGACTTGTATAGACAAACAAAAAGATTAACTATATATATCTTCTTGTTAATCCACCCAAATTATGTTTTGAGAGGGGGAAGGGGAACAATCATGGAATGATCCACTGTTTATATGGTGAGATTCACACAACCCACTTCACTAATGTCGTTCTTATATATGACCTAAATTCATGTATAATTTCTTTTACGAAGAAAAAGATAATTGTATGAGTCAACCATATTTAGCTTTTTTTTTCTCACAACATGTACGTAAAATACACCGTTAATGTGAGACTCGTCCATGTAAGGTTAAAATCGCCGGCTTTATTTGGGAATTATAATGTTAGATAGGGATGCATTACCAAATAGAGAGACTTTCCACTTCCCCAAATGAAATCCACAGTGCCTTCAATGTAGCAGTCCTTGAACAAATGATTGCCCCTGTCATCACAAAGGGTGTCCTGAAATCCAACCAGCTTGCAATTGTACAAGGCTGAATTGTTGCCCGACACCCTCAATGCCACTGCCTGCGCTCCCACTCTTTTCCCATCTGGCCTTGGCGAAGAGTTCTACACAAACCAATCCACCAAGAGAACGTTAATGAAAAATAATTGTATGATGATAATATCACATGATATGACATAGTTAGTACTTACTTTAATAAGAAGGTTAGTGGCAATAAAGTAGTCAAATTCTGCAATCACTGTAGCACTGTTTACAGTTCCATACTTTTGGGCCGTGCCAGCAAATGTCAAATTTGACATTTTTGTTGGAGAACCATATAATGTGACAAATGGTTTATTTTGTGGAATCGTAATTTTTTCGTTGTACTCTCCTCTGCCAATGTGCACAATGACACGTTTGGTGTTCCCGGCCGGAATGCTATTAATAGCGTCAGTAACGGTCTTAAAGTCTCCTTTTCCATCTTGCATGACCTTGATGACTGTTTGACCAGCCTCGGCCGTCGCAACGGCAGGGTCAAGCGTGCTCTGCCGTTCTGTGTATGGCTTCACATTGTTATTGAACCATGTGTTGATTTGGGAATGGTCGGATGGTATCGGTGTATTGTCGTCCGCTGTGGCAGCGGTGGCGGTGAGGAGAATTGTCATAATTAGGTGCTTTGTGGTAAAGTGCATGATTAGAGGGGTTATTAATCCAAAATATGTGAGACTTGGAGAACTTTTCGGATAGTATGGATGTCGTTTATGTTTGGGATTTCATATCCACCCTTTGTGTTAACTAAACAAAAAAAAACCACTATCTATGGAAGATACAGCTTAATTTGAGAAAGAACATGGATAATTATGGTTTTATGATTGATATATTTATCGCAACACTCTTAAAACTCGAACGACATCTAATATCTCTTTTAAAATTCTTTTTTCTCACACTTAATTCTCTACAAGTATACTTCATCTCTCACTATTTCTCATTCTGTCAAAGGAACGTTAGAATAGTTTGCGACGCTATATATGTCGTTTATATTATAGAAGATTAAAATTAATTAGTTAAGATAAATACTATTGTCACTCCAAAAATCTAATCATGCACTCTTTATAAGAGTATGTTTCTTTCTAAATAAAAAAAGTTTAGAGTGCACAATTAAATCTTTAGTGCTAGTGGTGGTGTGCTGAAATGGAGGGATGGAGGAAAGTGGTGGGTCTTTAATTAAGAAAGCCCCATCGACATTAATAATTTTTGGAAAACCAGTGGGAGGTTTTGGACTCCTGCCACCGGCTGATAGAGCGGGAAACAACCAAGTTAGGGCCTTCATACTTACCATTCCACAGAAGCTCATTCCTTGCCCTCCAAATAAACCATAGGAGCATAAGGAAGCACTCGAAATCACAATTGGACGAGCTACTTGAGGTGAAGGAGACCCAATCCATACGGACACGTCAATCTGGTGCCTATCCCATATCCAATGCAGTATTGGTTACGCGTATCAAATTAACACAATAATTATTAGATTAAACAGAAAAAGATGTTTTAAAAAAAAAATTATTTTGAAAAAACACTCTCTATCCATACAAAAACTGGAGAGTTCAAGAGAGCAATATTTGTGATTCATATATTAGGCGTATTGTTGGGATATATTAACTGTTGTATATTTTAAAATCCAAAACAATATTATTGTGAAGATAAATACAAAACACATGAGTCGCCTAAAATTTATCAAACACAAGGTATATAATCCTACTTAAATTATGTTTTTTTTTTTTTAACAAACAATATTATATACACTAAAAAAGAGGGATGAGCTTTGCCTCACAACAGACTAACAATACTGTGGTTCGGCGAGAATCGAACCTAAAATCTTTCACTTACAAGTAAAGAGGAAAATCACAAGACCGTAGTGTTAAGTAGCTTAAACTAGGTTTTATTAGAAGTCAATCAAAACTAGCTAGCCCAATGTCACATTGAAATCTTTCCAGGAACCCTCACAGTTCACATGGTTAGTCCATTTCAAACTCGATGTCTGGTTCGAATTCGATAAGATCTCGAACTTCTTCCAATCATGAATCACCGCCGTCAGATCAGCCACCTTGGCGCTTATAGTTCGGCAGCAATTGGCATGAATCGTCGTGACAGCTTTGAAGTCCTTGCTGACTTCACAGAAGCCACTGAAATAAAGTGTGTCTAAAAATTTCACACTGAGGCCTAATTCTCTGAAAACACCTTCATGCATCATGCTGTCTAAAACATCCTGCTCTTTCACTCCGGTGGAGTTATTCTTCCTGTCGTACCACCTTTCAAATAACGAAATTGTTCGGTTGTTGGATCTGACCATGTAAAAGCCTGTGTTGATGGGGTTGGATTCAGACCATTGATCCCCATTGAACTTATCAGCACTGATTTGAAGATCCATGCTCTCATTGAAGCTATTTAGCCTTGGAAATGGATCCCTTAGCCACATCACATCTATGTCCTGGAATTGGAAATTGGATATATATATTTAAGCTAATTATAAGTCCAATTTAGAACTATAAACACAAAAATAAGGTATCATTTAAATTAAAACATAATACTAATTGAATTTTTACAAGGATATGACATGTTATGATGTCAGACAATTCTCAATATGATGATGATCAAATTAATTATGTTGAGAAAGCTTACCGTGAATACGAAACTGTAGCCCCGCTTGAGCAAATCTTTGAGGAAGAGAGTTCTCCTCCACATCATCTTAATAAATTCCTGTGACATGTAGAGTTTCTCAGCCTCAAAATTGGCGTGATCATCTGCTTCGAGTTTGTAGCAGTGAAGGTGGAGAAACCTACAACGTTCGAAAGATGTTTGGTCGACCGCAACAAGAAGTAGGTGAGAAATCAAGCCTCTTGTGTCTTCTCCAAGCCAGAAACCATCTAAAAACAAATCAAGCATTGGCTTATCTCCTTCTACATAGGCCTTATTTACAATTGCAATTATCACAGTCTTGTTTGCCATGGAAACCTCGGATAAAGCTGATTCAAGCGCATCTGTATAATTTCTTGTGTTGCTCTTCAAATTTAATATGAACAGATTAATCACCACAAAATTATAGATTAAGCAAAATAAAAACAAAAAAACAAAAGTAGGAAAAGATGGTTGATATTACCTGGGTAGAGGGATTACAGTATTGGCTAGACTGGAAGACAAACAGTGGTATCGATCCATATGAGGTCTGGTTGAATATAAAAACCAGTACCAAACCAGCAAAGAGAAGGCATAATATTGTAGCATGTCTACTTTCCATGTCTCAGAACCTTCGACTAGCTAATTAAGGTGTGATTAGGGGCTTCTTGTATTATATGATGGCTTAATTTCTAAACAGTATCACGGAATATTGTAGTCTTTCATCCTTAAAACTGAAGAATTTCACGAAACCACCGAGTCACGCATTTTGCGACTCACAATAATTAGGAATGATATTAGGGGGATACACTGTTTGTTTTAAATTCTGAATACGATAACCTCTAAATTTGAAAACGGTTTAGCTAGCTATTACATGAATATATATATCAACACAAAAAAGATAAAAAGAAGGGCATTACCTATCATTTTTGTATTTCTTTTCTCTCTTCTTGTGCGCAATTGGAATGTGCTCGATGAAGTACCTTATTTGACAAGCCTTAATAGTATTCTACATTACTCCACAGTATCCTACATCCACATTCGAAAAGCCTCTACAAATAATACTAAGGGGTTTTTGAACTTTAATCCTTCAAGAAGTTAAAATTTAATAAAAATCTGGTGTTAGATTGGATATTCATTTTAGTCCCTTAATGTGTACTTAATTCAAATTTATATTATAATTTTGTTTTGATATTTAATAGATATCCTATTTAATGTCATTACATTAAATTTTAACTTTATTATTATACACATTTTAATTCACTAATTTTGTTTAACTTCCTCTAATTAGTGTTTCTAAACGTCCGTATCATAATATATTTTAGTAACTTAGTGTACCGAAATATCCGTACCTAAATATATTGTAGTAAATTAGTGGCACATAAGAAAATATGCAAAAATATAAGTGTACCAAAAATTCCGTACCTAACTGTATGATATAAAACTAGTTACCTAAATGTCCCTACCTAAACATATTATACTAACCCAGTATACTGAAATAGTCGTACCTAAATATTTTGTAATGAATTAGTGGTACATAAGAAAATATGCAAAAACATAAGTGTACCGAAAAATCTTTATGAAAATATTTTCTTTTATAAGATACTCAGCATAATGAGAATTAAAATTTATAATATTTTCATAAAATTTAATTTACGAACACCATAAAATTATAAATAAAAAAGAGAGACATTGAATACATATGCAAGCATTTAATAGAGTCTAAGGACTAAAATCAACTTTTAATCTTGTATAAGACATTTTTCTAAATTTCATCTTATTTAGGGATTAAAATCTAGTTTTCTATAATACGAATAGTTGTCGACATATGTTGGCATAAGCTTTCATCTTATGTTGACAGGAATTGGCAGGAGCTTACTAGGTGTTCGACGAAATGGTCCGATAAAGTTTTTTAGGTTGATATTATGACACCGTAATGATCATTTTTAAATCTCAAATGTTGAAATTAATTGTTATATTGTTGATATTTGAATATTTAATCACTGTATCGGCAATATTTTATATTTAATCAAAACTTAATTTCTAATCATTTTAACTAACCAATATTCCATAAATCTTTCCGCCGGCAATTAGTGTACGCAAGACTATGATCTGTTCAATTGCTGTATTCATGTGGAAGAGAAAATGTGCGAGATGACTTCTTGTTCCTCTCTTAGTCGAGAAGTCAGCAACGCGGAAAAAGGAATTTATTAGTCGCGCATTCAGCAATGTGGAAAAAGGAAATTAGTAATGTCACATGCGGTAGAAAAAAATTGACGGGTAATAGGCTCCAAATTAAAATTGACGCGTCGCATACGGCTTCACATGGGCATGATGTGGATTGGACCTCTTGATGCTCAATTAATTAAAAGTCTGGTGCTATTTACAGAACTCTTTTTACCGTTCATATATTCTTTTTATTTAAAGCATAGGATCAAATGAATTAAAAAAAAAAAAAAGCTGATAGAAATTACATGGAATGAAAAAGAGTGTATGGATGACATCACTCATTTAAAATTGAGTATATAAAGTTAAAGGCCATTACAAAGTTTTAAAATCCAATTCATAAATAGTAGAGAAAAAATATTTATCAAACATAGGTAAAATAATAAACTAACCAAATTAAAATAGAAACAAAAAATCTATGTTTCTAACTCCTAGAGTCCTAAACTATTACCACACGGGGAAGAAATATGAAGAATAGAAAAGTAAAAACAAAATTATATAACTAGGAACATAGCATAGCCAACCATAAAATGAGATAGTTCATATCAATATTCATCTCCACGTTTATATATAAAATCATTACTTGATAAATCTGGTATGATCTAATGACATTGAGTCTATACTTTATTGGAGGAGCTAATGAATTCAAGGGAATACAAAACAAAAATTGTTACTTAAAAATACAACAATCATATTTATAATTAACTGGCTTAGTGACAAACAATATTATCCTTAGTGGGTTTATCAGTATTACATAAATAATTTTAAAACAAAGTTATTTAGAAATTAAAATAGTTTTATTATTATTATTATTATTATTATTATTATTCTAAACGTTTTCATTTTCCCCAAAACCGAAAAAAGAGATCGAGTATTTCAACAAACAAAAAATAAAAATAAAAATTATTTTCCCCCTTGATTGCCACTTCCAGATCCAAATGTACGTTGAAATCGCCGTCGATACAGAAACCGGAACTGCACATTGCTTCCAGGTCCAGACAGATCAAGGGAGAGACTGAGTAATTACTATGCCTAAAGATCAGAGAGGTGTAATTAGATCACGTTCTGAACCGGCTTTGAACCCTAATCGACTCAGAGACAAATCTTTGGCTCCTTCTACGTCACTTGCTGCCAATCCCCATGATACTGATACATTCTATGATCAGGGTAAGTTTCAGTTCCACAAACATTATTCAACGTTCATGCATGCATGCATAATCCCACATTAAACGTTCATCGTCGAATGGTTAACGAAAGTTTACATGTCATGGCATTTTTGTTTTCGATCATGGGAAGGGAAATTTGGACTCAGAGAACTTCCAACATTAATTGTGGAAGAGAAATACAACCATATCAACATGTCGCGGCATTTGCTTTCATGAATTTGCGTTAGTATCATTTGAATGGATCGAGTAGTTCATGTTAGAGTTTCTAAATTTGGTTTAAGCTATATATGTTTGGCGTTAGTATCATTTGTCTTTTTCCATCCATGTATAAAATCCATGTACAATAAGAACAAAGCCTTATCCCACTAAGTCTTAGAACGCCACTACCTATGTGTTTGGCGATACTTTTTATTGAGTGAATCGGAATGAACAATTAGGAACAAACTTCTTCCAAACACCACGATAGCTAGCCGTGGCTACTGAGTGAAAAAAGCCATGGTTTGGTGACCCATGCCATGAAACCGTGGCTGCTGCCGCTTTATGTAGTAGTATCTCTAGCTCATTTTTGTTCAACAATTTTGGTTCTAATTTAATTCCATAACTCCAGGTTGCATTCTTTCTGATGTGTTTACAATTAATCTTTCGAATGTATGTTTTCCCCACAACAATTGTGCAGCGGAATCAGCTGATACAAGTTGCAAAGATTCAGATGTTAGATGCTATGGTGATGAAGATGCATCTTGGATATCATGGTTCTGCAATCAGAAAGGGAATGAATTCTTCTGCGAAGTCGACGATGATTACACCCTCGATGATTTCAACCGTTCAGGTTTAAGAAACCAAGTACCATTCTATGATTATGCACTGGATTTAATGTTGGACATTGAGTCTTCCAATGGTAAGAATCAGACAAGTCCATCAGCCAAAATTGCTTTGATGAAGATTTCAGCTTTCATTGCAATACGAAGTTATTAAATTCTTATGTAAATTCCAATGGGATCAACAGATGGCTTAACTGATGAGGAACAGAACAATCTGATCGAATCCACGACGGAGATGCTCTACGGTTTAATTCATGCCAGATACATAGTAACTAACAAGGGATTGTCTGCAATGGTAAGGTGTTTACAATGTACATATTAATATTGCTTTATTTTCTTTCAAAATAATAGATGTCACACCCCGAAACTCCGGTCGCGTTTCGAACTGTGGCATTATATTTGAGGCTTCCTAATTTAACAGTGTGCAATTCAGTTGGAGAAGTACAGGAACTATGATTTTGGCAGATGTCCAAGAGTGAACTGCAATAAACAACGTTGTCTGCCTGTTGATGAGTCAGACATCCCAAGTTTAAGCACTCTAAAAATCTATTGTCCCAAGTGTGAAGACATTTATTCCCCACAATCCAGACACCCACACACGTACGCATCCTTCTTCTCTCCCTCACCTTCTCGACCTTTCCTCGTCCGTACACCATAGCACCCATACACCTAACCATCATTAACTCGCACGGATCGAGCTTTTGAAGACCACCTTCGTGTTCCTTGCAAGCAAGCTTAGGAACCTAACCGTACCCTTAGTTCGAAGAACGGATTAATAGAACTCGAGAAACCATAACCTCTGACGAGGTGAAGTTTGCTCCGTCACGATCCTGACGTGATTTCAAGATTTTAAGGCTTAGTAAGGAACCCACTCAACTTTTCTAACATCTTGGAACAATTCTGGAGTGGTTTGGATGTCGGAATTGTCGAGTTCTTGAAGTTCCAGTTTTGGTCGGTTTTTTCAAGGATAATTCTGACTGTTTTCCGTTAGATTTTGGACTTCTAATAGGTATGGTTGTGTTCTACTCTTCAAGACCTTCAAATCCATGTAAGTTTCATGGATTTGGTTGAGAATTGAAGAGGATATTAAACTTTGAAATTTTTCCAGAAACTGGCGAGTACATATAGTGGCCGGCAGCGGATTTCAGTGAGTCACTGGAGAAGAAGAGGAATATTCCGTCAACTTTGACGGAATATACTGACGGTGTCAGGTAACTCCGTTAGGATTTAATAGAATATTCTACTATTTTAACGGAATATTCCCTAACGCCGTTAGGGATTCCATCAATGTGCCAGGCACGTGCCTACGTGTGGCCGGCACATGTGACGTCCAAAAATTATTCTAAAAATATAGGGGTGTTCGTGTTGTCGAGCAGATCATTTTGGTATATTCAAACACCCCATTTAAGCAACGGATGAGAAGTTATTCCCCGGGTTTATGTATGTGCTTTAAAATTAACGAAAAATTAGTTATTTCGTATATAGGTGAAACGTACCCCGAGGACGAGCGTGGGCAAGCGAGATTAGGGGGGCTACGATCCTGCTACTTATCAGTGAGTGGGCATTTGCTTTCTATATATATATACACATCGTGGTTTCCAGAACATTTTTAAAATGATTTATGCTTTAAGTGCCATGTCGAAAATGAGTTACATTTTAAATATTGCATTATTATAAATCGTGAATTATATTGTTTGATGATGTGGAGGCTTAGGTAAGCTTCATGTGAGTATATTGTGATGGTATTGGTTGCATTACACATTGTTATGCATAGATGCATTTAGAGCTCATCATTGCTGCACCTCGGTGTTAGTGTTCCCGCCTGAGGTTGAGGCACAGTCCTTCACGTGATGTTCACCTCCCGCACTACACGCTCACCTTAGATCTAAGTTTGGTGCCAGCCCTGTCGTACAGACCACAATAGGTGGTTCCAACTCGTAGGTGACTCGCGATTATTCACACAGCCTTCACGTGATCGTAGCACTTGAACATACATATTTACACCCAACCTTGTCGTACAGACCATAATAGGTGGTTCCAACTCGTGTGTTAGCATATACTGATGAGCTATGGGTCCAGTCGTACAGGTCACATTAGGTGACTCCGACTGGCATGCTACTTTATATTGATTTCACCTAGCTTACATCTTTTAGTGCGAAAATGTTATGACATGGCATACTTCGTTTTTTTTTTCAGGCCCTATGCATTGGTATTTGTATGTATATATGTAGTATTATTTTCTGGAAACTATACGAGTTTTACAGTGAGGGGTTATTATGTTCAGAAAAGATAAATGTGTTTTCAAACATTTTGTTTTTGCCCACTCACCCTTCTGTATTGCGCCCCTCTAGGTCCTAGGTAGCTATACATCTTGGTGGCTCACAAGGACTTCTCGGCGGTTCTGATGATCTACTAAATAAGCGTAGGAATCTTCTCCTTGTTTTGTATAATTAGCACTTAGTTGTTTCACTGCACTGTGGATTGCCTCTCTGAATACTTGTATTTGGTACTTGATCACTTTCACGGACTTATTTATTATCACTAGTTAAATTAGCTTAGGTTGGTTTTTATTTATTCACATTTACCTATTACCATCATCACTTCTGTTGCGCACTTGGCTACGTCACCCTCACATGACGACCAGCACGTCTAGACTTCGGTCGAGGTGTGTCATTTATGATCATAACCGTTCATGTTATAAATTACTCTATAACGATCACCTCCGCAAAAAATAATTAAAACTAAGATCGTTTAGTAATCTAATTGTATAAAAACAAAAGAACGAAATTGGTAAAAACATTACGAATTGTTTATATATTTGCTACAATAGATCGACTAAAAGATCTTACTGTTATTTTATTTTTTGTAGAGATGATCTTTACAACGTGATTCATAATATGAAGGGTTCTGATCAGAAGCACAAATCTCTATGATTCGAACTAGAAGAGTTTTGAGTAAGAGTTCCTACTCATTCTTAAGTAGCCAAGCATTGTACTTAATAAAATAGAAAATTTCGAACCCTAATAAAATGGAAAATTCCACGGCAATCACTAAATACATATCCACATTGTCTTTTGTCTTAACATATCACTTTTACGTGCAATATATATTAAGGCTCTAAAATGCGCTAAGCGCTAGCTGGACAGGAGTACAAGCTTAGCGCTTAGGGAGACCAATGGGGGCCTAGGATATTTTTTTTCAATTTTTACTAAATTTAATATATAACATATAAATAAATGACTTATACTTAAAAAATATACATAATTGTATTCTAATATATTAAATTGCAAAATAAATTGATATATAAATTATAAAGTACTAGAGCATATTGAAAACATTGGGAACAAACATATAATGAGTGTTCATTCAAGTATCCAACAAGTTTCTTAAAACTTAAAGTAAAATTCAAAATGAAAGTTATCTTTTTTTTTTTTTATGTGAGAGTCGCGATCTAAGTTGGTACCTAAGTAAGTCTAGACATCCTTTATTACTTTTTAAATGTCTGAGAATTAATCGTGGCACCTAACGCCTAAGCAAGCCCTTAAGAACAATAGAATTTGATAATTTCGCGGCGTTTGATAATTTCGTTTTTTAGTTTTTTGAAAACTGAAATCTTGTATGGTAACTATCTTCAATTTTCAAAAAAAAAAAAAAAAAAAAATTGAAAACTAAAAACCACTTCCTTGAGTTTTTACTTTTGGTTTTCAGTTTTCATTTTTCTAGAAAACTGAAAGTAGCTACTAAATAAGAATTCTGTTTTTAAAAAATAAAAAAAAATTAAAACCTAAAACAAAATAATTATGAAACGACTTTTATAAGTAATACATTCCGTCCCACTCTCTATTACATAAACATGGGTACGTTACATGCCTTCATAATTTAAATTGCATGTAAATTAATTCATCATTTAGCTAGCAAGAAAGCTAGCTAATAAAAAGGGACGTTTTATTCTTTAAGATTACTTGTTCTTGTGGGATTGACGCTCATGGCGGGGTGGTGATGCCTGCAAATGAAAACAAAGGAGAAAGATTTATTAAGCACATAAAATAATTAATGTAGTTTAAATTAATTATCTAATATGGATCAGATAGAGATTAGATGTGGAGAGAACTCACTCCCACACTTAAAGTTGCGAGGGACACTTCTTCCACAACCTTCAATCTGCTTAATTGTACGTCCAACGGGGATCAAATTGGCCACCTTGGGGGTGACATAAGGGCAGACACACTCAACATGAGCAGCCCTAACAATTTGGCAGCAGAGCGCAGAAGGATTGCGTCCTGGAGCTATAGCGCTCCTGCATTCATCACGGAGACGGCCCACCTCCTGCTTACACTGGCTCGGCGACGTGTCCGCCTTTGCCATCGGAGCCACCTCCCAAACACCACACCATAACAAGCATATGATCACGGCCAATGAGCCTGCTGCCCTCATGATTTACCCTGATATTTTTCCTTTATTGTTTGAGTTCCTTCTTTGTTGCTCTTGTGCATTTTAGCAGTGGAGACTACCCCTTTTTATAGATGGGGTCATAAAGAGTTCTTTCAATTATCCAATAAGTTGCTTACAACTTATTGAAAAAATAAAATGTAAAATGGAAGTTATCTATTTCCTGCTTATGTAAAAGTTGCGATCTAGACAGGCTAAGTAGGTGCCTAGGTAAGTCTAGGCACCCTTTATTATTTTTTAAACGTCAAAGAATTAATCGTGGCAGTGGCCATTCACCTCTCACCTAGGCTGTCCTTGGCAGGAATTGACAAGTGCCTACTAGGTGTTCGACGAAATTGCCCAATAAAACTTTTTGGGTTGATATTATGACACCGTAATGATCGTTTTTAAATCTCAAATGTTAAAATTAATTGTTATATTGTCGATATTTGAATATTTAATCATTGTATCGGCGATATTTTATATTAATCAAAACTTAATTTCGAATCATTTTAGCTAACCATTATTCCATAAATCTTTTGGCCGGCAATGAGTGTACTGTGTACGCAAGACTATGATCTGTTCAATTGTTGTATTCATGTGGAAGAGAAAATGTGCGAGATGACTTCTTGTTCCTCTCTTAGTCGCACATTCAGCAATGTGGAAAAAGGAAATTATTAATGTAACATGCTGTAGAAAAAAATGACAGGTAATAAGCTCCAAATTAAAATTGACGCGTCGTACACAAAATTGACGTGCAATGCGCTAAAGCATTGAAGGCTTTGAACACTATATATGTTTGTGAATATTTAATCACTGTAAGTCGATATTTTAGCTAGCTAGTTTTCCAAAAATCTTTCGGCCGGCTGCTAGTAATGGCACAAGTCAATGAGAACTTAATGGAGTGTATTGAATTGTTGTATTAGATGACTTGATGTTCCTTTTTTAGTGGTGGAGAAATTCTTCAGTGGTTTAGAACATGGTCTAGTATACTAAATCGTGTCATTGACGCACTGAAAAATCTTTTTCAATCGGACATCATTACTTAGGTAAATCAGAAAATATAGGAGAAAAAACAAGCAATGTGGAAAAAGAGAATTAGTAATGTGACGTGTTGTAGACAAAATTAATGGGTCATAGACTCCATATTAAAATTGACTCGTTGTAGACAAAATTGACGTTTAATGGGCTAAAAAATTGAAGGCTTTTTAATATTCACATGGGTTCTTCCAGAGAGTCAAACTGGTGAGACTTGACTTGCCATTGACTTCGGATGGCCACCCTAAAGAAATTATTTATTAAAAAATGGCTTAAATGTCAATTTAGTTTCTATATTTTCAATTTGATCAAATTGATCATTGGGTTTATATTCATTAATCAATTCAAGACGTTAAAATTGACATGTGCCAAGTATGTGAGAAGACAAAAACATGATTTCACGTACATCAACTAAACATATACGATGTTTATCTTTAGAAATTGACGCTTTAATCAATTCACTTGTATACTATGCGATTTAGGTCATGTCAATTTTAAGTATCTTGTAACGGATTGTCTTAAATTGGTTAACTGATGTAAACACAGATACCAATTTGAACATATTGAAAACACAGTGACTAAATTGATCATTAGACTAAAACACAAGGACCAAATTGACATTGAAACCTTAAAAAATAATCAAACTATGAATACACTTATTTTGTAGCTCTACAATTTTTTAGGAGAAATCACGAGGGTATAAGGGTTACAAGCGTAAATTTCAAGGAACAACAATTTTTGGAATTCACTAGAGATAGGGACACAATCGAAAATGTTATTTGATTAATGATTGCAAGATGATTAAGAGCTAGCCAATAGCTTAAATAACATGATCACAACACCCTAAGATAACTCAAAGGTCGTAAGAAATTAATTAACAATTACCCAATTAAATAGGGATAAAATAGTAATATGGAACAATTAGAAATACAAACGTGGAAGAGAAAAATCCCACCACATTTGATGCAAATCAGTTTTTCTCAATGATAATGTTAGGGAGACAAAATTTACATATTAAATTATGTGTTACCAATACGAATAAGCACGTTTATTAACGCCTAAGTAACGAATCAATCATCATCTTCCATATTTTTTAGTTTTCAAAATTTTGTCTACAAATTTAGTCTGCGCATTAGCCTTTTCTCAAACTGCAAACTCAGATATCCTGCGGATGAGGAATAGGTGGAGGCCATTCCGTCTGACCATTGGGTCTCCGCCATTCGGTTAGGGGCTGATAGGGATTGGGTAGGAATTCAAAGGACGTCTAATTTTGGCTTTTACGGTTTTGGTGGTTGCTAGATCGTGAAAGGGAGCATGGACGGAGGGAGGTAAGGCCCAGTGGGGGCACATGCCCCCTCTCATCCTATTTTGTTTGCATTACAAATTATTCAATTAATCATATTAAAATAATGAAAATCCCCTTTTAGTTTTTAAATGCCCCTCCTTCCTTCTTGTATATTTTGCTCATGCACTAATGTCTAAACCTTATTGAGTTGCATGCATTTGATTAGTTAGTACAAATGAGCATTGGATTGTCAATACAACAATTAAAGACAAAACTAAACAATAGAGTAATAAAATTAGGCATTTTGTAACTAATTTTTTCAGCAATTGTAAAAGAACTAGCTTTATTTGTCTGAAAAATGAGCTCAAGTTTTTTAAGGTGCCCCTCTTAGTTAAAATTCTGGCTTCGTCTCTGAAAGGAGGTGCATCGAGAGAGATGTTTCTGATTTATTAGCTGCGTCGTCATCGCTGTCGAACGACAACGATGCTGTGGTAGCCATTGTTCAGGTGAGGAAGATAGAGATAGAGTTGGCGATGAGAAGTTCAGACTGAGGGTGTGATTTTCGTCTTTCGATTACTCAGGGCAAGGGTTGTCTTTTAATCATAGCCATCTGACCCGATTCTCATCGGAGGGCTGAAAAAAAAAAAAAAAAAAAAAAAAAACTGATTTACCATGAAACCACAAGGTATTTTTGTAAACAAATCAGGAAAAAAAGAAAACCCGAAAAAAAAACTGATTCGTCATCCTTTTTCTCCGTCAACCGCAGCCTTGGCACACGCTAGTTTCCCACGCAGTCATTAACTGCACACCGGCAGTTTGTTTGTAGTTGTGCAGAAATCAAGGAGAAGAGAACCAGGGCGAGGCCGAGGGAGAAACGGAGAGACAGATCAACAAAGAGTCTTCCTTGGTACAACTTCTTAATTTTCAATCTTAATCTTTTATTCTCAATTCTCAATCTCAAAAGTACGGCTGTGTGAAAAATGGAGGGGAATTAAATGGCACCGCTTGTAATATAAATGTGAACGTGTTCACCTCGTTGTAGAATTTTGCAATGTTATTCAAACCCTAATAAGATGGAAAATTTCAAACCCCAATAAAATGGAAAATTTCACGGTAATCACTAATGACAAAAATCCACAATGTCTTTTGTATTAAGACATCAATTTTACGTGAAATATATATTAAGGCTCTAAAATGCGTTAGGCGTTAATCGGACGGTGAGTAGGAGCTCTTTACGTATACTTATTCTTGTGGGATTGATGCTCATGGCAGGGCTGTGATGCCTGCAAAAGAAAAAAAGGAAAAATATTTATTAAGGGCATAAAATAATTAATGTGATTTATAAATTAATTGGCTAATATGGATCAGATAGAGATTAGATGTGGAGAACTCACTCCCACACTTAAAAGTTGCGAGGGACACTTCTTCCACAACCTTCAATCTGCCTAATTGTACGTCGGACAGGGATAAAATTGGCCACCTTGGGGGTGACATAAGGGCACACACACTCAACATGAGCAGCCCTAACAATTTGGCAGCAGAGTGCAGAAGGATTACGTCCTGGAAGTTTCGCGCTCCTGCATTCATCACGAACATGGCCCACCTCCTGCTTACACTGGCTCGGCGACGTGTCTGCCTTCGCCATCGGAACCACCTCCCAGACACCACACCATAACAAGCATATGATCACGGCCAGTGAGCCTGTTGCCCTCATGATTTTCCCTGATATTTTTCCTTTTTTGTTTGAGTTCCTTCTTTGTTGCTCTTGTTGCATTTTAGCAGTAGAGACTACCTTAACACAACTCTTTTATTTTATTATTGAGAAGTTTACAAAATGTAGTATATTATCCATGGATAATGCTAGGAAAACCAAATTCTTTAAATAGAAACCTAGATTTTAATCCTTAAATAAAATGAAGTTTAGAAAAATGTACGTATACCATGAGCTAGCACAATGTATAGAACAAATATAGTCTTACTTTTCAAAGAATCTTCCACCTATGTTCCACTTTGTAAAGAGGATAATGCTCATCACCTGACATGGAAAACTTATTTGCCTCCTACTTACGATTAACGTATCTTTATTGTATGAACATCATAATCAAGACCATTCATTCTATTTATAATCAAGTAAAGATCATACATGTACAAAATATTCAATTTAAAGATCTTTTAGTCATTCATATGATAAAGAAAATTAACTTTCTTCCATGAGGGGAACAAAAAGAATATCCTTTTAAAGAATCCGCTAATTAGCATTCTTAACTGCCATTTTAATTTGCAGAAAAATAAACTTTTCTTGCATTTTCAAAGAGATGGTATACTTACGTCCCCTCGTAGAAGAATGAACTCATTCCCTTACTTGCAAATAACATATCTTCACCACTGAAATTTTATAATTAAAATTATTCAATTTTTTAGTTAAATTGAAAAAATGTCTAGACCCCCACCTAGATGCTTAAGCACTAGAAGTTCCTACCCGCCTAATCTCCGCTAGACGCTTGAGCTCAAGCTGTGACATTTCATCTGGAATCCTAAACGCCACCCCCAGTACCTCCTTTTCCCTCAAGAATTTGTAGAGCTACAAAATAGAAGTGTATTCTTAGTTTGATTGTTTTGTAAAATTAATCAATAATTTTCTTTAGGGCGGCAGCTCAAGTCAATGGCAAGTCTCTCCACGTTAACTTCATCACAGAAGGACCCATGACATGCATGAATATTAAAATAAAAGCCTTCAGTTTTGTCTTGTACAAGATTAAAAATTAATTTTAGCCTCTAGACTCTATTTAATGTCAGCATATTAAATATTTCTTTCTTTTATTTATAATTTTAGGGTGTTCATAAATTAAAGGCCAAATCGGATAAATGATCACTGTGGTCATAAGGTATTCGGAAAATAGCCCCTGTGCTAAAAAAACTCAGATTTAAACCCCTGTGATGTACTCCGTTAGCCAATTTAGTCCAAAAATGATTTTTCCGTTAACTATCTGTTAATACATGGGTAAAATTGTACTTTGATTTAGCCTTCTGGGATTTAACCTACTGGGATTTCTGTGTTTCTATCAAGACTTCACCTTTTTAGAGAGAGGATCGAGAAAATGGCGAATGGGGTAGAGAGAGAAAGTGGGTTGGTGCTATTTAGCGACGATGAGCTGAGAGAGATGAGCGGGGTGAATAGAGGGTCGGACCATATAGAGGTCACATGCGGCTGCACCAGCCACAGATACGGTGATGCAGTCGGGAGGTTTAGGGTTTTCGTCAATGGTGACCTGGAAGTCACCTGCGAGTGCACCCCTGGCTGTCAGGAAGGTCTTTCTCTCTACCGTTTTGATCTCTCTCACTTTGTTGCTTTTTGGGAAAAAGGGTTTTTATTTTTAATGCATGTTGTTTGCGTTTTGAGCTTCTTTGAGTTCATCGTGGACTGGGTTTTGACGTTGATGGCTGCAGTCTGTCAGTCCCTTTCCGGTCTGCCTAATCTATTGGGTTTGTATTTGATGACGACGAGCGTTTGCTTTTGCTTTTGCAAGCTGTTCACTGTATTTTTGTTGGGCATACAGTTGAGGTGTATGTTGTTTTGTCTCACTAAATGTCTTTTCCTTGCTGAGTGTACAGTAGTTATATGTTTACCTACTCTTCATATGGTGGAGTCCAGATGGTTTCTGGCTTGTTTGTGGAGTAAAGAGCTTTTCTTTAAGTTGGTGTATTGAGAATGAAACCTACATTGCCAGTTTTGTGGCTAAACAGCACCAACCCACTTTCTCTCTCTACCCCATTCGCCATTTTCTCGATTTTCTCTCTAAGACCATCTCCAATGGTGATCTAAAACCTAAAAATATTTAGCCCATAAAATTTAGGTTTTAGCCCAGAAACAACTTTTCTGCTCCAACCCTTCTAGCGTAAAATTTTAGCCCGAGATTATCAAAGAATGAATTATGGCTAATTTTTTTAAATTAACTTTTAAAAAAAAATTATGTAGACTATCCTAAATTAATTATATGAACATTTTAACATAAAAATATTTAAATTCCGATAAATTTTGAAAAATCACTAAATCAATATATGAAAATCATGATAAACCACATAAACTTAATACAAACGACATTAATAAACCACATAAACTTAATACAAATGACAATTAATAAACCACATAAACTTAAAAAAAAAAAAAAAAAAAAAGACAATTAATAAACCATATAAACTTAATAATGATATCCACTATCTTGACTTGGTGATGGACTTGGGTGATAGTCTTGAGATGAATCGTCATCTTGAAATATACTCTTTGTGGCATCCCTTCGTAAAATGTTCTTTTGCTTACCACGTAAGTATTTCTTCTTCTCTGGAGTGTATTTGTCAAGGTCCTCCATCATCAAATTAATTTTGAACCTTTCTTGCTCCTTATCCCCTTGTTCCTTCATGGCCAAACGCATTTTGGTCAATTCTTCTTGCCGAGAGATATGGTTTTCATTCATTCTTACCATTTTGCTAGCAAATTGTGCACGTATTGGATCTTGGGACTTCCCTTTTCTCTTTTCTTCCTTTTGCTTATCTCGACCCAGGGGCCTTGCAAAAGAAGTTGGGGTCATTTGTTGGACACCTTCATTGTCGGCAAAATTCACACCTTCGTTGACATCATTTGGGGGTGGGGATTCACTATGAAATAATCTTCCCCATTGTTGGTCCACATCGGTTCCCCATCTCGGACAATCTTTGAGGATGTTCCAAGCATGATATGCAACTTAAAAGCTTGATTTTTTTATGTAGTTCTTGTCTTGTAAATTGACATTGCTTTGTCACCCTATGCAACGAATACATAAAAACAATTAGTTGCAAAATACTATTATGTATATGACAAATAAAATATCAACAAAGAAACTCATAATTTTTTAGGCGCCCCTTCCACTAGGCATGTCAACCATGGCTCTCTCCAAGCTTCCCTTTCAAAAAGTGCACTCTTTGTTGATAATCTTCCACCGATCATAAACACCACCAACTTCCCTTTGGCCGCCATTGGAGTTTTCATGGAACTTATAAACGATTTTACCCCACAAAACCTTTCTATTTTGATTTGTGCCGACGGCACCATCTTCGCTAATAGAAATCCATGCCAAACATAAAGCAATATCTTCGTCAAAGGTCCAATTACGACCTCTAACATGCTCTTTTGCCATCTTGAAAATTTTGGAAATGAAAAGAAATGGTAGAAAGAAAAATTGGAAGAATTGTAGGAGAAAAGTGAGTTTTGTGTGGATGTTTGAACAAATACATAGGTATTTATAGAGTTTTTGGTTGAATTTTAAGTTAAATAATTTTTTTAAAATTATTTTAACCATTGGATTTAAATTTGGACCGTTAGATCTTTTTTTTTTTACCGTTAGATTTGATTATATTCGATCTAAGCTGTTGGATTCAATAAATATATAAATATAAAACAAAAAAATAATAACTTGAACCTGGACCGTTGGATGAAGAAAAGTAGTTGTTGGGCTACTTATGGATCTGACACCGGGGGAATAACCCTACGTGGGTATGTTTTTCTGGTGGGAAAGGTCTAGCGCGTGGGCACGTAGGCGAGTCAAGAATTGGGCAGTGGGCTTCGCAGCCCGGTTTCAATCTCATTTGTTGGGGTCCACTTTGCTTTGTGGCCTAAATTTGGGCTGGTATTTAGGTTAGTTTTGGGTTTTAGGTTTTGAGGTTAGTTTTAGGTTTTAGATTTTAGGTTAGTTTTAGGTCATGGGTTGGAGTGGGTCTTGGGGGGATAAAAAGGGAAATTTTAGGTTATAAGCCATTGTTGGAGTTGGTCCAAAAAGGTAAAGTCTTGATAGAAACCCAGAAATCCCAGGAGGTTAAACCAAAGTACAATTTTACCTATGTATTAACAGATAGTTAACGGAAAAATCACTTTTAGACTAGATTTCCTAACGGAGTACACCACAAGGGTTTAAATCCAAGTTTTTTTTAGCACAGAAGCTATTTTCCGAATACCTTATAACCACAGGGATCATTTATCCAATTTGGCCTAAATTAAATTTTATGAAAATATTATAAATTTTAATTATCATTATGGTAAGTATCTTATATAAAAAAATATTTTCGTAAAGATTTGGTACACATGTTTTTGCTTATTTTCATATGTGCCATTAATTCATTATAATATATTTAGGTACGAACATTTCGATGCACTAGGTTAGTATAATATGTTTATGTACGAACATTTCAGTACTCTAGTTTATTATAATATATTTAGGTACCGACATTTTTGTCACATCTCGGCCTGGGGTCCATCACATCTCGGGCTCGCTCCACTACCGTAGCACGATATTGTTTGTTTTAGGCCCCGACCACGCCATCACGGTTTTGTTTCTGGGAACTCACACGAGAACTTCCCAGTGGGTCACCCATCACGGGAGTGCTCTCGCGCGCTACTCGCTTAACTTCGGAGTTCCCATGAAACCCGAAGCCAGTGAGCTCCCAAAAAACCTCGTGCTAGGTAGGGATGGGAATATATATATATATATATATAAGGATCACTCCCATGGACGATGTGGGATCTTACAATTTTGGTACACTAGTTTAATATCATATATTTAGGTACAGAATTTTTCGGTACACTTATGTTTTTGTATATTTTCTTATGTGCTACTAATTCACTACAATATATTTAGGTACGGACATTTCGGTACACTAATTTAGTAAAATATATTATGATACGAACGCTTAGGTACACTAATTACAGGAAGTAAAATAAATATAATGAACTAAAATGTGTATAATAATAATTTTAATGTAATGTAATGACATTAAGATATCTATTAAATATTAAAAAAATATATAAATTTGAATTAAGTACACATTAAAGGACTAAAATTAATATCCAATCTAACACCAGGTTTTTATTGAATTTTAATCTTCATCAAGGATTAAAGTTCAAAAACCCCTTTTTTAAAACAAATTTGTAAATCAAATGATATGGTTGTAAAAATTTGGTTTACAATCATCTACAACCACATCATTTAATTTACAAATTTGTTTTAAATTTCAATTGTTGAAATTAATCGATGTGTTGTCTTTGAGTGTTACATATGTTATTAATGTTTAAGGATAATGCTAGAAAAACCAAAATTTTAAACCAAATTTACAAACCAAATAATGTGTCACCAATAAAAAAACAAACACGTTAATCGACAATTAATAATCCGATCATCTACAACCACATCATTTGGTTTGAAATTTAGTTTGAAATTTTGATTTTCCTAGCATTATCCATATCGTCGATATTTTATATTAATCAATTCAACAATTTGAAACTTAATTTATATCCATTTTAGTTAGGCAGTTTTCAAAAAATCTTTGGGCCTGCAGGTTGTGAGGGCACAAGCCAATGATAAAATCATATTGGAGTGTCTTCACTTGTATTCATGTGGAAGAGAAAATGTGGTGAGATGACTTGGTGTTCCTCTTTTAGTCGTGGAAAACTTTTTTAGTATACCGAGAATATAATTCGATACATCAAAGGTAATAATATAATTAGTTAAAAAATTTTAAAAAAAAATCAATCAATTGAATTATTCGACTATCGGGTTATGTTTTATGCACATTGAAATTTTTCTCTTAGTCGTGCACTGTTGGTTGAGTAAAATCGAATAAAATAAATAAAAAAATTTAAAAAAACCAGCAATGTGGAAAAAGAAAATTAGTAATGTGACATGCTGTGAACAAAATCGATGGGTAATACTAATAGGCTCCGAATTAAAATTGACGCGTCGTATACAAAACTGAAGGCTTTAATTTTAATATTCATGCACGTCATGGGTCCTTCTGTGATGAAGTTGACGTGGAGAGACTTGCCATTGACTTGAGCTGCCGGCCTAAAGAAAATTAGTGATTAATTTTACAAAACAATCAAACTAAGAATACATTTCTATTTTGTAGCTTTACAAATTCTTGAGGGAAAAGGAGGTACCGGGGGTGGGGTTTAGGAATCCAGATGAAATGTCACAGCTTGAGCTCAAGCGTCTAGGCGGAGATTAGGCGGGTAGGAATTTTTAGTGCTTAAGCATCTAGGGGGGGTCTAGACATTTTTTTCAATTTAACTAAAAAATTGAATAATTTTGATTATAAAATTTCAATGGTGAAGATACGTTATCTGCAAGTAAGGGAATGAGTTCATTCTTCTATGAGGGAATGTAAGTATATACTATCTCTTTGGAAATGCAAGAAAAGTTTATTTTTCTGCAAATTAAAATGGTAGTTAAGAATGCTAATTAGCGGATTCTTTAAAAGGATATTGTTTGTGTTCCCCTCATGGAAGAAACGTTCATTTTCTTTATCATATGAATGATTAAAAGATCTTTAAATTGAATATTTTGTACACGTATGATCTTTACCTGATAATAAAAAATAAATCGTCTCGATTATGATGTTCATACAATAAAGATACGTTAATCGTATGTAGGAGACAAATAAGTTTTCCATGTCAGGTGAGGCATTATCCTCTTTACAAAGTGGAACATATGTGGAAGATTCTTAAAAAAGTAAGACCCTATATTTGTTCTATACATTGTGCTAGCTCATGGTATACGTTGATTTTGCACGAGGCATGCATGTGTGTGGCTTGCTCAATCACACCCATATATATACATAGAAAAATCAACTATTTCCCTAGTTCTAACGGTATTCTTTTAAATATTAAAAAAAAACAAAAAAAGAGAGAGATTAGTTGGTGACTTCACCAAGGCAGTCCACTTTTTTGGAAGTCGAGATGACTTACAAAGTCATTTCAGCTTCCTCTGGTCACCATGATTGATTCACCAGTGTCAGAAATTGAACACAAGACGTGTCGTGTGGCATACGGGTTTGAAATTCTTCTCCAACCATTTAACCACTCTGTGATAATTCTAATCCTAATAGTATCAATAGTGTATGTAGAGGCTGTTGGATAAATATCAACAATTAATGATAATTTTATGTATGCTAATAAATAATAAATGCGAATAAATAAATAACAGAGTATTAACAATGCGAAATAATATTGAACTGACAAATTAAAGATCAAGGCTTGTGTACCGCAATGTCCTTGAAACATATATTTCGTCCCTACTCAGTGCTTGTAGCTCTACGGATATCTAACTCACCAAGATTCACCAAGATTCAACGATCTAAGTTAGAATTTCAACACCGAAAAACTGACTTCTGGCAAATTTCTATGTTGTTCTCTTAGTAATAAGGTTTAGGATTGTAGAAGAATAATTTGATATTTTCTGTGTTCTAAATGTCATGCAGATGAATGTATATATAATAGGTTTATACATGTTCACAACAGATATGAGAATGTGGTGCGTCTGTTGAAGGTCATCTTTCACAGAGGGGTGCTTTGCTCTGCGTTCTTTCATCTCAATAGACTTCATCTAAAAGGATGAGTCTGTTGATAAAAAATTAATTAATTAATTAAAGAATTTAATTTTGATAATTAATTATATATTAATTATCAATTAATTAATACATCTCAAAACCCAACCTCAAGGTTGAACCCAATTTCATTCTCCATGGTCCATTACTTTAATTACTATCTATAAGGGACAAAGCCTTATAAAGTGAAGAAACCTTTTGGTAATGATCAATGTCAAACAATGAAATTTCTACTCAAAATTTTCAATAATACCCTGCATTTGATTTGAAATTTCATTCAAACTCCAACATAAACAAAGCTACAGAGGGGCATGGAGGATCGGCCACCCTCCCCTCCTCGGAAATGAAGCCCAGAAGTGATGGTCTTGAAGTCCTTCCCTACTGCTGCGCCTCTGGATTGTTTTTAATGAAATTGAAAAGAATGTAAAGGGAAGACGGTGGGAAGCTTACAGGTGGAGTTGGAGCGTTCTGGAATTTTTGGAGGGAAGGGTTGGTTCGGGAAGGTAGGCTTGAATTATACAGAATTTACATGGGTGCCATCGCTTTTGTTAGGTGAGATTGGTGAGTAAGTGGGTGGCATTTTGGGAATTTGAGAATGTTTTGGGCATAACGGTGGAATGAAGTGGGCAATATTAAAGGGTGGCTTAGTGATGCGTTGGCCAGTTGGCTTCCGTGTTTGGTTAAGAGCAACTCTATGTAACTTATTGTTTTGAGGATAGGCAATCCAATCCTCTCTCTCTTTTCCTTAAAACATTCTAACCCACTCAGACATTTGGACACAAGGCGAGCCTGATGGAGAAGTCAGGCAATAATCATCTAGTTCAGTACCTTGCTTATGTGACGAAGGCTGATGATAACGTCAGACACGATTTAAATTATTAAAAAATTATAGAAATTATACAAAAATTATAAAAAAAAAAACTAATTAAAAATATAAAAGATTATAATTTTTTCTATAAATTTGTAATCATGTTCTTTCACTTTATAGTACATTTTAATATTTTCGAATACTTTCAACTAATCCTTTATTATTATCCGAAATTAAAAATAAAGTTATCTTTTATTATTTTATAAAATAAAAAATACTAATATTTTAATACGAATTGCTTGAACTATTCAATTAGGATGGAGATACACTTGAGCAGTTATTGTTCATTGCAAGCAGTTACAATTCATTTAAGTAGATTGAGTTACCTATTACTTAGGTGCTCTAACACGTTGCGCCGGTGATTAGTTTTTAGGTTTTGCGTTTAGCAAACGTATGTCGTTTGTGCTTTTGGATTTGTTGTATTGGGCTGGTCAGACCTTGTAGAGTTGTAGGCATGAGCTAATGTTTTTTCATTAGCCTCAAACAAATTTGAATTGGAAAGATGCAACTGATGTTGAATTAGGTTAGAGAATAAAATGGAAATTGGTACTTTCAAAATTTCATTTTGCTTTATAAATTTTCTGTAATTAGAAAGAAAAATACATTTATGAAAAGTATAAAATGAGATTTTTGTTGTGCTAATACAGTTTCCAATAAAATAAGCGTTTAATTATTTTTAATGGTGAACTGCCAATTTAGTCTCTGAATTTTCATCTAAGTGAAAATTAGGTCTTTAAACTATTTTTCAAAAAAATCATTCCTTAAACGATAAAAATCTGCCAGTTACATCCCTAATATTAGATTCAAAGCTACTATATTCAATTTTCTGTCAATTTAAGTCATGTTACTTGCATGTGATACACATTGGAGGGTAGATTGGTAATTTTTCATAAAGAAATAGTGTATGAAGTTAACTTTGGATGGTAAATTAAACATTAGATTCGCAACCTATATGAAATGTTAAGGGCTTATAAGCAAACAAAAATGACGGTATTACACTCTAAAGTATGTCAAGTGACTTAAATTGACGAAAAATTGCTTTGAATATAATAATAGGGATGAAATTAGCAATTTTTATGAATTTAGGGACTAATTTTACTGAAAAAATAATTTAGGGACCTAATTTTGACTGAGGTGATAATTCAAGAACTAAATCAGCACTTCACCCTATTTTTAATTCTATTATTTTGCCTTATATTTTGATTTATATATGCGATTAATGCAATTGAAATAGACTTTATATATAATTTTGTGAACAAAAATATTCAGCTGGCGGTTTGGCCATTATTTCAAAAATCTCTATCCATGACTGAGAAATCGTTCTACGGTGTTCTTGGTCAACAGTACCCCTTTTCACCCCTCTCCACGACAATTCATGATTTCGCCACTGAATGCATATATATATATACACACACACACGTACTATGTGTATATATGTATATATATAACTACACTTTTGGATTTGGAGGAGGAAGCAGCCATTTGGAACCCTGAATATATCCAAGGCTAATGAAAGGCTTGACTTGTTCGTCTGTCAGCTCTTTGCTCAAATTTCTTTTATTATATGTACTTGAACCTGGACCCATGCACTTGTACTCTCCGTAGGACACAGTGCTGCAATTTCAAATTATATTATTAACTCTCGAAACTAATTATATGAAAATGCTTAATCCTGTACTAATTAACATAATTTGCTTACTTGTCACGTTCGGGGTGGTTATCATTGCTCCAACCGGCAGGGTTAACCACCTCAGTCATGCTGGTGTAAGCATACACCACCTGGGGTCTGACTCTCCAAGCCCTGCCCAAATATGTGCCACTGCCTATCCCAGTTACGTTGCAATGAACAAATGAGTATCCAGTGTCCTCCGAAGCTGAGTCCCTTGCTTGTGCTGTTATCACTGTTATTCCTGTATCTCCCAGCACATGCAACTCAGTGTTCTGCACCCCTCATTTATATGTTATATTATTAGTCACCGACCATCAAGAGTTCAAAACCAATATGACTTGTATAGACAAACAAAAAGATTAACTATATATATCTTCTTGTTAATCCACCCAAATTATGTTTGAGAGGGGGAAGGGGAACAATCTGGAATGATCCACTGTTGGTGAGATTCACACAACCCACTTCACCAATGTTGTTCTTATATATGACCTAAATTTATACATAATTTTTTTTACGAAGAAAAAGATAATTGTATGAGTCAACCATATTTAGCTTTTTTTTTCTCACAACATGTACGTAAAATACACCATTATGGTGAGACTCGTCCATGTAAGGTTAAAATCACCGGCTTTATTTGGGAATTATAATGTTAGATAGGGATGCATTACCAAATAGAGAGACTTTCCACTTCCCCAAATGAAATCCACAGTGCCTTCAATGTAGCAGTCCTTGAACAAATGATTGCCCCTGTCATCACAAAGGGTGTCCTGAAATCCAACCAGCTTGCAATTGTACAAGGCTGAATTGTTGCCCGACACCCTCAATGCCACTGCCTGCGCTCCCACTCTTTTCCCATCTGGCCTTGGCGAAGAGTTCTACACAAACCAATCCACCAAGAGAACGTTAATGAAAAATAATTGTATGATGATAATATCACGTGATATGACATAGTTAGTACTTACTTTAATAAGAAGGTTAATGGCAATAAAGTAGTCAGATTCTGCAATCACTGTAGCACTGTTTACAGTTCCATACTTTTGGGCCGTACCATCAAATGTCAAATTTGGCATGTTTGTTGGAGAACCATATAATGTGACAAATGGTTTATTTCGTGGAATCGTAATTTTTTCGTTGTACTCTCCTCCGCCAATGTGCACAATGACACGTTTGGTGTTCCCGGCCGGAATGCTATTAATAGCGTCAGTAATGGTCTTAAAGTCTCCTTTTCCATCTTGCATGACCTTGATGACTGTTTGACCAGCCTCGGCCGTCACAATGGCAGGGTCAAGCGTGCTCTGCCGTTCTGTGTATGGCTTCACATTGTTATTGAACCATGTGTTGATTTGGGAATGGTCGGATGGTATCGGTGCATTGTCGTCCGCTGTGGCAACGGTGGCGGTGAGGAGAATTGTCATAATTAGAGCTGCATGGACGCCCATGCATGTGTTTTTTCCGGCCATTTTATTTTTTGGGGTGCTATTGATTAAAATGGTGAGTAGAAGGTTTTGATTTTATAGTCCACAAAGCATTAGGTGCTTTAAGGTAAAGTGCATGATTAGAGGGGTTATTAACCCAAAATATGTGAGACTTGGAGAGCTTTTCGGATAGTTTGGATGTCGTCTATGTTTGGGATTTCATATCCACCCTTTGTGTTAACTAAACAAAAAAAACCACTATCTATGGAAGATACAGCTTAATTTGAGAAAGAACATGGATAATTATGGTTTTATGATTGATATATTTATCGCAACACTCTTAAAACTCGAACGCCATCTAATATCTCTTTTAGAATTCTTTTTTCTCACACTTAATTCTCTAGAAGTATACTTCATCTCTCACTATTTCTCATTCCGTCAAAGGAACATTAGAATAGCGCTATAAATGTCGTTTATATTATAGAAGACTAAAATAAATTAATTAAGATAACTGCTATTGTCACTCCAAAAATCTAATCATGCACTCTTTATAAGAGTATTTTTTTTCTAAATATAAAAAGTTATGTTTTTTTCTAAATATAAAAAGTTTAGAGTGCACAATTAAATATTTAGTCCTAATGGTGGTGTGCTGAAAACGGAGAGATGGAGGAAATTGGTGGGTCTTTAATTAAGAAAGCCCCATAGACTTTAATAATTTTTGGAAAACCAGTGGGAGGTTGGGACTCCTGCCACCGGCTGATAGAGCGGCAAACAACCAAGTTAGGGCCTTCATACTTACCGTTCCACAGAAGCTCATTCCTTCCCCTCCAATTAAAACATAGGAGCATAAGGAAGCACTCGAAATCACAATTGGACGAGCTACTTGAGGCGAAGGAGACCCAATCCATACGGACACGTCAATCTAGTGCCGTATCCCGTATCCAATGCAGTATTGGTTGCACGTATCAAATTAACACAATAATTATTAGATTAAACAGAAAAAGATGTTTAAAAAAAAATTATTTTGAAAAAAAACTCTCTATCCATACAAAAACTGAAGAGTTCAAGAGAGCAATATTTGTGATTCATATATTAGGCGTATTGTTGGGATATATTAACTGTTGTATATTTTAAAATCCAAAACGATATTATTGTGAAGATAAATACAAAACACTTGAGTCGCCTAAAATTTATCAAACACAAGGTATATAATCCTACTTAAATTATGTGTTTTTTTATAACAAACGATATTATCTACACTAAAAGAGGGGATGAGCTTTGCCTCACAACGGACTAACAATATTGTGGTTCGGCAAAAATCGAACCTAAGATATTTCACTTACAAGTGAAAAGAAAAATCACTAGACCGTAGTGCTAAGTAGCTTAAACTATGTGTTACTAGAAGTCAATCAAAACTAGCTAGCCCAAGGTCACATTGAAATCTTTCCAGGAACCCTCACAGTTCACATGGTTAGTCCATTTCAAACTCGATGTCTGGTTCGAATTCGATAAGCTCTCGAACTTCTTCCAATCATGAATGACCGCCGTCAGATCAGCCACCTTGGCGCTTATAGTTCGGCAGCAATTGGCATGAACCGTCGTGACAGCTTTGAAGTCCTTGCTGACTTCACAGAAGCCACTGAAATAAAGCGTGTCTAAAAATTTCACACTGAGGCCTAATTCTATGAAAACACCTTCATGCATCATGCTGTCTAAAACATCCTGCTCTTTCACTCCGGTGGAGTTATTCTTCCTGTTGTACCACTTTTCAAATAACGAAATTGTTCGGTTGTTGGATCTGACCATGTAAAAGCCTGTGTTGATCGGGTTGGATTCAGACCATTGATCCCCATTGAACTTATCAGCACTGATTTGAAGATCCATGCTCTCATTGAAGCTATTTAGCCTTGGAAATGGATTCCTTAGCCACATCACATCTATGTCCTGGAATTGGAAATTGGATATATATATATATATATATATATATATATATATATATATATGTATTTAAGCTAATTATAAGTCCAATTTAGAACTATTAACACAAAAATAAGGTATCATTTAAATTACAACATAATACTAATTGAATTTTTACAAGGATATGGCATGTTATGATGTCAAACAATTCACAATACGATGATGATCAAATTAATTATGTTGAGAAAGCTTACCGTGAATACGAAACTGTAGCCCCGCTTGAGCAAATCTTTGAGGAAGAGAGTTCTCCTCCACATCATCTTAATAAATTCCTGTGACATGTAGAGTTTCTCAGCCTCAAAATTGGCGTGATCATCTGCTTCGAGTTTGTAGCAGTGAAGGTGGAGAAACCTACAACGTTCGAAAGATGTTTGGTCGACCGCAACAAGAAGTAGGTGAGAAATCAAGCCTCTTGTGTCTTCTCCAAGCCAGAAACCATCTAAAAACAAATCAAGCATTGGCTTATCTCCTTCTACATAGGCCTTATTTACAATTGCAATTATCACAGTCTTGTTTGCCATGGAAACCTCGGATAAAGCTGATTCAAGCGCATCTGTATAATTTCTTGTGTTGCTCTTCAAATTTAATATGAACAGATTAATCACCACAAAATTATAGATTAAGCAAAATAAAAACAACAAAACAAAAGTAGAAAAAGATGGTTGATATTACCTGGGTAGAGGAATTACAGTATTGGCTAGACTGGAAGACAAACAGTGGTATCGATCCATATGAGGTCTGGTTGAATATAAAAACCAGTACCAAACCAGCAAGGAGCAGGCATAATATTGTAGCATGTCTACTTTCCATGTCTCAGAACCTTTGACTAGCTAATTAAGGTGTGATTAGGGGCTTCTTGTATTATATGATGGCTTAATTTCTAAACAGTATCACGGAATATTGTAGTCTTCCATCCATAAAACTGAAGAATTTCACGAAACCACCGAGTCACGCATTTTGTTTTAAATTCTGAATACGATATCTCTGAATTTGAAAACGGTTTAGCTATTAATTATACGAATATATATATATATATCAACACATAAAAAGATAAAAAGAAGGGCATTACCTAACTTCTGGTTTTTGGTCCTGGAAGTTGGGCCTTTTGCCCAACTAATCTTATCCCAACTTTAACACTACCAAACATAGTGTAAAATTCTCTGCATGCCAACTTTCTCAAAGGTCAAACACCTAGTGTTAGAGTTCAAATCTTCTGCACCCGTTTTGTGTGTGATATCTTTGTGGCATCTATCGTTGATTGACATGTCTTAAAAAACTTACCACTGTTTAACTTTGTTGTCATAAACTTACACACGTATCAACAAATAATAGAGGCCAAAAGAAATCACACACAAAATGGTGCACAAGATTTGATCCCATACTGCTTCACATGGGCATGATGTGGATTGGACCTCTTGATGCTCAATTAATTAAAAGTCTAGTGTGATTTACAGAACTCTTTTTACCTTCCAAATATTCTTTTTATTTCGAGCATCGGATAGAATAAATTAAAAAAAAAATGAGATGGTAGAAATTAACATGGAGTGAAAATGGGTGTGTGGATGACGTCACCCAATTAAAATTGAGTATATAAAGTCAAAGGCCATTATAAATTTTTAAAATCCCAATTCATAAATAGTAGAGAAAAAAATATTTATCAAACATAGGTAAAATAATAAACTAACCAAATTAAAATAGAAACAAAAAAAAAATCTATGTTTCTCTAACTCCTAGAGTTCTAAACTATTACCACACTTGGAAGAAATATAAAGAATAGAAAAGTAAAAACAAATTATATAACTAGGAACTTAGCAGTTAGCATAACCAACCATAAAATGAGATAGTTCATATCAATATTCATCTCCATGTTTATATATAAAATCATTACTTGATAAATCTGATATGATCTAATGACATTGAGTCTATACTTTATTGGAGGACGTTATGAGTTCAAAGGAATACAAAACAAAAATTGTTACTTAAAAATACAACAATCATTTAATTATAATTAAATGGCTTAGTGACAAACAATATTATCCTTAGTGGGTTTATCAAGTATTGCATAAATAATTTTAAAACAAAGTTATTTAGAAATTAAAATAGTATTTTTTTTATTATTATTCTAAACGTTTTCATTGTCCCTAAAACCAAAAAAAAGAGATCGAGTATTTCATCAAATAAAAAATAAAAATTATTTTCCCCTTCGATTGCCACTTCCAGATCCAAATGTACGTTGAAATCGCCGTCGATACAGAAACCGGAACTGTACATTGCTGCAAGGTCCAGACAGATCAAGGGAGAGACTGAGTAATTACTATGCCTAAAGATCAGAGAGGTGTAATTAGATCACGTTCTGAACCGGCTTTGAACCCTAATCGACTCAGAGACAAATCTTTGGCTCCTGCTACGTCACTTGCTGCCAATCCCGATGATACTGATACATTCTATGATCAGGGTAAGTTTCAGTTCCACAAACATTATTCAACGTTCATGCATGCATGCATAATCCCACATTAAACGTTCATCGTCGAATGGTTAACGAAAGTTTACATGTCATGGCATTTTTGTTTTCGATCATGGGAAGGGAAATTTGGACTCAGAGAACTTCCAACATTAATTGTGGAACAGAAATACAACCATATCAACATGTCGCGGCATTTGCTTTCATGAATTTGCGTTAGTATCATTTGAATGGATCGAGTAGTTCATGTTAGAGAGTTTCTAAATTTGGTTTAAGCTATATATGTTTGGCGTTAGTATCATTTGTCTTTTTCCATCCACGTTTGAAATCCATGTACAACAATAATAAAGCCTTATCCCACTAAGTCTTAGAACGCCACTACCTATGTGTTTGGCGATACTTTTTATTGAGTGAATCGGAATGAACAATTAGGAACAAACTTCTTCCAAACACCACGATAGCTAGCCGTGGCTACTGAGTGAAAAAAGCCATGGTTTGGTGACCCATGCCATGAAACCGTGGCTGCTGCCGCTTTATGTAGTAGTATCTCTAGTTCATTTCTGTTCAACAATTTTGGTTCTAATTTAATTCCATAACTCCAGGTTGCATTCTTTCTGATGTGTTTACAATTAATCTTTCGAATTTATGTTTTCTCCACAACAATTGTGCAGCGGAATCAGCTGATACAAGTTGCAAAGATTCAGATGTTAGATGCTATGGTGATGAAGATGCATCTTGGATATCATGGTTCTGCAATCAGAAAGGGAATGAATTCTTCTGTGAAGTCGACGATGATTACATCCTCGATGATTTCAACCGTTCAGGTTTAAGAAACCACGTACCATTCTATGATTATGCACTGGATTTAATGTTGGACATTGAGTCTTCCAATGGTAAGAATCAGATAAGTCCATCAGCCAAAATTGCTTTGATGAAGATTTCAGCTTTCATTGCAATACGAAGTTATTAAATTCTTATGTAAATTTCAATGGGATCAACAGATGGCTTAACTGATGAGGAACAGAACAATCTGATCGAATCCGCGACGGAGATGCTCTACGGTTTAATTCATGCCAGATACATAGCAACTAACAAGGGATTGTCTGCAATGGTAAGGTGTTTACAATGTACATATTAATATTGCTTTATTTTCTTTCAAAATATTAGATGTCACACCCCGAAACTCCGGTCGTGTTTCAAACTGTGGCATTATATTTGAGGCTTCCTAATTTAACAGTGTGCAATTCAGTTGGAGAAGTACAGGAACTATGATTTTGGCAGATGTCCAAGAGTGAACTGCAGTAAACAACGTTGTCTGCCTGTTGGTGAGTCAGACATCCCAAGATTAAGCACTGTAAAAATCTATTGTCCCAAGTGTGAAGACATTTATTCCCCACAATCCAGACACCAAGAAGGTATCCTTATGTATCGCTTCGTAATTGACATGACGAGTGCCTTCTATACATCTATGAATGTCTCATAATTATACAATGTCTTTTAAGTGGCTCAGATTCACCCGTTAAATTTCATGGGATACATGGTGACTAGAATTTTTTACAACTACAATTATGTTTTGAGTTCAGTTTTTCAATGTTTGCCTTGACAACAATCTCAGAAATTGATGGAGCATACTTTGGAACCACATTTCCTCATCTTTTCTTCTTGACCTACGGGCATCTTAAGCCGCAGAAGGCGATTCAGAACAATGTTCCAAGAATATACGGCTTCAAAGTCCGCAACGAACAATGAATCTTGCCCTTCTTGGTGAAGAAAATATAAAGGGGTCCAAGCAAGCAGTGTTGTTGCCTTGTAAGAAAAGAAACAGCGGCAGTTCCCTGTAAGGCCCATTTCGTTGTACTTACTGAGTTTTGTTCATTGAAGTTTTTGTTTTACTTGCCCTTAGGTTGTGGATCAATGACTCCTGCAATTCTGTGTGTAAAAGTTCTTGTTCTTTAGTTTTAACTAGACAGACAAGGTCACGGTATTCCAAACTAATCACGCGTTATCATGTTAAAAAGGTAAAATACATAACTGAACATGGTTGGCTTGGATACCGTCACCGTGACGTCGCAGTTGTGCAAGTTTCTCTCCATCAATCAAGGGTAGCAAGAAAGCTCGAATTTTTTTTTTTGGTAAAGGAGAAAGCTCAAATTTTGCTGAAAGGAAACCAGAGGCTAAAGATTTACCGGAAAAAGGTGAAAATAAAATTTTACAGGAAACCAACAGAAAGTGATGTGGGGGTTGAACCCGGTCTATAAATATATGCTAATACTGGCCGATGACATTGCAGTACAGATACCTGGTGCCAGAGTTTCTAGGGCTAATAGCTGTTACAAAAACTACAGATTAGCTTGGTATCACTTTCAACATTCAGTTTCCGTAGACAAAGCGGTAATCAAAAGAATGCTTTCACAAGGATCACCATGCTTCAGCCAGTGTGTCATACGGCGGATGCTCTGAATGCTTTCAGTGATAGCGTCTGCTTCGGATTGCAACCTGCTAATTTCAGAACCTTTGGCAGCGTCCTCTGACATCAGCACCACGAGTTGATCCTGCAAGTCCTTAATCTGCTTAGCAACCCCACAGATTATTTCATTATGTTTCTTTCTGTCTTGAGTTTGCTCCGCGATCTTGATTTGAACTTCCTTTGACTTATCCTGAAGGTGCCCCAACTGAACTTTAATTTCTAGCAAAGAGTTCAGTCGATCGCGTACTGCCTTGACATCAAATCCAAACGTTTCCAAATCACCTAGTTCTTCAAAGATGCTATCAAAGAAGTCACCAGGATCCTCAATGTTCAACTTGGAGGTCTTCTCTACCAAAGAGGCAAAGGTTAACATCTTTGCAACCGCTAATGATTCACGACTTAGCTCTCCACACTTAACTAAAGGGTAAAAATGTGGTTTTTGCGGATATCTTTTAAATGCATCCATAGATTCAACTTTCTCCCAAATTTCCGGATAAGATTTCACAAATGGCAAATCTGGACTGTCTTGTTGCTCAATGTTAACAGTGACACCAGTTTCAACTTGTGTTCCTGTAACCTCATTTTGTTGGTTGGCAGTCTCAGCAGGGTTACCTAAAACAAGCTTGATGTAAGTCAAATAACTAGAGTCAAAGGAAACTATTGAAAATGTTCACATTTGCTTACTTGAGCTCTCTATAGGTTTTACAGCAGCCAACTTAAGTTCTCTTGTCGAGCAATCTACTGGAGAATCAACAGTTTCCACCTGTCTCACTGCATCTTGAGAACTTGAAATTTTAGACAACACAAGATAAAAATAAATAGGATAAATAAGTACTACCAAATGAGGGCAAAAGGAAAACCATAAATAAGTACTGTTATTTTGCTCCGCATCCACCTCACCTGTGACAACAGTTTCAACTTGTCTTCCGTTAACCTCGTTTTGTTGGTTGGGTGTCCCCGCAGGGTTACCTAGAACACAATCTTGAAATTAGTCAAACTTGCTACAGGCAAAGGAATCCATGGATTCAATTTTTTTTCCATGAACCAAATGTGTATTGTCATGTTGCTCCACCTCACCTGTGACACCAGTTTCAACCTGTCTTCCATTATCCTCATTTTGTTGGTTGGCAGTCCCAGCAGGGTTAGCTAGGACACAAACTTGACGTTAGTCAAACTAAGTACAGGCAAAGGAATACATTAAAGAAAGTATTGCTTGATTGCGTGGACATATATCGTGTATATGACTGTTTATGAGGGCGATCGATATTTTTACAATGCAATTTCAGTGGTCTGCCCCTCCTATCATGTCCTACTCTAGGTCATGGGATATCAATTTGAGATTTTTGTGGTTTACCTTTTCTTTTAGAATGAGTTAATGCTTGATCATCCAGTCCTCCAACCTTCGCTTTCTCAATCTTCTGCAAGAGCAATGAACGCATTTTAATCAGGACCATTAGGAAACAATGCAGATGAAAACATTTGATCCCAATTATCCTTGAATGGACCTAAAAGAAGGCAAGCCGCTTGGACTGCTTACTCAAGCAAAGAGGCCTCCGAGAATATGAACCTAACCTTAATCTCAGAACATTTCCATCAGGCATTATCATGCCATGCAAACCAAAGAGGCAACAGATGCCTAGTTTTTGTTGTTTTCCCTTTAAATATCATGCAGACATTTCCCCAGTAATGAGCACTAGTTAACCTTGCTCTTGGAATCACTTGAGTTGGTGAGTGTTGTCAGAATAGTTTAAGTAGTGCTGATAAAACTCACCAACTCAAGTACGATGACCAATACTGAGTGAACCAACACGCTTCTCTGTGATTACAGGGTTTCTTGAGTAAAATGCATAGAATATAGCAAGTTAATGAGGTTTAGAACGGGAAGACTCTGGAATCATGATTTTGTTTACCACAATGGAACACTCAGCAATAGGAGAATAAATAATTTAATACCAACAACATTTTTCTGAGAGTTCACTTACCACGACATCAGTTACTGGGGATTCTTTGTTTTGAGTTTTAGCGGGCGTTCTCCTTGCATTTGATTTTTCAAACGATAAGGAGTCTTCTGAGTGTCCACCTTTTAACTTCTTGGAAGGACTTGCAATTGTTTCATCATCTTTAGGTTGCTGAGACTTTTTCGATTTCTTTTTCGTCATTACATAAGGTAATTTATCCATGCAAGGACTCAAGTGCTTCGATTGATTTTTCAATGAAATCCTAGAACAAGGTGTTTTCTTTCGAAGTGGTGTAGCTACCTCAGAGTTTCCAAAACTCTTGCATGATTGTAATTCGTAATCACTTCTGGAACTCTGACATGAATGTTTTGTTGGTACTTGAGAATCCCTTCTAAAGTGAGATTCCTGGAAATAACTGCCAAAATTTTAGTCACACAAGACACAGAATGTTTCAAACATGTTTACCATCATACCCATAAGAAACATGTAAGGACCCCCCACCCTTCCCTTTATAAAACAAGAGGAAAATGCACATACCCGAAATTCATTACTCCATCTTTCATCATGCCAAACTAAGTGAGTCCTCAATTCTGAAACGCTGAATTCCATCTCCTGCCTTGTGCAGCTTAAGGTGACCGCGTACTTGTTTCCTTCAAGAACTTTCGTAATCTCTCCGACCCACCAACCCATGTCATGGAATGCATCCACTTTATCCAACAAGCTAAAATCTCTTTCATCTGACAGTGGAGGCTGAGGTCGAATCTGATGGCGACATACTACAGTTTTAACATCCCGGTTATTTGATATCTTATATTGAAGCAAGAAAGAGTCGATCCCCAGCTGCCCAAGATAAATTGCTGGAAACCAAGCATAAAAAGGTATTACTTTGCTGGGATTCACTTCAACTGCTGTCCCAGGAATGAAATTTGGTCCCGTCATTGTCTATGAACCAATAGTGAAAAATATCAGTTTTCTGTCAATGACTATCATATATAGTATATACAAAATGTCTATCCTCTCCCAAAATTAGAATAAAGTCAGATTATTGCAAAAGAGATCAACATACGAGTTGAAAGGTTTGAATTGGCAAAAATTACGTACAGGACTGGATAAATCAAAACTTTAAACTCTAAAAAACCAAAAATGAAAGAAAGATCATAGAGATAAATAATTACATTAAAAAGAAAACTGCAGCAGATTTAAATGCTGCGGCTATCGCATCCTTGGCCATGTATAGCACGGACTTATTATTAAAAGGGATCACACGCTTATAATCATTCAAGTTTTAATGTGCGTATTATTTTCTTCAAAAATAAATTGTTAGCAAGCTCGGAACCCCGGATCTTTCTATAAGTAAGTGACACTAATAAGCAGATTACTAATTTTTTCTGTTTATTGTAAAACTTCATAAGAATCAAAGATTCCAAGGTAACAGATTCGATTCACAATAAAATCGTATAACTTAGCAAGCCCAAATGCTCCTTGAAATACAATTTTAGTTAAGCCACAGATACTATGAACTTGGGGATTAAAACGAGCATTCAAGGTGGAGAAAACTTATTTAAGAAACACAAAATTATCAGAGTAATCCCAGAAGAAATTACAAATCACAAACAGTATCAACTACTGGTCTGCATCACACATTATCAAATCCGCAAAAACAACACCACCACGAACAAAGCCTTATCCCACTAATTGGGTCGGCTATACGAGCCCCAGAACGTCACTGCGCTCGTCTTCCATTAGCTCCGAGTACTCCATGCCTTTTCTTAGAGTCTATTATCAAATCCGCAAGAAATAAAAATAACAACTTTGGTTGGTAAATCATCAACAGAGTGGTCAAGAGAACCGATGAACTCATGAGAAGTATACAATACTACAACATTTGGATTATTAAAACATGAACAGCCAATTTAGCAAGCTCCTCTTAAAAAATTGCAATAAAAGAAGAAAAAAAGGGAATTTTAAAGCAAAACAACAAAAGGCAGAGCCAAATATGTACAATAAACAACATGCATGTTCTTAATCATGAAAACCCCTGGTAAAAATCTTCAAAAAAATTCATAAATAAACACACAAAAAACCATGCAAGCAAAAACCCTGAAAAATCATGTATCAGAAAACGAAACCCACATGCATTACCAAAAAAACAGAACCAGTACCTCCTTCTTAGCTCCGACCCAAACGCCGTCTGTCAAATCCCAGTGCGACCGCAAATCGGACCGCCGCAGCACAAGCAGATCAGGCGGGTCCAGAAACCCCACCGTGTACTCATCCTCCTCGAGCTTGATCACAACCCCGGGCCACCACGCGTCGAGGTGAAAGGCGTCGACTTTGTCACCGGGCTCGAAGGGCCTGTCGTCAATGCTGGACGGAGGCACGGGCCGGATGAGACCCACCTCGACGAGCTCCGTCAGGGGCTTGTCCGGGTCGTTGTCGGAGAGCAGAGTCTCGTACTGGATCAGAGCCTTGGTGGCGGAGGAGGAGCTTCTGCTGCTGCAGCCGGAAAGGCTCTTCCTTTTCTTCCTCGTGGCCGGAATCGGGGGGTCCGGGTCGATGATTTTGGCGGGGAACCATGCACCCTTGTAGCCATCTTCATTGCTGCAAACCTCCACCTTTGAATCCTTGCTCAAATGGGTTGATGGTTGACTTCTCTTGACCACCATTTTCTTTTGTTTTCTGTCACTTTCCCGAGAAAATAATCACTGTGTGGGAGAGAGTGGTAGGGTATCAATCAGTCAAGGGTCGTATATTTTTTATTTTGTTGCGCGTGGGGGGAGGGAAAAAGTTGTCATCCTTTCGTCGTAAAATACTATCTGCTCGCTGAAACGACGGGTCGTATATGTTTGAAGACCAAATTTCACATTTGCAAACCCCCAAAATTTTGTTTGAGTTCGGTTTTTGCCCTCGTGGTTCGAATTATGTCTATTTTGTTTTTTTTTTTTTTTTTGAAAAAATTATAGCAATAGTTCTTTAATTTTAATCCAATTTGATCAATGGTCCCTTAATTTTAACTTAATTATAGCAGTAATTCTTTCAACATAACTCATTTTGACAGAGTTGACGAAAACGACCAAAGCTTCATATTTTGAGGAGTTAAGGGACTAAGGACCATATTGAGTCAAAATTGAAAGACCATTGCTACAATTTCGTCTTCTATTTTAGTGGTTGTAACTTGTAATTGTTGTCAATTTTTGTGAGACCCTCACATGAAGGGGTATTTTGAGTTTGTGAGGAGAGAAAAAGTTTTGATCTTTTTGTCATTTTTGTTGTGGATTTTTTCATCACTATCTGAACCGAATGAGTGAATGTTAGCTCTGTAATGATTAGTCTTAACTTCTAAGGTCCAAATTTCATTCTTAGGTCTCGTGGTTTTGTTGAGTTTCGTTTTTAACCATTATAAATTAAATGGTGTAAATTTTGTCTTTGTAGTTTAGTAGTCAATGCAATGCTACTTACCAAAAAAAAATGAACACAAATAGAATAAAATAAAAGCAAAGTTTTATGTCCCAATCTCCAACTAACCCAACTCCATCCAAACCACTCGATCATCCAATCATGGAAGATTCTACACAATTTCATCATGCATATATAATTCAAAAATTGGACATGTTATCTTGAATTTTGAATTTAACTTCCATCTCACTCTCTTATAAAAACGTGTCACCTTTGTCTCTTACTCTTTGTTCATTGCGTGGGATTTTATAATTGAGATTCTAAATGAAAAATATCTTTTTTCTACGAAAAATGGGATAAACGAATACTAAATTCATCTAAATATGTAGAAAGATTCCAATTTGGTTATGTAAAATTGATGATACTATTTTAGTTAATTTGACTAACTTTGTATCTGCTTTATGAAAATTATTTATTTTGAAAAGTGGAAGACATAAAAAGAAAAATATTGCAGAAGACTCTAGTATAAGCAATTGTTTCAATCATCTTTTATAATAAGTTGGTATTAAACTCGTCATCCACATAAGTCAAATATAAAACTACACTTACAAACTGAAAAAAAAAAAAAAAAAACATTAAATTTTAATATTCAATTCCCATCTTTTAAATTAAAATGGAGAAAAGACAAATTGCAAAATATACATGAAAAATGCAACCTAACTTTTTTTTATTTTTATTAAGTAATTTTGTAAAGAAAGATTATGTGAGACTAGCTCTTCGTCAACCGTCGTGGACGAGATACCAACCCTTTTTTGAAAGAAAAAAGACAGTTGTACCTAGAAACCCCTCGATCCCTCTCTACCGAAAGTTACCTTCCCCGATATACATATATTTTTAGGGATATGCTATCCACACACCTCATTTTACTTCTCACATACCCTTTGATAATTTTTGTCTGTTGATCTTTTTCAATTCATCCGATCCAACGCCCGAAAATTCAAAAGGTGTGTGAGAAGTAAAATAGGATGTGTGGATATCACACCCCTATTTCTAATATCATTTTGGTTATTGAGAGTATAATATATCATAAAACCAAATTAAGAACATAATATTAGTTTCGAATCTTTTTCCTCCTCTCAATAATAATAATTAAAAAAAAAACATAATATTAGTTGGCATTTGGCAAATTGTGATTGGTGTAATTGAAAATTACAAGCTAACTCAAATTTGTCAAGTTCCTCTTCCCCTGTTCTCTTCTCTTTCTCTTCCCATCGACTTTCTCGCCACCTTCCTCCCAAAGTCCCTACCGACTCCACAACCATTCCACCAAGTCAATAAAATCCCTCTCTCCCTCATCTTTCTCTCTCACCATTCTCCCTGCGATACAACAATCCTCCCCATTCAATCCAATTCAATTTCCACCATGTTGTTGTTGGTAGACTGTTCCAGCTGCCACACGCCGCTGCAACTGCCGCCCGGCGCTCGGACGATCCGCTGCGCCCTGTGCCACGCCGTCACTCGAATCGACGACTCCCGCGCTCTTCCTCCTCCCCCTTATTCCTCCTCCTCCTCCTCATCTTACCACCACGCACCTCCTCCATCCCCTTCTCCCTACAACCAGGCGCCGCCGGTGCCTCCGCCGTCGGCGCACGGGCGGAAGCGGGCCGTGATATGCGCCGTGTCGTATAAGCGGACCCGGCACGAGCTCAAGGGCTGCATTAACGACGCCAAGTGTATGAAGTACTTGCTGGTCAACAAGTTCAATTTTCCCGAGTACTCCATTCTCATGCTCACCGGTAATCTCTTGAGCTTCCCATTTCTTCGATTCTTCAAGATTAAAACTTTTTTGATGTTGCGTATGAGTTGAATTATATGGGTATTTATCTGTCCAATTTTAGTTAAATTTCAGCTTATGGTTCAGCAAAGACTAGTTCTTGTGTTCTTATCTTCCATAGATTAGAGTTGCAAATCATTGAATTATTCTAAATTTGCTTTAAAGCATCGATCTTTTTTGTCAAGTGGGTATTTTTTCTACAGTATGAACAGTTGTGCAATTACCATTTATGTGGTTAGGTACGATTAAGCTTGAGCGGATGTGCTCCCCTTAAGCACCCAAGCTCGAATTCCCGTCCACATTTTAGATTAGTTTGAGTTTAATATCGCTCGTATAAAAACAATAACAATTGAGAATTCAAAATCATTACTTGGTGTTTCGTATCTAAATCGTGTATCTGTGAAATGGTAGTAAAAACTTGCTTTGATAATGCACTATGGTTTCTTTAGAATGTAATTGATACAATGCTCCTAAAACCGTAATGTAGAAACTTCTGACCTTAATCTAAATCTCTATGTGGAGTGTTTCTTGCAGAAGAAGAAGTTGATCCTTATAGGCGCCCGACCAAGCAAAATATGAGAATGGCGATGTATTGGCTTATGCAAGGTTGTCAAGCAGGGGATTCTTTGGTGTTTCATTATTCTGGTCATGGATCACAACAGAGGAACTACACTGGGGATGAGGTGGATGGATTTGATGAAACGCTTTGTCCTTTGGATTTCGAGACTCAAGGGATGATTGTTGATGATGAGATCAATGCGACAATTGTCAGACCTCTACCTGCTGGGGCAAGGCTTCATGCAATTGTAGACGCTTGTCATAGCGGTACTGTGCTAGATTTACCATATCTCTGTAGGATGGACAGGTAACTACTGCTCGATCTTCTGTTATGTTTATGTGCATAATGTTACTCCTGCAATCTGTTTTGGCTTATCATCGCTCTATGTATTATTTGTTTATTCGTTCTGGTGTGTGGATCTAGAAACGGGAACTATGTATGGGAGGATCATCGCCCTAGATCAGGTGTTTGGAAGGGAACAAACGGTGGAGAGGCCATTTCCTTTAGTGGTTGTGATGATGATCAAACCTCGGCCGATACCTCAGTAAAGTCTTGGACAAAATCTTAAACTGTTATTTATGCTAGATTAGCAATGTCTCGTTTTCTAACATAAGGCTGTTAAAAGAAACAAAGCTAATGCTTCACGTGTGCAGGCTTTGTCCAAGATTACTTCGACTGGTGCCATGACTTATGCTTTCATCCAAGCCATCGAGCGTGGACATGGAACCACGTATGGGAACATGTTGAATGCAATGCGATCTACCATCCGTAACACAGATAACGGTGTTGGAGGTGGTATTGTGACGTCTCTTATCTCCATGCTTTTGACAGGAGGGAGTCTTGGCGGGCTAAGACAGGTATGATTATCGCACAGAATCTGATGTTTGTTGGCAGTATTTTGATTCGAAATGACATGCCAAATTGTGTGAGCAGTTAAATGATCCCAAATTAGATGTTTGATAAACTTGATGTTATGTCAACTAAGCTGGTTTCGGTTAGCATCTTTAACTCTCCTTTGAACCGTCTTTGCTGCAGGAACCACAGCTAACTGCCAATCAAGCATTTGATGTGTATAAAAAGCCTTTCTTCTTGTAGCTATTGGTGCAGGATCTCCAATTTATTGCGCATAATCATTTATTAATCGTGCCCAAGCCTACTATTCGTGTGTACAATTATCGGAGAAACCCAATTTTGTATCGGCTTGTGTTCAACGTTTTGTTTACCAATCCTATGTTCTCCTTGTTCTTGGATGATGATCGATGGGTGTTAGGATTCCAAACAAAACCCTAACCGATAAAATCTGTATCTGAAACTTCCTTGCACTGGAACATGTAAAAGCTGCACCAAGTAAACAATGTAAGCAGGCTCCCCGACGGATAGTTCAAACCTCATTAGTCTTTTTCCCTGTCAAGATTTGAAACCCTATGTTAAGCTGAGGCATCTCAAATAATTCGACATGTCAATAGTTTTGAATCAACGTATGCTCGAACGGAACGGAATAGAATCAAAGAACAAGATGCAAAAGTATTGTAGCAAAAAGCATCTTAAAAAGATTGGAAATTTGAAGAACGTGATACTTCGAGGCATAAGAAATGTTTTCATTGGTTTCCAATATTTTGCTTGAACTTTCCTTGGTGATTCGCTTTGCTGCAGGAACCACAGCTAACAGGAAGTAAAAAGTTTTAAGCTGAAGAAGAAATTCTTCCTCTGATTTCGTCATCGGTTTTCGCTCTCCTGTTTTGTATACGAAAATGCACAATTTCCACAACACCAGAAAATCAAAGGCTTAATTTACAAGGAAAATGTAGTGCATAAATTTTGTTACATCATCATTAGAAACCGGAAATGTAACAAAAATATAATAATAACCAACAAAATAATAAATCATCGAGAAGCTCTTCTTGATTCTACATGTTCTGTTATCCTCATCTGCTGCCTTTGGGCACTGCTCCGAGCGGCTTTCCTATCAACAGGCTGCATTGCCTCTTGTACCTTGCGTTGTCCTTCATCGCCATCTTCTCGTACAACTGCAAAATTACATTTGTATTAATTAGAAGAAAACCGAATTGTTGGTGATTGAAAATGATCGCATAGCGAGAGAAATCACAAACCTTTTTCTCGTTTCGAGGGAGTTGGCACCACATTCGACCCAGTTGCTTACTCCTTTCACCAAACGAAGAGGACTGCGCAGAACCCCAAGCGGCCATCACAAAAAAAGCATATGAAGTACATGGCCTTATAGGGCAACTATGCCTTCTAAGCACTCTCTCAAACACGTCACACTTTTTCTTCTTTGGCCTCTCCTTCCCACAACGCCTAATCAAACTCCTACCCGAGGACAATGGTATCCGAGGAAAATGGGTCACTGGCCGCGATATCACCCCACTTCTCAGCCTGGTCACAATGTGACTCTCTCCACTCTTTCTTGTCTCACAAGACTGAGTTACTTCATTGCCATGATCTTGCACTTCTTGAACATCGTTTGGTGTCTTGTACGAAGAAAAACTTGAACTCGCACCAGAATGGTTTTCGGGGAAACATGCATTTGCATCGAGAGAGTTGAGGATGCTGCAATTCTCGTGATCAGGAGTTTGTTTTTCCTGGACACTGAACTGTACTGAGAACTTCAGATTTCCGGTGTCGCCTCTGACTTTGATGGTGTCTCCGGTGAGAAAACCGGACAGTTGGAGAGGTGTGGAAGGCATCAGAGTGTTTGGTGATTGAAAAGATTGGTCGGAGTTCATGTCTGCCATTGAAGAACCAAATCCAAGGTTGTAGGAAATGAGAGAAGAAGACGAAGATGGAAGTGAATTAATGGTTGTAGATTTTATTGATGGAGTGTCTAAGTTTTGTTGCGTGGATGTGAAATGTTGCGCCTTTTGGCAATTTTGGCACCTTCTTGCGTTGCATGATTGATGCAAATGATGTCGTTTCGTCCCATGGCATTTCGGTTTGTCGTCTTGGATGTGCGAAATTAATCGTGGTTTTATGTTCATCTATTGTTTGTTTATTCTCCATTAAATTTCAATTTTTATTTAAAAGTTGGGGTACTTATGATATATTTACAATAAGGGACGAGTGTAAATTAATTACCAACTCATCATCTATGAGATTTGAATTTAAGATTTCTCACATAAATAAAGAGAAACATCACTAGACCGTATTACTAATATCAACAATCAAGTCTTATCTCACTAAATAGGGATCGACTTAATAAGCGATTTGATGTGAAAAACATAATGCCGACTATCGACTTTCTGACACACTCTCCTCCTCTTTTATCCGCGCTAGGGACCAATAACGTAAAATAAACATACACAAGTGGAGTTTATCTTTCACTAGACTAAAATTTATACCACTAGACGAATTAATAAGTGATAAAAAAAAAAATTACGGTACTTGCTTGTTTGTGAGTATTCCCCTTGCCAAGAAGTTGCCGAATCTAAATGGAGTTGTTTATTGCATACCCAGGTTCAGTGAGCTTCCATCTGTATCTAAGTGCAAATGTTCCTCCTCGTTTGATAAATTTAAATGTGTAAAGTTCGAATTTTTCCATATAATTTAGATTAATTTAATGTATTAATGTCTATTTTAATAAATAAATAAACATTATTCATACTACACATTTTGTTATTGGCTTTTTTTTTTGTTTATATATAAGTAATGCTAGGGAAATTAAATTTGGGGGTAAAATTTGTAAACTAAATAATGTATCATTAATAGGATTGAGCACGTTTATCAACGTTTAAGTAATAAACTAATTCGAGATATAAAAAAAAAAGTAATAAACTAATCATCAATTTTCATGTCATTTAATTTCTAAAATTTAGTCTCATAAAATTACCCTTACATAATACATACATACGTTAGTTGATTCTTGATTAACTTGTGATGCATAATCACAGTTTAGAATTTTTTTTCATGATAAGTGAGTTGGTAGATGCGGATTTGGAAGTACCTTCTTCGGCGGAGGTGGAGATGGGAAATCCAGTCTTAAAAATAATGATTACAAATGCGTTTATGAGAAGATAAAAAAAAGTCACCAAAAAGAGTGGCTGGTGACATTCGAGCTCAGATTGCTCATCGTTTTTGGAATTTGGAGAAATGAGAACATAACTTGGGTTTTGAAAACACTGAAGTTTGATTTTTTTTTTTCACAAATATCATCTGAACTTGAAGTATGTGTGCAAATACCATCTATACTTTCAATTTTGTATTTTTACCACCTAAACTTTGTTAGAATCTACCACCAACCGTTATTTTCCATTCATTTTGTTGTTAAAGCATATAACTTGTGGGGGCATTTTCGTCAATCAACTTTCTAAATTTCCTCAAATCATTTTACATGAAAGAATATGATAAACTAGCATCCGGAGGAAGGGTCTTTGTTGTAGCAGGATACGAAGGGTTTCCTGGAGAGAAAGGAAAACAACTATGTTTGATGAAGCACAAGTTTTGGTATTTATTACATGCCTAATTCCCATAACTTATTTGTTATAGTTGATGAAGCACAAGTTTACCATGGATGATTTATGTTGTTTCTAAACTTTATGGAATTACAAAAAGCATGAATCTATCATTATGACGAAAATACGTTTTTACATGTCACGAAAAATACCGGATAGTCATCATTTTCCCCACCACACCAAATATTTTACCCCCAAGAAAAGCAGCAACCAGAATTTTGGTTCACAAGTTGTCCCCTAATCTGCACAGTTGGAGGCTTGATGTTGTTCATCAGTTGGCTTGCCATCCCGCAGATAAAATGTTTTTAGGACTATGCAATCATAACTATAGCATACTCAACTAATTTATGCAAAAATCTAGTAATTTTTTTATAAATTTGGGGGTTTGACTTATGCGTCCACTTTTGGTGCCATATTAACTTGGATAGTTTTATTTGAGAGCTATTTTATTCTAACCATCCCTATGAAGTCAATTGATGAAAATACCCCCACAAGTGACATGCTTTGATGGCAAAATGGATGGAAAATAACCGTAGATAGTAGATTCTAACAACTAAGAGAATTCAGGTAGTAAAAAACTACAATTGAAAGTTTATATGGTATTAACGCACATGCTTTTAAGTTCATATGGTACTTGCGCAAAATTTCCTTTATTTTTTCTGGCGAAGAAGAATTGAGTGAGAGAGAGTTGTGATGGAGAGTGATGTAAACGGCGGAGAAGAAGACAGTGAATCCGGAAACGGAGAAAAGGATGGTGGATGACATTCTTTGCCAGCAAAAGAAGAAATTAATTAATTAATTAATAAATTAAACAAAATTAAACATAAATAAAACATATGTAGTACAAGCGTACTCACACAGGAGAAACACAAATGTAGTACTAGTACTAGTCTACTACCCAGATACAAATTTTATTTTATTTTTTATTTTTGAACAAATGAAAGTATTTACATTAAGGAAGAGAGAAGAGGTTCAGTCTCAATTAGCAATAATATGGTCCAGATTCATCTTTAACAAGAATCGACATAAAATCTATCACTTGTAAGAGTTAAAATTGAGAGAAACGGATCTAGCTGATGCCCGTTTCCTTTAACTTTTGGACCCACTCCAACCCGTTAATTTTGTGAACCCGTTCCACCCTATTTTGTCTTCACAAATTTTCAAATCCAACCCGTATCCGCCACAAACCACATGAACCCGGCCGCCCCGCGAGCCTAAGCCCTGTTTGCCCAGCCCTAGTACACTCGTACTGGTACTACATAGGGGTGGTTCGGTATGGGATACCATACCGAAACTAGTATCCCGAATCCCAAACCGAAATTTTTCGGGACGGTAATTTGAAGACCAATCCCAAACCAAATTTTCGGGAATCCCAAATTTCGGGAATCCCGAAATATTTTCGGGATTTTGGGACAATTCGGGAATCCCAAATTGAAATATGAAATTATGAATTGTTCTTCAAATATATAATTCAAGAACACATTTATGAACTAGGAATTTCATTTCATTCACACTACCATTTAATTGAACACTGGCATGCTTGACTCTTTTTATCATAGTCAAAATTCAAATTAATTAAACTCTTTTTGCAATCTGTTGAGAGACAAAAGAATCAAGCCTTTTGAAATCATCAGCCATGGCAGTAGCAATAATAAAATCCACATGAATATCAAACAGAACATGAAAAATATGCAAGGTGTAGGGCATTCTAGGTTGCTGAGCATGAATTAGAAACTACTAGCATCAATTATAAAAGAATAATATATATATGTATAAATATATATAATAATTAATATTATATATTTTCGGTTTGGTATGGGATTCCCGAAATATCGAGAAGTCAATCCCGAATCCCATACCGAAATTTTGGGATTGGTTCGGGATAGCATCCCGAAAATTTCGGAAATTTCGGTTTGGGAAATTTTTGGTTTGGGATCGGGATTTTTTCGGTTCGGTTCGGGATTTTCGGGATTTTTTTCCACCCCTAGTACTACATTGGTTACCTAATTTGACGACATCACGTCGACACAATGACATATAAATACCCCTATAAATAATGACGAAGCAGAAGATAGGCCCAATAAAGTTGCCCTCCGGAAATAAATATTACTGTTCAGTCTTATCCCCTGTTAAAATTCTTAATCTTTATCAAGAGTTTTCAACTTTTTGGACATGTTAGCACCGGTTGCAGTTGCAGCGGCAGTAACAACAGCGCTAGCCACGCCTAGTTCGCTAACCTGCGCACTGGGTCCGTCATGGCAAGGTCATTACCCTCTTCCCCGCTCCATCTCTTCCTCTGTGTGCAGATGGGTTTCCACTAAGTTTAACGGTTAATCTAAATTTACAGGGCTCCATGGAAGTCTGGGACCAGCTCGAAGATTGCAATGGCCAAAGAAACAGGTTTGCCTATTTCGATTTTAATCATTTGAACTGTCTATCTTTTAAAACATCGTTCGGGATAATTCTTACATAAATTAGACAAATCCAAAATTATTAAGATATTTATTTGTATTGTAGCGAAGAAAATGGACAATACATTGATGAATACGATTCTATATAAATCCTAAACCCTTAATCCAACGGTCAAATTTTTTAAGTTGGCTTACTTTTAATAGACATAATCTTTAAAAAAAGAGCTAAAACATAAACGTAGAAAAAATTGTGTAGAAAAAGTTGTATCGCGAATCCGCCACTATATTGTTTATTATTTGTATTTAATTTGGAATTTTAATGCTGTCAAAGCAGAGACAATGCAGAAGGAAAGTCTACGCCATTGATATTAGGGCACAATTTGAGCTGAAGCCTCCTCCGTATCCACTGGTAAGTAGGATTTTTCTTCGCATATGAAATTAGAATCAAAAGCTCATTTCAGTAGCTAATTACTGTTTTACCGTTGCCTTTTGATCCATTTTCCATGAAGTTTCAGCATTTCATGAAAATTCAGGTGCTTGTATAAGAAACTATACATTGAGTGAGCTATATGTTGAGAATTCTACCTAGTTTTGCTGGAAATGAACCATAAAATTCGGGTGCTTGTTCGCTTTGTATGAAAATGCCGAGCCAATGTTTAAAACTCGACACTTTGTTTGATTGTCAATTTGAGCAGGATGCATTGGAGCCACATATGAGCAAGGAGACGTTAGAATACCACTGGGGGAAGCACCATAGAGGTTATGTGGATAACCTAAACAAGATGATAGCGGGAACTGAACTAGATGAATTGTCGTTGGAGGATATCATACTTGCTACATACAACAGGGGGGATCTGCTCCCCCCTTTCAACCAGGCAGCGCAGGTATGCTGGCCGTGAGATGATTTTTTATCACGATTTTGATTTGTTTGAGTTGATAATATTCTGGGGTGCGTGGGGAAGTGTATCTCAATCTGAAATTATACATTTGTGTTGAAATTAAGCTCATGTTCGACATTGGTGAATTTACGGCTACTTAATGTTAAAGTAAATACTGATTACATCCACCTGATGTGTCTTTGAAATTTTTTTCAAGCGTATAATGTTTACTTTTGTATCAATACCATTATGTTAATTACCTACTCCTTTTTTACCTGTTTGCAGACCTGGAACCATGACTTCTTCTGGGAATCCATGAAACCAGGTGGCGGGGGAAAACCTTCCGGGGAACTTCTAGAACTAATTAATAGAGACTTTGGTTCTTTTGAGAGATTGATTGACGACTTAAGGTCAGCGGCAAGTACACAGTTTGGCTCTGGCTGGGCTTGGCTTGCATGTTAGTAGTTGCCTACCCACAACACTTCATATTATTTGCTTGAAGATTGATATTCCTCTGATGCCGAATTTTGCATGCCAGATAAAGCGAATAGACTTGATGTTGGAAACGCAGTAAATCCTAAGCCATCTGATGAAGACAAGAAGCTTGTAGTGGTGAAGAGTCCTAATGCCGTTAACCCCCTTATTTGGGATTATTCCGTGAGTATTATGACTGGCCCAGTTCTTCCTGTATCATTTTTCATGTAAAGATAGTATAAACGAAATCATACCAATCACATTAAGCTTTTTCTTTCTCATGTGTAATGAGTTTTCTTATCGATTTTATGCAGCCGCTCCTTACTATCGATGTTTGGGAGGTATTTAACATCTACCATGTTTCTTCCTATTTGAAAATAGTTATATTGATCAGTTCTTTTGGGAAAAGCCATTACTAACGGATTTGAATTTGCTTTTGTTTCAACAGCATGCTTACTACCTCGATTTTCAGGTGAGTCTCTGTTTATTGAACATTTGAACTTACATCTTATGATTCGGGCCTATGCATTCTGTCTAATACCAATGCATCTAACAACCACATCTTTGATTCTTCCCTCAGAACCGGCGAGCAGATTACATATCAGTCTTCCTGGAGAAACTCGTATCATGGGAAGCAGTCAGTTCTAGGCTTGAAATAGCAAAGGCTCGAGCTACTGAAAGAGAGGAAGAAGAAGAGAGGAAGAAAAGAGAGGAGGAGGAGAAGACATCAGACGGCGAAGTTCCAGAGATTTATGTGGACAACAAGAGCGATGACTCAGAGACCGAATGAGTTCAGTTTATTTGCAGTTAAGACAATCCGGAAGCAATTTTGGCTCGTTGCCTTCTATGTTGCACCGAATGTGATAGAGGTCATTTGAGTTTAGGCGGTGCCATGTACTAAATTTTGCGGTATCCATAAGTAATGAGCAGATAGAACTTAGGCATATGACATGTATATTTCTCTGTGGTTTCCAACAATATATAGAGCTGTTCATGTACATTTTCTTCTCTCTATAAACTAACTACATCTTGTATCCACCTTGACGTATAAGAGAGTATCCGGAGGAGAGATTTTGTCAATGCTTGGTGGTCCGAAGATCTCCCATAATCGAAGTGTCTCCTGTCCGACGGCTGATACCGCAGTTAACCCATCGGGGCTCTGCACCGAAAATCAATCAAAAGAAACCAAGTTAGATGCTTTTGAAGATATATATGTTACTTCAACATTCAAATTTAAGTAAAACTAAACCCCCCAGAAAGCAATGTAAATTCGTACATTGAAATTCAAATTCCGGGTCGGTGTTGTTCTGTTGGCCAACACACAATGACAATAATCCAACGTGAAACAAAGTCTAATTTTTATTACAGAAATTAAATTGCTTTTTGGGAAACCTAAATGACCTCGAATGGCTAAAACATGTTGTACATCAAGTCAAAGTTGTAAATTTGAACCGGGCAGTCGTTCTTTTTCTGGAAAGGTATCATGAGCCCAAATTTGAGCTCTAACGCCAAATTTGAAAATTTCCATTGCGTCCCTTAGTTTTCTTTTGCTTGATTTTGTCTTTAATTCATTCAGCCATTTGTTCTACATGAGGTAATGATATTGTTTTGGGGGCGAGTGGGGAGCACCAATCCGATTGGAGTTCCTGCATTTTTTGATAATTTGTGTTGCTTGCGAATTGGTAATGCAGAAAATAAACACACTCCTTTTACTTGGCAATGAATAACAAGCTGAAGATGAAGAAGGAAGAAGATACAAAAGAAAATACCTTAAATTACAGAAACGACATCTCCCGCCAAATAGATTTATATAAGGGAGGAAATCCAGCCGTTGCTTCTGTTGACAAGAATGGGGCCCACCTGGCTTTAATGGGGTCTCCGACTTTCTGGCGTAGGCGTGTCAATCACCCCTGTAAGGTGTGTTAATCATCACACTTGTTATTGTCCACATGCAGATCATAACAAGCTTTATCGGAACTTCTAACAATTAATTTAATAAAAGTATGAATATGAGAGAAAAACGTAATTTTAGGTATGTAAGTGAGACGAAAAAAAATTTCGGTACGAAAGTGAATTTCATAATACTTGATGAAAGTAAAGTGAAAGTAATGCACCCACATTTTTAGGACTAATTCTTCTTCCATGGTACGTATATTGAGTGGTCTGAAAAATCAACGGTTAGAACTTGTATGTAAAGATTTAATAGATCTTTGCAACAATTAGATCTTGCATAAAATATGAACCACTGAGTGGTACGTACTAGTACAACCGAACCCGTTTCTTACCGTCCACTTATATCTCGTGACTTGCTCGAAATTTCACTTTTGTCTCTAAATTTTTTTCTTGCATTTCCGTTGTTATAGTTTCGTTTTGTTTTCACTTTAGTTCCATTTGCAACTGAGTTAATTTTTTCATTCATTTTTGTGCACATCTTCTCATTAGAAACTACATTATTTCAAGGACAAAAATAAAAGAAAAAGCGCATAACTTTAGCCAAATTAAAAAGCTCACACCTTTTTTTATGAGAGAGTCCTAATTTCCCCAATTTTGGCCTGGCATGAGGAAGAAGTGCCGGTCAACTTAGCCAGGAAGCCTGCCTAGCCAAACTGGAGTTTCCTCACTCAGAACACAGATTGGAATTCGTCTCTCTAGGTAGAGCAGGCAAGTCATCCTTGGCTACCAAACAAGGCTCTTACTCTCATGTGAGACCTCTCTCCCTCTTCTTACTTCCCACGCCATGGTCGACTGTTAACTAACCGTTCGTAGGCTCAAATCTCGTGGAGATTTCGTAAACCTGCTAAAATGCTGAGATGGGGATATAAAGATTAGATTTTGAACTCGCTATTTATAACCTATAAAAAGAACAAAAATAATTTCAGTGCCAAAATTTATTTTTGTTATATCCTTTATGTGTGTGTTTGCACAATTTGGCTGACACCAAGGAATATATTCTTCGGAGAAAAAGGGAGGAACATGGAGGTCAATCTGCCAGCCAACTCGATCCTGTAAGAAAAGCAATTTGTTCTTGCCTAAATGAGGCTCATTGCCGGTTGCCATTTTATTAAGGCCAAGGGAGTGTTATGGTGCTTTTGGCTTTTGGCGTTTTGACAGCAAAAAGCATCTTTGAGGTGCTTTTGGGATTGAGATATGATTCCACGTATTAGGCAATTTGAAATCCCACATGTTGAGAAAAATTCAATGCCTTGGCCACTAACCAAGATTTGTTCTTGTTGACAGGCTGTTTAGGCCTCATCACTTCATCCATTTGGTTAAAGGGTTTTTGCTTTGATGGATATATATATATAATTGCTTTTAGGGTTTGTGTATAAACACTTTCTATATTTGGAAGTGCTTTCAGAATAATTAAAAACGATTTTGATGAAAGTTTTTTAGTTCGAAAAACAGCTCTTGTAAGACGCATGTACGCTGTGGAATCCACGCCCTGCAACTACGTTAGCAATTATCTGGGACTATTGGGGCAACCGCGCGTGTGCTGGAAGTACCTGAAGAGCTGCACATAAGTTTTCACGTGGATGGACCTCATTTCCCACTCAAACCCCAACTGGTTTCACCGTGGTAATGCTATATTGTTGGAAAAATTTTTAGGGCCTCGGGCAATCCCTCTACTACAGGAACTGGCTCTCTGCCCCATTGAAGGCCACCAAGTCTTTAAACTTAATGACATATGGTGGTGGTAGGGATAATTTTTAGGACACCATTGACGATGCTTGTTACTTGTCCATTTTGTACATCAACAATATTTACATGTTGGTTAACTATAATAATTATTGATAACGTTGCATTGCTCTTCACTTCCCCTGAATGATTTTTCAGGTTAGAATCTTTCAATTTTTTTAAATGATTTGTTTTGAAAAAAAAAAAAAAGCAACATTAAATTATCAAGACAATTTTAGTGCATGAGCTCGACTTGAAAACCTAATGTTTTGAATCATAAAATAAAATGAAAACTAACGAAAAGTAAAAAAAATAAATAAATAAAAAAAAAATAATAATAAAAACTTTAGTTTTAATGAAAAAATGACAAATAAAGGTATAGTAAATAGTACCGGAAAAAGTTAAAAATGTGATTTTTTGTTAAAAATGAATAGTACCGAGAATGTTTCGTTAAAGCTCCCTAAAATTAATTGAGAGAGGAGGGGGATATGAATTCAAAACCTCGGCCTCTTCTAGTAATCTCAATATTTACCTTAACTTTCATGACTCTCGTTGCCACCACCAGTTTTGCAATCTCATAGTCATAGGTCATAATCATCATTCCAAATAAGAGAAATGCTAGGAGGATATTTTTAAAAGTGAGATTTTCTATGGATTTTCTATCATTTTACAGTTTAACGTCAACTTCCATGCTAATATTATAAACATTTAAAATTTGAAAATGGTAACGATTATTAATAAATTAGCCATTAAAAGGTCCACACTAACCATAAAATTCTATTAAAATTCATGATAAAAGTTTTAAAAGGTTCATAAAATCTACATAGAAGCCACTTATAACTACACTTTAATGGTATTTCCCTTCATTGGTAAGTCAGAGGTCTTAGGTTCAATTTTCGCTAAAGGCGAATTTGAATAACATTATTGCTTGCCCATTGTGAGTCTTAGCTTGCTCTCCCACTCCTTTAGTGTGGATAATATCGTTTGTTCAAAAATAAAATAAAATCTATGTAAATTCACTTAAAATCCACATTTTTATGAAAGTCAATTAAGCTCTACAAGCGGCCCTTTACCACCATGGTGGAAATAAGTTGAGCTCTTGAGTGACGGCGTGAGTTCGAATTCCGTTTGTAGCTAATCTAACAAAATCTATCTTTTGACACACACACACTCAAAAAAAAAAACTTTCTGAAATTCATGTATTGATAACTTTTTCCTCTCTTCCCATACCTCATATAATTTGTATGTATTGTTTTAGGTCATGTCCAATTTCTGGGGTAGCTGTTCTTAAAACGTGCCAATCGTCGCAATGACGCCGTTTAGAACACCTACAGTAAAACGAAATAGAAGAAGCAAACTGCAGCCGTAGGATTTTCTTTCAACCACGTGGTTCAATCTCGGACGTTCATGATCAGCCGTAAAAGCCGGAATCTAACGAACTAATCAAACTATCAAAGACAAGCGGATAAACACGTCAAAACCCCAAAATACCCCCACAAATTTCCTAAAATTTCAAATTTGAGCCGCATTCTTCCTCAGTCCCAAACCCCCAAGCAGGCCGACCGCCCGATCCCAAATATATAATATCCCCAAAACCAAAAACCTCAAAAAGCAGACGCACGCGCGCGCTCGGAATCACACTGAATCCGACAATCACCGGGGGAGAGAGCTATGGAGGAGCAACATGAGCACGAGGTTTACGGCGCCGAGATCCCCAATGACGACGGCGAAGACGTCGACATGTCGTCCAGGGCCGACGGGGCCGACGACGAAGACTACAACGACGACCCTAACTCCAAGGTACTCCCTCAATCGATTAGACATCGAAAATCTGGTGGCCTAGCTTCTTGTTTGACCATGTTGGGCTGATTCGGGTCGGGTTCTGGTTTCAATGTGGTGTAGGAGCTGGAGGACATGAAGAAGCGGCTGAAAGAGATAGAGGAGGAAGCCGGCGCTCTCCGCGACATGCAGGCCAAGGTCGAGAAGGAGATGGGCGCTGTACAAGGTATCCAATTTTACTTTTCGTTTTTGTAATTTAATTTCTTTTGGGTGTTTTGGGCATTATATTTTTTATCTAGGGTTAGTCTGCATTGGGTTTTTTGGTGGGTTCGAATTGGAACTTAATGATGACTGTGTGGGTGATGCTGCTAGGTCATAATCCGCTATGTTGTCCCTTTGTGATGTGTGCTGGGGATATGCTGATTCACAAGAGCTTAAACGAATGGAAATATTTAATTGTTTTGAATTTTGATGCGTCTAACTGTCCCACGTAGTTAGTTATCGCTGATTGAAAGGATAGTGTACCCTAACTGGAAGGTTATTGATTTTGTACAATTGGGTTTTTGTAGTTTTGTTCTGAGTACATGTTCGCATGGTGAGACCCATGTTGTTAGTTGTTGCCGGTTGAATCAATGGGGTTCCTGAATTGGGAGGTTATTGGTTTTCTACAATTGGGTTTTGGTAATTTTGTTCTGGGTACATCCACACGTGCCGTTTTGAATGGTTTACTAGGATTGTTTGTCATTGTCCTTTTATGTAAGCCAGCTTAAAGAACAGGAAAGTTTTAATGATACGCGTTAACCGACCATGGTTGTCCGTTGTTAAATGTATAAACTTCCTGATTCCGATGGTTATTCATTTTAATTTATTGGGTTTGTAGATTTTGTTCTGCATTTGTGTATGCGTGTCGTTCTGAATGGTTTTACTAGTAGTTATTGCCCTGTTATGTAAGCTAGATTAATCCTTCTGTGTAACTATGTGCCCTTAATATGATAAATAACTGAACTCTCTTAGCTTCTGTCTAATTTAACATCTTTGGTCTTTCTCTGTTGGTCACACAGTAGGCTGACATAATGAACTGCTCATGTTTGTAATTGATGAGACATGATATCCCCTATCTAATTTTACTCTAAGGTTTAATGCTTCAAGTAATGATATCTATCAGTACAGCTAATAGTTTTTGTTTTATGTGTTTTGATTGTGAATGAAGATCCCTCGAGTGGTTCTGCGTCTCAGGCTGAGAAGGAGGAGGTGGATTCTAGATCCATCTATGTTGGTAATGTGAGGCTCAAAAACCCTCTCTTTTTCATTAAGTTTGGACTTTATTATATAGTGCATATGTGTTTTCATGATCTGCTTTCTGTCTCTATCTATTTCCATCCTGTCAAATTTATTTTGGAGGGACTCAAATCTTTCAGAATTTAAAGATATCGTAGTTTAGGATATGACTGAGTTTATCCTGGGAGAGACTTTAATTTTTACTTTTGGCGTTCCCTAGGACAGGGTGCCATCCGCGGAGTTTGTTTGCTGTCCTTTTCTTGCACTTGCTAGGTGACTGTATGTTTATATAGACTTTTTATTTTCCTTTTTTTTTTTTCCGGTAGGCTACACATTATTGAAGGTTTCTGAGTGTGATTAAGTTTTTATTTGAGATTTAAATTTCAAGTAGCCACCTACTGTCCACAATCTAACTAGTTTGGATAATTTCTGGTACAGATATAGTTGTGTCAGTTGACTTAAACTGAAACAAGTACTTAGTATTAGTTAATGTATAGTTCAATGTACTTATACAATGCAGTCTCAAATTTTAGTATGCTTTCCTAAGTCTTTGACTAAGTTCATCTGCACTGGGGAAAAATTTCTTTCTAAATTGTTACCTTGCGATATTTGCTATCCTCTCTGTAAGCATTAAGACCAAGAGTGAGAACCTATTGTTTGATTTCACCTTCAGGTTGATTATGCATGTACTCCTGAGGAAGTCCAGCAGCATTTTCAGTCTTGTGGAACTGTTAACAGAGTTACAATTTTGACCGACAAGTTTGGTCAACCAAAAGGATTTGCTTATGTTGAGTTTGTTGAAGTTGAGGCTGTTCAGAATGCTCTACTGTTAAATGAATCAGAATTGCATGGCCGTCAATTGAAGGTACTTCATATTTTGTTTCTTTTCTTATTTTATGTAGATAGGTCGCTCTACTTGAATATTGATTTTTTAGCGATCAATTGGGTAACAGTGATAGGTTTTGGTATATTAACAGGTCTCCGCTAAGCGGACAAACGTTCCTGGACTGAAACAGTATCGAGGAAGGCGTCCCAACCCTTTTTTTCGATCTCGGAGGCCTTTCATACCTGCTGCACCCTTCTATCCTGCGTTTGGTTATGGGTTAGTACAATGATCTCCTTTTCTACTTGTTTGCCTTGTAAGGAAGTCAAAAGAGGCATAGAATTTTGGAAAATTATATGTTGTCTCCATTAATGGCCAGCCTATATTTGTAACCATTTAGTTCGTTTGAGTGTAGATTTTAGGTTGTTGATAGGATACAAGTAATACATGTGAAAGAATGTATACTACCAAATGCGTGCGGCTGTTTAATTTATGATACTTACAGCTACATCATAACATGTGCTGCTACATTTTGGTCGTATGATATGACTTAAAGGTACTATTGTTCTTTGTATGCCTCACGCACTTTCCAAAAGAAAAAACAAATTAAAAAAGAGGAAAAAAGCCGAAAATACTGAAATGTCAAAACTGGAAATTAGAATGACCTTAAGCGGCTAGGCCATTTCTCCTAGGCTGCTCTATGTCCTTTTAACAAGTTGTCAGTATTGCAGCTTGTTCAAGTTTATTGAAAATTTGTTTCAGTTATTTCATTAGCTGCACAGCTCGAAAGTTGTAGCTTTGTTATGCTTTCTCTCGCTCACTCAGAAGCTTTGCATGAAACTCCTCATATTATGACATGCCGTTGATTTGAATTTTCTTGTCTGCAGGAGGGTTCCAAGGTTCAGGCGGCCCATGAGGTATCGACCATACTAATGATGAGATACATCACTAGCAGGTGGCCACATTGTGCGAAAGGCCATGTATGACGAAGTTAAATTGCTAGGTGGCTACACTGTGTGAGGGTCATTTATGTTTTATTACAGTCGTATCTATAGTTTTGGGAACAGGAGAAAAGAAGTTGAACAAACCATTTGCATGGCAGAGGCCGACTTGATTCTTTCTCGAATTTGTAGTGCACGAAAAGAGTTTAGTTTATGTGTGGGGGGGGATGAGAGAAGGCAGATGTGCAAATGCTGTATCAGAGAGGATTCCTTTTTACACATTTCTGTGCTTAGATTTGTAGTTTCAAGACCAGCGTCGATGTTTCATAACATTGAAGGATCCCCTATTCCAAGAACTGTTTCTGCATTCGATTTTATGATTTGAATAGTGAAATAGAACTATGAACTGTCTTCCTTTTGGGTCAAAATATAAGTTTGTATTGTTCTAGTGAATCGATTCGAGGGCTGTTCAACTCGGGCTGACCACGAGAATGTCTAACTTAACCAGTTAAGTTATATGTCTCGTGCAGGTTCAAAGTTGGGGAGGGAGTTCACACTCGTGCATAGGGGGTAGTATGGTAGCTCTAGCTCGGGTCAATTTGGGCTCAAAAACTAGGGAAAGAGATCATCTTCAGATTTCTCGTACCGAACTCCACCAATCAATTAATTCGAGTTCTTGAAAATTTGATTCAACGGTTAAAATTATTATAATTTTTAAAGAAACTTCCTGTTTGTAACTGTTGAATCAAATTTCAAGAACCTGAATTAATTGATTTGTGGGATTTTGTGGAAAATATCCGGAGATCATCTGTTTACAAAAATTAGGATCTCAAATTTGAAGAATTGTTTAATTTTACTTGATGAAACTGAGATTCTACTCAATATCAACAATATGTGAGCTCAAAAAATGGGATAAGGATCCTCTCCGGATCAAGTTATGTTGGCCGTTTGATTCAAAGCCTGCGATCAAAAATCTTTCTTCTCCTTCCTCTTTCCTTGGGAAATTGAAGACGAAAAAGAGCTCCTGGGTCTCACACAATGGGAATTCTTCGACGTCTCCGACGCCGACTCAGAGGAGAACCACCACCACTGCTCCGGCTCCGAACAAACAGATAAAGACAACCTTATTGTGGCCGATCCGATCCCCGCCCACTGTCATCGTCGGTGGCAGGGAGAGGAAGACGGGCATGCTGGTCGCAAGGGCGAGGGTTACAAAGTCCCCGCTGATTGTTAGTAGAAATGATCCTTACCCGATGATTAGGAGGATCTAGAGTGAATTGATCCGGAGAGAATCCTTACCCGAAAATTGGACAATGGACATACTATTCATACGATCTTTTTATACCATAACTCTATATTAGCTATAGATAGCCACATCATTTGAATAATTTGTAAAATAAAAAATAATGAAAGAGAAAGACTCTTCGTATACCACAATCATTATTTAATTAACTAGTTTTTCTTAATTATTAATTTATTAAATAATAAATTAAATTTAAAAATCTAATTAATTCATATTAAATGTAACTTAAGATGGTATGAAAATATGATTCAAAAACATGGTATGAATAACATTACTCAAAACATAATGATTTCTTCTTTCTTTCTTTCATTTTTTTTTTCTTCTGAGAAGTACACACAATGGTTTTTTGGAGCTCGTTTTGATGTGATTTTAAAATGATTGAAAGCGCTTTTAGAGAAAATATTTTTAGGTTTCAAAAACACTTAAAGTGGTTTCTACAAGAAATACCAGTTAGGTGTTTTTTCCAGGATGCACTTTAAATACTTTTTCCAAGATTTACTTGCATCTTTACTAATAATTGGTTCTAAAATTATTTTTACTAAAAGTGCTTTAAGTTATTTCAAAAGTATATTCAAACGACATCTCTTAATTGTTTAGGGAAGACAAGGGCCCCAATGGGCTAAGTAGTCACTTTTGGATTGAGCTCTGTATTGGTTTACCGCACCCAGCCCATATTATTCGTTGCTTTAGTTGTTACGAACTGTTACAGAAGAAGCTAGAAAAATGGGGGACGACTCAGTCGTTAAAAATCGAGTACAATCAAAACAGCAGAAAATTGCTCCCCAAATCTGAGTGCTAAGCGTTTGGAAGTGTTGATATTTAATGGCGTCCGGCACAGAGAGTGATGACACAGCCGATACCCCACCGCCGTAAGCAAACTCACCTTCTTCCTTTTCCCTTTCACTTCAATTCATCGCCAAAATTTCTGCCTTTTCTCTTTGATTCCTGCACTTTCTCGGCTGCCGAACACATCTTAGGTCATTTCCTAAATTTTACCCGTTTGATTGCAACAGAGAAGGAACTCGCTCAATTGATTGATTTGTGCTTGTAATTGCAGGACAAGCAGTATTTACAAGGACCCAGATGACGGGCGGCAGCGATTCTTGCTCGAATTGGAGTTCGTCCAGTGCCTCGCAAATCCCACTTACATTCACTGTATGTATACATCTCTTAGTATTTGGATTTGGATTTTTTCCCTAGAAATGTTTAGTGGGTCTTTCCCTTTGAGTCGGAGCAGCTTATATTTTGTATATGCAATGCAGATTTGGCTCAGAATCGTTACTTTGAGGATGAGGCTTTCATTGGGTACTTGAAGTATCTTCAGTATTGGCAGCGTCCTGAGTATACGAGATTTATAATGTGAGCGAAAACCCGTCTCGTGTGATAGCTTTGTGGTCACTTTGAGCCGATTGAATAGTCTAAGCATTCTTTTCTGAGGTTTTGTTTTTTTGACCCTCGAAGCATTTTCTTGTAATTGTTCAGGTATCCTCATTGCCTGTTTTTTCTTGAGCAACTTCAAAATGCGAACTTTCGCGCTGCAATGGCACATCCCGGAAACAAGGTCAGTTTCTGATGCATTTTCTTTCTCGAATATTAATGGTTTGGAACTATATGTTGGAGCCAGCAGAATGTTCATCTGGTTTTTTGTGATTTCTAGGAATTAGCACATAGGCAGCAATTCTATTTCTGGAAGAACTATAGGAACAACCGTCTGAAACATATTTTGCCGAGACCCCTTCCTGAACCTGTTCCCGCACTTCCTCCACCTGCTCCACCTCAGCAAGTTGTGCCTCCCGTTCCACCCGTTCCAGCTACAACTGTTTCTGTTACAGCTACTGCTCCAGCCCCTTCTCCTATGCAGTATTCTATGCCCCCCGGGTCTGCTCCAAAAGTTGAACCAAGGAATACTGGGGTTGATCGAAGAAAGAGGAAGTATGTTAATTAACTTTATTTATTTTATGCCAAGTGTATTTTGGAAGCACAAGTTTTCCGCAATTTTTAACCAAAAAGACCAAACTAGATCAGTTTCCTGATTTATGCGTGTGGTTATTACTATAGGAAAGACGGTTAACTTGACAATATCATACATAATAACAGCAATGGAAAATAAATCAGGCGAGGTGAGTTTTAATTTCTTGGTCTTCAGACTTTTGAGAATAGCATTATGACAATCTATGGTATCCACCGCTTCTGCATTTTTCTCTTGTTTCTTTGATAGTGATTAGCTAATTCACGAAATATTTTTGCTCTATGAAATTATTGGTTAGCAGATTAAGTTGGTATTACTTTATTGTGGCTTTCGGGGTTTCCGGGGATCCTCACTACATGTTCGGTGGTCCCCTTTCTACATTCAATCATTTATTGAGCCTGGTGTGGAATCACCATCATTAAACATTCATTGTTAGTCTGGCTGCTGGTCTAGCGATCCCTCCGGGGTCCGATCAGATCAACCAGCTATCGGTTTACGGCAAGACTCTTTCTCAAAGGTTTTTTCATGCTAACCCCAGAGAGTCAAGTCACTTGTTCACGAAATCTTTGTGCTCTATGAAATTATTGGTTAGCAGTAGTGTTCAGTGACTTGTGTATTTCAATCTGCACATTCCATCAGATTATATAATTTTCACTGCCAGCGGAAAAATGGGGAGGAGAACGGAAAAGAATCAAAGAAGTTTTCTTTTTCTTTTCTTTCATACTTCTGTTTTGTCTTTTTTCTTCGGGAGGGGATGGGTGTTAGAATACCACAGGGGAGTGGGAATAGTTCCTGGGGCAACTTCGAATTCCAACCAGGTCTTGTGAATGTCACTCACTCCCAACTGTTCATGGTTTTTGTTGTAGTCTTTGTCCCCCCTCCCACCTATATATGGCAATGATGATATGTGCTCTTGTTAAACTACACCTCTCAGGATGAGAACAGCTACTCTGCAGTTGTTCGTTGAGCAGATCTAATTAAAATCTGAGCCATCTGGTGGGAGTGAGTTAAAAGATTTTTATTTCATTGATGTCAAAGTTGTACTAGTTTGATGTTTTCAAGTAGATGGAGCTACTCTATTGCATCCTGGTAATCTTGCCAGGTATCATGCATATTTTTGGGCTGGCTTTTTTCTCATTTTCTGTTTCGGTTGGGAAGGATTGGTGTAGGGCACCTTAATTCTACCATCATAAGTTTCATTTAAATTAAAGTATATTCACAACTATTCTGTCACTGTATTTAAGTGCAATGGTATGTTTACCCTATTGGCTGACCATTTGAGATTATGGATGGTCTGCGGTTTTCTTTACCCAGTGGCCGAATCTGGCACTTTTAATATTTACAGTATTATGAAATCATGGGAAGAATGGCCTTTGGCTGGGACATATAAGTTATGACAGTTAATTTTTTTGTCCATTATATTTCAGGCATTTAGTATGCGTTTTGAAAGTTGTCTTTGATTGTAGGAAAATGGTCAAGAACTGAAGGTGCAGGACCATACATCTTTCGGGGAGATTCTGACATTATGATGGTAGAATCTTGCGCACTTATTATGAACACGCGCGGGAGTTTGATGAGATCGTGACATTATATCACAAAGCTTTGAGAAGATCATTCGGTATTTTCTTTTTTAGCTTGGAATACGGTTTTGTTTATGCACTCTAGTAGTTTCGATTGAGTTGAAGATCCGATGAGGTGCCTTGCTAAGGGCCTAACTCAAAACTGTCCTTCGATCAGGTTGTCTATCTTTACTAGTAGTGTAAAATGTACTTTGCTTTGGTTGAGTTGAATGATTTTTCTTCGAATTCGAACTCAAGGATGATATAAAAGTGTGTGGCTAATTACAAGGAAATCTGTTTTCATGAGTCTATACAGGTGCTCTTGGTTTTTGGATAGTGCGATTCACATGCATTTTTATCTTCCACACACTATTGTTAATTTTTTGTCATTGGTCTTCAATTCATTCGATCTGACAGCCGAAAGTTGAGAGGTGCGCGTGAAGTAAAAATAAGTGTGGATAGCCGATAAAAAAAAAGGGTGTGGATAGCACTTATTGGCAACAAACTTGATTAGTAACTAAGGCAAACAACCAAAGCATATTTTGTTTCTGTTGCAGCCTCCAAGCCGACGCACCAAATGCCGTAACATTCTAAAAATAGATGTCCCTTGAAGGGACTTGTAAATAAGTTAGTTACGAGGGTTAACCATTATACCAGAGATCTTGAGTTTGATTTCTCCTCTTTAATACCGAGTGTCCAAAACGATAGACGTTCTCTAGGTGCTAGCCAAGCAAACAAAGTATCAAGAAGAAGAAATCGTATGTTTCATGAATCTTATTGACGGTGCCAATTTTGTAAAGAGAATCATCAAATCTTGAACCTCTCTGGTCTCCACTTATTTACCAAGTGGTTTTGCGTTGAATTTTTACAGTCTCACGTTGTAACGTTAGAGCATATTATCTTCATGTTTAGGTCACTAAGTACGTTCTCATTTCAAATTCTGTCTCGCTGAGACCAAGCTCTCGTGATCGACACCTCATTAAAGCAAGCTTATTCCAGTACTACATAACAAAATCAAGATCAAGCATGCTTAGTCTACTAAATAATCCAGTGTTGGGAAAATTAATTATTCAGAAGCATTGCATATCACCTCTTAAATTGGAAGCAAATAAAAATGATAAAATCAAGCATCTCTGTCCACGTCATAACCAATACGCGGCGAAACGTCGGTCCAATTTAGTAACCTTGCGTGGGATTTGGATCCCATTCTAATCCAAATTGTAAAGATTAGGGAACTTCACATCTTAATCATTTATCATGTATCGTGCGCTTAGAAATTATTTGACTTTTTTATTTAAAATAAAAGATAAATAGTACCTGACGAAAATTGATCACACCATATAAAATGAACTACTAGGAATCTCCACAAAGGGGGAAAATTTTTAGGTGTACCGGGTACACCAAAAAAATTTGGTGTACCCTCACTCATTAGAATTTTTTTGGTGTACAAAAAGTGAGGGTGCACCAAATTTTTTTGGTGCACCCTCACCATTATGAGTGAGGGTACACCAAATTTTTTTGGTGTACCGGGTACACCGAAAAATTACTCTACAAAGGGGATCTAGAAAAGATCCTCTTCCCCTGGCGCGTGGACGCCGCAGTTGGTTTCCACCTGGCAAAATTTCATTGGCTGTCGCCCATCTCCCTCCCAATCAACTCTGAGTTGTCGTGACGGGGAATTAACGGATTGGGATGCCAAATGCGCAGGTGACAACTGACAAATATATATTCAAAATAAAATTGTAATTAAAAAATAAAAAATAAATCTAATTATTTAATTAATTAATTTTGTTGATGCCATGCACTTAAATTTCACGTCAAGATCTTGCAACCCTTAAAATCTGCTAAATTAAGCTGGCTGCGCTTGACTGCTCACTCTACTGACCATTATGCCCTTGCACCTCACGACTCGAGAAAGAACTGATTCAAGTGGCGATTTCGTAAATTCATAACTGTTAATACTAGCTAATTGCTTGACCGAGCTCTTTAAGCTTATCCCTATAATCCTGATTAGTGCATCCATCTAAGCACACAAACAGCACAAATCTGTCCCTCTCTCTACTTTCTCTCTCTAAAATCAGTGGCAGCCTTCGTTTTCCACCACCCCTCTCCCTATATAAGCTCACCAGCCACTTCACCCTTTGCCCAACTCTGTGTCTCCGTTTTTGACTGCCTCACTTACCCCATTTCACCATTGTTACCACAGCCCATAAGTTACTTCTTATAAATTTGGAGTTTTTATGGTGCTTTGAGTATTCCCATAGCATCATTTTTTTCTTGTTTCGAGTTTGATCAGCAGCCATGAACGCCCTCGCCGCAACGAGCCGCAATTTCAAAAACGCTGCGCGTATTCTCGGGCTCGATGCTAAGATTGAGAGGAGTCTCTTGATCCCCTTCAGAGAGATCAAGGTTGTTCATCGGCTATTTTTTGTGTCTTTTTTTTTTTTTTTTGTTTAAATCTCAAATTTTGATTAAGTTGTGTTTGTTTCTCGAGAAAGTTTTGAACCTTTTTTCTTTCCTCTGTGTGTTGTGTTGGATTAAGGTGGAGTGCACGATTCCCAAGGACGATGGAAGCCTGGTGTCGTACGTTGGATTCAGAGTGCAGCATGATAATGCACGTGGACCAATGAAGGGAGGGATCAGATATCATCCTGAGGTGATGATGATGTCTTGATTTGGTTTTTGTTTTCGTTTTGTTAGTCTTATGTTTTTGTTCTTTTTCATGATCTGGTTGTTGAAATATCATTCAGGAGGGAAGAGTAATGGTTAAAGATATTAGCTTTTCGAACCCAAGTGTCGAGGGAGGGGATGGAGTAACGTGTTAGGATTATGATATGTTCAGGGTTTGATTCCCTTCAGTAACGGAAAAAAAAGATATGAACTTTGATTCTGAACTTTTAGGAACTAATCGAAAGTGTAAGATGCATGCATTTGCGTAACCTGTGATTGTGTTTTTGGCTTCTAATTGGTTTGGCTAAACCGTTCATATGTAATCACACAAGAAAACATCGGCATAGATTAGCTAAATGTATGTCTTTCTGTTGGTGGATTCTGTATCGAATTTGTTGTTGGTTTGTTTCTTAAAGGTTGATCCGGATGAAGTGAATGCCCTGGCTCAACTCATGACCTGGAAGACTGCCGTGGCCGACATTCCATATGGTGGAGCCAAGGGTGGAATCGGATGCACCCCCGGGGACTTAAGTTTGAGCGAGTTGGAGCGTCTGACTCGCGTCTTCGCTCAGAAAATCCACGATCTCATTGGAACTCATACTGATGTTCCCGCACCCGATATGGGCACCAATGCTCAGACCATGGCATGGATGTTGGATGAGTACTCCAAATTTCATGGTCACTCACCAGCTGTTGTCACTGGAAAGCCCATCGTAAGTATTCGACACTCAGAAAATTAAGCCAAAAATCGGTTTCCTACAGTTGGATCAAATATTTGTCGCTGGAACTGTCTAAGTTTTCTCTTGTATTTGGGTTTTTAGGATCTTGGGGGATCACTAGGTAGGGAGGCTGCAACTGGACGCGGTGTCGTTTTTGGAACAGAAGCTTTACTTGCAGAATATGGGAAGTCATGCAAAGGCTTGACTTTTGTTATTCAGGTATGTATGCACATTTGATGTTGTCGTGTCTGTTAACAAGTGAAGTTTCGGTAAGCATGTAAAAATTTTGAGTTTTGGGTGAACTTTTGTAGGGTTTCGGAAACGTAGGATCCTGGGCAGCGAGGCTTATACACGAGAGAGGTGGTAAGGTCATTGCTGTGAGTGACATTACTGGTGCAGTTAAGAACCCTAATGGACTCGATATTGATGAGTTGGTTAAGCACAAGGAAAGCACTGGGAGTTTGTTAAATTTCAACGGTGGAGATAACATGGACCCTAATGAGGTACTGATACACGAATGCGATGTTCTCATCCCTTCTGCTTTAGGTGGAGTACTGAACAGGTTTGAGCTTTTTTTCCGACAAAATCGCTGCTTTCATTGTTTCTTGTACAATGTTGCATAGATTGGAGGCATAATCACTGTCATAGATTAATCTGTTCTAATCGTCTTATTGTAAAGGGAAAATGCTTCATCCGTGAGGGCGAAATTCATCGTCGAGGCAGCAAATCATCCTACCGATCCAGAAGCTGATGAGGTACTCTTACATATTAATTCTTCCGCGATTTTAAATACGAAAAAAGATGGTTGCAATTCTGAGATGATCTTTTATTGGTGCAGATTTTATTGAAGAAAGGAGTTATAATACTCCCAGACATATATGCAAATGCTGGTGGTGTGACTGTTAGCTACTTTGAGTGGGTTCAGGTGACCGATAGGAGAAACTTTAGCTCGATTTTTCTGAGTAGCATTCGACGATTAGAGACATAATTTTAACATACTGAAATTCGGTTGATTTTGTCGCAGAACATTCAAGGGTTTATGTGGGATGAAGAGAAGGTGAATAACGAGCTTCAAAGGTACATGACTCAGGCGTTTCATAACATCAAGAGCATGTGCAAGACCTATGATTGTAATCTCAGAATGGGTGCCTTCACATTGGGTGTAAACCGGGTTGCACGCGCCACCAACTTACGGGGTTATGAAGCATAAAGAGCTTCTTCTGTTGGCCCGTTGCATTTTTTTCCCCATAGTCATAGCTGAAGAAGGCAGATTTGAAGCCATTCTTAGTTTACCTCCAAAATTCTCGGTTCTCTTTTTCCGCAGTTGACTGTTTGCTTTCTTTTAGCAGAATCTGTATTTGATTAGAGGGATTGATTTATTAAGGAAATCAAAATCTGTTTTTCTTGCTCCAAACGTGTCTTAAATGATAAAATTGGTAGTTGCTGTTCTTATACTCCTATCAGTATTGCTTATGCTAAATAGTTCCATGTGAGAAGACTCTCATAGGTGTGACTTGCGTGCCTTTTTCTTCCCACGCACCCCTTTGTTTATATTTGGATTTCGATTGAATAAATCAAAGGAGACTCGAGGGACAAAAATGAGAAAATGGGTGTGCGGAAATCACGGAAATCATTTCCCATTCCCGAGAAGTGATTTCTTTGGCACTGTCATTTCTGGCAAAGTTCTCCAAAGTGTTGGTTAAAGCAGATGCAGTAAAACTGCCTGCCCATAACTTCACCGATGAAAACAGGGGGAAGATAAGCTTTCAAATTCCCAAGCATAGGCCTTCCTCCCCACTTTCTGAAATTCTATCTACAAACTTGAAGGGAAGAAATCTAGAAGCTGAAGAACCAAATTACGAAAAACAACGCAAAATAATCTGTCTCAGATAAGGCTATGGCTTCCATTGCCATTCTGCTTCACTGCAAACAGTTTGCAGCTCACATCAAGTCACAAAACAACCCCAACCGAAACCGGCAGCTCGCTCCTTGGGGACGAAAGAAGCAACCCGTATTGTTGCTCTGAATGCGGAAGCAAATGGTTTAAACGTATCTGCACAAGAGAAATCTTCTTTACGCGTTTAAAAACACGAGGTGGAGGATGCTGCTGACTCCAAATCAAAGGATGGTCTCGGGGCGCAGAGTCGTCAGTCGTGAAATTCAGCGATGAGAGGTGGAAGAATGGGACATGGGATCTGAATATGTTTTCCAAAAACGGCAAGATGGATTGGGATGGCATCATTCTAGCAGGTCTGCAATTTAATCCAAAAATGTTTACAAATTCGTTTACAACATCGTTGATTTTATGTGTGCTGGCATTGCAGAAGCAAAAAGGAGGAAGTTTCTTGAGCTTCACCCGGAAGCATCAACGAACGAAGACCCGGTAGTGTTCAGGAGCTCCATCATACCATGGTGGGCATGGATGATGAGATCTTATCTCCCGGAGGCCGAGTTGATCAACGGTTGGTTCCAATCACCCATCACTTCACATACACACACTTTCTTAGAACTACGTATCTCTTGCTGCGCGCATTGCATGGTTACTTGAACTTATACACCAGATTCAATTTTTCGCCTTGTCTCTTTAAGGTCGAGCGGCAATGGTGGGGTTCTTCATGGCATATGTTGTAGACGCTTCGACAGGGCTCGGCGTTGTAGGACAAACTGGAAACTTGATATGCAAGGCAGGAGTTTTTGTGACAGTCATTGCTATTGTACTCATTAGGCGAACCCAAGATCTCGAAAACCTTAAGAAGCTTGCGGATGAAGCTACCTTCTACGACAAGCAATGGCAAGCTTCGTGGCAAGATCGAATCGATCAAAGTGGGAAGAAGATTTAAATCTCCCTTCCAAAAGAAAGTTTGTATGATTATAACACAATCTAATCATTTTGCTTTTATGTTGAGGGTGGGATTTGTCCTACGTGACATTTATCGACACCATGATATAGCATTTTGGCACGCTTTATTTTTTAATTGGGCATATACTTTATTCGATATAAAAGAAATATCATAAGAGTAACACGACGAAGTACCAAAATGGTTCATCCAATTTCAGAAATAAAAATGTTATCTTAAAAAGAAGCATAGCCTGAAACCTTAACAAAGATAAAACAAAAAATAATACAAAATATACAGGACCTTTCAGTAAACATTGCAAATCAGGCCAAGTTAGGTTCAAATTTAGTGGAACCGGACCGTACCTCTTCAAAAATAAAACGAGACGGGACATTTAAAAAATGAAACGGGACCTAACCTGGCTCATTTGAAACGGGTCGGCTCCAACAGGTCTACGGGTCCATTTCCTGATCCAACCTGAAAAACTTGATGCAAAACCCAAATCAGAACCAATTCAAGTAAAACTCGACAGATCTCTTTGTAAGCTCTCGTGAAAGATCTCAAAAGATGGTGGTCAAGTCGAGGGCCATGTCTTCACATGTTTGAACCCACTCCTGCCCTGTTTTCTGTATAAAAATATATAGACTCATCTTGATTCTGCCCCGACCTGCAAGTCCAGGGTCCGTTTGCCCACCCCTTATTACATTGCACTAGGACTCTAATTAATAAAAAGGATTGAGATATTTTACGATCTCACATTCCGTAGTCTACAGATTAAGAAATTTGGGTCGTAAGATTTAAATTGAACAATTCAGATTTCTCGATCCGTGTAAGGTGAGCCAATAAAATAAATTAATGTAGACCGTAAAATTTAAATTGAACGGTCCAAAATTTATCGTTTCATGAACTCTGAAGTGTGAGATCCATATTGCATCTCAATCTAATAAATAGGAGGGAAATGATCTGATGACACGAGAAATTTTTCAATATGATCGGAATACGAGATGATATATCTCATATCATTATACAAATAGCGGCATATGTGTGTTAAAAACTTAATAACTTTAAAAATATAATTTTCCACTAATTATATAAAAACATATGATTTACCATCCATGTTCCGAATGAAAAATTTCTGCGATGACACCAATAAAACCCGCCATGACGATCCGGATAAACCATTTTCCCGACTTTATGACTTCTTTTTCGAAAATAGCAAATCGAATCGACACCATTTCCACTATAAAATAGTAACTGTAAACGCTCCAAACCAAATCGAATCCTCCTCCCCCTTCCCTCCTCCACCGCCGCGTCTGCGTCCTCGCAGATGCTAAACCCCCTAAACCCAACCTCTCCTCTCCGCCACGGCAATGTCTTCCTCTCTCCCCAAACCCCCTTCTTCCTCTCCCCCCTCTCCGCCTCCCCTAGACAGCTCCGATGCTGAGCGACGCCTCCGCGAGGCCGAGGACCGCCTCCGCGATGCCATCGAGGAGCTCCAGCGCCGCCAGCGCTCCGCCGCTGCCACTGGATCTCAGCACCACCCGCCTTGCGACCACGCCGCCGACGAGTCCTGCGTCGCCCACGCCATTGGTAATCTCTGCCAGAGCTTTCTCTTGTCGTATGGCGTTCGAGTCGGAATTGGCATCCTTCTTCGCGCTTTTAAGCTCGCGCGCCGGCAGTCCTACTCTTCTCTCCTCGATCTTAAGGTATGGACTGGTATAATCAGTAAAAAGATTGTGTTTTCGAATGATGATCTGAAGAATTGGAGAAATTATACGATTGAAATGATAAATTGCTCAATTAGTGATAGTGAATTTGAATTTCTCTTGCAAATTTGAGAGAGGAATAGGATACTTGTGAAGAATCGAAATTGGAAGCTTTTTTTATGCCTCTAGGGTTTTATCGTGCACAATCGAAGCTTTCAACAAAATGTTGTTATCCAGCAGCTGTTGAACTTTTCTAGATTGTTAAAATGGGCAATGAATTGAATTTTTTTTCGATTTTATTGCTTTGCAGCAACTTGTCTCGGAAAAAGATCTCATTGTAAGAGAAGAAGCGTGCCGGATCGGTTTATTTTTTGGTGGCTTTAGTGGTTCATATCATGCTCTTAGATGTTTGTTGAGAAAATTGAGAAAGAAAGAGACACCAATGAATGCGTGAGTTTTCTTCTGTGTCTGTGTGTATGTATGTGTTTGTGTATATGATTTGAAATGTTTTGAAGCAGTTATTCCATATATATGACTTTGTTTCGGGGGATGATGGAGCAGAATTTTAGCAGGTTCAGTTGCTGGTTTGTCTATTTTAGCATTGAATGACTCAAACCGAAGGCGCACACTTTCTCTGTACTTGCTGGCCAGGCTAGGCCAGGTAAATGAATGCATATTGTAATTGTATATTTATAGCTGTTCTTCAACAGTATGTGAAATGATTGAGTTTTTGTCGGTGGTTCCAACCTTTTGACCTTTCTTTTCTTTCATCAGTGTGCTTATAATTCTGCGAAGTCGAAGAATAAGTTTCACTTTTGGGGAAGCCATTGGAAGCATGGAGATTCATTACTTTTCTCTCTTGCATGTGCGCAGGTAGCACCTCTCTTTGTTGATTTGTTTTGCTAGTAATTTGTCACCTTTCCCAAAAAATTTTAAATCTTTCTTGTTTTCTTTCTACTTCTCCCTCCTTATTGTCCAAAATTCTAATTATTTGAAAATTATTTTTCAGGTTATGTATGCCTTTGTAATGCGGCCTGAGAGCTTGCCAAAATCTTATCAAGAATTTATTCAGAAGACTGGGCCAGTTGCCCAACCTGTATACAAGGCTGTAAGGGATGGCTGTAGAGGCCACCCTGTGGATATTGCCTCTCTATCTGATTATTTGTTTGAGAGAACAAAATCCAACTCTATACAGTTGGAAGAGTATCCATCCATACTTCCTTGTACAGTTATTCATCCAGACACGAATTCTTGTTTAGCTCATAATGCACGGGCAACATCAGCTACATTTAGGAAAACATTTCCGCTTTACTTTTCTTTGACGTTTGTACCATTTGTTGTTCTCCGCCTACAGAAGGTAAATTCTTCAAACTCAGCCTTTTCTTTTTCATTTTTCACTAGGATAATCCTTCTTTAGCAATGATTGTCTGAAGTGCTGCATTTACCCATTAGTTTCGCTGACCACGATAGTGGATTTATTGCCATCCATGCACATTTGCCCTCAAAAGGCAAATTGATGTTCCATTCTATAAGCTACTTTGCAACTATCTTAAGCTAAGTTCTAACTTTTTAGGAATAGGAGTCTTTTTTGTCATGATATTGTTATATTCATTAGGAGCTGAAAATATATGCTATTTTCTAAAATTCGAAGGAAAATCTTGAGACAAATTTTTAATTTTTCTTTCATTTAGTTCATGGAGGCCCCTTCTCGCACATTTTTAATTGCTCTTAAAGATGCTGTTCGCTCAACATCATTTTTGTCCGCATTTGTTGGAATCTTTCAGGTACTTTACTCCTCTGCTTCAGTATTTCCTACTTGTATAATACGTTGGCTACATTCTTAATGTTTCATTCTTTGTGTTAGGGTGTCATATGTTTGCATAGAAAAGTTGCTTCAAAAGACCACAAGCTTGTATATTGGTTTGCAGGTGCAATATCTGCTCTTTCAGTTTTACTGGAGAAAAAGCCTAGACGTGGTGAACTGGCTCTTTATGTTCTTCCACGAGCTGGAGATTCTTTGTGGTATATCTTAGTAAACCGCCACCTTCTTCCAGATATTAAGAACGCAGAGGTACTGTTTTTCTACCATGCCACTTATCCCTAAACTGTGATCATTGAGAACGAAATCTATTTCAGCATTCTATACTTGAATCCTTTTTTCGTTCGAGTTGGATCTGATTGAACAGTTGGCAATTTTATACTATTTAAAAAGTGCATTAATTTACGTTTTTGAATTGTTGCAGGTGTTCATGTTCAGTTTGTGCATGGGAGGAATCATGTACTACTTGGAACATGAGCCAGACACAATGGCTCCACTCCTCAGGGGTCTGATCCGTCGGTTCCTTGCTAGCAGAATAAGCAACCCTGTGTCCTCGTCTAGTAGGAATCCTTCCTACACATACTTGCAAAATCTTGAAGCCATGAAGAAACCGAAGCCCTTAGAGAGTCGCGGTGCTGAATCACCTTCCGAAAAATATAATCTCGAATCAATACCAGGGCTCTGAAGATTGAGGCGCGTGCAGAACTCCCGACACCCGATTTTTTCCGTGGAGTTTCACTGAACTTTATATATCGAGACTGAACGTTTCGTTCGCTAATAAAAGAAAGATGATTTTTTGTTTAAAATTGAAGTTGTGCATTGATGTACTTGAATCTTGAAGAAAAAGAGTGATAATGGAAGGCAGTTGCCAATTTTTATTTAGCAGCAGATACATTTCGAAGTTGTTTCCAATTTCTAACCTTCGAGAGATTTTTTAATGTGCTCCCAACACGGGCGGTACGCTATATCATATTATACAAGTAGATGGATTTTTTTTTTTCAAGTCTCTTTTTATATAATGACATATGACGTATATGCATGTGTTCCTGACAGTGAGAAAATCTCTCCGTTTCCCCTTGTGTACATAATTCAATGGTCATCTTGAAATAATGTATATTACAATTAGGGTTATATTTGTATATGAGAAATGCTAAGGAGAGGATGATGATCTTGTCCGGATCCTGCTTGTGAGGATCCCTCTGTGGAGTTCTTCATAAGGATAATATTAAGAAGATCAAAATTTTAAACTAAATTTGCAAATCAAATGATGTGTCATCAATAAAAAACAAGTATTGACAAAAAAATAAAAATAAAAAACAACAATTAATAATCGAATCATCTACAACCATATTGTTTGGTTTAAAAAATTTAGTCTACCTTCCTCTTTAACTCTCCGTTACCTCATGTTTTTTGCACAATATTTATATCGTCACAAGAACTGTCCCAAAAATACTTAGTGGTGAAGAGTTCATAAAAAGTTCCACTTTTCAAAGAATTTTCTTGGTATTTCTCATTTGTATACATGCAATCACTCTAATTTTGCAATGAGGAGTGTCAGCGATATTCTCTTGTCATGTCAATTCCAGCCGGATTGATTGTTAAGTTTAATTAATTATAATTATTACTTTCAAGTCACTCTGTATGGTAAAATGTTTATTTTGTTACACAAAAAGTTAGCGGGAAGAAGCTACCTACCCGCAACAGTGCCAATAAAACAAATCAAAGGAAAGAGGTGGGGTGAACACTCGAGCGAAAGCTCAACGCACCTTCCGGAAAAAGCGATAAATCGCAGTGAAGACAAGTGGAAGGAATGCGGAAGGAAGGTGGAAGAAACAGTGAGATTCGCAAGTCCACCTTTGTATGCTATCTATGTTTATTCTCTTACATAAATGAATTCAAGGGGAATCAATTCTTACAAGGAGCCTAACATAATCTGCACCAGTTGATGGATTCGAGGCTGTCTGAGGCTTCTAAAACAGGAGACATCCAGCTCTTGCACCAGTTGATGGCAGAGCATCCACTTCTGCTCCATAACCTTGCCCTAACTTCCATCGAGAACCCGCTACATGTCGCTTCGCTTGCCGGACACGTAGAATTTGTTCAGGAGATCGTGAAGTTGAGACCAGCTTTTGTGCATGAAATGAACCACGATGGGTTCAGCCCCATGCACATCGCGGCAGCCAACGGGTATTTGGAGGTTGTAAGGGAGCTGCTGAGAGTTGACCCGAGACTCTGCCGGATGAAAGGAAGAGACCAATGGACTCCTCTTCATTATGCTGCTGCTAGAGGGAGAGGTGATGTCGTCGGAGAGATGGTTTTGGCTTGCCCGGAAAGTCTCGAAGACGTTACTCTGCATGAGGAGACTTCGTTGCACCTTGCTGTTAATAACTGCCAGTTTGAAGCAGTTAAAATTTTGGTTGAGTTGGTCATCGAACTGAGGAGGGACAACGTTTTGAATATGAAGGACAAATATGGCAACTCAGTTCTTCACGTAGCAACCTGGAAGAAACAACACCAGGTTAGTACACTATGATCAACTAGTTTTCATTTGAATTTTTATGTTTTTTTTTTTGTTTTACAAGTCGATATTTTAGACTACTCTACTTAACGAATAGGGTGATTATGGGTACAAGAGGGCGGAGCAGTGTGTCCGTCTCTTAACACTCAATTTCGAATTCCTATACCTGAGTAGTATAAAATATTGTTTTGCCAAAAAACAAAATATGGATTAAAAAGCTCATAATCTTCACAGGTGGTGGAATGGATAGTTGGCAATAGAACAACTCCAAGTGCATTGGAAGTAAACATTGTAAACCAGAGTGGTCTAACACCTCTTGATCTGCTACTAATCTTCCCGAGTGAAGCTGGCGATAGGGAAATTGAAGAGATCCTTCGTGGTGCCGGAGCTTCGAGAGCAAAAGACATACACCATACTTCCTCTAATTGTCCCATGGAAACAAATACCCTTCAGTTGCAGCAGCCAAAAGACCCAATGCAATACTTCAAGTTCAAAAAGGGCAGAAAATCTGACGACGATCCATACGCCACGGTGCTGCTAGTTGTCGCTGTACTAGTGGCCACCACCACCTTTCAAGCCGGAATCAGCCCTCCGAACGGCGGTTTGCACTACACCACTGGATCAAATAAGAATGGGATTGACTGTGGGAGCAATGGTTTAGTAGTTGTCTATATGTTTTTCAACACGATTGGATTTTCGGTTTCGCTTTTCATGATCGACTTCCTCACGCGCAATTTCCCTCTGCTGTTTCAGCTTCGATTTTGTATGGTGATGATGTACGGCACGTACACCGTAGCAGTTATCAGCACTGCACCGAAAAGCATGCTGCTCTGCATCACTTCGTCAACTCCATTATTTGTAGTGATTTTACAGTTGTGCTGTTGTATTAATTTTAAGGTGCCTTGGCAAAACCTAATAGGCTCTTAGGCTCTCTTACGAAGTTAGTTATTTTCAGGCATGTTATTGCTAGCTAGACAGCTTGTTTATAGGTCATTTGCTTGCCCCACAAATAAATTGTGCCTCTTATCAAAAGATTGTTCTATAGAGGGGTTAAATCTATATTAGGTCCTTTTCTATCCTTTGAAGACAAAAACTTTATATTTTTCTTGCGTTGAATGCTAAAACAATGACCACAAACTAATCAGAAACGATCCAAGCCAGTTTGCAATCTTTGTTATAAAAAAAAAAAAAAAAAAAGAAAAAGAAGAAGAAGAAGAAGTAATAACAGAAAGTAAACCGCTAGAAATAATAATACAAGCTGAAGGTAAACTGCTTGTAAATACTCGTAAAGTGTTAACCAAAATGACAATAAATTACAGGAAAAGGTAATAACTTGAAAGTAAATGATAAATATAAGCGATTGGGCGTAATTTCAACCTATTCGGGCAAGTTTGGATGCCAGGCGAGCAAAATCTTGCAAGTACAAGACATGTTTTGAGAAGTAAACTTTAATGCAAGAAATCAATACTACAAAGGAAGTAGCAGAGCTATAAATACAGAAGAATGTTTGAACTACAAAGGGAGTATGTGAAGAGTAGGTTGCAAAGCTTTTTAGAAGTCTTTTTTGTATGTTGAGTTGAGACTTGAGAGTCCTTTTTTTCAACCTTTCTGCTGCCTTTTATAGAACAGCCCTTTTCTTCTAGAGTAAGCCCTTCCTCCTCAGTTCATTCTCTCTGGTGCAAGTAGCTGATATGATCTATTGTCAAAGGATGAGTTCCCACTTGGATACTTGAGCTTTTGATCCCCTTAAAACATATCCTTGTTGGTGCATTCATCATAGAAGCTCCAGCTTCGTACTATCATAAACACCATACATTTCTATGTATTACGAAATTTTCCTTTCTTCTTTTGCTTTTTCTGATCGAAAAATTAAGTTTGAACACAACAGGCTTTGTGGTTCAAAAATCTAATGGATTCTTTGAGAGAAGAGTGGGATTGTTAACTTTGGGTTAACAGAAAGTTAACGAAAATATTAATTTTGGGCTTCAATCTTAACGAACTTCACCAGAATGGTTTAAATCCGATTTTTTTACCACGGGGGTAATCTTTTGATTATCCTATCACCACAGGGTCCATTAATCCAATTTAATCACTAAATTATATTGCATCAACTGAACGAATCCATTTTTAGGAAAACTATTGAAAAATGTTTGAAAACTTTGAGTTATGACGAAAATGACAAAAAGGTGTTGTAAGTGAATAGTACCAGGATTGATTTTTTAGAGTAAAACTGTGGTTTTTCATTAAAGTAAATAGTATCGGGAGTTTTTTCATTAAAGTTCCCTATATTTTTTGTATTGACGAAGATAGATATAACCGTTAATCGATGGAGAATCCGTTATCCGGTGGTTATGGATAATTACCGATAATTAATTTGCGATTATGGATAAAGTTAGTTTTCATGGTTATTGGGATGAATATAGCATTTCCTGCCCCAAACCAAACCGTTGCCACCCCTAGCACTACCACATGTATGTTTGATCCTTATATTTGTATATGAGAAAAGTGAAGGAGATTTTCTCAAAATGGGACTCTCCTTAAACAATCTCTACTACCTCATTTTTTGGTACAATACTTTATAATGTTGGCACGAAAATTGTGCCAAAAACATTTGATGGCAGAAAATTCATAGATAGTTCCACTTATGAAAGAGTCTTCGTAACATTTCTCATTTGTATATATGATGGGTGATGCTAGGAAGACTAAATTTGGATACAAGACTAGCAAACTAAATGATGAGTCACCAATAAAATGAGCATGTTTATCAACGATTAAGTAATAAACTAATCATTAACTTTCATGTCCCTTAATTTTTAAAATTTTATCTCCAAATTTTAGTCTTCTAACATTACCTTGAATGAAATCACTCTAATTTTGAGATTAGGAGCGTCAGTAAGATTCTCTCGCCATTGCAATTCTAGCAGTATTGATTGGCAATTAACATGAATTGATTGAGTACCATTAACTTTAATTGCTTAGTGCAAAGGGTTTGTGTCACATCTCAATCCGGACCCTCATCACATCCCGAGCTCGACTCCACTGTAGCACGATATTATTTGCTTTGAACCCCTACCACATCCTCGCGGTTTTGTTTCTGGGAACTTAGACAAAAACTTCCTAGTGGGTCACCCATCATAAGAATGCTCTCGCGTGTTACTCGCTTAACTTTGGAGTTCCCATGAAACCCGAAGTCAGTGAGCTCCCAAAAGGCCTCATGCTAGGTAGAGATGAGAATATACATATAAAGATCACTATCCTGGACGATATGAAATCTTACAATGCCTATTTTAGTATTCGAAGAATATCGGGATCGGGGCCGTCAGTTTATCAGTTTATCTTAAAAGTAGATAGTATAAAAGCTCTTTCTCTCTCTTGTATTAACTAACTTTTGTAAGAATTCAGATAGCAAATACAGAGCTCTATAGCTTTCTTCTTGGCAAAGCTTCTTCGTTACGACTTCTGCATCTATTTCATGATTTCATTCTACAGTGTTAATACTGTATACTATGTTTATTTTATTACACAAATCGAAAGAAATTAACGAGCAGAAGTAACCCAATAGCAACAGTGCCGATAAAAGCAAACCAAAAGAAAAGGTGGTGTAACATCCGAGCCAAAGTTATACATCCCTTCCGGGAGAAGCGAAAAATCGCAGTGAGGATAAGTGAAAGCCGATCCGAACTGTAAAGTCAATGATGGATGAAGTCGATCCGAATTGAGGAACTTGGAGGGAAACAGGTGTAAAGGTGGAAGAAAATAGGGGGAAAAGATGGAAAAGGTGGAAGGAAACACGGGAAAAAAGTGGAAAGGCGGAAGGAAGGAGGAATCGGAGAAAGAGGAAAAAGGGGGCTCAAGCCAAAGAAAGCAGACTTAGGCCTAGGTTGGTACTGAGGTGATTCTGAAAAAAGCGGGTATTAAATCCACCTCTGTATACTATATATGTTTATTCTATTACATAAATGAATTCAAGGGAAATCAATTCTTACAAGAAGCTTAACATAATCTGCCAGGATGGATTCGAGGCTGTCTGAGGCTTCTAAAACAGGAGATATCCAGCTCTTGCACCAGTTGATGGCAGAGAATCCACTTCTGCTCCATAACCTTGCCCTAACTTCCAGCGAGAACCCGCTACATGTCGCTTCACTTGCCGGACATGTCGAATTTGTTCAGGAGATCCTGAAGTTGAAACCAGCTTTTGTGCATGAAATGAACCAGGATGGGTTCAGCCCCATGCACATCGCGGCAGCCAACGGGTATTTGGAGGTTGTAAGGGAGCTGCTGATAGCTGACCCGAGACTCTGTCGGATGAAAGGAAGAGACCAATGGACTCCTCTTCATTATGCTGCTGCCAGAGGGAGGGGTGATGTTGTCAAAGAGATGGTTTTGGCTTGCCCGGAAAGTCTCGAAGACGTGACTCTATATGATGAGACTTCGTTGCACCTTGGTGTTAATAACTGCCAGTTTGAAGCAGTTAAAACTTTGGTTGAATCGGTCATGGAACTGAGGAAGGACAACGTTTTGAATATGAAGGACAAAAATGGCAATTCAGTTCTTCACGTAGCAACCTGGAAGGAACAACACCAGGTTAGTACACTATGATCAACTAGGTTTCATTTGATTTTTTTTGTTTGTTTTAGAAGTCGATATTCTTAACTACTCTAGTTAACGGATAGGGTGATTCAAACTTGGGTACAAGAGGACAGAAATACTGTCTTGACCAACTAACCTAATTTGCGTTTGTGACATTCCCTTCAAATTTGAAACAGAATGTATTCAAACCTATAAATGTTGACTTTATTATTGACATTTTAGCCAAAATGGTATCTGAAATTGATATAACTCTTTACTTGGGTTCATGAGATTTGAAATCAATAGAAGTGGTCTTTAAATTTGTCCACCATCAACCTTTTTTTTGTTTACAGTAAGGGAGAGGGATGAGCCAAAGTGACAAAAATACCCTCTATTTAATAAACAATGGGCTAAAATGATTTGACAAAAAGTAAGGGTATTTTTGTCATTTTCTTTCTTATTTAACAGTGATTTTTCACGAAATAATCAAAATGATTGATGGTGGACAAACTCAGGGACCAGTTCTTAGATTCTAAATCTCAAGGACTAAAGTGAGAACTTATGTCAATATCAGAGACTATTTTAACTAAAAAGTCATTATCTTACTAATGACACCAATTTTATTAATCTAGAAAGAGGTGACTCACCAATTTGATCAGATCAAACCTAAAATGAAAAACAATGTAGTTTGGTCATGGCACAAAAGAAATTGTGAGGTAAATCAAATAGGTGGAGTAGTGTGTCTGTATCTTAACACTTAATTTCGAATTCCTATACCTATATATTTGAGTAATTTAGAATATTGTTTTGCCAACAAAATATATCGATTAAAAAGCTCATAATCTTCACAGGTAGTGGAATGGTTAGTTGGCAATGGAAAAACTCCAAGTGCATTGGAAGTAAACATTGTAAACCAGAGTGGTCTAACACCTCTTGATCTGCTACTAATCTTCCCGAGTGAAGCCGGCGATAGGGAAATTGAAGAGATCCTTCGTGGTGCCGGAGCTTCGAGAGCACAAGACATACAATATACTCCCTCTCATGGTCCCATGGAAACAAATACCCTTCAGCTGCAGCAGCCAAACAACCCGATGGAATACTTCAAGTTCAAAATGGGCAGAGACTCTCCCAGCGATGCACGCACGGCGCTGCTAGTTGTCGCTGTACTAGTGGCCACCGCCACCTTTCAAGCCGGACTCAGCCCTCCGGGCGGCGTTTGGCAGGACAGCACGGGATCAAACAAGAATGGGACTGGCAGTGGCAGCAATGAACCAGCACACTCAGCAGGGGAGTCCATCATGGGTTCTGACGACAATATTTTTTTTATCTGCTTTGTGACTTTCAACTCGATGGGATTTTTTGTTTCACTTTACATGATCTGTGTCCTCACCACCAATTTCCCTATGCAGTTGGAGCTTATAATGTGTATTCTCGCGATGTACGGCACGTACAACACTGCAGTTATCAGCATTGCACCTGCGAACCCGATGGTGTGCGTCTCTCTGTTAATTTATGGTTTGCAAACTTTGCTTTCACTTGTTGTCCTACTTTGGCGGCTTTTCAGGATCAGGCTTAGAGAACTGCATTAAGTGGTTCATTTATATTTGTACATAATAAGTCTATTTCCGGGATCAAATCATCGTTGCCGCATTCATCATAGAAGCTTCAGCTTCGTATCCTAGTCAGTCGTTTTTGTATCTTAGGCCACCGTTTGGGAGGTTGCGGTGCTTTAGAAAAAGGAAAAAGATAAAAAAAAAAAAAACAAATCTGATTTATGATGGTGTGTTTTTTAGGTGTGTTTTTTGTACTACTTCTATTTCGTTTATGATGGTGTGTTTTTTGTTTATTTGACGGAGATTTATGATGATGTTTGTTTTATATGTCGACATCTTTGCCGGCTGCAATCGATACCGTCGTTTGATACTGCAAATTAAAACCCCGTGGATGCGCAAATTCGAGCCAACCTTACATGTTGTAGGAAGAAGGGAGCAATGTTGTTGGTAGCACAAAAGTTCATAATCTTCTAGTTGGAGTAATCTAATTAAGGCTTTAATATTGGTGCAGAAAGTTTTACCAAATGATCATCTTTCAGACATATATCACAATGGCGATCTTTGATCACAATGACTTGTACTGCTCGATCAAACGAGAAGCATGGAGGCGCGACGTAGGAGCCACGGTGCAGCCCAAACTTTGCAGATAAGAAATCTGGTAATTCACAACATGAGAAACGAATTACCGGGTCTCAACCATCCTAGATACCAATGTGCGCACAAGAAAAGGTGTAAGGTAATCAAATGCTGAGTCTTGCGTACCTGTTTCGGTGTTGGTTCGGATGAACCCATTGAGTTCTCAATCCGTAACTTCTGGAAATGCTCCTGAAAGCATAAATATATGTATGGATTAAAACCAACGACAAATGAACATAATTTACGGACAGTGCTTGAAGAAGATACAGACATAACCGCCTCGGCATTTCATTAACGAAAGTTCTAGATTTTGATGTATCAAATGTCCCACGTTGAGACCGCGTTAAGGAAAATGGTTCTAGAATTTGGCTCAGAACTTGAATCATAAGTTCAGACAACGAAAAGTAATAGTTTGCCACCGAAAACAATCAAAGTATGGCAAAGTGAACCGTCTTAAACCTAACCTGTTTCTCCCTCATCAAATGAGCACGTTGATCTGCAGGTATTTTCTGCCATCTCAAAACCTGTTACAAAGAAATATAACATTGATGTCGAGCTGGCTAGCATATTATACCAATTATGTGCACAAACCTATTGAAATGAAGTAGATGTAGTTGCATATTACGACAGATGTTAACGAAAACAACAGAAGGCTTGCCTGTTAGAGATGCTAAATCCAGCGATCCTTTTGTTTTTGGTTTCAGAAATTTACAGAGCACAAATCAGAAAGTACCAAGAATACTTACATATTGGGCATAATGAAATGCATCTTCATCTTTCAAGCAAGATTTGAGTGAGCGCAAACTGTCCTGAGAGTTACATAGAGTCGATCAGTAATATAAAAACATAGATGCATCACACCCAAATACAAGTATTCAAACACCGACAACTTCATGTGGTGAGGCATGTTAAAATATAGGGTAGAACAATTATTGAATAGGAAGTTAAAGGACTAAATTTATGACCTTGTGTTTGTAGTTCTTGGCTCGTATGCGTTCATCTATTACAAAACCGACCTGTAACAGGTACAACAGAAAATATAAGCAGTAGTCAGAACATTAATCATCGCCATTCACATTGCCTCCAATCCAAAGTTAAAAGTCTAAAGGCAAAACAGTATGATTCTTATCTCTCAAACAAAAATGAAACTAAACCCCGGCCTCAGACATGCATAATCCTAAGTATATTGTTAAGCTTTCATATCTCAAGAGTCAAGACTGTCACAACTCACAACTACACATCATAAATGAAATAAGTTCTACTGCCTTAACTGAGTACTCCAATTCACCTTGTCAAGTAATCTCTTAGGATCTTGAAATGCTTGCTTCTTAGCCCAGTCATTAAATAAATGAGAGATAATCGATCTCTCATCCACACTGAATCTATTGCACAGTGACACAAGCATAAAGTTAGTCATGAATATAACCAACCAAAAATGCTAATTATAATAGTATACCCATCACAATTGGAAGCTAAACCTTTTTAAGAAACCATTTCCATGGTTTTCCTCCCCAAATTCCATCGATTCTGCAGAAGCATCGTCAAATTTACTGTGATGGAGATCATTTTGCACCATAACAACTTCAGAAGGTAGGAGGTTTGGTTTGGGATCATCTGTCAATGGAATAGATTCTTTTGAAGTATCATGATGCTTTGATTGTAAGCCTTCTGTACTTATGTCAGCCTACAAAACAAAAATTTCATTCATCCACACTAGATTTAATATGATTCAAAACACTTCAGATTCTTCATTATTTGTAAGTTTGGCTAAACAGCAGAACAACTGAGGATAATGAACAGTAAAACACACCTGGACTTCTCGTAGATGATTTGGAATTTCTTTCAGAAATCGCGAAGGTTGAAGCATCTGAAGGAGTCACCTTCTCAGTCAGAGCGACAATAACAAATAAGGAGGACAGGAATTCAAGCTAAAACGAACCTGCCAACTGGAATCCATCGTAACATAAAGAATGAAAAGCTTTTTTCGAGCACGAGTCATTGCAACATATAAGAGGCGCCTTTCCTCCTATGATTAGAGTGGGATTATTGAGTTATTGACCAAAAGAAAAAAGAATGGGATTATTGAGTAAAACACTTCAAAGTTCTGTATATAACTGACAAATGTTGAACAATTTACCACACACCTCAATGGAGGTCCCATTCTCTTTTGCAATGCCATTGAATTCATGCAACAATGGAATCTCAGATTCATTTACCTGTGTTATTGGCATGAGCGTTAAAGCAAGCTAAGATGACTTTGAAGAGGTTAATACCATCATGAATATAGTGGAACAGAATACTAATTTCAAGCCATCAGTTAGGTATAGCATCGGCATGTTTAATCCGTAAATCTAATGACGAAACACATCAACTCTGCACATAAATAAATAAATATAGTAACAACTAGAAAACTATTACAGCCACTGTTAAGGAAAATACCTTAATTATGAAAACTATATCCCACTCTAAACCTTTTGACTGCAAGAGAGTGAAAAAGAAAGAAAGTAAGCCAAGAATGTTTTGTAGAACTCCGAACGAAGACAAATAAGGAAATCATCGCAAGTATAAGAATTAGGAAGGTTTGCATAAGAAGAATATCAAAACGATCTAGAACCTGATGAATGGTAGTCAAAGTGACAGAACTTTGGTTGTCATGTCTTCTGGAGCGAAAATTTTCACTCTCCCGCTCAGATATGTAGTCGATGAAAGCTTTGAGTAAATTAACACAGCCTTTTTCTTCTGCTATGACTTCTCTCTCCCCTTCTCCCGCAACAAAATGAGTTGATAAGAAATCAGATACATCGTCCAGTAGGTACTGAAGAACCTGCAATGAGAATAATCACATCGCAACAAGATTTAAGTGACAGCAATGATTAACTAAATAAAATAGAGCAATTATTCATTTAAAACCTTGTTGACTGAAAAAAGGGTTTTTCAAATAGTGGGTCTTTTAAGCTTATTGTATAAATGACAATCATCATAACTTACAGATCTCATGTCATTGTCTTCATTCAGCAGTTTTCCTCCATCTACATCCACGACCGCACGTTGCCCAAGAAGGTACTTCTAAAAATTGAAAGTCAAACGAGAAATTAAATAAGAAACATTGAATATAAGCATGAAACAAAGAAAATGTTATGGAATGGTGATCCTCATCCTCAAAGATGATTAAAGGCAATTTGATTAAAAAATGCCATATCAACATTCAACAGTGGAGAAATGGAAGACAAACCTGTGGTACCATATTCGCAACCGAGGTTATGACAGCTGAAATCGATTGTTCCTGTGTGCATTGATAAGTGAGACTACCATATAGATTCAAAACTACATAAAGACAGATTCCATGGAACAAACTATATCCCTTTGGAAACAAAGATCTAACAAAGAATATAACATTTTGGATTAACATTGATGAATCAAGAATAATGCATGGGAGCAAAAAATACTCTTCCTTCTAATAACAAGAAGGCATAAAGTATATAACTGTCCAATAAAACTAAAAAAATCACCAAGGAAACAGAATCTCACTTGAGCTATATCCTTTTTATCTGTTGAGATTCGCAAACTACTACTAGTACATCATGCCAATAAGCAGTAAGAGGTGCTACACTTTACCAAATATATTTACCCTGAGAACAAGTTTTGAAATCATCTCTAAAGTTAACAGCACCTTGCGTCCCTGGGTAAGCTGAGTCCTATTACCAAGTAAAGAGACCGATCAATACATATCCAACAGATTTTAAACACTTGTAATACCAAATAAGAATGAAACATGAGTATATTTTGAGTTAACCATGCAAAAATGTATGTTAAAACATCTTTGTTATACAGACCTCTTCAAGGTACCAGAAATTTTTGCACTAAAGATGTCACAAGCAGCTGATATGAAGCTGCATTTTCTATGAGTCAAAATTTTGTCGATATAATCAATCACCTGAAGAGAGAGAGGGAGTGATTTCCAGAGATGTGAGCCTAAAGGTTGAGTGTGTAAAAAAGAAGATTAGATGGATAGCAAGAACATACAACTGTAATGCTGAAAAGAACATTAAATATGATGCTCATTCATCGTTGTCATCGAACGTATACCTTCTTCTTTTCCTCTTTCTCAAAAGGAAGTAAAGCCTTGAAGACTTGCCTATATGAACCATCATCACAACCAGGCAAAGTCGTTTTAATCATAGCAATAATGGCTCTAACTACCTGCCATAAGAAAAGTGCTACATCAACAAGCATTATCAGAGTGTACTAAAACCTTATGTAGCAAAATCTTAGATAGAATAGCTGGCCAAAAGGCAATGAAAAAGCAAGTACAAAAAACAATGAAAAGGACCAGTGATGCCAAAATTCAGGTGGAAAAGGTGAAAAGCTTAAGTCTATTACAGTTCTTGTGTGCATGCTTTCTAACTTGAGTTCTACATAGCAAAAACCACGTTATGCAAAACAATATTAGCAAAATTAGATGGATAAATCTGAGAAGATAGTTTTTCATAATCTGGACAAATGCTAACTACCTTCTTCCTATAAATGGCCACTCCATGAACATTAAATGGTATTTTCCTTTCACGCAAGGCTGTCTGGAAGACTTTTCCTGATACCTGTAGTATAGAATACAAATGAAAATATGTCAAAAATGTCTTATATGATTCACCTCATTCACATTAGTACTAGGGAAAGTAAGCTTGACCTGCCTCCGGTAAAGGATTGCTATGCTTCCATAGGAGCACCCTGCTTCTGACCGTTTAGATGCAGTCTCTAGGATCTTGTCTACAACAAAGGCGCATTGTGCATCCTCATTGTGACTTTCCTTGATAATTACCTACATTTTGCCAGTAAAACCATTTTGAAGTGTCACTAACTGAAAAAGGACATCAAATGTACTTGTTGGAGCAAGGAAAGATTCAGTACCTTAGACCCAGAAGAATTGTCGGTGTCAACATTCTTTAATTGGCATCGCTTCTTATTGTTTTTTATAACAGAAGATGCAGCTTCCACAATATAGCGTGTGGACCGATAGTTTTTATTAAGCCTAATCTGAACCATAAAGTTATGTCAAATCTCACAGACCCCATAAGATAAACTGTAGTTATACAATATATTTGCTCTGTATATAATAAAAAAGACACTGTGAATGACGTAAGATAACATAGCAGTCAAGTGCGAATCGTACCTCTTTGTAATTTGAAAAATCTTTACGAAAAGACTCAAAACCAGAAATGTCTGCCCCATTGAAACTGAAAATGGACTGCAGCAGGATATACATTATTTAATGCAGAACAGCTAAGGGCTTGATTAGAATGAGCTGAGAGAGAGAGAGAGAGAGAGAGAGAGAGAGAGAGAGAGAGAGAGAGAGCAATAAAATTGAACTTCCATTAATAAATCAACAACATACCTGATCATCATCACCAACAATGGTTATATGGTTATGAGATGAGAGAATCCGCAAAAGACTATATTGCATAGCACTTGTGTCTTGAAACTCATCTATTACAATAGCTTTCCATAATTCCTGGCACTCCTTCAACACTAGTTAACAGACACCATGTATCAACATTTAGCTTTCCTTGTTAAATGAGATGAATCAACTAAATATACTTAGATGATACAGACCTTCAGGAAAATCACTTAGCAGCTTCACAGAGCAGCTAATTAAGTCATGGTAGTCCAAAGCATTGCACGAGTTTAAGATATCATTGTAATTCCTAAGAATTTCGCCCTGATTCAGATTGAGAGCTAAAACTCGTAAGCAATAGTATCTGAGAACTGAAAAGATATCTAAAATATCTAGTTATGAGCTTACTCCTGTCACATCACCCATTCTTCGGCATTCAGCAGGAGTCTTTCCAGAAGCTTTTGCCTGAAACATAAATAAATTTATTGCCTAATGCCACATATTCTAAGACTGAAGAACCCTTATATTGGTCATTATAGCTTGACTGTAGCTAATATTTTTTTTAATTCACTATAATCTGAACATTAAATTTGGTATTCAAGACTAACCTGTGTCACAAACTTCAGCCATTTCTTTGATGCATCCTTAAAATGATGTGGAGATGTTACACCGTTAGATTCTTCCCCATCTATAGCAACATTAAGGTTTGTTTTACTCTTTTCATCTTCTGATAACCGCACAGCTTCAATGATTGCTCTTCTCTGTTGCCCATGTCCATATATCAAAAATTCTGGTGTGCGTTCGAGTCTAAAACATAAGCCAACATATCAGACTCAGCTATACCACCATATGTATGCTGTTCAAAATCAAGGGAGGTGAATCTATAGCTTACTTCTCAGCATGTGATCGGCAAAGTTGCAACGAAAATGAATGAAATGTGCTGATTGTAAGTAGTTTTGCCGTTGGTTTCCCAGTCACGGCTCCAATTCGATCTCTCATCTCAGAAGCTGCTGCTGTAGTGAAAGTCATTGCTAGAATGTTCAACGCGCTAATGCCCTAGGAACACAAAAGAAAACAAATAAGACTTCGATCATAAAGATAAACAGACATTAAAGAAAAAGTTGGAGGGAAAGTGGCAAGACCTCATTGAGCAGCATTAGAACGCGCCCAACCATCGTTGAAGTCTTTCCACTTCCAGGGCCGGCAACAATCATCAAAGGTACTGAAATATCGCTGCAAGCTGCCTCGCGCTGCCTTTCATTGAGAGATAGCAAATACTTCGAATACTCATCCGGCATGTTAGGCAATCCATGGTTAACAGAATCTGTTTGGTTTTCACTACCCAAAGGCGGCGCTGATGCGGCACTAACATCACTACCACAACTCCCAATATCATCACGCTGAATGTCCACACTCGGTTTCTGCTCGATTAAAGCGTCAATTTCCTGCAAAATACTCTCATCGAAATCATCATCGCCAAGAATTCCACGTGCAGAGAAAGAACTGAATGAAGTTGGAAAATGCGGTTGTCCGATTGGAGTTGTGAAAGAATCCGATTTTGACACACTTGATTCAATCCGGCTAATGCTTAAGCTCCCGGAACACGAAGCACTGCCATATTCACCACGCGCTGAATTGTACCGGCTTGCGGAAATCGGAGGCGGTGTGTTCATCGGTAGCTCGGAAAGAGGAGTTCTTTGAACTCTATTGAGCTGAGCTGGCGTTTGGATTCCATTTCCGCCACAAATTCTGGAATTTTGAAAACACAATTGAATTGACTTAAATTGAAGCAAGAAAACAGCCGAGTACCAAAAAAATAATGAGAAGATGAAATCTTTGATTCCTGAACGACTTACTTGGTATGAGGGAGGTGATGATCAGATGAAACGGCGTCGTTGCGGGGGCGTTTGCGATCAATGAGGGCCTTGGCGGCTCTGAAATTCCGAGAGATGCGGTTTCTTTGTTCCACCGTGAGCCCTCCGCCGTACGTCTGAACGTTTTCTTTGGACATTGCTTTGAAGATTCCGACGGAGGATTTGGCCTGACGGCCTGACCAGGCAACCCTAGAAAGAAGAGGGAGCGAAGAAGACCAAATGTGCCCGTTTTTTCTTCGGTTTTTTTCCCTCCTAATCGCGCTGTTCGAAATCCTTGGGCCTGAGCCTAGTGGGCCCAATTGTCAGGCCCATTATCTCCGGTCTTCTAGTTCTACTTATAGTTACCCAAGTTAACAACGTACCGGTTCGCTTTTAGCGCGAGAGAGAAATGGAGGCCCTGATTGCCTCGTACGGAGACTCGTCGTCGGACTCAGGCTCCGAGTCGCCGGCTCCACCTCCGCCACCACCTTCAGAGCTCAAAAACTCTAAAGAACCGACCACTGCGCTGCCTCCACCTCCTCTGTCACTTCTCGACAGCCCCAATTCCTTCGGTAACCTCTGATTCCCATCAATTTTCTATCTTTTAGCTTTCTGTTGTGATGGCTTTTTCCGAGTTGCCCACCAAATGTTTGGTGTTTTGCCTCTGAAGGATTTCTGGACTTCTCCCCAAGCGCCCAGCCGAGCAGAGTTCGGAACTTTGCTCACGTCGAAGGGAACTACGCAGTACATGTATATATCCCAGGTAATCAAAATTCTCGAATTTTTCAGCTCTATTAGCAAATGCCATCGCTTTGCACTTAGTTTTTGCTTGTTTAATTGTGTGGTTCCAGTTCATATACCACCAGCACCGAGGAAAGAGATGGCCTTGTTTTTGAACAAGCTAGCTTCTCTGGTGCCTGGTCTCCATGCCGTTGACGTTGACGTCCCGCTTGACGTTCTGCGTAAGGATGAGCGTAAGCTTGAACAGGTTGCTTTAAGCAGAGAGTTCCATATAAGTCTCGGAAGAACTGTTCCGATTCGGGTGCACCAGATTGATTCCTTGGTGACAATGCTGCGGCAGAAGCTTCAGATTCAGAGGCGGTATGGTTACATTTACATTCTCTTGTCTGCATTGTGTGAATTTAGTTCTGTTATTTAACATAATTCTGTAAGCCTGCAAATTTTTCGTCCATTTTCGGTTTAACACATTTTGTTATTGTGAAACAGGTATTGGATTGATTTTAGCAAGTGGGAGGTTTTTGTTAACGATGATCAGACCCGGACCTTTGTGTCGATCGAAGTCATTGCTGCTGGGTTAGCTGAGGTATGATTGCTAGCTTTCTCTCTTGGTGCAATTCTAAATGTTTTCAGTTGTTATATGGGCTTAAGATTTGGTAAGTACTTGCCGAGAGTCATGGGATTTTGAGATATCGATATCTTGCTTGCTTATTAGCTTAGATTGTTTGGTCTTCTGTGCACTTGTAACATGAAAAGCACAAACGAAAACTAATGCATGATATGCTCATGGTTTTAACATGTGTTGTCCTGGCATAAATCATGTTCCTAAGCCTATGAAACTTAGGGCACGTTTGCCTGGCCGGACAAGATTGGAATTGGTATTTCAGACTAGTTAGGTTAGGATTGAACCGGATAGGTTAGGTTTTTTGTCTAATGATTGGTGTAGACTGTCTCAACTAGACATCCCAACGATGGGATTTAAAACGTGAAACAGATCCGCGACATCCCAACGATGACCCACACACCCAGCAACTCTGCTCGTGACTTGCAACACCACTCGTACCCTCCACGCCCCTTGTGGCCCATCATACCACCCTGATATCCTGGAGGAGTGAAACGTGGTTACTAGAAGCATTCCTGTTTTCGTATTACTGCACGGTTGAATCAGCTTTCATTGTCTACAAGTCTGAAATATTTCAACTTCCATTGATTTCAGATAACAAAGCAGATTCAAGCTGTCAATGAGGTGTATAAGCTTCACAATCTTCCTGAATTTTACAAGGTTAGCTTTTTCGTGCTTTTCTAACTTGAAATTACTTACTGAATATATGACAATATATTGGAGCAAATGATTGTGTCTGAATACTACTCATTGCTCAAAAAACTAAATCACTTCATGGGGTGTTGGTGATCACAGGATCCGCGCCCTCACATATCGGTAGCTTGGGCATTGGGTGACATCAGCAATTCCCTGAAGAAAGTGGTTGAAGAAGAAAGACGAAGATCTACCTTCGGAGGATCGTTACAGAAATGTATTTTTACCAGTAAATTCAATGGTATCGAATGTAGGATTGGTAATAAAACACACAAAATATGTAAATTTTCTGAAGAATAATGTAGCCATTTAACTATAATGTGAAATTTCGAGAATATATCGCTTAGCATTGGATGAGAAGACATTTCTTCGTTGGTGTCGAACTTCATGTCGAAGGTATTGACACCAGTGTAAACGCCATCATCCATGTTGATGATAATTACTTCCCAGCTACTAAGGGTGTCGGAACAACCTTGCACGCAGCCTCCTGTGCATTACTTAGTATTGTCTCAGTTTCTCCAAACTTGAATGCTCCTGTAAACCCACTCTTGACCTTTCCGTCATCTACGATTACCGGAAAGCTGGCTTGGATGTTGCCGTTGACCTACCAAACTTAAAATACCGACGAAATGTTGGAGTACTTTCAGTGTACTACTCGTTTTTGTAAGCGAGACTAGTCCTTCATTCCCGTTAACTCTTTGCCATCTCCACTTCGAACTTGGCGTAATGGCTCCCGGCCTCTTCTCTGGTGAAATTGACCCCGGAACTGGCGTGCCATCAAGAGAAACATAGGACATTATCACACCAGTTCCAAGACAATATTTGCATCGCTTATGCTCCTGCTGTTTCACATTGTTTATTTCAATTACCATCAATGCTGAGATCACTCCGACTGCTCCTCCAGAGAACGATGCCACTATGGGATCAACTTGACTGCAGTTTGAAAGTATAGGAGATCAAAAAATGAAACTGGTAACAACATAGTATCAACATTATTTAGCTTCGTTTCAAGAAAGATGACATCCTAGGTTTTTCTAATGCGTAAAAATTGAGGATCCTCGTAAAATTTGACTATATTGATTCCCAAAGTATTTGATTCCTACATTGCAGACGGAAAACAATAACAATTGAATTTAAAGATTCATAACACGATAGATGGTACAAAATTTCAAAATGATAATTACTAGAGAACAGGAGGGTTAGTAGCCTGAGATATGAGCCATACCTCAACTGCAACGGCAGATGCATATTTACTATAAAGTCTTCATATGATGTCCCTCCTATTCCCAGCTTCAACTCCAACTGAAAGATGTAAAGGTAATTGTAGGCAAAGAGTTACAAACATAACCGAATCCATGTTTTACAAGCAACAACTACACTTATTTGATATGTTTCCTCATTTTTTACTTGCAAATTCCGAACCATATTGTCGGACCAGTAAAAGAAAATAATGTTTATCATAACTGTTAAAACTAATCACAACAAGTTAATGCATAAAGAACTTACTGAGGGTGTTATGAGGCCACCGAAAAGGATAAACCCTGCAACAATTGAATAACAAACAGCATAATACTGCTTAAGGTTGTCTGAACTCTGCAAGCAATGCATTCACCTTGTGATTAATACTTTGCACAAACACTAGTTTTCACAACTTTTTATGAACCGACAAAAGGCTACAACAAAATATGGCTAAAACAAGTCAGGGATATGAAAATACACATATTTACAGGAGCAGCAGCTTACCAGGGGAGGCAAAAATGGAATGAATGATGGAAAACTAGGAAGTTCGTTTTCTTGATCTTCATTTACCGCTCCAAGCTCTGCGCGTTTAATTCGCTGTTGTATCCTCAGCCTGCGAATCTACGCATATCAAAGCTCATTCTTAAAGAACACATTTCTAATGGCAATTGGAGAGTAATTTAAAACATGCTAAACTGAGAACGTGGTAGCAACTAGCAGTTGCTCTCACCTCCTCAATATGCAAGAAAATTTTGTTGCGCCGACTCCGAATATTATCTTGAATTTCCTGCAGCTCCATTGTGGCAAAGTTCTGCACTGTTTCAAGCTCCTCTATGATACAAAATCTGCACCATTAAGCATGTAAAAACTAAAAATTACAGGCTACAAAGCAATTTCCATATCATTGTGGGGTTAATTAACATCAACAGCAGATAAATCACATGGCGTCTTCACATAAAGTTACAAACTTTCAAAGACCAGTAAGCTGTCTGCAGTCTCATAAATTTCACAGTGCAAAGTAACAATCCAAAGCTTTGAACTTTCAATTTCCACTTTCTGTTAATTTCCTAGAGAGAGAGAGAGAGGGGGAGTACCCGGCGGGGTTTGTATCGGAGGTGGGATTGGGATCAGAATCGACAGATGGAGCGAAAGAGGAGTTGGGCTCCGAAGCCATCGCCATAGATCGCCATCTGGAGCTGCTTGTTGATATGCAGAGTTTGCTGATGATTCATACGACAAGCAATTGAAAATCCCATCATTATACCCCACATCATTTACACAAATTCAGAGGGCTCATCCACTGTAATTTGCAGATATAGAAATGTTAAGATTAAAGGAAATGCAAACTACCCTTCACCCAAATTGGAGGAGCACCGGTGGCATTAGCAAGTTAGCAACGGGAATTGACATACCAATATCTTCACAGTTTCTGCACAAGCACAAATCAAAAGAATCCGGCGGTGCAGTTATGTACCTCTCCTTGGAAAATGCCACCTCTTGGGATTTCAAAATGTGTGGCCGTGGCTAGCCGTCTGACCAAAGCTGCCGCAACGCGGCGTAGTGTCCGATTGATTGCTTCAAAACAGAGCTTCGTATCCATGTGTTTATCAGCACAGAGTACCCAAAACCCCTGAAAATTATTTTTTATTCAGATAATAAAATTTCCCAAATTTCGAATTTTAAATCCGAACCAAAAATAGGGTTTGAAATTTGATTACCTAAAAATTGGGGGGTTGGGGTGGAGAGGGACTCGGGCCAAGACGGAGCTGTGTGTCTTTGATAAGGATTGCCAAATTACAGAGTGTGTCGGGAAGATGTACAAGGCTTTTGCAGTTTGTCAGATCCAAACACAGAAGCCCCGTAAGCCGTTCAATCCAGGGGGAAAGCTCTTTGATAGATGTTCCATCTAAGAGAAGATCTCTTAATCCTTCCATATTTTCTTCAATGCTTGGAAACACCTCAAATTTTGTACAACCGGAAAGAGAGAGACGGCCAAGGGACTTGAGTTGACAAAGGCTGCTTGGAAGACTCTTAAGTTCCTTGCAACTGTTTAGCTTCAAATGATTCAATCCTCTGAGATTATTAATTGACGAGGGCAGTTCTTTAATTTTTGACCTGGATAAATCAAGAACTTTTAACCCCTCAATCACTTCCGAAATCTCTGGAAACTTCTCAAGACTCGAGCAACCATAAAGATTAATGGTTTTGAGAGATTTCATACGAATGCTGCTTGGAAGACTCTTAAGTTTCTTGCAACCTAGTAGATTCAAATGACTCAACCCGGTAAGATTATTAATTGACATGGGCAGTTCTTTAATTTTTGACCCGGTTAAATCAAGCTCTTCTAACCCCTCAATACCTTCTGAAATCAATGGAAACATCTCAAGATTGGAGCAGCCATAAAGATTAAAGGTTTTCAAACATTTCATATGAATGCAGCTTGGAAGACTCTTAAGTTCCTTGCAATTTGAAAGGTTCAAATGACTCAACCCCGTGAGATTATTAATTGAAAAGGGCAGTTCTTTAATTTTTGACGAGGATAAATTAAGCTCTTCTAACTCATCCATACCTTCTGAAATCTCTGGAAACATCTCAAGACTGGAGCAGCCAGAAAGATCAAAGGTTTTGAGAGATTTCATACGAATTTTGCTGGGTAGAATCTTAAGTTCCTTGCACCCATTCAGATCCAATAAAACAAGGTTTGTAAGAGTCGAAATAGACAGGTGAACCTCAACTAAGCTTATACAACTTTGAACAATTAGCCTCTCAAGATTTGGCACATTTGTGAAGTCAGGGGTTTCCTTAAGGCATTGACAATAACTTAAATTGATGAATTTCAACTTTTCCTGCTTCTGTTAAAACATTCAGCAAAACATGCATTAGCTAATAAGACATCTCACTCAAAGCCCAAACATTTAAAAGAAACAAATACATGTAAATGATTGTACATACCTGGGTTCCTTCCCAAAGTCGGTCAATGAGACTATATTGCATGTCAAGTCCAACAAGATTTTCGAATTGAAAGTTGGATGGCAAAGACTTGAGAGGGAATCCAGACCAGGAAAGACACCTCAACTCACTAGAAAGAAACTTTAAGGGCCCGGTCAGGTGTTGTATGCCGTGAGCACTGATCTTGAGAAGTCTTAGTTTAGTCATCCTATCAAAAGCTTCTACAATTAAGCATCCCTCATCTGAGTTCCACAAATCTAGGATTATGCTTTCAACTGTTTCTGTACCCTGTGCAAATCAAAGGGAAGGAAAAAGCAGAGAACCTAGTTTAGATTATGAAGTTAATGCTTGTTTCTTAAGGAGTTGTTTGATAATAATTTTGTTTTCAGTTTTCACTTTTGTTTTGATTATTTTTTTTAGAAATCTAAAAATTGAAAACACATAACTTGTTTGTAATTGTTTTCAATTTTCAATTATTTAAAAAATTAAAATTAAAAATTAAAAATGGAAACAAAAAGTGGTTATCAAACGAGCTTAAGAAATTGATTGCTTTCTACTAAACATTTCATAAGGAAAAAAAATTATCACCGTATTTTTAGTTATCACATGATGAACATCTTCATAACTCCACAACCTACTTCGTCTTCCAGGCTCTTTGGTAGATTCTTGGTGGACGATTTTCCGACCCATTTCCTCTAGTAAATCATGCATCTCCAGTACCCCATTCCTTGTGACAGTTAAGAGAGCTCGATCGATTAGAACTCTTATTCCAATATCAGGATAGAAACCACAGCTGTGCAGAATTTCGATTGCATAGTCTTCTCTCATTCCTTTAAAGAAACATGCAATATCAAGAAAGATATCCTTCTCCGTGTCATCTAGTCCATCGAAGCTTGTTTTAAGCACATCATGAATTCCCCTTTGCGGGATTTTCTTTATTTTTTCCAACTCATTTTCCCACTGGCATACATTTTTGTTATCAAGAAAAGCTCCCAAGACTTTGAGTGCTAAAGGCAGACCTTGAGCATATTTTACGGCACGACTCGAGAGATCATCATAATCTCTGTTGGGTTGGTTTTTTCTACAGGCGTACCGCCTAAAGAGTTCCAGAGCTCCATAATCACTTAAAATCTTGGGCTTATATATCTCATCAGCTATGCTTAGTAATTGCGAATCTCTAGTTGTTATGATAATTCTACTTCCACCACCAAAGGAATGTTGCTCTCCAAGTAAAGCTTCAATTTGTTCTAATGTGTCCACATCATCCAGAACAATAAGAACTTTTCTCTGACCTAGGCTATTTAACATCACCTGGAAACCTTTCTTCGAAATGTCGGAACTCCCCACCTTGTTGTTCGAGATACTAGATAGAAGTTCTGTCTGCATATGTAGTTTGCCGTGCTTCATGAAACCTTCCTTGATATTTTCAAGAAAGCAACAAGCTTCAAATCGACAAGAGATATCATCATAAACAGCTCTAGCGATGGTTGTTTTGCCTAAACCACCCATACCCCATATTCCAACAACGCGAACATTATTCGTTTCACCTCCGGGAGGATATAATAATAAATGCATTTCATCCATGCGAGAATCCATTCCAACCAAGCCATTCTCTTTCCTTGATGATGATGAGATGTCGATCAATTTCCTATAAACATCTTCTACAATTTTCTCGATAAGCACTGCATCAGTCCTGTCAAATTTTACAAACAATATAATAACAACACCAAATGATAATTAATGGGTCTTTTTCATCTGTTAGTTTTCAAAAAATAGAAATTAAAATTAAAAATTAAAAATTTATCAAATTACCCCTAAACGTTACAAAAATCCCAAAAATTAATAGGAAACTAAAACAAATTAGAATTTACTCATATTTTCGCGAAACCCAGCCGGATAAACTGGTGGCAGTTGTAAGAGCGGATCTCCAGCTCCGAACCCCTTCCATTTCGGCGTTAGAATCACGATCGTGCTCAGCAAAAGCTTCCGCGAAACGTTGACGAACATCAGACGGCTCAACGTCATGGAAAATGGGGAGGACAATCTGGTTATTGGTATCCTTGCATTCCAGGATTTGCACGAGTTCTTTCAAGCACCAAGTGGAAGAAGCATAGTCTTGAGAGAAAACTACAATCGAAAGCCTTGACTCTCGAATCGCTGTCAGGAGCTCAGAAAGGTGGTCGCCTTTTCTGAGCTTCTCGGCATCAATGAAGGCGTTGATTGGTTTCTTAACCAGAGCGTTGTAGAGATGGCTGACGAAGCCCCTGCGAGTGTCTTCCCCTCTGAAATTGATGAACACATCGTATTTCCAACCAAGGCAAGCAGAAGAAGAAGAAGAAGAAGAAGCCATTAATCGATCGCACCTGGTCAGCGATGATCGAGCAGCTAAGACTAAGAGAATTGTAAGTACAGAAATACTCAACAGATCTACAAATTGGATCACCGGAAATTAGTAAGAGTCAATGCAAAAGGGTAAAGGGAAATTGTGCTTTATGTGTTTTCACATCTTCTTCAGGAAATTTCGGTGTGAAAGGAATCCACATACTTTTGATTTTTTAACCCAAGAAAATGCGAAGAAAGGGCTCAAAGTAGTAAATTTAATCTACAGTTGCCTACCCAACAACTTCTTGATTTAATATATTTAATTGAGAAAAGTAGTTAGGATGGTATCTACTTTTCTTCTCTCTCCATCAGTCAATCTTCCAGCGTGCAATTTAATCATGATTAAAGCTAAGCTTAATCTTAGGTCGTATTATTTAGGTATAATTGGATTCTTAATTCTTTTGTGATATAGTAATTGGAATATTAAAAAAAAATATGATTTAAACATTTGTGATGAAGTCTGTTACGATTGAGAATCAAAATTGGAAATTTCGTTAACTCCGTTAATTGTTAGCACATGATACTCACAAATGAAACTGAAAAAATAAAGTTAGCTCATATGTAATCTTCAAGTGCTAATATTTAAATGAGAGTTCCGTTTTAACTTAATATGTGTGGCTCACGTGCTAATAATTAACGGAATATTAACAAATTTTTTAATTTTATGCATAAATTCTAATAGACTTCACCACATGAGCTTAAATTATAATTTAGATATCTTCTAACTATCTTATCACCACAAAAATTATTAATCAAATTAAACTTATTATTTATTTATAAATGCGTAACTAAATCACAAAGTGTTGAATGAAAAGCAGCACTCCAAATGATGAAAAGCAGGGCACCGGCAGCTATCTCCGTTTCTTTTGTTGTAATTCAATATCGATGGAAATCCAACAGGATCTTTTTCAAATTTTTGTGAGGATTTTGAGAGGGTCGTGAATCGTATTTATTCATTATATATTGTGCGATTATTTTTCATCGAATATTGTTTATGTTTAATTTAAAATAAAATAATTTAAAATAATTTTTTATTGCAAGATGTACGATGAACGGATATGATTCATAGATTTCCAAAATCTTCATAAAAAAAAAAATACAAAATGGATCCTAATTCAATAGAAATAAGCTAATTTTGAATCAAATGACATTACTTTATTTTGTAAGTAAATTAATTTTGAATTGAACAACATTCATTTATTATGTGAGTAATTCATTTTGTATGTGTCATCATATATTAGGCACATTTTATTATAGGTGATTTTATGAAAAATCAATAAAAAGTTACAATATTAACAATAGATCAACAATATTTATATTAATTATAAATAGATCAATCATGATACTTAAATGCATCTAAAATAAATAAAAATTACACAATTTGTCATTACAGCTGACATCTATTTCAACTAACATTCACCTCCACATAGTTTTTATATTTGGAATAAATCATACGAATCGGAGACATGATTGTTCCCTGATAACATGAATAAATGAGTAATGTTATTCATATCATATTTTTATACCACATTTTTATACAACCTTAGATGACATCTGATGTGAACAGCCATTTGCAAAACCCAAGGAAGAGAAGGAGAAAGACTCTTCGTATACCATAATCATCATTTAATTAACTAGTTTTTTTTAATTATTAGTTTATTGAATAATGAACTAAATTTAAAAATCTGATTAATTCAAATGATATGACTGTCCACATCAAATGACATCTAAAGTGATATGAAAATGTGGTACAAAAACATGGTATGTATAGCATTATTATATAAATTGAGTAAACACCAAAAGTAGCAGCAAGGGAAGGAGATGTGAAGTAGATGAAGAGGTGTACGACATGTGAATGTCCAACAACAAAGACTTCGGGGCTTGTTGTCGAATATCTGCAGCGCATCATTTCTGATATATCAAATCGAGCCAATTCCCGCAAACTCCAATCCCACCACCACCTTTCCAGCCGGACTCAGCCCTCCGGGCGGCATTTGGCAGGACAGCACTGGATCAAACAAGAATGGGACTGGCAGTGGGAGCAATGAACGACCACACTCAGCAGGGAAGTCCATCATGGGTTCTAACCACACTTTGTTTCTCTACTTTGTGGCTTCCAACACGATTGGATTTTTTGTTTCACTGTACATGATCAATGTCCTCACCAGCAATTTCCCTTTGCAGTTGGAGCTTCAAATTTGTATTGTCGCGATGTACAGCACGTACAACACTGCAGTTTTCAGCATTGCACCGGAGAACGTGCGGTACTTAGTCTTTCTGTTCTCTGTAGTTTATAATGGTGTTTGTTCTATAAGTCGGCATCTTTGCCAACCGCAATCGATACTGTCGTTTGATACTGCAAATGAAAACCTGGTGGGTGCGCAAAATTTCGAGCCAATCCTACTATCTTACAGACTGTAGGAAGAAAGGAACAATGTTGTTGGTAGCACAAAAGTTCATAATCTTATAGTTGGAGTAATCTAATTAAGGCCTTAATATTCATGCAGAAAGGTTTACAAAATGATCGTCTTTCGACATGTATCAGAATGGCGATCTTTAATCATAATGACTTGTACTGCTCGATCAAACGAGACGCATGGAGGCGCGACGTAGGAGCCACGGTGCAGCCCAAGCTTTGCAGATAAGAAATCTGGTAATTTACAGCATGACAAACAAATTACTGGGTCTCCTGACCATCCTAGATACCAATGTGTGCACAAGGAAAGGAGTAAGGTAATCAAATGCTTGAGTCTTGTGTACCTGTGTTGGTGTTGGTTCGGATGAACCCATTGAGTTCTCGATCCTTAACTTCTGGAAATGCTCCTGAAAGCATAAATATATGTAATGGATTTAAACCCATGACAAATTGACATAATTTACGGGCAACGATTGAAAAAAATACAGATATAAATGCCTCAGTATTCCATTGACGAAAGTTCTAGATTTGATGTATCAAACGTCCCACGTTGAGACTGCGTCAAGGCAAATGGTTCTCGAACACAAAGCAATAGTTTGCTACCGAAAACAACCAAAGTATGACAAGGGGAACCGTCTTAAACGTAACCTGTTTTTCCCTCATCAAATGAGCACGTTGATCTGCAGGTATTTTCTGCCATCTCAAAACCTGTTACAAGGAAATATAACGTTGATGTCGAGCTGGCTAGCATATTATACCAATTATGTGCACAAACCTATTGAAATAAAGTACCTGTAGTTGCATATTACGACAGATGTTAACGGAACCAAAAGAAGGCTCGCCTATTCAAGATCCTAAATCCCATGATTCTTTTGTTTTTAGTTTCAGAAAATTTCAGAGCACAAACTGGAAAGTACCAAGATACTTACATATTGGGCATAATGAAATGCGTCTTCATCTTTCAAGCAAGATTTGAGTGAGCGCAAACCGTCCTGAGAGTTACATAGAGTCAATCAGTGATATAAAAGCGTAGATGCATCACACCCAAACACAAGTATTCAAACACCGACAACTTCTTCATGTGGTGAGGCATGTTAAAAAATATGGGTAGAACAATTATTGAATTGGAAGTTAAAGGACTAAATTTATGACCTTATGTTTGAAGTTCTTGGCTCGTATGCATTCATCTATTACAAAACCGACCTGTAACAGAACAACAGAAAATATAAGTAGTAGTCAGAACATTAAGCATCGCCATTCACATTGCCTCCAATCCAAAGTAAAAAGTCTAAAGGCAAAATAGTATGATTCTTATCTCTCAAACAAAAACAAAACAATACCCCGGTCTCAGACAGGCATAATCCTAAAGATATTGTTAAGCTTTGATATCTCAAGAGTCGAGACTGCATCACAACTCACAACTACACGTCATAAATGAAATAATTTCTACTGCCTTAACTGAGTACTGCTTTGACTATATATAAATCCAATTCACCTTGTCAAGTAATCTCTTAGGATCTTGAAGTGCTTGCTTCTTAGAACAGTCATTAAATAAATGTGAGATAATCGATCTCTCATCCACACTGAATCTATTGCACAGTGACAGAAGAATAAAGTTAGTCATGAATATAACCAACCAAAAATGCTAACTATAATAGTATACCCATCACAATTGGAAGCAAAACCTTTTTAAGAAACCATTTACATGGTTTTCCTCCCCAAATTCCATCAATTCTGCAGAGGCATCGTCAAATTTACTATGATGGAGATAATTTTGCACCATAACAACTTCAGAAGGAAGGAGGCTTGGTTTGGGATTGTCTGTCGATGGAGTAGTCTCTTTTGAAGTGTCATGGTGCTTTGATTGCAAGCGTTCTGTACTTACGTCAGCCTACAAAACAAAAATTTCATTCATCCACGCTACACTTAATATGATTCGAAACACTTTAGATTCTTCATTATTTGTAGTTTGACTAAACAGCAGAACAACTGAGGATAATGAACAGTAAAACACACCTGGACATCTCGTAGATGATTTGGAATTTCTTTCAGAAATCGCGAAGGTTGAAGCATCTGAAGGAGTCACCTTCTCAGTCAGAGCAATAATAACAAATAAGGATAGGAATTCAAGCTAAAACGAACCTGCCAACTGGAATCCGTTGTTACATAAAGAATGAAAAGCTTTTTTCGAGCACGAGTCATTGCAACATATAAAAGGCGTCTTTCCTCCTATGATTAGAGTGGGATTATTGAGTTATTGACCAAAAGAAAAAAGAATGGGATTATTGAGTAAAACACTTCAAAGCCCTGCATATAAAGGAGAAATGTTGAACAATTTACCACACACCTCAATGGAGGTCCAATTCTCTTTTGCAATGCCATTGAATTCATGCAACAACGGAATCTCAGATTCATTTACCTGTGTTATTGGCATGAGCGTTAAAGCAAGCTAAGATGACTTTGAAGAGGTTAATATCATCATGAATATAGTGGAACAGAATACTAAATTCAAGCCATCAGTTAGGTATAGCATCGGCATGTTTAACCTGTAAATCTAATGACGAAACACATCAACTCTGCACATAAATAAATAAATATAGTAACAACTAGAAAACTATTACAGCCACTGTTAAGGCAAATACCTTAATTATGAAAACTATATCCCACTCTAAACCTTTTGAATGCAAGAGAGTGAAAAAGAAAGAAAGTAAGAATGTTTTGTAGAACTCTGAAGGAAGACAAATAGGGAAATCATCGCTTTGGTTTGCATAAGCAGAATATCAAAAAGATCTAGAACCTGATGAATGGTAGTCAAAGTGACAGAACTTTGGTTGTCATGTCTTCGGGAGCGAAAAGTTTCACTCTCCCGCTCAGATATGTAGTCGATGAAAGCTTTGAGTAAATTAACACAGCCTTTTTCTTCTGCCATGACTTCTCTCTCCCCTTCTCCCGCAACAAAATGAGTTGATAAGAAATCAGATATGTCGTCCAGTAGGTACTGAAGAACCTGCAATGAGAATAATCACATCGCAACAAGATTTAAGTGACAGCAATTGATTAACTAAATAAAATAGAGCAATTATTCATTTAAAACCTTGTTGACTGAAAAAAGGGTTTCTCAAATAGTGGGTCTTTTAAGCTTATTGTATAAATGACAATCATCATAACTTACAGATCTCATGTCATTGTCTTCATTCAGCAGTTTTCCTCCATCTACATCCATGACGGCACGTTGCCCAAGAAGGTACTTCTAAAAATTGAAAGTCAAACGAGAAATTAAATAAGAAACATTGAATATAAGCATGAAACAAAGATAATGTTATGGAATGGTGATCCTCATCCACAAATATGATTAAAGGCAATTTGATTAAAAAATGCCATATCAACATTCAACAGTGGAGAAATGGAAGACAAACCTGTGGTACCATATACGCAACTGAGGTTATGACAGCTGAAATCGATTGTTCCTGTGTGCATTGATAAGTGAGACTACCATATAGATTCAAAACTACATAAAGACAGATTCCATGGAACAAACTATATCTCTTTGGAAACAAAGATCTAACAAAGAATATAACATTTTGGATTAACATTGATGAATCAAGAATAATGCATGGGAGCAAAAAATACTCTTCCTTCTAATAACAAGAAGGCATAAAGTATATAACTGTCCAATAAAACTAAAAAAATCACCAAGGAAACAGAATCTCACTTGAAGCTATATCCTTTTTATCTGTTGTGATTCGCAAACTACTACTAGTACATCATGCCAATAAGCAGTAAGAGGTGCTACACTATACCAAATATATTTACGCTGAGAACAAGTTTTGAAATCATCTCTAATGTTAACAGCACCTTGCGTCCTTGGGTAAGCTGAGTCCTATTATCAAGTAAAGAGACCAATCAATACATATCCAACAGATTTTAAAAACTTGTAATACCAAATAAGAATGAAACATGAATATATTTTTAGTTAACCATGCAAAAATGTAAGTTAAAACATCTTTGTTATACAGACCTCTTCAAGGTACCAGAAATTTTTGCACTAAAGATGTCACAAGCAGCTGATATGAAGCTGCATTTTCTATGAGTCAAAATTTTGTCGATATAATCGATCACCTGAAGAGAGAGAGAGAGAGTGTGATTTCCAGAGATGTGAGCCTAAAGGTTGAGCGTGTAAAAAGGAAGATTAGATGGATAGCAAGAACATACAACTGTAATGCTGAAAAGAACATTAAATATGATGCTCATTCATCATTGTCATCGAACGTATACCTTCTTCTTTTCCTCTTTCTCAAAAGGAAGTAAAGCCTTCAAGACTTGCCTATATGATCCATCATCACAACCAGGCAAAGTCGTTTTAATCATAGCAATAATGGCTCTAACTACCTGCCATAAGAAAAGTGCTACATCAACAAACATTATCAGAGTGTACTAAAACCATATGTAGCAAAATCTTAGATAGAATAGCTGGCCAAAAGGCAATGAAAAAGCAAGTACAAAAAACAATTAAAAGGACCAGTGATGCCAAAATTCAGGTGGAAAAGGCGAAAAGCTTAAGTCTATTACAGTTCTTGTGTGCATTCTTTCTAACTTGAGTTCTACATAGCAAAAACCACCTTATGCAAAACAATATTAGCAAAATTAGATGGATAAATCTGAGAAGATAGGTTTTCATAATGTGGACAAATGCTAACTACCTTCTTCCTATAAACGGCCACTCCATGAACATTAAATGGTATTTTCCTTTCACGCAAGGCTGTCTGGAACTGGAAGACTTTTCCTGATAGTATAAAATACAAAAGAAAATATGTCAAAAATGTCTTATATGATTCACCTCATTCACATTAGTACTAGGGAAAGTAAGCTTGACCTGCCTCTGGTAAAGGATTGCTATGCTTCCATAGGAGCCCCAGCTCAACAACAAGGGCACATTGTGCATCCTCATTGTGACTTTCCTTGATAATTACCTACATTTTGCCACTAAAACCATTTTGAAGTGTCACTAACTAAAAGGACTGAAAAATGACATCAAATGTACTTGTTGGAGCAAGGAAAGATTCAGTACCTTAGACCCAGAAGAATTGTCGGTGTCAACATTCTTTAATTGGCATCGCTTCTTATTGTTTTTTATAACAGAAGATGCAGCTTCCACAATATAGCGTGTGGACTGATAGTTTTTATTAAGCCTAATCTGAACCATAAAGTTATGTCAAATCTCACAGACTCCATAAGATAAACTGTAGTTATACAATACATTTGCTCTATATATAATAAAAAAGACACTGTGAATGACATAAGATAACATAGCAGTCAAGTGCGAATCGTACCTCTTTGTAATTTGAAAAATCTTTACGAAAAGACTCAAAACCAGAAATGTCTGCCCCATTGAAACTGAAAATGGACTGCAGCAGGATATACATTATTTAATGCAGAACAGCTAAGGGCTTGATTAGAATGAGCTGAGAGAGAGAGAGAGAGAGAGAGAGAGAGAGAAAGAGAGAGAGCAATAAAATTGAACTTCCATTAATAAATCAACAACATACCTGATCATCATCACCAACAATAGACTATATTGCATAGCACTTGTGTCTTGAAAAATGATCGATAAACGAACACAATTATGTTTTTTGTACATTGTGCTCAACAATAGACTATATGGTTATGAGATGAGAGAATCCGCAAAAGACTATATTGCATAGCACTTGTGTCTTGAAACTCATCTATTACTATAGCTTTCCATAACTCCTGGCACTCCTTCAACACTAGTTAACAGACACCATGTATCAACATTTAGCTTTCCTTGTTAAATGAGATGAATCAACTAAATATACTTAGATGATACAGACCTTCAGGAAAATCACTTAGCAGCTTCACAGAGTAGCTAATTAAGGCGTGGTAGTCCAAAGCATTGCACGATTTTAAGATATCATTGTAATTCCTAAGAATTTCGCCCTGATTCAGATTGAGAGCTAAAACTCGTAAGCAATAGTATCCGAGAACTGAAAAGATATCTGAAATATCTAGTTATGAGCTTACTCCTGTCACATCACCCATTCTTCGGCATTCAGCAGGAGTCTTTCCAGAAGCTTTTGCCTGAAACATAAATAAATTTATTGCCTAATGCCAAATATTCTAAGACAGAAGAACCCTTATATTGGTCATTATAGCTTGACTGTAGCTAATTTTTTTTTTAATCCACTATAATCTGAACATTAAATTTGGTATTCAAGACTAACCTGTGTCACAAACTTCCGCCATTTCTTTGATGCATCCTTAAAATGATGTGGAGATGTTACACCGTTAGATTCTTCCCCATCTATAGCAACATTAAGGTTCGTTTTACTCTTTTCGTCTTCTGATAACCGCACAGCTTCAATGATTGCTCTTCTCTGTTGCCCATGTCCATATATCAAAAATTCTGGTGTGCGTTCGAGTCTAAAACATAAGCCAACATATCAGACTCAGCTATACCACCATATGTATGCCGTTCAAAATCAAGGGAGGTGAATGTATAGCTTACTTCTCAGCATGTGATCGGCAAAGTTGCAACGAAAATGAATGAAATGTGCTGATTGTAAGTAGTTTTGCCGTTGGTTTCCTAGTCACGGCTCCAATTCGATCTCTCATCTCGGAAGCTGCTGCTGTAGTGAAAGTCATTGCTAGAATGTTCGACACGCTAATGCCCTAAGAACACAAAAGAAAACAAATAAGACTTCGATCATAAACAGGAAATGTAGATAAACAGACATTAAAGAAAAAGTTGGAGGGAAAGTGGCAAGACCTCATTGAGCAGCATTAGAACGCGCCCAACCATCGTTGAAGTCTTTCCACTTCCAGGGCCGGCAACAATCATCAAAGGTACAGAAATATCGCTGCAAGCTGCCTCGCGCTGCCTTTCATTAAGAGATAGCAAATACTTCGAATACTCATCCGGCATGTTAGGCAATCCATGGTTAACAGAATCTGTTTGGTTTTCACTACTCAAAGGCGGCGCTGATGCGGCACTAACATCACTACCACAACTCCCAATATCATCACGCTGAATGTCCACACTCGGTTTCTGCTCGATTAAAGCGTCAATTTCCTGCAAAATACTCTCATCGAAATCATCATCGCCAAGAATTCCACGTGCAGAGAAAGAACTGAATGAAGTCGGAAAATGCGGTTGTCCGATTGGAGTTGTGAAAGAATCCAATTTTGACACGCTTGATTCAATCCGGCTAATGCTTAAGCTCCCGGAACACGAAGCACTGCCATATTCACCACGCGCTGAATTGTACCGGCTTGCGGAAATCGGAGGCGGTGTGTTCATCGGTAGCTCGGCAAGAGGAGTTCTTTGAACTCTATTGAGCTGAGCTGGCGTTTGGATTCCATTTCCGCCACAAATTCTGGAATTTTAAAAACACAATTGAATTGACTTAAATTGAAGCAAGAAAACAGCCGAGTACCAAAAAATAATAAGAAGATGAAATCTTTGATTCCTGAACGACTTACTTGGTATGAGGGAGGTGGTGATCAGGTGAAACGGCGTCGTTGCGGGGGCGTTTGCGATCAATGAGGGCCTTGGCGGCTCTGAAATTTCGAGAGATGCGGTTTCTTTGTTCCGCCGTGAGCCCTCCGCCGTACGTCTGAACGTTTTCTTTGGACATTGCTTTGAAGATTCCGACGGAGGATTTGGCCTGACGGCCTGACCAGGCAACCCTAGAAAGAAGAGGGAGCGAAGAAGACCAAATGTGTCCGTTTTTTCTTCGGTTTTTTCCCCTCCTAATCGTGCTGTTCGAAATCCTTGGGCCTGGGCCTAGTGGGCCCAATTGTCAGGCCCATTATCTCCGGTCTTCTAGTTCTGCTTCTAGTTACCCAAGTTAACAACGTACCGGTTCGCTTTTAGCGCGAGAGAGAAATGGAGGCCCTGATTGCCTCGTACGGAGACTCGTCGTCGGACTCAGGCTCCGAGTCGCCGGCTCCACCTCCGCCACCACCTTCAGAGCTCAAAAACTCTCAAGAACCGACCACTGCGCTGCCTCCACCTCCTCTGTCACTTCTCGACAGCCCCAATTCCTTCGGTAACCTCTGATTCCCATCAATTTTCTATCTTTTAGCTTTCTGTTGTGATGGCTTTTTCCGAGTTGACCACCAAGTGTTTGGTGTTTTGCCTCTGAAGGATTTCTGGACTTCTCCCCAAGCGCCCAGCCGAGCAGAGTTCGGAACTTTGCTCACGTCGAAGGGAACTACGCAGTACATGTATACATCCCAGGTAATCAAAATTCTCGAATTTTTCAGCTCTATTAGCAAATGCCCTCGCTTTGCACTTAGTTTTTGCTTGTTTAATTGTGTGGTTCCAGTTCATATACCACCAGCACCGAGGAAAGAGATGGCCTTGTTTTTGAACAAGCTAGCTTCTCTGGTGCCTGGTCTCCATGCCGTTGACGTTGACGTCCCGCTTGACGTTCTGCGTAAGGACGAGCGTAAGCTTGAACAGGTTGCTTTAGGCAGAGAGTTCCATATAAGTCTCGGAAGAACTGTTCCGATTCGGGTGCACCAGATTGATTCCTTGGTGACAATGCTGCGGCAGAAGCTTCAGATTCAGAGGCGGTATGGTTACATTTACATTCTCTTGTCTGCATTGCGTGAATTTAGTTCTGTTATTTAACATAATTCTGTAAGCCTGCAAATTTTTCGTCCATTTTCGGTTTAACACATTTTGTTATTGTGAAACAGGTATTGGATTGATTTTAGCAAGTGGGAGGTTTTTGTTAACGATGATCAGACCCGGACCTTTGTGTCGATCGAAGTCATTGCTGCTGGGTTAGCTGAGGTATGATTGCTAGCTTTCTCTCTTGGTGCAATTCTAAATTTTTTCAGTTCTTATATGGGCTTAAGATTTAGTAAGTACTTGTGGAAAGTCATGGGATTTTGAAATATTGATATCTTGCTTGCTTATTAGCTTAGATGTTTGGTCTTCGATGCACTTGTAACATGAAAAACACAATCGAAAACTAATGCATGATATGCTCATGGTTTTAACATGTGTTGTCCTGGCGTAAATCATGTTCCTAATCCTGTCATGTGAGTATAAGCCTATGAAACTCAGGGCACGTTTGGCAGGCCGGACAAGATTGGAATTGGCATTTCATACTAGTTAGGTTGGGATTGAACTGGATAGGTTAGGTTTTTTGTCTAATGATTGGTGTAGACTGTCTCAACTAGACTAGGAACGATGGGATTTAAAACGTGAAACAGATCCGCGACATCCCAACGATGACCCACCCACCCAACAACTCTGCTCGTGACTTGCAACACCACTCGTACCCTCCACGCCCCTTGCGGCCCATCATACCACCCTGATATCCTGGAGGAGTGAAACGTGGTTACTAGAAGCATTCCTGTTTTCGTATTAATGCACGGTTGAATCAGCTTTCATTGTCTACAAGTCTGAAATATTTCAACTTCCATTGATTTCAGATAACAAAGCAGATTCAAGCTGTGAATGAGGTGTACAAGCTTCACAATCTTCCTGAATTTTACAAGGTTAGCTTTTTCGTGCTTTTCAAACTTGAAATTACTTACTGAATATAAGACAATATATTGGAGCAAATGATTGTGTCTGAATACTAATCATTGCTCAAAAAACTAAATCACTTAATGGGGTGTTGGTGATCACAGGATCCGCGCCCTCACATATCGGTAGCTTGGGCATTGGGTGACATCAGCAATTCCGTGAAGAAAGTGGTTGAAGAAGAAAGACGAAGGTCTACCGTCGGAGGATCGTTACAGAAATGTATTTTTACCAATAAATTCAATGGTATCGAATGTAGGATTGGTAATAAAACACACAAAATATGTAAATTTTCTGAAGAATAATGTACCCATTTAAACTATATTGTGAAATTCCGAGAATATAGTGCTGAGCATTGGATGAGAAGATATTTCTTCGTTGGTGTCGAACTTCATGTCGAAGGTATTGATACCAGTGTAAACGCCATCATCCATGTTGATGGTAATTACTTCCCAGCAACTAAGGGTGTCGGAACAACCTTGTGCGCAGCCTCCTGTGCATTACTCAGTATTGTCTCAGTTTCTCCAAACTTGAATGCTGCTGTAAACCCTCTCTTGACCTTTCCATCATCTGCGATTACAGGAAAGCCGGCTTGGATGTTGCCGTTGACCTACCAAACTTAAAATACCGACGAAATGTTGGGACTACTTCAGTGTACTACTCGTTTTTGTATGCGAGAGCTCCACCTCTATCGTTGTAACAGCATCTGATGCGGACTAGTCCTTCATTCCCGTTACTCTTTGCCATCTCCACTTCGAACTTGGCGTAATGGCTCCCAGCCTTCTCTCCGGTGAAATTGAGAAACCCCGGAGCTGGCGTACCATCAAGATTTCCGTCGTGTGTGGCGAAAGTATTTGCTGTTGTGGTTTGGTTTCACCACTATAAATCTTGGCAGAGTTGGCATTTTCATTCTATTGTCTGTATATATCTTGATATTACAAGTATTTGTGTGTGCAATATGCAGGTTATGTTCATGTTATGTTTATGTTTATATATATAAGTGGCAACACACATATATGTGTGTTACCACTTTTGCCAACGTTTTCTCCAAAATTTTGATTTTGGTGGTGTTCTAACTTTTGTGAATGCTAATAACAATTCCCTCGTTAACTGTTGGGACGAGCAACAAAGCAGTTTTGATTCAAAGGCGATCCCTCGGAAGAAGTCGATTCTTCAATTTTTCAAAACAAATTTGAAGGAAAGGAAATATTTGAATCGCATTCAGATGTCTGGTCAAATTCTTGAACAGTTGATATACACAGAAGTTCCTTGTTCATGTCACGACTTATGAAAGGATGTACGTATTGCATTTGCATCAAAAGAGAGAGAGAGAGAGAAGATTGTAAGTGGTAAGGGAACGACTAACGATGGCGTTGCGCTTCTAATCAAAGGGGTCGATCCGAGGGTCGTGTTCACTTGCCATCGCCATTCCCGTGCAAAGGCATGTCGGGCACATTACCTGCCACATTTGCAGATGCAATGTTAGATATTTTCCATTTGGAAGTCACCTCTCAAAAATTTGCTACTAAATTATCTTAAACTCCATTTCCAGTCAATTATTTTTCTTCCGAAATGTCTTTCACGTGCTCGACAAACACAACAGTCACCAAACATGTGAATCAGCTATTCCTCAATGTATATGATGAAACAAGTGCATCTAAGCGGCAGGCAAGAAGAGGAATTTAGTATGCAGTAAACATTCAATTCAACGGCCATAATTATATGTCTAACCTTTCCCGCTCCTGAGCAATTTGAACATCTTTCAGTTTTTGGCAGTGAAAGGGGCTGGTTTCCGCCATCAACTGTTGAAACTGGTTCGGTAAGAACAAGGGTTCCAGTGCTGGAGCAACGAGCACAAGCAAGATATCCTGCATAAGTATCAAATACACTTGGTAGTTGACATACGAAACCAATCCAAACATCTTTCCATCGTATATATTTAAAGCTACAGTACATATGACTAAAAGTGAGAAACATAGGACATTATCACACCAGTTCCAAGACAATATTTGCATCGCTTATGCTCCTGCTGTTTCACATTGTTTATTTCAACTACCATCAATGCTGAGATCACTCCGACTGCTCCTCCAGAGAACGACGCCACTACGGGATCAACTTGACTGCAGTTTGAAAGTATATGAGATCAATAAACCAAACTGGTAACAATATAGTATTACCATTATTAGGCTTCATGTCAAGATAGTGCCATACCTCAACTGCAATGGCAGATGCATATTTACTATAAAATCTTTATACGATGTGCCTCCTATTCCCAACTTCAACTCCAACTGAAGATGTAAGGGTAATTGTAGGAAAGAGTTACAAACTGAATCCATGTTTTATAACCAACAACTGCACTTATTCGATATGTTTCCTCATTTTTCACTTGCAAATTCAGAACTGTATTGTCAGACCGGTAAATGAAAACAATGTTTGTGAATAACTGTTATAACTAATCACAACAAGTTAATGCATAAAGAACTTACGGAGGGAGCTATGAGGCCACCAAAAAGGATAAACCCCGCAATAATTGAATAACAAAAAGCATAATACAGCTTAAGGTTGTCTGAACTCTGCAAGCAATGCATTCACCCTGTGATTAATACTTTGCACAAACTCTACTTTTCACAGATTTTTTATGAATCAACAAAAGGCTACAACAAAATACAGGTAAAAATATCGGGGGTACGAAACGGCCAAGTTTACTGAAACATTTATTAACCATGGAAATACATTTCTTCACCGGGGCGGGGGCAGCAGCTTACCAGGGGAGGCAAAAAGGGAATGAATGATGGAAAACTAGGAAGTTCGTTTTCTTGATCTTCATTTACCGCTCCAAGCTCTGCGCGTTTAATCCGCTGTTGTATCCTCAGCCTGCGAACCTACGCATATCGAAGCTCATTCTTAAAGAACACATTTCTAATGGAAATTGGAGAGTAATTTAAAACATGCTCAACTGAGAAAGTGGTAGCAACAAGCAATTGCTCTCACCTCCTCCATATGCAAGAAAATTTTGTTGCGCCGACTCCGAATATTATCTTGAATTTCCTGCAGCTCCATTGTGGCAAAGTCCTGCACTGTTTCAGGCCCCTCTATGATACAAAATCTGCACAATTAACCACGTAAAAACTAAAAATTACAGGCAACAAAGCAATTTCCGTATAATTTTTGGGTTAATTAACATCAACAGCAGATAAATCACATGGGTTTTTCACATAAAGTTACAAACTTTCAAAGACCAGTAAGCTGTCTGCAATCTCATAAATTTCACAGTGCAAAGTAACAATCCAAAGCTTGGAACTTTAAATTTCCATTTTCTGTTAATTTCCTAGATAGAGAGGGGGGAGTACCCGGCGGGGCTTGTATCGGCGGAGGGATTGGGATCAGAATCGACAGACGGAGCGAAAGAGGAGGTGTCGGGCTCCGAAGCCATGGCCAGGGATCGCCATCTGGAGCTGCTTGTTGATATGGGGCTTCTTTGGTAACTGAATTTGGAGCAGCCGGCGCTATGCAGTTCGTACGGACTGCACCGATTTACGGGGAAAGAAACGGCCAAGAGTCTGCTGGAGCAGAGCATCTCTCTCTCTCAAACCAGAAGGCAGAGCTTTCTGTTTCTCTTCAGGTTTCTTTCGCTGGTAAATTCCATAGAAGCAGAGAAGAAGGCTCTCTGAGAAATGGAGATGGTGCAGGTGGAGACAAAACAAACGTAAATCTTGAAGCACCGAACATGTGCAGAACACTTGTCAACTACCGAACTCTGGGATTTTTTTTTTTTTTTTTCTTTTTTGGTCAACAACCGAACTCTAGGATTAGGAGAGCAAGAGGGCGAGAGAGAGAGAGAGTGTGACCGACCGGCAAAAAAAAAAAAAATGGAGGGAAGTGGCTGATTCTTCTCTTATTTTTTTTCCCTTGTTTTTCAGATTTAAAATTTTATTATAGGAGGATAAACGTCGGAAGCATAAGGTTAGGCCATCTCTAATCGAATTAGATCTAAAATATCATGTTTAGCTCTATAATTCTGTAAGAAATTATATTTTAATAAACAATGCAGGTCATATTTTATATTATCCCTAACCAAGGGAGCCAAAGAGTCATGGGTAAAAGATAGTCTTTTGACAAAAAACGCATCTCCAATCGAGATGGCCAAAGGGCCATAAACAAAACATAATCCCCTCAATAATTTATTATTTTAATTGAATTAATATGATTAATTACATTAAACTACCGTATTAAAATAAGGTTTTTGACATATTTTGAGTGCCACTTGCTACAATAACGAAAAAAAAGTGGTATTGTTGCACCTACCATAAAGTCAAGCTTGACATTCTGCCGCTGGAGGGCTGACTGGCTGATTGGAAATGGCCAGTCCGTTGGCTTGATTTGGGGGTTTTGGCCAGATGGGGCCACAAGCCCTTTAGCCTAGCTTTCGTTTGAAGACGGTTTTCGTGTCATTCTGAGCTATTTTTAGCCCTATGGCCCTTTGGTTGGGTCGGTTGGAGATGGCCTTAGGTGCGATGATTGTCTTTGAGATATCAAGGTTCTGTGTGATCGAATACTTTGTCCTCCTCCAGAGCCGCCATTGCTGAGAGGGTTACTTGCCTCATGCAAACATTATGAATTGCAAGTGATGAATTGTTCTGATGATGAGGTTTATTTTTTAACTCATTATGTTTCGAGTTTGAACATTTTTCCCTCTCTTTAATGTATATATTAGTGTAAAATATTGTTCATAATAAAAAAAAATATAAAAATGATACATTCTCATTCATATATAAGATGATCAAGTGTGGAATTAATACTTTTAATGAGTGACTCAGTTAACCATTTTCATTTCTTACACGTTCAAAATTAGACAAATTCTTTGCACGCCCACACACACACACATACTAAGGAGACTTTGAAACAACATACATACATACATACATACATACATACTAAGGAGACTTTGAAACTACTACATTACAAGAGGGGGAATTTCGAACTCGGAACACATGAATAGAACCCAAACGCTTCTCCACTAGGATATTAGACTAGTGCCGGTCCTGAATTTTTTGGTGCCTGGAGCGAATAATGTGCCCTTTTCCAATACATACATACATATATATTAAGGAGACTTTGAAACTACTACATTACAAGAGGGGGAATTTCGAACTCGGAACGCATGAATAGAACTCAAACGCTTCTCCACTAGGATATTAGACTAGTGCCGGTCCTGAATTTTTTGGTGCTTGGAGCGAATAATGTGCCCTTTTCCAATACAACAACATAAATTAAAAAGAAATATTTAAAGTGGGCTGGAACCCAGTCGAAGCTGGGGGGCTAGGCCCTCACGCCCATATTATATTACTCTGAAAACAAAAAAACATACAACAGGAGAACATAGTACTGAAACCTCGACAATCAAAAGCAAAATCAAATACAACCACTCCAAGCAGTCAACATAGCCATCACATATTGAATCCAAAAGGGTGACAACCCATTCGCTGCATATAATGTACAGAAGATAAATTCTGAAGTGATATGCTTCCAAGTATGATATTAGGCAGAAAAGAGCGGCGGCTTCAACCACTTTTTCAGCTATATCCGGCTGGGTGAGAGCAGCTAAAGACATGATTGTTCCCTAATAACATGAATACATGGAGTAAACACCAAAGGTAGCAGCAAGGGAAGGAGATTTGAAGTAGATGAAGAGGTGTAAAGAGTCTAAAGACCTGCGAATGTCCAACAACAAAGACTTCGCAGCTGCTTGTCGAATATATGCAGCGTATCATTTCTGACATCAAATCTAGCCAATTCCTGCCAACTCCAATCCCAAAAATCCTACAGTAAAGCATAAATCTTATTCTTTTCTGACAAAAGATGTGACCGACTCCAATGTGTTTGACACACATTTCCTACCCATACATCGAAACCTTCATCTGCAAGACGAATTCCAGCGATTCTTCTGGAGAATTTAAGAACCATGGATCACCTGGTTAAGATCAAGAAAAGCCAGTAACCAAGTTCAATTGAGTTTGAAGCACATTAGAGCCTAATTTAAAATGTATCCGATGGATGTTCATCAATTTACACAATAGTTAGTTTCAAGAAAGGAAATTTCAACAGAACCTGAAAACTTCAGATCAGGGGGCACCAAATAGTGAGCTATACATTCAAAATTTGAAATAATCAACTTAGTGGGACCAATATATTGAAAAAATTGGAAGGAGCTATGAAAGTAAGACTTTTCACTAATCAGGCGTCCAGAGAAACAGTATTTTACTCACGAATCAGTTACGGGGAACACTCCCCATCAGAGCAATCTCATTAGTCCTTCACAACTCAAATCCAGGAAGTACCCATCTTTCGTCTGAATCTGGAAAATAAGCAGCACTCAATTTCTCCAGACGATCCAATCTCATACATCTTCCCTGCAAAAGCATGTGTGCCAGACTTCAAGATCAAAATTTTCCAACAAAAGAAACTTAAAGATCAAACTCGTTAGCGGAATAAATGGTGCACAAAGGGAGTTAAAATCTTGACATATGTATATTTTTGGCAGATTTTATGTGGGCATGCAACTAAAACTGGCATCACCATCAATGGTGCACAAAGATTGGTGGAAAACTTTAACAGTTTGAGTTGTAACTTCTCCATTGTACTTGTTAAGGCAAGACGGATATCACCTATGCAATTTTCTGTAGAACTTAAAAGGTTGCATAGCAGCTCTTGTTCGTTGTATTGAATTGATAAGTTTGATTGTCCTTTTCGTTGTAGGACTCTATCACTTAGGATTGTTTTGTTTTTCAATAAGTTCCTATTATGTAGGAAGACTAGTTCTACGTAGACTATTTCCTCGTGCACGTTACCACTTTCCGTTAGTGTGGATAGTGGGCTGTTTTTTAGGGTTTCGTTAACTATGTAAGGCTATATAATAGCCAACGTTTCTATTCAATAATTAAGTTATTCTCCCAGTTTGCTTGAGTCAGTTGCAGTATTGCTCTTGGTATTTTTGTTCTGGTTCCCAACAAACTGGTATCAGAGCCCCTCACTGGGGCCTGAGGACCGGAAAGCTGCAGCTTTTGAGTGACTTCAAACACAAGAGAGAAAGAGAGGAAAAATGACTTCTGAAGGAAGCTTCGTGCAGCCTTCCATTCCACGTTTTGGTGGTCATTATGACCATTGGAGCATGCTCATGGAAAATTTCCTTCGCAGCAAGGAGTATTGGAGTTTGATTGAAACTGGTTATGAAGAACCAGCAAAAGGGGCGCAACCTATATCAGAAGCACGACAGAAAAAGCTTGATGCAGTGAAACTCAAGGATCTCAAAGCCAAAAACTATCTTTTCCAGGCAATTGATAGGAGCATCCTAGAGACGATGTTGGAAAAGGACACCTCCAAAAAGATCTGGGATTCCATGAAGACGAAATATGAAAGGAATGCACGAGTGAAGCGCTCAACTCTTCAAGCCCTACGGAGAGACTTTGAGACACTTGAGATGAAGGTTAGTGAAACGATCACTAACTATTTTGCTAGAGTGATGACAGTTGCAAACAAGATGAGAGTGTATGGGGAGCCTATGACTGACGTCACGATCTGTGAAAAAATCATGCGGTCTCTCACGAACATTTAATTATATAGTTTGTTCGATTGAGGAATCTAGGGACTTGGATGCAATTACCATTGATGAGCTTCAAAGCTCGCTCACTGTACATGAGCAAAAGTTTCACAGAAGTAGCAGTGTGGAGCAAGCTCTGAAGGCAACAACTGATGCCAAAACTGAGGGAGGTTTCAACAATCATAGAGGACAAGGGCGTGGAAGAAGTAACTATAGAGGACGAGGACGTGGAAGAGGAGGCCAAGAGGCGTTCAACAAGGATACGGTGGAATGCTACAAGTGTCATAATCTTGGGCACTTCCAGTATGAATGTCCTAAATGGGATAAGGAGGCTAATTATGCAGAAGTGAATGAAGAAGATATGTTGTTGATGTCATATGTTGAGGTACATGAACGGACTGATGCTTGGTTTCTTGACTCCGGATGTTCCAACCATGTGTGGCGATCGGGATATCTTCACAAACCTAGATGAAAGCTTTGTTCATTCAGTTAAATTGGGGAACAACAGTAGGATGAATGTGGTTGGCAAGGGAAGTGTCTCGCTGTTTTTAAATGGAATCAATCATGTTGTCAATGAGGTGTACTATGTTCCAAAACTCAAAAACAATCTCTTGAGCATAGGACAACTTCAAGAAAGGGGCTTGGCTATATTAATTAAAGAAGGAGCCTGCAAAATATATCATCCGACTAAGGGTCTGATTATTCAGACTAAGATGAGTAAGAACAGGATGTTTATACTGCTAGCTCAGACTCCAGTCTCTACAAGTGCCCCACCAGAAAGGTGTCTTCACACAAGCTCGCAGGATCCCTTTTATCTTTGGCATCAAAGATATGGTCACCTAAGCTACAAGGGATTGAGAACGTTGCAACAGAAGAGGATGGTTTGTGGACTTCCTCAGCTTCAAACCTCAAATATCACATGCACAGACTGCATTCAAGGTAAACAGCATCGTAATAACATGCCAACAAGAAGTACGTGGAGAGCAAGTCAGCCTTTGGAGCTCATTCATGCAGACATCTGTGGGCCCATCTCTCCCATATCAAATAGTGGAAGGAGGTATATTTTATGTTTTATTGATGATTTTAGTCGTAAAACATGGGTGTACTTGTTGACAGCAAAGAGTGAGGCACTGCATTGCTTCCAGTTTTTCAAAAGAATGGTGGAAAAGGAGAAAGGGCTAAGTGTCAAGTGTCTACGGACAGATAGAGGGGGTGAATTCACCTCAACTGAATTCACTAATTTTTGCAAAGAAAATGGAATCAAGAGGCAGTTAACCACTGCCTACACGCCGCAACAAAACGGAGTGGCTAAAAGGAAAAAATCGAACTGTCATGAATATGGTTCGTTCTATGTTGTCTGATAAGAAGCTCCCAAAAACGTTCTGGCCAGAGGCGGTGAACTGGACTATCTATGTTCTGAATAGATGTCCCACATTATCAGTGAAGGATATCACTCCACAAGAGGCTTGGAGTGGAGTAAAACCCTCAGTCGAGCATTTCCATGTCTTTGGAAGCTTAGCACATGTTCACGTTCCAGATGTCAAGCGAGGTAAATTAGATGATAAAAGTTTTCCTTGTGTTTTATTGGGAGTTAGTGAGGAGTCCAAGGGATATAGATTGTTTGATCCTATAGCCAAGAAAATTGTTGTGAGCAGGGATGTTTTTTTTAAGGAAGAAAAACAGTGGGATTGGGATGTGAGTTATGAGGGACAGATCATGTTAGATTTAGAATGGGGAGAAAATGAAGAAAACAGTGAAGGAGAAGAAAGGGTGAGTGAAAATGAAGATGAAAATGGCAGTGGGGCTAGAGAAGAAAGAAATGTGGGTGAGAGCAGTGAAGACACACAGGGTTAGGAGGAGATGTGGAGGATAGGAAGAGCACCAGTGGTTATGTGTTCTTGCTAAGTTCGGGTGCTGTGACATGGAGTTCAAAGAAGCAGCCTATTGTTACATTGTCTACTACAGAAGCAGAATTTGTAGCAGCTGCAGTGTGTGCATGTCAAGCAATATGGATGAAGAGGGTGCTGAAGGAGCTTGAGTACAACAATGAGGCATGTACTCTAATTAGATGTGATAACAGTTCAACCATTAAGCTGTCAAAGAATCCGGTGATGCATGGTCGCAGTAAACATATTGACGTGAGATATCACTTTTTGAGGAATCTCACAAAGGAGGGTTCGATTGCTTTGATTCACTGTGGGAACGAGGATCAGGTGGCAGACATAATGACCAAGCCGTTAAAGGTTGATGCTTTCCAGAAACTTCGAAATATGCTGGGGGTTTGTGAGATTGTTAGTATAAACTAACTATTTGATGACAGTAAGTTTAAGGGAGGGATTAATAAGTTTGATTGTCCTTTTCGTTGTAGGACTCTTATCACTTAGGATTGTTTTGTTTTTCAATAAGTTCCTATTATGTAGGAAGACTTGTTCTACGTAGACTATTTCCTCGTGCATGTTACCACTTTCCGTTAGTGTGGATAGTGGGCTGTTTTTTAGGGTTTCGTTAACTATGTAAGGCTATATAATAGCCAACGTTTCTATTCAATAATTAAGTTATTCTCCCAGTTTGCTTGAGTCAGTTGCAGTATTGCATTTTTGTTCTGGTTCCCAACATGAATACCATGGTTTTACTGATGAATGCAGATTTTGCTGAATGATTCATACCAAAAAAATAGTCATTTAAACAAATTCAGAGCGTTCACCCACTGTAATTTGCAGATATACAAACGTTAAGATAAAAGGAAATGCAAAGTACCCTTCACCCAAATTGGAGGAGCACCGGTGGCATTCGCAAGTTAGCAACGGGAATTGACATACGAATATCTTCAGAGTTTCTGCACAAGCACAAATCAGAAGAATCCGGCGGTGGAGTTATGCACCTCTCCTTGGAAAATGCCACCTCTTGGGATTTCAAAATATGCGGCCGTGGCTAGCCGTCTGACCACGCCAATTCCACCAAAGCTGCCGCAACGCGGCGTAGTGTCCGATTGATTGCTTCAAACAGAGTACCCAAAACCCCTGAAAAGTATTTCTTTATTCAGATAATAAAATTTCCCAAATTTCGAATTTTAATTCCGAATCAAAAATAGGGTTTGAATTTTGATTACCTAGAAATTGGGGGTTGGGGTGGAGAGGGACAAGGGCCAAGACAGAGCTATGTATATATGATAAGGTGTGCCAAATTACAGCGTGTCGGGAAGATGTACAATGCTTTTGCAGTTTCTCAGACTTAAATACCGAAGCCCCATAAGCCGTTCAATCCAGGGGGAAAGCTCTTTAATAAATGTTCCATCCAAGAAAAGACTTCTTAATCCTTCCATATTTTCTTCAATGCTTGGAAACAACTCAAATTTTGTACAACCGGAAAGAAAGAGAGAGGCAAGGGACTTGAGCTGACAAATGCTGCTTGGAAGACTCTTAAGTTCCTTACAATTTTCTAGATTCAAATGAATCAATCCCGTGAGATTATTAATTGACGAGGACAGTTCTTTAATTTTTGACCCGGATAAATCAAGAATTTGTAACCCCTCAATCACTTCTGAAATCTCTGGAAACAACTCAAGACTCCAGTAACCACAAAGATTAAGGGTTTTGAGAGATTTCATACGAATGCTGCTTGGAAGACTCTTAAGTTCCTTGCAATCTTGTAGATTCAAATGACTCAACCTCGTAAGATTATTAATTGACGGGGACAGTTCTTTAATTTTTGAGTGTGGTAAATCAAGCCTTTCTAACCCCTCAATCCCTTCTGAAATCGATGGAAACATCTCAAGACTGCAGCAACCATTAAGATCAAAGGTTTTCAGACATTTCATATGAATGCAGCTTGGAAGACTCTTAAGTTCCTTGCAATCATCTAGGCTGAAATGACTCAACCCTGTGAGATTATTAATTGACAGGGGCAGTTCTTTAATTTTTGAACAGGATAAATGAAGGATTTCTAACTCATCCATACCTTCTGAAATCTCTGGAAACATCTCAAGACTAAAGCAGCCAGAAATACTAAAGGTTTTGAGAGATCTCATACGAATTTTGCTAGGTAGAATCTTAAGTTCATGGCATCCATTCAAATTCAATAAAACAAGCTTTGTAAGAGTCGAAATAGACGGGTGAACCTCAACTAAACTTACACAACTTTGAAGAATTAGCCTCTCAAGATTTGGCACATTTGTGAAGTCAGGGGTTTCCTTAAGGTATCGACAACAACTTAAATTGATGAATTTCAACTTTTCCTGCTTCTGTTAAAACATTCAGGAAAACATGCATTACTTAATAAGACATCTCACTCAAAGCCCAAACATTTAAAAGAAACAAATACATGTAAATTATTGTACATACCTGGGTTCCTTCCCAAAGTCGGTCAATGAGACTATTTCGCATGTCAAGTTCAACAAGATTTTCGAATTGAAAGTTGGATGGCAAAGACTTGAGAGGGAAACCAAGCCAGGAGAGATACCTCAGGTTGAGCAACTTTAAGGACCCAAACAGGTGTTGTTTGAAGTACTCATCTGTAAAAACGAAGCCTGGACTGATCTTGAGAAGTCTTAGTTGAGTCATTCTAACAAAAGCTTCAGCATTTAAGCATGGCCAGTCTGAGTACGAGAAATCCACAATTATGCTTTCAATTGTTTTTGTAGCCTGTGCAAATCAAAATAAAGGAAAATATAGAGAACCTTAGTTTTGATTATGAAATTAATGCTTATTTCTTAAGAAGCCGTCTGATAATCATTTCATTTTTTGTTTAATTGTTTTCAATTTTCATTATTAAAACAATGAAAACTAAAAATTGAAAACAAAAATGGTTATCAAATGAGCCTAAGAAATTGATTTGATCAAAAGTTGAACCTTTCTACTAACAATTGCATAAGAAAAAGATTTCTCACCGTATTTTTAGTTAGCACCTGACGAACATCTTCATAACTTCACAACCTACTTCGTCTCCCAGGATCTTTGAAAGACCCAAGATCTTTGAAAGAATCTTGGCGGACAATTTCCCGACCCATTTCCTCTAATGAATCATGCATCTCCAGTTCCCCCTTCCATGAGATAGTTATGAGAGCTCGATCAATTAGAACTCTTATTCCTGTACGAGGATGTAAACCACAGCCGTCCAGAATTTCAATTGCTCGGTCTTTCTTCATCCCTTTAAGGAAACATGCAATATCTAGAAAGATATTCTTCTCTATGACATCTAGTCCATCGAAGCTTGTTTTAAGCACATCATGAATTCCCCTTTGCGGGATTTTCCTTATTTTTTCTAACTCATCTTCCCACACGCGTATAGTTTTTTTACGAAGAAAAGCTCCCAAAACTTTGAGTGCCAAAGGCAGACCTTGAGCATATTTTACGACACCATTAGAGAGATCATCATAATCTCTGGTGGGTTGGTTTTTTCCGAAGGCGTGCTGCCTAAAGAGTTTTAGAGCTCCAGAATCACTCAGAATCTTGGGATTATATATCACATCAGCTATGCTTAGTAATTGTGAATCTCTAGTTGTTATAATAATTCTGCTTCCACCACCAAAGGAATGTGGCTCTTCAAGTAAAGCTTCAATTTGTTCTAATTTATCCACATCATCAACAACAATAAGAACTTTTCTCCGACCAAGGCTTTTTAACCATAGAAGTTGTGCCTGCATATGTAGTTTGCCATGCTTCATGAAATCTTCCTTGAAATTTTCAAGAAAGCAACAAGCTTCAAATTGACCAGCGATTTTATTATAAACAGCTCTAACGATGGTTGTTTTGCCTAAACCGCCCATACCCCATATTCCAACAACTCGAACATTATTCGTTTCACCTCCGGGAGGATATAATAATGAAAGCATTTCATGCATGTGAGAATCCATGTCAACCAAGCCATTATCTTCGCTTGATGTTGATGAGATGTCGATCAATTTCCTATAAACATCTTCTACAATTTCCTCAATAAGCACCACATCATTCCTGTCAAATTAAAAAAAACAATATAATAACACCACCAAATAATAATTAATGGGTCTTTTTCATCTGTTAGTTTTCAAAAAAATAGAAATTAAAACAAAAAACTAAATATTTATCAAATTACCCCTAAACGTTACAAAAATCCCAAAAATTAATAGGAAACTAAAACAAATTAGAATTTACTCATATTTTCGCGAATCCCAGCCGGATAAACTGGTGGCAGTTTTAAGAGCGGATCTCCAGCCCTGAACCTCTTCCATTTCAGCGTTAGAATCACGATCGTGCTGAGCAAAAGCTTCCTCGAATTTTCTCTTGAGTCTACGAACGTCAGACGGATCAACTTCATAGAAAATGGGGAGTACAATCTGGTTATTGTTATCCTTGCATTCCAAGATTTGCACGAGTTCTTTCAAGCACCAAGTGGAAGAAGCATAGTCTTGAGAGAAAACTACAATCGAAATCCTTGACTCTCGAATCGCTGTCAGGAGCTCGGAAAGGTCGTCGCCTTTTCTGAGCTTTTCGGCATCCATGAAGGCGTTGATTGGTTTCTTAACCAGAGCGTTGTAGAGATGGCTGACGAAGCCCTTGCGAGTGTCATCCCCTCTGAAATTGATGAACACTTCGTATTTCCAACCAAGGCCAGACGAAGAAGAAGCAGCAGCCATTAATCGATCGCACCTGGTCAGCGATGATCGAGCATCTAAGACTAAGAGAATTGTAAGTACAGAGATACTCAAATAGATCTACAAATTGGATCACCGGAAATTGGTCTGATCGATACCAAGTCAATGAGTCAATGCAAAAGGACAAAAGGGATAAGGGAAATTATGCTTTGTGTGTTTTCACATCTTCTTCGGGGAAATTTCGGTGTGAAAGGAATCTCGTGCTTTTGATTTTTTAATCCAAGAAAATGCGAAGAAAGCGGTTAAGGTAGTAAATTGAATCTACACACTACACTTGCCTACCCAACAACGTCTTAATTTAAGATATGTAATTGAGAAAAATAGTTTAGAGGAAGGATGGTATGTCCATTTATTCTCTCTCGATCTTCCAGCATGCGATTTAATCATGATTAAAGCTTAAACTTAATCTTAGGTCGTATTATTTAGGTCTAATCGGATTATAAGTTCTCGTTGTGATATTGTAATTGGAAGATAAAAAAAAATTATAATTTAATTGTCTGTGGTGAAGTCTGTTAGGAATTAAACCTAAAATTAAAAATTTCGTTAACTTCATTAATTGTTAGCACATGAAGCTCACAAATGAAACTAAAAATATAAAGTTAGTCTCACATGTAATCTTTACGTGCTAACAATTACTTGAGAGTTTCATTTTAGCCTAATATGTGTGGCTCACATGCTAATAATTAACGGAGTGTTGACGAAATTTTCAATTTTGAGCATAAATCCTAATAGACTTCACTACATAAACTTAAATCTTAATTTAACTATCTTCTAATTATCTTATTACGACATGAATTATTAATCAAATTAAACTTATTATTTATTTTACAAATACGTAACTAAATCACACAGTGTTGAATGGAAGGCAGCACCCCAAATGATGAAAAGCGGGAGCACCGAAAGCCAGAGGAGGATTCTTTACCCTCCTAATCTCTCTACCCTTTCATGGCTTCCTATTTGAATGGTCACAATTATATCACGTCAGCATCTTATGTTGATTTTTTTTATACAGATAATAAAACAAAAAACAAGTGAAAAAAGGGAATGGGAATAAGAGGTAGAGAATCCACATTCCCGAAAGCCATCTCCGTTTCTTTGTTGAGTGGACAGCTGTCTCTTTGTCTTCTTTTGGCAGATAGCTCCTACTGGCCGGCCTATTTTCCACAGCTGGTTATAGGACTCAACTGCCATATAAGAAGTGTTATGTTGTAATTCAATATCGATGGAAATCCAACAGGATCTTTTTCGAACTTTTGTGATGATTTTAGGTATTCGTTTATCATATATTATGTGATCAGTTTTTATCAAATATTATTTATGTTCAATTTTAAATTAAAAAATGCAAAATAATTTTTTACCGCATAATATACGATGAACAGATACAATTCACAGATCTCCGAAATCCTCACAAAGAGGATCCATAAAGGATATGGATTCAATGGAAATAGGGAACTTGAACGAAAAACTTCTGGTATTGTTCACTTTAACAAAAAATCATATTTTTACACTAAAAAGTCAATCATGGTACTATTCATTTTATCCTTTATTTTGTCTTTATCGTTAAAACTTAAAATTTTCAAGTAATTTTTATTAGTTTTCCTATGGAAATAAGCTAATTTTGAATCAAATAACATTACTTTATTTTGTGAGTAAATGAATTTAAATCAAACAACATTCATTTATTACGTAACTAATTAATTTTGTATGTATTATCATGTATATTAGGCACATTTTATTACACGTGATTTTGTAAAAAAATTTAAAAGGTTACAATATTAACAATATATCAACACTGTTTATGTTAATTATAAATAGATCAACCATATATTGTGATACTTAAATTCATTTAAAATCAACAAAAATTACAAAATTTGCCACTACATCTGGCACCCTCGTCAACTAACACACTCTTTCTCATAAAATTTATAATTGGAATAAGTCATACAAATCAAATATTGCAATGTAGTGTCTATTTTCTTATTCTCTTTTTTACATTTGGATTCAGACACTGCATTGTAGTGTCCATTTACTGGTTTAGTTTTTTCCATCACTCACATGCCTCCCGCATGTTCCTTTGTACATTTGGACTCAGACACTGCAATGCAGCGTCTGTTTCCTGGTTCTAGTTTTTCCTTTTGGATTCAGACACTGCATTGCAGTGTATGTTTCCTAGTTCTATTTTTTTCATCACCCACATGTCTCCTACACTTCACACTTCATGCAACTCCTGATTTTTACATTTAAATCTATATTAGGTTATTTTCTATGCCTTGAAGACAAGAACTTTATATTTTTCTTGCATTGAATGCCAAAACAATGATCACAAACTGATCAGAAACGATCCAAGCCAGTTTGCAATCTTTGTTATTAAAAATAAAAATAAAAAGGTAAAAACAGAAAGTAAAGAGCTAGAAATAATAGTAAAAACTGAAGGTAAACTGCTTGTAAATACTCGTAAAGTGTTAACCAAAATGACAATAAATTGCAAGAAAAGGTAATAACTTGAAAGTAATTGATAAATACAAGCAATCAGGCATAGTTTCAACCTATTCAGGCAAGTTTGGATGCCAGGCGAGCAAAGTTTTGCAAGTACAAGACATGTTTTGAGAAGTAAACTTTAATGCAGGAAATCAATAATACAAAGAAAGTAGCTGAGCCATAAATACAGAGGAATGTTTGAACTACAAAGGGAGTATGTGAAGAGTAGGTTGCAAAGCTTTTTAGAAGTCTTTTTTGTATGTTGAGTTGGGTGTCCTTTTTTCAACCTTTTTGCTGCCTTTTATAGAACCGCCGTTTTCTTCTAGAGTAAGCATTTCCTCCTCAGTTCATTCTCTATGGTGCAAGTAGCTGATACGATCTGTTGTCAAAGAATGAGTTCCTACTTGAATACTTGAGCTTTGGATACCCTTCAAACATATCATCGTTGGCGTATTCATCATAGAAACTCCAGCTTCGTACTATCATAAACACCATACATTTGCTATGTATTACGAAATTTTCCTTTCATCTTTTGCTTTTTCTGATAAAAAAATTAAGGTTGAACTCAGCAGGCTTTGTGGTTCGAAAATCTAATGGATTCCTTGAGACAAAGGTGGGATTGTTAACTTTGGGTTAACAGAGAGTTGACAAAAATGTTAATTTTGGGTTTGAATCCTAACAAATTTCACCACAAGGGTTTAAATCCGATTTTTTTTCACCACGGGGGTAATCTTCTGTTTATCCTATCATCACGGGAACCATTAATCCAATTTAGCCACTAAATTATATTGCATCAAATGAACGAATATATATTTTTGTATTGACAAGGATAGATATAACCGTTAACAGATGGAGAATCCGTTATCTGGTGGGTATGGTTATGGATAATTACAATGATTAATTTGTAGTTATGGATATGATTAATTTTCATGGTAATTGGGATGGATATAACATTTTTGTCTCGAAACCGAACCGTTGCCATCCCTATCACTACCACATGTTTGTTTGATACTTTTTCAAAGTGAGACTCTCCATAAACACTTTCTGTTATCTCATGTTTTTGGTACAATACTTTATAATGTTTGCACGAAAATTATGCTAAAAACATTTGATGGCAAAGAATTCATTGATAGGTTCACTTATGAAAGAGTCTCCATAACATTTCTCATTTGTATATATAATGGGTAATGCTAGGGAGACTAAATTTGAATACAAAACTAGTAAACTAAATGATGTGTGACAAATAAAATGAGTACGTTTATCAATGTTTAAGTAATAAACTAATCATCAACCTTCACATTCCTTTGTTTCTAAAAGTTTATCTCCAAATCTAGTCTCTTAACATTACCATGAATGAAATCTCTCTAATTTTGAGATTAGGAGTGTCAGCAAGATTCTCTCGCCATCGCAATTCCAGCAGGATTGATTGGCAGCTGCCATTAACTTTAATTGATTATATCATTACACTTCTCTTTGGGCTTTTGCCCTTTTTATTTATTATTTATTTAACAAAAAAAAAAAAAAAAGTTAACCTCGGTATACTATGTTTATTTTATTACACAAATAAAAAGAAATTAACAAGAAGAAGCAACCCACTAGCAAGGAAAAGGTGGTGTGAACATCAGAGCCACAGTCAATGATGGATGAAGCCGATCCGAATTGAGGAACTTGGAGGGAAACAGGGGCAAAGGTGGAAGAAAATAGGGGGAAAAGATGGAAAGGGTGGAAGATGGAAGGAAAGACGGGGAAAAAGTGGAAAGTAGGTGGAAGGAAGGAGGAATCGGAGAAAGAGGAAAAAACCAAAGAAAGCAGATTTAGAGCTGGGAGCTGTTTTTGTGTTTGGTAAACATTCAGCTTCAGTTTTTTTTCACAGTTTTGGGTGAAAAAAAGCCAAAAACAAGAAGCTGCGAAACCCAGCTTTGAAAAACCGGCTGTTTTTCACATCTGTTTTACATAAAAGCTTACCAAACACTATAATACTGCTTTTTTTTTTTTTCAAAAGCACTTTAACAAAAAAGTTTACCAAACACTCTGCTGCTTTATTTCACAGCTACTTATTCTCACAGCACAGCAGAAACAGTTTTTTTTTCAAAGCACAGCAATACCAAACCAACCCTTACTATTCAACTCCACCACTGTATACTATATATATATATATATATATATATATATATATATGTGTGTGTGTGTGTGTCTATTCTATTAGATAAATGAATTCAAGGGAAATCAATTCTTACAAGAAGCTTAACATAATCTGCCAGGATGGATTCGAGACTGTCTGAGGCTTCTAAAACAGGAGATATCCAACTCTTGCACCAGTTGATGGCAGAGAATCCACTCCTGCTCCATAACCTTGCCCTAACTTCCATCGAGAACCCGTTACATGATAAACAAGTAGAAATATAGTTAAAGTACAAATGTGATTGTAATCCTAATTGTATTGTATTCCTAACTTGTAGGGATAATATCTTGTTGTGCAAGGAATGTAATTGTATATATTCTTATTCACATATCAATGAAATATACTTTTTAGCCCATATATCTTCTTCTACATGGTATACAGAGCAGGTTTCAAAACCCTAGTTTTTCTTTAAATTTTTTTTTCGGCAACCTTCTTTCTGCCATTCCTGTTCTTCCATCATGGGAGACTCTGGTAGCAGTACCCCCTTTTACCTTCACCATTTTGATCACCCTAACCTTGTTCTTGTCTCCAAAAAATTAAATGGAGATAATTATACAACCTGGAAGTGCGGTATGGAGATTTCCTTGAGCGCCAAGAACAAACTTGGTTTTATTAATGGCGATATTGAGGAGCCATCCTCCTCCGAGGATCCTGATATGCACGCTGCTTGGCGCCGCTGCAACAACATGATTCTTTCTTGGCTTCTTCATTCTTTGGAGCTGGATCTTGCCAAGTCCGTCCTCTTTTCCACCACTGCCAAAGTCGTATGAGACAACCTTTGCGAACGATTCTCCCAAAGCAACGCGCCCCCATCTTCCAACTCAACCGTGAACTCGCCACCATCTCCCAAGGTACTTCCTCCGTCTCCGCCTATTTCATTCGCCTCAAAGGCCTTTGGGACAAACTTGCCTCGTACAACGAACATTGCACCTGTTCTTGTGGCACAAAGAATAACCGGCAGCAACTTATGCAATTCCTCATGGGGCTTAATGAGTCTTTCGCTACTATTCAGGATCAAATCCTTTTGATGAACCCTATTGCCACTGTTCGCCAAGCTTGTTCCTTGGTTTCTCATGCTGAAAAATAGTGCTCGTTGGGCTCCTCCGTTCTGCAGACCAACCTGCAGCTATGACGGTTCGTGGATCTTCCCATGCTTCCTTCAACCATCCTCATTTCCACTGCATCTATTACAATTATGACTTTCACAACCTCGAAAATTGCCACAAACTTCACAGTTATCTTGTTGGTCATCATCTCCATGGACAACCGTGGAGGCCACCCCGTCGCTCCTCCACGTCCACTGCATCTGCTGGTTCTTCACGCAGCAATGACGCTGCCAATCCTGCCCGTAACACTAACAATGTTAGTCCTCAGCCCAACAACAGCCCTCAAGCCTGTAATTCTGCAGTACTTCATTCAGCTCATCACGTGCAAGGCCAACCCACTTTGCATGATGTGCAGGTTGCGATGCCACACCTCTCAGCTGAACAACATTCTCGTGTCCTTGTTACCCTAAAGGACACCACAGACTCTTCTTCGGCTCTTCAGGCCTATGCCATTTTCAGTGATGACTTCCAAAGTTTTGTTACTCGTAGTTCCTTAACAGCTGAGCTACAGATCATATTACTTATTTCGCTTCATGTTTGGTTAATACTTCTGCTTTGCATTTGCCACCTGTTTCTTTGCCTAGTGGTGCTACCGCTCCAATTACTTTAACTGGCACTCTTCGTTTAAATTCCTCGGTTAAATTGAAAGATGTTTTATGTGTCCCTAATTTTAAAGTGGACCTTTTATCGGTTGGTAAGCTTACAGATGGATTATCGTGTTCCATAACATTCCTTCATTCTTGGTGTGTTTTGTAGGACTTGGTTTCAAAGGTGATGATTGATGTGGGTAAGCGACATGGCAATCTATATTACCTCGTGGCCCTTGCCTCCTCTATCCCCACCCCTCAACCTCTATGCAACATCATCACCATCTCGTCCTCTTTATGGCATAGGCGCCTTAGTCACCCTTCCTCTACTCGTTTGCAAGCTTTAGCTTCTAGTTTTCTTAATTGTTCTTTTGATTCTAGTCATGTTTGTGATGTTTGTCCTTTGGTGAAACAAACTCGTCAACCTTTTGGTTTAAGTTCAATTGCAACGACTTTTCCTTTTGCTTTAATTCATTTTGATATTTGGGGCCTGAGTCGTCAATTTTCCCTTTCTGAAGCTCATTATTTTTTAACCATTGTGGATGATTTTTCTCGCTTTACGTGGGTTTTTCTCATGAAACATAAATCAGATACTCAACAATTAATCAAGCATTTTTTTTGCTTATGTCAATACCCAATTCCATACTAAAATCCAATGCATCATACTGATAATGGATGAGAAGTTTTTTCTCTTCATAATTTTTTCTCAGACAATAGGGTCCTTTTTCAAACATCTTGTGCTTATACCCCTCAACAAAATTGTGTTGTTGAACGAAAACATAGGCACCTTGTTCAAACAGCTTGCGCCTTTCGATTCCATTCTCATCTTCCTCTAAAATTTTGAGGTGAATGTGTTCTTACAGCTACGTATCTAATAAATTGTCTCCATACCTGTCTTCTCCATAATAAATCTCCTTTTGAGGTGCTTCATAACAAAACTCCAACCTATGATCACTTCCGCGTCTTTGGTTGTCTAGCCTATGCCACCACTGTCATTCCCACCACTAAATTTTCCTCTCGGGCACATCGTTGCATCTTCCTTGGTTACCCTCATGAACAGAAAGCATACAAATTATACGACCTAGACACTTATCGCACTTTGACCAGTAGGGATGTAATCTTCCATGAAGATTCCTTCCCTTTTGCCGTTAACCCCACCTATACCCCATCCCCCATCCCTACACTGCATTTTCCCTCTCATCTGGACATGTGAAACCCCGCCCTAAACTAATTGTAATTTCATTTAACAGGAATTATGAAATTACCTTTTTGTCCCCTATCCACTACCCAATCCGGTTCTCTTTTTGGATTTCCTCCAAATTCTTCCTTTTCCTTTGCTCACCACATGGTAGCTCCCTCCACCTTCACCATTATTTTCTTCTTCTTCTTCTTCTTCTCTCTTCTCCCCTGAGCACTCTCTGTCAACTCTCACTTTTTGATATCTCTCATTATCCCCGAGCTACACACACCCACACACCCAAAAATCGAGACAACGACACGACAACAGCACCATCTCCGGCGTCGACTCTCTCTCCATCATCCTCCGTGAAGCACATAGAGCACATCAAACTTTTTTGGTGAGCCCCGTGGTTTTCGAGCCAAAATCCAGCTAACTCCGGCCACCTCACGACGTGATATTGGTACGAATCTCTTCCTTTAGGGTTGAGAATCGGTGTTGAAAGGAGCTCGGGAAGCTCCAGCCTTCCTTTTTGTCGAAACCAAGTCAATATGACCCAAACCCAGTAACCCTTGAGCCCAAACCCAACTCAGCCCAAAACCCAAGTGGAATCAGGACTTTAGGCTGGGCTGCTGAGCCCAAAACTTTTTCGAAGCCCAAGCCCAAACCCTAGTTAAACCAAACCCCAAACCCTTTGAACCCCAGGTCTTTGGGCCGTGCAAGCTTGGGTTTTCGGCCCAAGGAACCCAAGCCCATGATGGCCTTGTTTTTTAACAAGCTAGCTTCTCTGGTGCCTGGTCTCCATGTCGTTGACGTTGACGTCCCGCTTGACATTCTGCGTAAGGACGAGCATAAACTTGAACAAGTTGCTTTAGGTAGAGAGTTCCATATAAGTCTCGGAAGAACTGTTCCGATTCGGGTGCACTAGATTGATTCCTTGGTGACAATGCTGCGGCAGAAGCTTCAGATTCATAAGCGGTATGGTTTCATCTTACATTTACATTCTCTTGTCTGCATTGCGTGAATTTAGTTCTGTTATTTAACGTAATTCTGTAAGCCTATAAATTTATTGTCCATTTTCGGTTTAACTCATTTTGTTATTGTGAAACAGGTATTGGATTGATTTTAGCAAGTGGGAGGTTTTTTTTAACGATGATTAGACCCCGGACCTTTGTGTCAATCGAAGTCATTGCTGCTGGGTTAGCTGAGGTATGATTGCTAGCTTTCTCTCTTGGTGCAATTCTAAATGTTTTCAGTTGTTATATGGGCTTAAGATTTAGTAAGTACTTGCCGAAAGTCATGGGATTTTGAAATATCAATATCTTGTTTGCTTATTAGCTTAGATTGTTTGGTCTTCGATGCACTTGTAGCATGAAAAACACAAACAAAAACTAATGCATAATATGCTCATGGTTTTAACATGTGTTGTCCTGGTGTAAATCATGTTCCTAATCCTGTCATGTGAGTATAAGCCTATGAAACTTAGGGCACGTTTGGCGGGCCGGACAAGATTGGAATTGGTATTTCAGACTAGTTAGGTTAGGGTTGAACTTGATAGATTAGGTGTTTTGTCTAATGATTGGTGTAGACTGTCTCAACTAGACTAGGAACGATGGGATTTAAAACGTGAAACAGATCTGCGACATCCCAACGATGACCCGCCCACCCAAATTGCTTATGAAAATAAAAATATTGACTAGATTTGAACTTGTATAATCTACATCTTCACCACACATTGTTGCTCCGCTCGTGTTCTAAAGTTGACAATAGCTAGAAGGTCACAGCAAAGAAGCAGAGGAGGCTAACTATTACAGAAAATTTGTTTATTCAAAAGCATTAATAAAAACACACATTGAAATTAATTCGCGCCAAAAATAAATAATACAGTGAAGGATTTACAGTGGTGGCAGCCACACTACAACAATAGGGCATCTGACCCTATGCATTTTTATATTGGCTTTTATGTTACCGGTTACGACCGTTTAGGAGAGAAAACATTTTCTATTATGAATAAAAATATCATTGCGTAACAAAATAGGAGATCAATAGTTGAGTGATAGTTTGTAAAGAGAAGGATGTTTTTACTTTTATTAATAATGAGTCTATATATGCGATGTTTTCATAGCATAAAACCTCGCCGACAATAATTGTAACTTGTTTGTGTTGATAAATTATGAATAACATTAATATTGTCTAATATCTAAAGAATTTGGATGTCTATATTTTTTTAGAACCTTTTACCTTTATAAATTTCGTGCCTCTCTTGACAATTCCTAGCTTCGCTGCTGCTTCATTCAACTCCAAGTCCTAGTGGTTCTTGTCATTGATATCAATATCCTACTGTAAACGGTGACTTCAATATAAGCTACACTCATTATAACAAAAAGTGTGTATAGAGAACATATATGTATGAAAAAAATGGCAGTCGTTGTGTTTGTGTTGCTGAACGGATGATACTGAAATACTTAAACCCAAGTCAAGCTCCTTCAGTTCACAAAAATGAAAGTTTATAATACTATAATGTTTGCATATAGACTTGAGAAATGACATACCGCCAGCCTGGAAGGTGTAGTGAAAGAGAGAGGAAAAGAGGAAAGAAACGAATACGAAAGGACAAAGACTATCAAATAGACTATAACAATGACTTCTTAGCGGTGGTTACAATTATTCAACTATCGATAATGCATTATTTTAGGTTGAAATGTGGAAGCATTTGAGAAGTAGCATGACAACAACTACTATACAATAAACTAAAGTGATAAGAGAAAAGATCCAAATGTGAAAGGATAATAAAGAACAGTTATTCAAGATCAACATTTTACAAGATTTGAACTTAGGACCACAATCTACTAGATCGTTGTATTAACTATTTTTTTGTATTAACTAAAGTGGTGTTCTAATATAATTCTTAGGAATTTCAAGGAGGCATGTGGGGGTGAATCATTTTTTTTCTAAATTCGGTGGTACGAAGGAGAATTTTATTGATAACAGAAAAAGAAATTATATATCAAGGTAGACCATATAATAGACCCAAATTGATAAGGCTCCACTGCTAAGAACTATTGCAAAATGCGCATTAGGATTAAACTTCTAGCATAAAGTAATTACCCTGTGAACTAACCTTGCACGCCAAGCCTCCACACTCAGTCCGATATGTTGCAGCTGGTTTAGATACATGTCCCCTGCGTGTTAAAGAATCACAAGAGCAAGCTTACAAAACGGCAGTTTTGAGTTATAGTTATTGCAAAAGGAAAATACAGGTTGGTGCCAGCAATTACCAATGTAATTACTGTGGCAACCGCTAGAACTAATATGAAATGAAACTGATTCCCAGTGAACTGCAAGTTTGGCCATGGCATGCCAGCACGTGAAGAACTTACGTGTATTGGACTTATATGAATGAAACTGATTATGGGTCAAAGAGATGCTCAGATTAGAGTTAATGCACCATGAAACTGGTGTTATTTGGAAATCGCACGAGCATTCACTATCCGACGGTAATTCTCTCGTCTTCTCTTGATAAATTTGGACGTGACATATTTAAGATGACACTTCCAAACACATTTCTTATGCCTAATTTTTAATACCACCATATCATATCATAGTAAATCCAAATAACTATCGAATGACATTTAGGCATCTGGAATATCAAATGCATTACTTTACATTGAAAAATTATTTATTCAACAGCATTAATAACACACGCATTGAATCTACACTTGCCTACCCAACAGCTTCTTTTTAAACTAGAAATATATTCCGATCTCCCTATTCACATGAAGAGTGAGTTAGAGTGACTGGAAATGTCTCTGATTACGTGTACGCATACCACATATGTGCCATATCCAACGGTATTGCGGACATAAAGCAAGCGATTAATGGTTGTTTGGCTTCTAATCTGATGTCATGGTAGTGAAGGTACTACTCTGAAATCTTTGATGTATATGTTTTTAACTACCAACTACTAGAACTTCACAAATTGCCTAAATACAAGTCGAAGTAATAACAAGAATATTTCTAATGGAACACCCTTCACAATCCATGGAGAGCTAGTTCACTAATAGACCGAGGGATAAGTAATTTGACTCATTCATATATCCAGATCATGAATGCATGTTTGGAATCCATATTATGTAAGGAGACATTGCTCTTGCTATTATGAAATTTAAAATAAAAAAAATTGACTAGATTAGAACTTGCATAATCTACGTTTTATTCATGGCATGCGATTATTAATGATTAAAGCTAAGCTTAATGCTATAGGAGACCTGGTTTGGTATTGAGGTGATTCTGAAAAAACTGGTATAAAAAAAAGTTGGGAGTTATTTTTGTGTTTAGTAAACTTTCAGCTTCAGCTTTTTTTCACAGTTTTGGGTGAAAAAAAAATAAAAAATAAGAAGCTGCAAAACCTAGCTTTGAAAAACCGGTTTTTTTTCACATTTGTTTTACATAAAAGTTTATCAAACACTATAATACTACTTTTTTTTTTCTCAAAAGCACTTTTGTAAAAAAGTTTACCAAACACTCTACTACTTTATTTCACAGCTGCTTATTCTCACAGCACAGTAGAAGCAGTTTTTTTTCAAAACACAGCAATACCAAACCAGCCCGTAAAATAGTGGAAAGCAAATCCATGGCACTTATGGAGAAGATGAAGAAAAGAAACTTAGGTCGTATTTATATACAAACGTGTTACTAAATCACAGAAATGACAAGGAGAGAGTTTGTGATTGTTGACAACCAGTGACATATGAAATTGAGAACACATGCAAGAGTTACAGACTAGTACATGAATCATAGCTTGAGCCAACAACTCAGCTCTCTTTTTCCCGGATGGATGGGTTGAAAGATAACCTCTGATTGCATAGTCACTACCAATAACCTTGCTCAACTTCTCGTACACAGTTGGACACACTCTGAGATCATATCCATCAGAAGCCCAATTCCATCCTGTGTAAGAGAGAGAGCATGAGAACACGAACGTGAAAAATGAAAGAATTGTATTCAGCATCTTGTCAAGCTATCAAATTGGTACACAAGCATTATGATGATCTTGTCAAGTGTCAATTGGTACACAAGCATTATGATGTAATAATCATGTTAAAATAAAATATAAAAAGAAAAACTGCACATCCAAGCTTTAATCGAAAGAATTCTCACTTAGTAGTCCAAAGCAAATTCTCACTTATGTAAAATGTAGGTTAATTAATTGAATCAAATAACATGTCTCTATTTTCGTACAAATTAACTACCTATATATAAATTTATTTATATTAGCACGATATTTATTTTTGTAAGTAAATTATTTTATCTGCAAATAATTACAAAATATAAGTAAATTAGTTTTGAATCAAATAATTCCATATTTTGTAGGTAAATTATTTTGTATGCATGTTTTCATATATATTAGGCTTTATTTTTTAATTATATGTGTGTGTAAAATAATTTCCTAAATTATATGTCAAATATAAATTTCGTGACTTAATTAACATGTATTGTTAAATATATTATGCATGTTTTGTTGTTATAATATATTAGGCAATGAATGTTAACATTATTGTTTTTTCCTCTTTTTGTAAAATTATTAATTCTCCTCTATAATTTGCATGGATTTAATTATGTACATCAATCATCCAAATAGAGGTATTTTAGGCATCCAAAAAAATTTTAATGTATAAAATCACACATAATTAATGAATTTGCTGATGTGGAATCTAGTCAATGAGTTTTATTCAAGCAAAAAACTTATATCAGGTTTCAAGGTCTGTAGTTATATTTTCAATTTTTATAATACTTAGTTCAAAAGATGTTCTGCTCTTTAAAACCCTGAACCGAGTCTGCATATGTGCCTTTTAAAATTGGGAGTTTTACAAATACTTCTGGTACTATTCACTTTTAACGAAAAACCATATTTTTACCTTTCCTGATACTATTCATTTACACATTTATTTGTCATTTTTCATTAAAATTAAAGTTTTTTTTTAACTTTTCATTAGTTTTCCTTTTAAAATTTGAGCACGAAAGTATGTGGTCTTGCTATGTCCCTTCAATAACATTAATGACAAACATTTTATACAATTTTGGTCAGGCACAAGCAAGGTTTTCGTGCTCTTTCATTTAATATAAGTGTTGTTATTCTCACTTTAGTGTCTTGTCTCCTCACCCATTTTTTAATGAAATTTTTAATCACAAGTTTACTCATTTGTAAAATGACCAATAAAAACCTTAAAAGATAGCATTCTGTTCCCAAATGATTTATCTACCCTTAAACCCCAACTCAACGATAAAATCCCAGTGCGACTTAGCTTGAAATCGTTCTAGTTCCACACTATATTCTACATTTTCTGCAAATTAATTCTCATAAAATTTTTGAAGACGAAGACAAACAGGCAATCATAGTGTGCTTCTTCTCTGCTTTCATCGGCCACTCTCCGGTTCAAATTTAATGTTTTTGTTTTGCTTGGATGTTCAACAATGGATATCAGCCTGAATTGATTGTAATGTGGACTTGCTGCATATGTATAAGATGCTGATATTTCTATGCACAAGTGTGGAACAAGAACTGGGGAAGGGTAGTCTTCTGTAAAGGGTATCGAGTTCGATCAGTATAAAAAAAAAATGGTGCAAAGTCTGTCACTGAGCACTCTAAAACTATTTCTCCACTGGTGCAATAATTTTAGAGACAAGCTCAAGATGGAGAGATAGTGCTAATTAATGAGGATATTTTAGGAATAAAAGTTGGTGAGAAAATAACATCTTAATTTGGTAACTTTTTATTGTGAATGAGATTATAATGTGGATGGATAAATAAAACAATGAGGCAGGTCTAGAAACTTTCTTTAATATATTCAAATGAAAAGTAATTTCTTTGTGCCCTTCGATTTAATATATTTAAATGAAGAATAGTTTAAAGGAAGAGATGGCATCTCCTTTTCTTCTCTCTAAAGTAGTGGAAAGTAATTTGACATTAGCTAAAAAAATAAAGCTAAGCTTAATGCTATGGGAGGTAAAGTAGTGGAGAGAAATGTTGGCTCTCCATTAGCAGCTGTGTTTGCCAAAATCATACCAATGGATCCTGCATCTTTCATCACCTGTCCTTCTTGCACTCTGAGCCAAATACCACTGTCACAAATCACATTCTTCCCGGCAACAACGCTGCAATCCAAAGTTCCTTCCAAATACAAGGAGCTGGGATCGGAGCAAGTTGAAACGACTGGTTTCCTACTGGCTTTCAGCCCTCGGACAGCTATCCCTCGCTCCTCTGTAGTGGTCGGCCTATAAATTTAGTATCATTTAATATTTTTAATGAGTCACTCATTTAACTATTTTCATTTCTTATGCGTTCAAAATCAGACAAATTCTTTGCACACTCTTTTACTTTTTTTTTTAAAGAAAATTTTCTATTATTAAAAGAAGAGTTCGAAACTATTACATTAGTAGACAGAGAGTTTCGAACTCAAGACGCATGAGTAGAAACCTAACACCATTCCACTAGGACATTGGACAGGGCTGGTCCTGAGTTTTTTTGTGTCCGGGGCGAATGCTCAAAATATACATTTTTCCAATACAGCAACATATATTAAAAAGAAATATTAAAAGAGGGCTAGAACCCAGTCAAAGCTGGGGGGCTAGGCCCTCACACCCATATTATATTACTTGAAGAATAAACATACAACGAGGGGACATAGTACGCAAACCCCAATGATAAAAAACAAAATCATATACAACCACTCCAAGCAATCAACATGGCCATCACATATTGAATCAAAAAGGTTGACGCCCCATTCGCTGCATATATAGTAAAGATAACAAGATTACTACTAATATAATCTCATAACATCAAGTAAAAAGAGTCATCTGAAAAGATGAACATATGCATCAATTTTATTACACAAGCTATTCATGCGCTATACTTTGAAGAAGGTAGGGAATACCTGATCAACATATATGTTAACCACTCTAAGCAAATTTAGAAGTGATATGCTCCAAGTATGATATTGGACAGAAAAGCGCGGCAGCTTCAACCAGTTCTGCTATATCCGGCTGGGTGAGAGCAGCCAAAGACATGATCGTTCCCTGATAACATGAATAAATTGAGAAAACACCAAAAGTAGCAGCACGGGTAGGAGATGTGAAGTAGATGAAGAGGTGTAAAACCTGTGAATTCCAATAACAAAGACTTCGGAGCTTGTTGTCGAATATCTGCAGCGGATCATTTCTGATAGATCAAACCGAGCCAATTCCCGTGAACTCCAATCCCAAAAATCCTACAATAAAGCATAAACCTTATTCTCTTCTGATAAAGATGTGTGTCCATGATTCCAACGTGTTTGATGCACATTCCCTACCCATACATCAAAACCTTGATCTGCAAGGATGAATCCCAGAGATCCTTCTGGAGAATTTAAGAACCATGCGTCACCTGTTAAGATCAAGAAAAGCCAGTAACCAATTTCAATTGAGTTTGAAGCACATTAGAGCCTAATTTAAAATGTATCCCATTGATGTTCATCAATTTACCCAATAGTTAGTTTCAAGAAAGGAAATTCCAGCTGAACCTGAAAACTTCAGATCAGGGGGCACCAAATATTGAGCTATACATTCAAAGTTTGAAATAATCAACTTAGTAGGACCAATATGTTGAAAAAATTGGAAGGAGCTATGAAAGCAAGGCTTTTCACTAATCAGGCGTCCAGAGAATCAATATTTTACTCACGGATCAGTCATGGGGAACACTCCCCACCAAAGCAATCTCAATAGTCCTTCAAATCTCAAACCATACAGAAATTGCACTAGCAAACACGACTTCTAATAGTCCTTCACATCTCAAATCCAGTAAGTACCCATCTTTCGTCTGAATCTGGAAACCAAGCAGCAGTGGATTTAACAGTCTGGGTATCTCAAAGTTACTTTAATCACAAATTTAACAATTAAGCATATAAATGGGCATTTTTTAGTGAAATATTAGTATAGTACTCACTGTGTGCTCGGAGCAAGAGTACCCAGAAAGCTCAATGAGTTGCACGCAGAGGACTGCAGCGGTGAACGACAGCGACCAATTCTGTAAAATTCAGTCGAGTTTTGGGCAATTTCTGCAGCGATTTTGGAGGTCAAGAGGCTGATAAGGAAAACTGCGACCAAAGGGCACTGGTCTGGAAAAAAGGCTCTGGTCACCACTGTCGCGATTCCCGAAGTGCCCCAAAACAATTTCGGCCCTGGACAGGTGCACTGTTTGCACTGGGCCAAGGCCGGCCCTGAATCGCGATAACGTCCTTCTCCAAACAGTACTTATACAGATGCTAGAAATATCTACCAGAACCATTCAATTCTAGCGTCTAGAGCTTTAGCATTAGTTGGTACAAGGTACATTCTTCCGAAGAGAGAGATGAAATCGTTGAGGCTCTTATTTATTCCTCCTCTTGTTGTGCCGTTTTAGACTGCTAATTCCAGACAATGCAATCTCATGCATCTTCCCCGCAAAAGCATGCGTGCCAGACTTCAAGATCAAAATTTTCCAACAAAAGTAACTTTAAGATCAAACTCATCAGCGGAATAAATGGTGCACAAAGGGATTTAAAATCTTGACAAATGTGTATTTTTGGCAGATTTTATGTGAGCATGCAACTAAAACATGAAGGGAAGCAATCACCAAGCAAAATGTACGAAGTAATCTGTCCACAAATTGGGAAAACTTTAACAGTTTGAGTTGTAACTTCTCCGTTGTATTTGTTAAGGCAAGACGGATGTCAACTATGCAATTTTCTGCAAAACTTAAAAGGCTGCATAGCAGCTCTTGTTCGTTGTATTGAATATCATTGTTTTACTGATGAATGCAGAGTTTGCTGATGATTCAAACAACAAGCAATTGAAAATCCCATCATTATACCCCACATCATTTACACAAATTCAGAGGGCTCATCCACTGTAATTGCAGATATATAAATGTTAAAATTAAAGGAAATGCAAAGTACCTTGCACCCAAATTGGAGGAGCACCAGCGGCATTAGCAAGTTAGCAACGGGAATTGACATGCCAATATCTTCACAGTTTCTGCACAAGCACAAATCAAAAGAATCCGGCCGTGGAGTTATGTACCTCTCCATGGAAAATGCCACCTCTTGGGAATTCAAAAAATGGGGCTGTGGCTAGCCTTCTGACCACGCCAATTCTACGAAAGCCGCCACAACACGGCGTTGTGTCCGATTGATTGCTTCAAAATGGAGCTTCGTTTCCATGTGTTTACCATCACGGAGTACCCAAACCCCTGAAATTTATTTCTTTATTCATATAATAAAATTTCCCAAATTTTGACATTCAATTCCGAATCAAAAATAGGGTTTGAATTTTGATTACCTAGAAATTGGGGGGTTGCGGTGGAGAGGAACCCAGGCCAAGGGAGCTATGTCTCTGTGATAAGGCGTGCCAAATTACAGAGTCAGGAAGATGTACAAGTCTTTTGCAAGTTCTCAGATTTAAATACTGAAGCCCCGTAAGGCGTTCAATCCAGGGGGAAAGCTCTTTGATAAATGTTCCATCCTATAAAAGCACTCTTAATCGTTCCATATTTTCTTCAATGCTTGGAAACACCTCAAATTTTGTACAACCAGAAAGGGAGAGACTGACAAGGGACTTGAGTTGACAAATGCTGCTTGGGAGACTCTTAAGTTCCTTGCAATAATTTAGGTTCAAATGACACAACCCCGTGAGATTATTAATTGACGAGGGCAGTTCTCTAATTTTTGACCCGGATAAATCAAGCTCCTTTAACCCCTCAATCACTTCTAAAATCTCTGGAAACTTCTCAAGACTCGAGCAGTTAGAAAGATTATGGAATTTAAGAGATTTCATACGAATGCTGCTTGGAGGACACTTAAGTTCCTTGCAATCATCTAGGCCTAAATAACCCAACCCCGTGAGATTATTAATTGACGAAGGCAGTTCTTCAATTTTTGATCCGGATAAATCAAGCTTTTCTAACCCCGTAAGCCGTTCAATCCAAGGGGAAAGCTCTTTGATAGATGTTCCATTCAAGGAAAGCTCTCTTAATCCTTCCATATTTTCTTCAATGCTTGGAAACACCTCAAATTTTATACAACCAGAAAGAGAGAGACAGACAAGGAACTTGAGTTGACATATGCTGCTTGGAAGACACTTCAGTTCCTTGCAATAATTTAGGTTCAAATGTCTCAATCTCGTGAGATTATTAATTGACAAGGGCAGTTCTTGAATTTCTGACCAGGATATATCAAGCTTTTCTAACCCCTCAATCACTTCTGAAATCTCTGGAAACATCTCAAGACTGGAGCCAGAAAGATTAAAGGTTTTGAGAGATTTCATACAAATGCTGCGTGGAAGCCTCTTAAGTTCGTTGCAATCACTTAGGACCAAATAACACAACCTTGTAAGTTTATTAATTGACGATGGTAGTTCTTTAATTTTTGACCCGCATAAATTAAGCTCTTCTAACCCCTCAATCACTCCTGAAATCTCTGGAAACATCTCAAGACTGGAACAGCCAGAAAGGTTAAAGGTTTTGAGAGATTTCATACGAATGCTGCTTGAAAGGCTCTTAAGTTCCACACAACATCTTAGGTTCAAATGACTCAACCCCGTGAGATTATTAATTGACAGGGGTAGTTCTTTAATTTTTGACCAAGATAAATTAAACTCTTCTAACTCCTCCATACCCTCTGCAATCTCTAAAAACATCTCAAGACTCGAGTAGACAGAAAGATTAAAGGTTTTGAGAGATTTCATACAAATGATGCTTGGAACTCTTAAGTTCCTTGCAATTTTCTAGGTCCAAATGACTCAACCCCATGAGATTATTAATTGACGGGGACAGTTCTTTAATTTTTTTGACCCGAATAAACCAATCACTTCTGAAATCTCTGGAAACATCTCAAGTTTGGAGCAGCCAAAAAGATTAAAGGTTTTGAGAGATTTCATACGAATGCTGCTAGGTAGAATCTTAAGTTTTTGGCACCCATTCAGATTCAATAAAACAAGGTTTGTAAGCGTCGAAATAGACGGGTGAACCTCAATTAATCTCATACAACTTTGAAGAATTAGCCTCTCAAGATTTGGCATATTTGTGAAGTCAGGGGTTTCCTTAAGGTATTGACAATAACTTAAATTGATTAATTTCAACTTTTCCAGCGTCTGTTAAAACATTCAAGAAAACATGCATTACTTAATAAGACATCCCACTAAAAACCCAAACATTTAAAAGAAACAAATACATGTAATGATTGTACGTACCTCGGTTCCTTCCCAAAGTCGGTCAATGAGACTAAATTGCATGTCAAGTTCAACAAGATTTTTGAATTGAAAGTTGGATGACAAAGACTTGAGAGGGAATTTAAACCAGGAGAGATACCTCAAGTTAAGTAACTTAAAGGGCCCAATCAAGTGGTGTTTGCAGTAATCAAGTTTAAAAATTTAGTCCTTATGACTGATCTTGAGAAGTCTTAGTTGAGTCATACTAATAAAATCTTCAGCATTTAAGCATCCCCAATCTGAGTACAAGAAATCCACGATTATGCTTTCAACTGCTTTTGTAGCCTGTGCAAATCAAAGTAAAGGAAAATACAGAGAACCTTAGTTTAGATTATGAAATTAATGCTTGCTTCTTAAGAAGCTGTTTGTTAATCATTTCGTTTAAACTCTCATTTCGTTTTTAGTTTAATTGTTTTCAATTTTCAATTATTAAAACGATAAAAACTGAAAATTGAAAATTGAAAACAAAAATGGGTATCCATCGGGCTTAAGAAATTGATTTTGGTCAAAAGTTGAATTTTTCTACTAACAATTGCATAAGAAAAAGATTTCTCACCGTATTTTGAGTTAGCACGTGATGAACATCGTCATAACTCCACAACCTACTTCGTCTCCCAGGCTCTTTGATAGATTCTTGGCAGACGATTTCTCGACCCATTTCCTCTAATGTATCATGCATCTCCAGTTCCCCTTCCTTTGAGACAGTTATGAGAGCTTGATCCATTAGAACTCTTATTCCTGTATGAGGATGGAAACCACAACTGTCCAGAATTTCAGTTGCATGGTCTTTCTTCATCCCTTTAAAGAAACATGCAATATCTAGAAAGATGTCTTTCCCTATGTCATCTAGTCCATTGAAGCTTGTTTTAAGCACATCATGAATTCCTCTTTGCGGGATTTTCCTTATTTTTTCTAACTCATCTTCCCACTCGTGTATAGTTTTTTTACGAAGAAAAGCTCCCAAAACTTTGAGTGCTAAAGGCAGACCTTGAGCATACGTCACGATTCGAGAGATTATCATAATCTCTGGTGGGTTGGTTTTTTCCGAAGGCATGCCGCCTAAAGAGTTCCAGAGCTCCAGAATCACTCAAAGTCTTGGGATTATATATCACATCAGCTATGCTTAGTAATTGTGAATCTCACAAGAAGTTAATGCATAAAGAACTTTCAGAGGGTGCTATGAGGCCACTGAAAAGGATAAACCCCGCAATAATTGAATAACAAACAGCATAAAACTGCTTAAGGTTGTATGAACTCTGCAAGCAATGCATTCACCTTGTGATTAATACTCTGCATAAACACTAGTTTTCGCAAATTTTTATGAACCGACAAAAGGCTACAACAAAATATGGCTAAAACATGCCGGGGATATGAAAATACATGTCTTCACAGTGGCAGCAGCTTACCAGGGGAGGCAAAAATGGAATGAATGATGGAAAACTAGGAAGTTCGTTTTCTTGGTCTTCATTTACCGCTCCAAGCTCTGCGCGTTTAATCCGCTGTTGTATCCTCAGCCTGCGAACCTACGCATATCGAAGCTCATTCTTAAAGAGCACATTTCTAATGGCAATTGGAGAGTAATTTAAAACATGCTAAACTGAGAAAGTGGTAGCAACTAGCAATTGCTCTCACCTCCTCCATATGCACGAAAATTTTGTTGCAACGACTCCGAATATTATCTTGAATTTTCTGCAGCTCCATTGCGGCAACGTCCTGCACTGTTTCAGGCCCCTCTCTGATACAAAATCTGCACAATTAAGCATGTAAAAACTAAAAATTACAGTCTACAAACCAATTTCCGTATCATTTTTGGGTTAATTAACATCAACATCAGATAAATCACATGGGTTTTTCCCATAAAGTTACGAACTTTCAAATACCAGTAAGCTGTAAGTACCCGGCGGGATTTGTATCGGCAGCGGGATTGGGATCAGAATCGACAGACGGAGCGAAAGAGGAGGAGTCGGGCTCCGAAGCCATGGCTAGGGATCTCCATCTGGAGCTGCTTGTTGATATAGGGCTTCTTGTTTAGCTGAATTTGGAGCAGCCGGAGCCATGCAGTTTGTACGGACAGCACCGATTTACGGGCGAAAGAAACGGCCAAAAGTCTGCCGGAGCAGAGCATCTCTCTCTCAAACCAGAAGGTAGAGTTTTCCTTTCTGTTTCTCTCCAGCTTTCCTTCACTGGTAAATTCCAGAGAAGCAGAGAAGAAGGCTCTCTGTGAAATGGCGATGGTGCAAGTAGAGACACAAAAAATGTAAATCTTGAAGCAGCGAACATGTGCACATTGTGCAGAGAACCACAAATAAAATTGAACTTTCTCTCCTGTGAGAGACCTTCCCTCTGGTTGAGGGTGATTCTCACCGTTCTGTGGGATCGGTGGATTTTCTTTTGTTTCTTTCTTCCTCTCTTTCTTTACTTCCATCCGCTGTTTTTTTCCTTGGGTTTCTTGGCTGATCTGCCTTCCTCTCTCCCCTGTCTCTCATCCATCTTCATCCAATTTCCGAGCTTCAGTCACCTTTGACCGCGTTTTGTTGCGGTGTTTTGAGTGGGTGTGTATCGATCTGGTGCTTTCACTGTGTCGGGTGTTCCTTGCACCGTCACCCTCTCTTTGTTGTCTGCCTTTTGTTGGCAGTGTTGCTTGTAGACTCCCACGAGCTTCTTTCAATTGGCTGCAGGTTGTTGGTGGTCTGTAGCTATGCTCAGAGGTATCAATGAGGCGCGGTTTAATTTGGGGCAAGATTTTGGATAGATCGACATGCACGGCTGCTATTTTGATGGTTGTAGTGGCGGTGGTGGCGGGCAATGCTGCGGACGAGGATGTTTCTGGGTTTTCTTTTGTTTTGGTCTCAACTTTTGGTTGGGTTGCTGTTCTTTGTTTTTGTATTTCGGTTTTGGACCTTTGCTTTGTATATTTTGGCCCGTTGTAATGTTTGTAGTTGATTATATGTTGCCTTTGTTCCCAAAAAAAAAAAAAAAAAAAAAAAAAAACCATGTGTAGAACATGTGTCAACTACCGAACTTTAGGATTAGGAGAGAGGGAGGGAGATAGAGTGAGTGAACAGCAAAGAAAAAAAAAAATAATAAAAATGATTTAAAAACTTTGAGTTTTAATGATAAAGATAAAATAAAAGATAAAGTGAATAATATTATGATTGACTTTTTAATATAAAAAAAGTGATTTTTCATTAAAATGAACAGTACCGAATGCTTTTCGTTAAAGTTCTAAAAAAAAAATGAAGAGAAGTGATTGATTCTTCTCACATTTTTCTTCCTTGTTTTTCAGGGAAAAAAAAAAAGAAAAAAAAGATTTTTAGTGGACCTGGTATCGTTAGATTCGAGTAGTATGTCACATTTAAAATTTTATTATAGGATGATAAACGTCGAAAATAAAAAGTTAACTACGGTGGGCATCTTTGAGATTTTAGAAAGCTTTGTGCAGTCAAACACTTCGGCCTTCCTAAAATCATTACTGTTGAGAGGGTTACTTGCCTCATACAAACATTTTACGTTTACTTAGAACTAGAAAGACAAGAATTGCAGGTGATTAATTGCTCTAATCATGGGGTCTATTTTTTAACTCATTGTGTTTTGAGTTTAAACATTTTTCCCTCTCTTTTATATATATATATATATATATATATATATATATACACACACACACATATACATACATACATACATACATACATACATACATACATACATACATATATATTAATGTAAAATATCGTTCGTAATAAAAATATAAAATAAAATAAAACACTCTCATTCATATATAAGATGATTAAACGTGAGATTAATAATTTTAATGAGTGACTCAGTTAACTATTTTTATTTCTTGCGTTCAAAATTACACAAATTCTTTACATACATTTTTTTTAGAAAAGAAAATTTCTATTATTAAAGAGAAAGTTCGAAACCATTACATTATAAAAGGAGTTTTGAACTCGAGACGTATAGATAAAAACTTAACACCTATCCATAAGGATATTAGACCACCAGGGGTGTTCCTGGGTTTTTTGGTGCCCGCGAACCCTCAAAATGTGCCTTTTGTCCAGTACAACAGCAAAAAGTAAAAAAAAAATATTTAAAGAGGGCTGGAACCCAATCAAAGCTAGAGGGCTAGGCCCTCACGCCCATATTATATTACTTGAAGAAAAAACATACAGCCGGGGGAACATAGTACCGAAACCCTGACGATCAAAAGCAAAATCATACACAAGCACTCCAAACGGTCAACATAGCCATCACATGTTGAATCCAAAATGTACAAACGAGCGGCAGCTTCAGCCAGTTCTGCCATATCGGCTGGATGAGAGCAGCTAAAGACATGATTGTTCCCTAAAAACATGAATAAATTGAATAAACACCAAAAGTAGCAGCAAGGGAAGATGTGAAGTAGATGAAGAGGTGTAAGACCTGTGAATGTCCAGCAACGAAGACTTCGGAGCTTGTTGTCAAATATCTGCGGCGCATCATTTCTGGTAGATTAAATAGAGTCAACTCCTGCCAACTCCAATTCCCAAAAATCCTACAGTACAGCATAAATCTTGTTCTCTTCTGATAAAGATGTGTGTCCCTGACTCCAACGTGTTTGACGCACATTCCCTACCCATACATTGAAACCTTCATCTGCAAGGACGAATCACAGCGATTCTTCTGGAGAATTTAAGAACCATGCATCACGTGGTTAAGATCAAGAAAAGCCAGTAACCAATTACAATTGAGTTTGAAGCAAATTAGAGCCTAATTTTAAATAGTTAGTTTCAAGAAACGAAATTCCAACAGAACCTGAAAACTTCAGATCACGCGGCACCAAATTTCCAACAGAACCTTTGAGAGATTTCATACGAATGCTGCTGGGTAGAATCTTAAGTTCTTGGCACCCATTCAGATTCAATAAAACAAGGTTTGTAAGAGTCGAGATAGACGGGTGATCCTCAACTAATCTTATACAACTTTGAAGAATTAGCCACTCAAGATTTGGCACATTCATGAAGTCAGGGGTTTCCTTGAGGTATTGACAATAACTTAAATTGATGAATTTCAACTTTTCCAGCGTCTGTTAAAACATTCAGGAAAACAAGCATTACTTCATAAGACATCTCACTCAAAACCCAAACATTTAAGAGAAACAAATACATGTAATGATTGTACGTACCTCGGTTGCTTCCCAAAGTCGGTCAATGAGACTAAATTGCATGTCAAGTTCAACAAGATTTTTGAATTGAAAGCTGGATGGCAAAGACTTAAGAGGGAATTCAAACCAGGAGAGATACCTCAAGTTAAGTAACTTAAAGGGCCCAATCGAGTGGTGTTTGCAGTAATCATGTTTAAAAATTGAGTACTTATGACTGATCTTGAGAAGTCTTAGTTGAGTCATACTAATAAAATCTTCAGCATCTAAGCATACCCAGTCTGAGTACGAGAAATCCACGATTATGCTTTCAACTGCTTTTGTAGCATGTGCAAATCAAAGTAAAGGAAAATACAGAGAACCTCAGTTTAGATTATGAAATTAATGCTTGTTTCTTAAGGAGCCGTTTGATAATCATTTCGTTTAAACTCTCATTTCGTTTTTAGTTGAATTGTTTTCAATTTTCAATTATTAAAACAATAAAAACTAAAAATTAAAAATTAAAACAAAAATGGGTATCAATCAGGCTTAAGAAATTGATTTTGGTCAAAAGTTGAAGCTTTCTACTTACAATTGCATAAGAAAAAGATTTCTCACCGTATTTTGAGTAAGCACGTGATGAACATCTTCATAACTCCACAACCTACATCGTCTCCCAGGCTCTTTGATAGATTCTTGGCGGACAATTTCTCAACCCATTTCCTCTAATGTATCATGCATCTCTAGTTCCTGCGCCCCTGAGACAGTTATGGCGGCGGAGTTATGTACCACTCCTTGGAAATGCCACCTCTTGGGGTTTGAAGAAATCCGGCCGTGGCTAGCCGTCTGACCACGCCAATTCCACCAAAGCCGCCGCAATGCGGAGTAGTGCCCAATTGATTGCTTCAAAACAGAGCTTCGTAACCATTTGTTTATCAGCAGAGAGCACCCCAAAACCCCTGAAAATTATTTCTTTATTCAGATAATAAAATGTCCCAAATTTCGAAATTTAATTCTGAATCAAAAGTAGGGTTTGAATTTTGATTACCTAGAAATTTGGGGTTGGGGGGAGAGGGACCAAGGCCAAGACGAAGCTATGTGTGTATGATAAGGCGTGCCAAATACAGAGTGTCAGGAAGATGTACTAGTCTTTTGCAGTTTATCAGATTTAAATACTGAAGCCCCGTAAGCCGTTCAATCCAGGGGAAAAGCTCTTTGATAGATGTTCCATCCAAGAAAAGCTCTCTTAATCCTTCCATATTTTCTTCAATGCTTGGAAACACCTCAAATTTTGTACAACCAGAAAGAGAGACAGACAAGGTACTTGAGTTGACATATGCTGCTTGGAAGATACTTCAGTTCCTTGCAATCATCTAGGCGTAAATAACTTAACCCCGTGAGATTATTAATTGATGATGGCAATTCTCTAATTCTTGACGTGTATAAATCAAGCTCTACTAACCCCTCAATCACTTCTGGAATCTCTGGAAACATTTCAAGACTCGAGCAGCCGAAAAGATTAAAGGTTTTGAGAGATTTCATACCAATGCTGCTTGGAAGACTCTTAAGTGCCTTGCAATTTTTTAGGTTCAAATGACTCAACCCCGTGAGATTATTAATTGACGGGGGTAGTTCTTTAATTTTTGACCCGGATAAATCAAGCTCTTCTAACCCCTCAATCACTTCTGAAATCTCTGGAAACATCTCAAGACTCCAGCAGCCATAAAGATTAAAGGTTTTGAGAGATTTCATACAAATGCTGCTTGGAAGACTCTTAAGTTCCTTGCAATTTTTTAGGTTCAGATGACTCATCCCCGTGAGATTATTGATTGACGAGGACAGCTCTTTAATTTTTGACCCGGATAAATCAAGCTCTTCTAACCCCTCAATCACTTCTGAAATCTTTGGAAACATCTCAAGACTACAGCAGCCACAAAGATTAAAGGTTTTGAGAGATTTCATACGAATGCTGCTGGGTAAAATCTTAAGTTCTATGCACCCATTCAGATTCAATAAAACAAGGTTTGTAAGAGTCGAAATAGACGGGTGAACCTCAACTAATCTTATACAACTTTGAAGAATTAGCCTCTCAAGATTTGGCACATTTGTGAAGTCAGGGGTTTCCTTAAGGTATATACAATAACTTAAATTGATGAATTTCAACTTTTCCAGCATCTGTTAAAGCATTCAGGAAAACATGCATTATTTAATCAAGACATCTCACTCAAAACCCAAACATTTAAGAGAAACAAATACATGTAATGATTGTACGTACCTGGGTTCCTTCCCAAAGTCGGTTAATGAGACTATATTGCATGTCAAGTTCCAAAAGATTTTTGAATTGAAGGTTGGATGGCAAAGACTTGAGAGGGAAATAAAACCAGGAGAGATACCTCAAGTTAAGTAACTTAAAGGTCACAGTCAGGTGGTGTTTGCAGTAATCATGTTTAAAAGGGTAGCCCCTATGACCGATCTTGAGAAGTCTTAGTTGAGTCATACTAACAAAAGCTTCAGCATTTACGCATTCCCACTTTGAGCATGAGAAATCCACGATTATGCTTTCAACTGCTTTCGTAGCCTGTGCAAAGTAAAGGAAAATATAGAGAACCTTAGTTTAGATTATGAAATTAATGCTTGTTTCTTAAGGAGCCGTTTGATAATCATTTCGTTTAAACTATCATTTCGTTTTTAGTTTAATTGTTTTCAATTTTCAATTATTAAAACAATAAAAACTAAAAATTAAAAATTGAAAACAAAATGGGGTATCAATCAGGCTTAAGAAATTGATTTTGGTCAAAAGTTGAAGCTTTCTACTAGCAATTGCAAAAGAAAAAGATTTCTCACCGTATTTTGAGTTAGCACGTGATGAACATCTTCAAAACTCCACAACCTACTTCGTCTCCCAGGCTCTTTGATAGATTCTTGGCGGACGATTTCTCGACCCATTTCCTCTAATAAATCATGCATCTCCAGTTCCCCCTTCCCTGAGACAGTTATGAGAGCTCGATCGATCAGAACTCTTATTCCTGTATGAGGATGGAAACCACAACTGTCCAGAATTTCGATTGCACAGTCTTTCTTCATCCCTTTAAAGAAACATGCAATATCTAGAAAGATGTCCTTCTCTGTTTCATCTAGTCCACCGAAGCTTGATTTAAGCACATCATGAATTCCCCTTTGCGGGATTTTCCTTATTTTTTCTAACTCATCTTTCCACTCGTGTATAGTTTTGTTAAGAAGAAAAGCTCCTAAGACTTTGAGTGCCAAAGGCAGACCTTGAGCATATTCTACGGCACGACTCAAGAGATCATCATAATCTCTATTGGGTTGGTTTTTCCTAAAGGCGTACCGCCTAAAGAGTTCCAGAGCTCCATAAGCACTTAAAATATTGGGCTTATATATCTCATCAGCTATGCTTAGTAATTGCGAATCTCTAGTTATAATAATTCTACTTCCACCACCAAATGAATGTTGGTCTCCAAGTAAAGCTTCAATTTGTTCTAATTCGTCCACATCATCAACAACAATAAGAACTTTTCTCGGACCAAGGCTTTTTAACATCACCTGGAAACCTTTCTTCGAAATGTCGTAACTCCCCACCTTGTTGTTCGAGATACTAGATAGAAGTTCTGTTTGCATATGTAGTTTGCCGTGCTTCATGAAATCTTCCTTGACATTTTCAAGAAAGCAACAAGCTTCATATTGACAAGCGATATCATCATAAACAGCTCTGGCGATGGTTGTTTTGCCTAAACCACCCATACCCCATATTCCAACAACGCAAACATTATTCGTTTCACCTCCGGGAGGATATAATAATAAATGCATTTCCTGCATATGAGAATCCATTTCAACCAAGCCATTCTCTTTCCTTGATGATGAAGAGATGTCGATCAATTTCCGATAAACATCTTCTACAATTTCCTCAATAAGCACTGCATCATTCCTGTCAAATTTAAAAAACAATAATAATAACACCACCAAATAATAATTAATGGGTCTTTTTCATCTGTTAGTTTTCAAAAAAATAGAAATAAAAACTAAAAACTAAATATTTATAAAATTACCCCTAAACGTTACAAAAATCCCAAAAATTAATAGGAAACTAAAACAAATTAGGATTTACTCGTAGTTTCGCGAATCCCAGCCGGATAAACTGGTGGCAGTGGTAAGAGCAGATCTCCAGCTCTGAACCTCTTCCATTTCAGCGTTAGTATCGCGATCGTACTGAGCAAAAGCTTCCGCGAAATTTTTCTTGAGTTTACGAACATCAGACGGATCAACTTCATAGAAAATGGGGAGTACAATCTGGTTATCCTTGCATTCCAGGATTTGCACAAGTTCTTTCAAGCACCAAGTGGAAGAAGCATAGTTTTGAGAGAAAACTACAATCGAAAGCCTTGATTCTCGAATCGCTGTCAGGAGCTCGGAAAGGTGGTCGCCTTTTCTGAGCTTTTCGGCATCAATGAAGGCGTTGATTGGTTTCTTAACCAGAGCGTTGTAGAGATGGCTGACGAAGCCCCTCCGAGTGTCTTCCCCTCTGAAATTGATGAACACATCGTATTTCCCACCAAGGCCAGAAGAAGAAGCAGCCATTAATCGATCGCACCTGGTCAGCGACTCAGCAATGATCGAGCAGCTAATACTAAGAAAATTTTAACTACAGAAATACTCAATTTACAAATTGGACAAAGAGCGGCAGCTTCGACCATTTCTGCTATATCCGGCTAGGTGAGAGCAGCTGAAGACATGATTGTTCCCTGATAACATGAATAAATTGAGTAAACACCAGAAGTTGCAGCAAGGGAAGGAGATGTTAAATAGATGAAAAGGTGTAAGACCTGTGAATGTCCAACAACAAGGACTTTGGAGCTTGTTGTCGAATATATGCAATGCATCATTTCTGGTAGATCAAGTAGAGCCAATTCCTGCCAACTTCCAATTCCAAAAATCCTACAGTAAAGCATAAATCTTATTCTTTTCTGATAAAGATGGGTGTCCATGATCCATCGTGTTCCACACACATGCCCTACCCATACATGGAAACCTTCATCTGCAAGGACGAATCCCAGTGATTCTTCTGGAGAATTTAATTACCATGCATCAACTGGTTAAGATCAAGAAAAGCTAGTAACCAAGTTCAATTGAGCTTGAAGCACATTAGAGCCTAATTTAAAATGTATCCCATGGTTCCCATGGATGTTCATCACTTTACCCAATAGTTAGTTTCAAGTAAGGAAATTTCAACGCAACCTAAAAACTGCAGATCAGGGGGCACCAAATAGTGAGCTATACATTCAAAATTTGAAATAATCAAGTAATCAACTTAGTAGGACCAAATTGTTGAAAAAAATGGAAGGAGCTATGAAATTAAGGCTCTTCACTAATCAGGCACCCAGAGAATCAATATTTTACTTACGGATCAGTTACGGGGGAACACCCCCACCAAAGCAATCTCATTAGTCCTTCACATCTCAAACCATACAGAAATTGCAGTAAAAAAACACGACTTCTATTAGTCCATCACATCTCAAACCCAATAAGTAGAAAACAAGCAGCAGTGAATTTAATCACAAATTTAACAATTAAACATATAAATGGGCATTTTTTTAGTGAAATATTAGTATAGTACTCACTGTGTGCTCCGAGCAGAGTACCCGGAAAGCTCAATGAGGTGCGCACAGAGGGACTGCAGCGGTGAACCACGGCGACCGATTCTTTTACATTCAGTCAAGTTTTGGGCGATCTCTGCACCGATTTCGAAGGTCAAGAGGCAATAAGGAAAGATGCGGCGGAACGGCACTGGTCTGGAAGAAAGGCTCTGGAGGCCGCTGTCGCAACTCGCGAAGGAAGAAGTGCTTCAAAAAAACTTGGGCCCTACAAAGGTGCCCCGTTTTCACTGGGCCAGGGCCGGCCCTGTGGATCACATGTTTATTTAGCGATAAATTCCAAGAGTTGGAGTTGTTAGTTTTCGATTGTATTTGTTAAGTTACGAATGTGTTGACGATGCATACGAGAAGCAATTGAAAATCCCGTCATTACACCCCACTTTCGCCAAAAAAGCAATCTAATCTAAGAGTAATATAGCCATTTACACAAACTCAGAGAGCTCGTCCACTGTAATTTGCAGATATAGAAATGCTGAGATAAAAGGAAATGCAAACTACCTTTCACCCAAATTGGAGGAACACCGGTGGCATTGACAAGTTAGCAACGGGTATTGACATACCACTATCTTCAGAGTCACTGCACGAGCACAAATCAAAAGTATTAAGAAATAAAAGCAGCACATAAGCAATTGAACCTGCCAAACCCGAAGGAAAAGATAGGCAACAAAAGTACCTCTCCCTGGCGACATAATCACATAAGCAATTGAAAGCCGCCGCACGCGGCGTAGCCACCGATTGATTGCTTCAAAACGTATCCATGTGTTTATCAGCACAGTCAGAGTGTACGCAAAACCCCTGAAAATTATTTCTTTTTTTAGATAGAAATGTAATTCCGAATCAAAAATAAGTTTTGAATTTTGATTACCTAGAAATTGGGGGGTTTGGGTGAGAGGGACCTTGGCCAAGACGAAGCTCTGTCATATGGCGTGTAGCCGCCATGAATGCCAATGATGTTTGTACACGTGTCAAACTTTCATTACCGAACTCTGTAGTGGATGTGGATGATGTTTAGGAGTATAGTACACATGTCTAAATGTCAGTATCCCAATTATCAACTTCTACTGCACTGTCCCACAAGCATGGATGGATCCATATAGGGACCCAAAAGGTCTTGGGACCCTCTGGAAATCCGAAGAAACACTTATGATCGACCTTTAGGATCCTTCAACAATTTGGACAGATGGAGCAAAGAGGCTTGTTGCCTCCATGGATGTGCGTGCAGCAATGCTTATAACGAAGAAGAAGAGGTTTCTAATTTTTGTTTTAATCCTCGAAATCGTCGCAACCTCCCAACTTTAAACTCAAGTTACCCGTCCCCTAGTAGCATTTGCCGTTCCACCACCTCTAGCTGCCTAATTTTATTTCTTCCAAATTCATTTAAGTTTTTTTAATTCTAAGCTCTAGTCTCAACTCTCAATTGTAATATATATGTTACATTAACAAATTTCATCTTCATAGATTCATTAATTGATTCGTTATGTTGCTGAGGAGAATTTGTTGGTTTTATTACCTTTGAGATTAATCTTGATTATTATTATTTTTTTTTTTAAAGCGGGACAACTAGTGGCAAGCCACGGTTATCCACTCCTTCTAGGGGCCTGGAAGATTCACAGAGACATTTCAACTTTCTCCTTACCACAGTCAAGCAGACTCACCAGCTTGGAGCCTCGAACCCAGGACCTACCTGTTTTTCGTATTTTGAGAGCCGAAATTCGCACCTTTACCACTAGGTCACTTGATGTGGTTAATTAATTTTGATTATTCAATGAACCAATTTCAAAAAAAAATAGTGATATGGAACCAAAGTAGTGTAATTTTTTTTTTTTGAACTTTTATCTTAATACCCTCCGATCTTGAAATCCTAGATTCGCCACTGCCCACAAGCGTACTAAATCCTCAAACTTGATAGGTAACTGAGAAAGATATGCGCACCCACCGAGATGAACAAGGATTCTTCAGTCTCTCAATCCCTCAAGCTCCTGAAACCAGGTAATCTCTTTGATAGATGTTCCATCCGAACGAAGATCAAATTTTGGGCAACCATAAAGAGTAACATTTCTAGGAGATTCAAGTTGACAAATGTTGCTTGGAAGACTCTTAATAAGTTCCTTGCAAAATTCTAGACCCAAATAACTCAACCCCGTATTTTTCATTGATAACAGCAATTCTTCAATTTTTGATCCGGATAAATAAAGCCTTGATAGTTTCTCCATAACTTTTGAAATCTTTGGAAGCAACTCAAAACTCAAGCAGCAAGAAAGATCAAGGGTTTTAAGAGCTTGGGAGACTCTTAAGTTCCTTGCAATCACGTAGGACAAAATAACACAACCCTGTGAGATTACTAATTGACGAGGGCAGTTCTTTAATTTTTGACCTGGATAAATTAAGCTCTTCTAACTTCACCACACCTTTTGAAATCTCTGAAAACATCTTAAGACTCGATTAGCCAGAAAGAACAAGGGCTTTGAGAGATTTCATATCAATGATGCTTGGAAGACTCTTAAGTTTTGTGCAATCTCCTAGATCCAAAAAACTCAACCCCGTGAATTTATTAATTGACGAGTGCAGTTCTTTAATTTTTGATTCGGATATATGAAGCCTTGATAGTTTCTCCATAACTTCTGAAATCTTTGGAAACAACTCAAGACTCGAGCAGCCAGAAAGATCAAGGGTTTTGAGAGATTTCATACGAAAAATGCTTGGAAGACTCTTAAGCCCCTTGCAATCACGTAGGACCAAATAACGCAACCCTGTGAGATTATTAATGGATGAGGGCAGTTCTTTAATTTTTGACCTGGATAAATAAAGCTCTTCTAACTTCACCATACCTTCTGAAATCTCTGGAAACATCTCAAGACTCGAGCAACCAGAAAGAATAGGGGCTTTGAGAGATTTCATATCAATGATGCTTGGAAGACTCTTAATTTTCGTGCAATCTCTTAGATCCAAAAAACTCATCCATGTGAGTTTATTAATTGATGAGGGCAGTTCTTTAATTTTTGATTCGGATATATGAAGATCTTTTAGTCCTTTCATAACTTCTGAAATCTCTGGAAACATCTCAAGACTCGAGCAACCAGAAAGATTAAGGGTATTAAGAGATTTCATACTAATGATGCTTGGAAGACTCCTAAGTTCCTTGCAATCTTTTAGATACAAATGCTTCAACCCCATGAGATTATTAATTGATGATGATAGTTCTTTAATTTTTGTTTTTGATCGGGATAAATTAAGCTTTGATAGTTTCTCCATAACTTCTGAAATCTCTGAAAACATTTCAAGACTTGTGCAACCGTAAAGATCAAGAGTTTTGAGAGATTGCATACCAATGCTGCTGGCTAGAATTTTAAGTTTTGTGCACCCATCCAGATCCAATAAAACAAGTTTTGTATGATTCAAAATAGATGGGTGAACCTTAACTAACTTTATACAACGTTGAAGAATTAGCCTCTCAAGATTTGGCACCCTTGTGAAGTCAGGGGTTTCCTCAAGGCATAGAGAATAACTTAAGTTGATGAATTTCAACGTTTCCGGCGTTTGTTAAAATATTCAAGAAAACATGCATTACTTAACAAGACATCTCAGAACCCAAACATTTAAAAGAAACATATACATGTAAGTGATGATTGTACGTACCTGGGTTGCCTTCCAAAGTCGGTTAATGATACTAAATTGCATATCAAGGTTAACAAGATTTTTGAATTGAAAGTTGGATGGTAAAGACTTATGGTGGAATCTAAACCAGGAGAGGCACCTCAACTCACTAGAAAGAAACTTTAAGTGCCCATTCAGGTGTTGAATGCCGTGAGCACTGATCTTGAGAAGTCTTAGTTTGGTCATATTATCAAAAGCTTCAACATTTAAGCATCCCTCATCTGAGTTCCACGAATTTAGGATTATGCTTTCAACTGTTTTTGTACCCTGTGCAAATCAAAGGGAAGGAAAAAGCAGAGAACCTCAGTTTAGATTATGAAGTTAATGCTTGTTTCTTAAAAAACCGTTTGATAATCATTTTGTTTTCACTTTTCACTTATGTTTTGATTATTTTTTTAGAAATCTGAAAATTGAAAACACATAACTTGTTTGTAATTGTTTTCAATTTTCAATTATTGAAAAAAATGAAGATGAAAAATTAAAAATGGAAACAAAAGTGGTTATCGAACGAGCTTAAGAAATTGATTTTGGTCAAATTTGAAGCTTTCTACTAAACATTGCATAAGAAAAAAAATTATCACCGTTGTTTTAGTTAGCACATGATGAACATCTTCATAATTCCACGACCTACTTCGTCTCCCAGGCTCTTCCACTAATAAATTATGCATCTCCGGTTCCCCCTTCCATGAGAAAATTAAGAGAGCTCGATCAATTAGAACTCTTATTCCAATATCAGGATAGAAACCACAGCTGTGCAGATTTTCAGTTGCATAGTCTTCTCTCATGCCTTTAAAGAAACATGCAGTATCTAGAAAGATATCCTTCTCCGTGTCATCTAGTCCATCGAAGCTTGTTTTAAGCACATCATGAATTCCCTTTTGTGGGATTTTCCTTATTTTTTCTAACTCATATTCCCACTGGCATACAGTTTTGCTTTCAAGAAAAGCTCCCAAACACTTTTGAGTGCCAAAGGCATACCTTGAGCATATTTTACGGCACGAGTCGAGAGATCATCATAATCTCTGTTGGGTTGGTTTTTGCTAAAGGCGTACCGCCTAAGGAGTTCTAGAGCTCCATAATCACTTAAAATCTTGGGCTTATATATCTCATCAGCTATGCTTAGTAATTGCAAATCTCTAGTAGTTAAAATAATTCTACTTCCACCACCAAAGGAATGTTGCTCTCCAAGTAAAGCTTCAATTTGTTCTAATTCGTCCACATCAGCAACAACAATAAGAACTTTTCTCTGACCTAGGCTATTTAACATCACCTGGAAACCTTTATTCGAAACGTCGGAACTCCCCACCTTGTTGTTCGAGATACTCGATAGAAGTTCTGCCTACATGTAGTTTGCCATGCTTCATGAAACCTTCCTTGAAATTTTCAAGAAAGCAACAAGCTTCAAATCGACTAGCGATTTTATCATAAACAACTCTAGCGATGGTTGTTTTACCTAAACCACCCATACCCCATGTTCCAACAATGCGAACATCATTAGTTTTAACTCCAAGAGGATGCAATAATGAATGCATGTTATGCAACCAAGCCATTATCTTTGCTTCTTGATGATGAGATGAGGATCAATTTCTTAAAAATATCTTCTACAATTTTCTCAATAAGCTCTGCATCATCCCTGTCATATGAGATGTTGACGTATATGTTTTTAACTACAAAACTACTACAACTTCAGATGAGAAAAAAAAATGAGAAAGTGTAACTACGTCAGTAGTTGCATGGTGATTACTGATTGTTCAAAAGAAAGCTTTCAACCCCGCGTCCTGCTCTTACATCATGGTATATATAGCTACTGCTTCTTCCATGATCTTAGCATGAGCCAGCAACTCAGCTCTCTTTTTCCCGGATGGATGGGTTGAAAGATAACCTCTGAGTGCATCGTCACCACCAAAAACCTTGCTCAACTTCAAATACACAGTTAGACACACTCTGGGATCATATCCATCAGAAGCCCAATTCCATCCTGTGTAAGAGAGAGCATGAGAACACGAACATGAAAAATGAAAGAATTGTATTCAGCATTTTGTCAAGCTATCAATTGGTACACAAGCAATACGATGTAATAATCATGTTAAAATAAAATATAAAAAGCAAGACTACACATCCAAGCTTTAATCCAAAGAAATCTCAATTAGTAATCCAAAGCTTATTGATTATCATTCAGTTAGTCCAGAAACACTCAACCTATCCAACTATTTTACGACGTTATCAAAAACTACTACTACTACTTTCCAGGTGAAACATGAAAGGGTAAAAAAGCAAACATGAATCACTAGATTTACCACAAATGATATGCCGAATAATCTAACAGTAAGTATCAGACTAATCCAACGGTATCACAGAGCATATATCGATAAGAAAAATAAAGAAATATTACCGAAAGCTCCATTATTCTGTAAGGTAATATTGGAGGTCACTATCATCTTTCCCGTGATCAGTGAATAAAAGCCTAAGATCTGACTCTTGGATTCAAGTCATGGGTTTGGGTTGCATTTCTCTAGTCTCATGTTTGAGTACCATGTTCATCTTAACATACTCTTTTTTTTTTTTTTATCAAACATCTTAACATACTTAGGGGTGTGTTCAATTGGGGATTTGAGAGATTTTAATAGATTTATAAATCTATAAATTTTTATGGAGTTTAATTGATTTATAGATATTTCATGTAAAATTTTAGTTTAATTCCCGTGAAATCTCATAGGAAGATGTGAGGCTTGAGAATGCTTAAAATACATTACGAAATCTCTCCAATTGAATTCCTCAACTTTTTCAAATTCTTTACAATTAGTTTCTAATTGAATACACGTTGAATGTTGTAAACTTCTTTGAAATCGTAATTGAATGCATCCGGATTTCTAAATATTTTAATAAACCATCTTAAAATTCTTATTGAATACTTTGAATTTTAAAGAATCACTTAAAATTTTGATTGCATACCCTTAGATTCATTAAAAAAATTAAAAATTTTCAAAATCCCATTTAAATACATCACCCTTAATAAATTGTACATTATATTATATCATGACAGAAATAGTCGCACAAGGAAAGAGATACAACCAAGTCGGGAATACCAAGGTCTTGAGCACATTAGCTCATGCCTCCGGATTCTGCAATTCGGGTCGGGTTCCGAAGTTCGAGCTCACATTTGATGATCAAATTCATCACATGTGATCCAACGGTGGCAATTGGCAAACCCACCTCGGAGTCAAAAAATGCGGCTCACGCTCCCTCTCTTTTAAAAAACCCTAGCAAAACCTCGGCCCTATAAATCCCTTCACATCCGCCGCAGGAGGCACCCAAATGCTCCTTTCTCTTCCCTTTCACACACTAATCCCTCGCATAGGCGATGGGATTCCCAGTTGCTTCTCCGTCGGAGAAACCATTCCAACTGCTCC